>NC_052155.1:136546166-137263666 GCF_902713615.1 Scyliorhinus canicula | reverse complement strand
GTGGCAGTTATGTGACGATGTTACATAATGTTACCAAGTTTTCAGTTTGCAAGCAGCCGCATACCCATTTCCGTTGTTCACTCGCCCTGTCAAGAGTGGTCTGCTATGTGTGGGCTCCGGAGCATCTTCTTCACAACATGGCTCCTATATTGCCAGCTTGGTCCCATGCACTAACTTACCATATAAGGGGCAGCACGGTGGTGCAGTGGTTAGCACTATAGCTTCACGGCACCGAGGTCCCAGGTTTGATCCTGGCCCTGGGTCACTCAGTGTGGACTTTGCACATCCTCCCTGCGTTTGCGTGGGTCTCGCTCCCACAACCTAAAGATGTGCAGGCTAGGTGGATTGGCCATATATTAAATTGTCCTTTAATTGGGTACTCTAAATTTATTTTTTAAAAACTTACCATAAAAGGCAAGTAAAACATGCATTTCTGGGTGAAAAATTGGGACAACTACTACTAATTTGAGTGTAGCATTTTGTAGCTGGGGGGGGGGGGGGGGGGGGGGGGGTGTTATTTATATGCCGGTAACATTTTTTTATATGTCTCTTTTAATGTAGTTAAATCTCCCAAGGTGCTTCACAGGAGTATTAGAAAACAAAATTTAACACCAAGCCATAGTTATTCTTGGGGTCAAAATTCTGAAACTCCCTTCCTAACTGCACAGTGATGTATCTACTCCACATGGCCCACAGAGGTCCAAGAACCTTCATCACCACCATCTCAAGGGATGGACCAATAAATGCAGGCCCAACAAGCGATGCCAGTGAATGAAATCAAATGAGCAAAAGATTGGTCAAAAAGTAGAATTTAAGGAACTTCTTGAAAGAGGAAAGATAGGTATAGATGTGAAGAGGTCCAGGGCTTTGGTAGCTGAAGTTACAGCCACTAATGGCGGAGAAATTAACATCAGAGACACTCAAGAGGCCAGAACTGGAGAGCAACAGATGTCTAAAGGTTGAAAGTTTGGGTAAGTGAGACCATGGAAGAATTTGAAATCAACAATGTACGGTTTATTGGCAATTTCATAATTTCCACAATATCTATAATGGAGAGTCAGGGACATTCATTTTCCACCCTTTAACTAATAGCTTTTTTTGATTTGTCAACCAAGTATTCTGAAGTGAGATCTCTTTAATCTGGTTTAAGTTTCTAATTGATCTACTGCAAAATAGTAGAACCTGAAGGTAATGGTGTATGTCCAGTGTGGAGCAAACACTCTCAGGAGTAGCACATTCATCTTTGTCAACACCAGAGAGTTTAGGTGCAAATTGGCAGAGCTCAGATTTAGGGGCCCTGAACTATGAACAGGGATACTTTTTAATGACTAAAACAACACACTTATTGAGCCACTTGTTCAGCTTGAACCATTGGTTTTTCAGAGCTCTTTGCAGCCTAGTCCATTAGTGAGCCTAGCTAAAAGCAAGTTACTGAAGATGCTGGAATCGGAAACAAAAACAGAAAATGCTGAACAATCTCAGAAGGTCTGACAGCATCTGTTCAGGGAGAACAGAGCTAACAGTCTGGATGACTCTAGTTGATCATTCATCACTAAATTATTGATTCTGCCACAGGGGCCTGTGGTTTCAACTCTCCCATAATTACGTTTATAACCTCAAAGGCACTGTGACTCAAAGGATCCTGTTTACTTCCCTCAAAGAAGGCAGTTAGTTGATAATCTGAAAACGAATACACTTTTATAACCTACAATGTAGCTGATGCACTGTAATGATTAGGTTTTTCCTCCAATGTAATTGCCCGTCACTTAAACTCCTCTAAACTGTTCCTTTTCATAGTTACATTGTGTACCTTGTGTTGCCCTATTATGTATTTTCTTTTATTTTCATGTGCTTAGTGATCTGTTGAGCTGCTTGCAGAAAAATATTTTCACTGTACCTCGATACACGTGACAAAAAAAATCCAAATATGCAATCCGACATGCTCTATGTCCTAATATCATTACTGTGTTAAAATTAAGGCTGATTGTATAAATTCTTTATCAAATTTATGATTATGAATCTATGAAATAGTTTCTCTCAGTATTGCAATCATCCTAAAATATTTAAATAATCAATTGTGGCTGATTTTACATTTGTTCAATTCGTATGGCTCTCTATTTTCATGCTTTTAAAAACATAGTGATGTTGCATGCAGTATGACTTTCTAATGATATTGATCAGTGATTTTCAGTGATAGATCACCTAATGGCAACCACAAGCTAATAGTAAGATTTGCCTTTGCACATTTAAAATTTAAAAATGTTTTGTATGGCAAGTGGCTGAAACTGCAGGCTGATAGCAAAGCAAGGAGGAAAAAGGTACCCGGGATCCGAGTGAACAGGGCAATCCATCTATATCCTCCTAATGAGATTGAAAGATTGTGCAATTAACCATACAAGGACCGAGTGGGTGAATTCTATGTCAGGTCGGTTACAGAAATAAAAACAAGGAAAAGAAAAAAAGTTTTGACATCTCCAAATATCTGAAGAACGAGACATTGCATCAGTAACAGCTTTTTTTCAGTGCCAGAGAGGGTGCTTGGCAGCAATTAACACTCATTGCAGTGTTAAATGAGTACTTAGACTAACATGGACAACTTTTTTCTTGGTGAATTTAGGTCAGCCACGTCAGCTGTGGAAATACAGCAACTTCACACCATTCAATGAATACCAATAGTGAAGCACACAAAGTTACTGCTTTTGCGAACCTAAAAACATAGCGCACAACTCCAGTAGCAACCTTTGGATCCTAGTGTTTAACTGCATATCTGTCCCCTGCCTGAAGTTGTCTTCTTATTTAGTGTCAGAGCAGTGCATTACAGCCCCAAAATAATTACAGACATCTTGATCTTTTTAAGGGAGTCAAGTGTTTTTAAACGAAATACAAGCAAAGACACTGAGCCAATGATGGCTGATAATGTAAAGTTACCCTTTTCTGGGCAGTTCCTGTGTGGGTTATACTTAGCCCAGAGAGAGACCATGGAATGTCACAGATGGAGGGTGCCAAGGAACTTCAGACAGAGAAAGGGAGGTAAGAAAAATGCAAAAGACTGAACCTTAATCTCCTGTAATTGTGGAAACAATAGAGGCTGATTTTCACTTCTCATCAGACATCCAAACCCCTCTCCTGGCAATTTACATCACAGAATGTGGAAATAACCGGAGTTCAAAGAAAACTGACTCTGCGGCGAAAGACTTGTTGTTTGTTCCCTTTCAGGAATACACAGAACTGGAATAAAAAGCTAACTGCAGGTGTGATCTTTGTGTACTGGTGCTCGGATGGCAGTGTGTATGATACAGGAACAAGAGATACAGTAGTTAGTCACCCCTGCAAAAAGCTTGCAGGAAAAAATCTCTCCCTTTCTCTTGCTGGAAGCTCAGCAAAAGCAACAAGCTAAAGGAAATTGGGAAATCTGAGCGCTTTTTCAGCCACCTTGCAGCATTTAGTGCCTCCAAACTAACTGCTAACATACATTGTCAACTCCACTGTAATCATACGATACAGGTGCAGAATTAGGCCATTCGGCCCATCGAGTCCACTCCTCTATACGATCATGGTTGATATGCTCCTTATCTTCAATGCTACAGACCAAGAGCTGGGTGGTGAAATCAGCCGGAGCATCTCCTCCCTAGAACACATGGAGCAGGAGTAGGCAATTTAGCCTCCCAAGTCGAAACAGCTTCAATGTGATCATGGCTGATCCCATTATGGCCTCAACTCTACTGTCCTGCCTGTTCTCCATAACCCTTCAACCCATTACAAGTTAAAAGTCTGTCTAACTCCTCAAATTTAATCACTGTCCACCACACTGTGGGGTATCACCAAACTTAACTGCAACCTACCACCATCTATGCTCATGGATAAACCAAAGACTGATACATATTTTTTTTAAAAAAATAAACAATTTTATTGAGGTAGTTTTTGGCTTTATAAACAGTTACAGACATCATCAGAAAGAAAGCAAAAAAGGCAAAAATGTGCAAACATCCACGTACTTTCAATACTTCCATCGTAACATATTGCACAAGTCCGCTCCCCTCCCACCGGTACTACCCGCCATATTTTCCCTCCTACTCTACTCTACCCCCCCTCCCCCCCACCCCCCTGCTGACGCTCACTCTCCCGCAAAGAAGTCAATAAATGGTTGCCACCTCCGGGTGAACCCCTGCACAGATCCCCTCAAGGCGAACTTAATTTTTTCCATCCCCAGGAAACTCGACATGTCCGCAAGCCACCACTCAGTCTTCGGGGGCTTTGAGTCCCTCCACGCCAATAATATTCGTCGCCGGGCTATCAGGGAAGCAAAGGCCAACACATCGGCCTCTTTCTCCCCCTGGACGCCCGGGTCTTCCGAAACCCCAAAAATGGCCACCCCTAGACTCATCACCACCCTTGTTTTTAGCACCTGGGACATGACCCCCACAAATCCCTCCCAGTACCCCCTCAGCTTAGGGCATGCCCAAAACATGTGAACATGGTTCGCTGGTCCTCCCGCGCACCTAGCGCATTTGTCCTCTATCCCGAAAAATTTGCTCATCCGAGCCACCGTCATATGGGCCCGGTGAACGACCTTAAATTGGATCAGCCCGAGCCGAGCACATGTCGCGGTCGAATTTACCCTACTCAGGGCCTCTGCCCACAGCCCATCCTCCATTTCCCCACCTAGCTCCTCCTCCCATTTAAGTTTCAGTTCCTCTGTCTGGGACCCTTCCTCCCTCATGAGCACCTTATATATACCCGAGACTCTGCCCTCCCCTTCTTCCCTCCTAGAGACTATTCTGTCGAGGATCCCCATTGGCGGGAGGCGCGGGAAAGATGGGACCTGTCTACGAACAAAGTCCCGCAACTGTAGGTATCTAAAATCATTTCCCCTTACCAACCCAAATTTCTCCTCCAAGCTCTTCAAACTCGCGAAGCTCCCTTCCAGGAACATATCACCCACCCTTCCCGCCCCTGCTCGCCGCCATACTCGGAACCCCCCATCCATACTGCCGGGGGCAAACCGATGGTTGTCGCAGATTGGCGCCCAGACAGACGCCCCCATCTCCCCCACATGCCTCCTCCACTGGCCCCATATCCGCAGGGTCGCCACCACTACCGGGCTGGTGGTGTACTTGGCCGGCGGCAGTGGTAGAGGAGCCGTGACCAGGGCTTCCAAGCTGGAGCCCCTGCACGAAGCCGCCTCCACCCGCTCCCAAATAGACCCCGTACCCACCATCCACTTACTTATCATAGCGATGTTGGCCGCCCAGTAATAATTGACCAGACTCGGCAAAGCCAGCCCTCCCTCGCTGCGGTTCCTCTCCAATATCGCCTTCACGTGCAAGAAGTGTGTTCAGTTGCAGCTCTTGTTAGACCGCTTGACGGCTCTGGAGCTGCGGATGGACTCACTTTGGAGCATCCGCGATGCTGAGGAGGTCGTGGATAGCACGTTTAGCGAGTTGGTCACACCGCAGGTGAAGGTTACTGAGGGAGATAGAAAATGGGTGACCAAAAGAAAGAGCAAGAGTAGGAAGGCAGTGCAGGTAACCCCTGCGGTCATCTCCCTGCAAAACAGATATACCGCTTTGGATACTGTTGAGGGAGATGGCTTACCAGGGGAAGGCAGCAGCAGCCAGGTTCATGGCACCGTGGCTGGCTCTGCTGCACAGCAGGGCAGGAAGAAAAATGGCAGGACTATAGTGATAGGGGACTCGATCGTAAGGGGAATAGACAGGCGGTTCTGTGGACGCAATCGAGACTTCAGGATGGTATGTTGCCTCCCTGGTGCAAGGGTCAAGGATGTCTCGGAGCGGCTGCAGGACATTCTGGGGGGGGAGGGTGAACAGCCAGCTGTCGTGGTGCACATAGGCACCAACGATATAGGTAAAAAACGGGATGAGGTCCTACAAGCGGAATTCAGGGAGTTAGGAGTTAAACTAAAAAGTAGGACCTCAAAGGTAGTAATCTCAGGATTGCTACCAGTGCCACGAGCCAGTCAGAGTAGGAATGTCAGGATAGATAGGATGAATGCATGGCTCGAGAGATGGTGCAAGAGGGAGGGATTCAAATTCCTGGGGCATTGGGACCGGTTCTGGGGGAGGTGGGACCAGTACAAACCGGACGGTCTTCACTTGGGCAGGACTGGAACCGATGTCCTAGGGGGGGTGTTTGCTAGAGCTGTTGGGGAGGGTTTAAACTAATGTGGCAGGGGGATGGGAACCAATGCTGGAAGTTGGAAGGTAGTAAAACAGGGACAGAAACAAAAGGAAGTAAGGGGAAAAGTGCAAGGCAGAGAAGACATAGTCAGAAATCCATAAGGGCGACAGTACAAGGTACAGTGACTGAGGGGAGCACAGTGAATAGGCCCAGTAATAACAAAAGGAATAAAACTGGAGATGTTAAGATTCAAAACAGAGGTAAAAAAACCAACATAAGTGTACTTTACCTGAATGCTCGTAGTATTCGGAATAAAGTAAATGAGTTGGTGGCACAAATCATCGTAAATGACTATGATTTAGTGGCCATTACTGAAACATGGTTAAAGGATGGTCACGACTGGGAGTTAAATATCCGAGGGTATCAAACTATTCGGAAGGACAGAGTGGATGGTAAGGGAGGTGGTGTTGCTCTGTTATTTAAGGATGACATCCGGGCAATAGTAAGGGATGACATCGGTGCTATGGAGGATAAGGTTGAATCCATTTAGGTGGAAATTAGGAATAGTAAGGCGAAAAAGTCACTGATAGGAGTAGTCTATCGGCCACCAAATAGTAACGATATGGTGGGGCAGGCAATAAACAAAGAAATAACTGATGCATGTAGAAATGGTACATCAGTTATCATGGGGGATTTTAATCTACATGTCGATTGGTTTAACCAGGTCGGTCAAGGCAACCGTGAGGAGGAGTTTATAGAATGTATCCGCGATAGTTTCCTAGAACAGTATGTAATGGAACCTACGAGGGAACAAGCGGTCCTAGATCTTGTCCTGTGTAATGAGACAGGATTGATTCATGATCTCATAGTTAGGGATCCTCTCGGAAGGAGCGATCACAATATGGTGGAATTTAAAATACAGATGGAGGGTGAGAAAGTAAAATCAAATACTAGTGTTTTGTGTTTAAACAAAGGAGATTACAAGGGGATGAGAGAAGAACTAGCTAAGGTAGACTGGGAGCAAAGACTTTATGGTGGAACAGTTGAGGAACAGTGGAGAACCTTCCAAGCGATTTTTCACAGTGCTCAGCAAAGGTTTATACCAACAAAAAGGAAGGACGGAAGAAAGAGGGAAAATCGACCGTGGATATCTAAGGAAATAAGGGAGAGTATCAAATTGAAGGAAAAAGCATATAAAGTGGCAAAGAGTGCTGGGAGATTAGAGGACTGGGAAATCTTTAGGGGGCAACAGAAAGCTACTAAAAAGCTATAAAGAAGAGTAAGATAGAGTATGAGAGTAGACTTGCTCAGAATATAAAAACAGACAGTAAAAGTTTTTACAAATATATAAGACAAAAAAGAGTGGCTAAGGTAAATATTGGTCCTTCAGAGGATGAGAAGGGAGTTTTAATAATGGGAAATGAGGAAATGGCTGAGGAACTGAACAGGTTTTTTGGGTCAGTCTTCACAGTGGAAGACACAAATAACATGCCAGCGACTGATAGAAATGAGGCTATGACAGGTGAGGACCTTGAGAGGATTGTTATCACTAAGGAGGGAGTGATGGGCAAGCTAATGGGGCTAAAGGTAGACAAGTCTCCTGGCCCTGATGGAATGCATCCCAGAGTGCTAAAAGAGATGGCTAGGGAAATTGCAGATGCACTAGTGATAATTTACCGAAATTCACTAGACTCTGGGGTGGTCCCGGTGGATTGGAAATTAGCAAACGTGACGCCACTGTTTAAAAAAGGAGGTAGGCAGAAAGCAGGAAATTATAGGCCAGTGAGTTTAACTTCGGTAATAGGGAAGATGCTGGAATCTATCATCAAGGAAGAAATTGCGAGGCATCTGGATAGAAATTGTCCCATTGGGCAGACGCAGCATGGGTTCGTTAAAGGCAGGTCATGCCTAACTAATTTAGTGGAATTTTTTGAGGACATTACCAGTGCAGTAGATAACGGGGAGCCGATGGATGTGGTATATCTGGATTTCCAGAAAGCCTTTGACAAGGTGCCACACAAAAGGTTGCTGCATAAGATAAAGATGCATGGCATTAAGGGTAAAGTAGTAGCATGGATAGAGGATTGGTTAATTAATAGAAAGCAAAGAGTTGGGATAAATGGGTGTTTCTCTGGTTGGCAATCAGTAGCTAGTGGTGTCCCTCAGGGATCGGTGTTGGGCCCACAATTGTTCACAATTTACATTGATGATTTGGAGTTGGGGACCAAGGGCAATGTGTCCAAGTTTGCAGATGACACTAAGATGAGTGGTAAAGCGAAAAGTGCAGAGGATACTGGAAGTCTGCAGAGGGATTTGGATAGGTTAAGTGAATGGGCTCGGGTCTGGCAGATGGAATACAATGTTGACAAATGTGAGGTTATCCATTTTGGTAGGAATAACAGCAAACGGGATTATTATTTAAACGATAAAATATTAAAGCATGCCGCTGTTCAGAGAGACTTGGGTGTGCTAGTGCATGAGTCACAGAAGGTTGGTTTACAGGTGCAACAGGTGATTAAGAAGGCAAATGGAATTTTGTCCTTCATTGCTAGAGGGATGGAGTTTAAGACTAGGCAGGTTATGTTGCAATTGTATAAGGTGTTAGTGCGGCCACACCTGGAGTATTGTGTTCAGTTTTGGTCTCCTTACTTGAGAAAGGACGTACTGGCACTGGAGGGTGTGCAGAGGAGATTCACTAGGTTAATCCCAGAGCTGAAGGGGTTGGATTATGAGGAGAGGTTGAGTAGACTGGGACTGTACTCGTTGGAATTTAGAAGGATGAGGGGGGATCTTATAGAAACATTTAAAATTATGAAGGGAATAGATAGGATAGATGCGGGCAGGTTGTTTCCACTGGCGGGTGACAGCAGAACTAGGGGGCATAGCCTCAAAATAAGGGGAAGTAGATTTAGGACTGAGTTTAGGAGGAACTTCTTCACCCAAAGGGTTGTGAATCTATGGAATTCCTTGCCCAGTGAAGCAGTTGAGGCTCCTTCATTACATGTTTTTATGGTAAAGATAGATAGTTTTTTGAAGAATAAAGGGATTAAGGGTTATGGTTTTCGGGCCGGAAAGTGGAGCTGAGTCCACAAAAGATCAGCCATGATCTAATTGAATGGCGGAGCAGGCTCGAGGGGCCAGATGGCCTACTCCTGCTCCTAGTTCTTATGTTCTTATGTTCTTCACCCGCGGGGATTTTCACGCCCAGACAAAGCTCATGATCAGCCCGTTAACTCTTTTGAAGAAGGACTGTGGGATAAAGATCGGGAGGCACTGAAAAATAAACAAAAATCGAGGGAGGATTGTCATCTTTACAGTCTCCACCCTCCCTGCCAGCGACAGCGGGAGTGCATCCCATCTCCAAAACTCTCCCTTCATTTGCTCCACCACCCTGGCCAAATTTAACTTATGCAGCCTGCCCCAGTCTCGTGCCACCTGGATTCTCAAATACCGGAAATTTTCCTCAACCAGCCTAAACGGTAGCCCTCTCAATCTGTTCTCCTGGCCCCTTGCCTGGACCACAAACATTTCACTCTTGACCGTATTTAATTTGTATTCCGAGAACTGGCCGAACTTCCTCAGCATTCCCAGTATAGTTCCCATCCCGGCCACTGGGTCCGACACGTACAGGAGCAGGTCGTCTGCATAAAGAGAAACCCTGTGTTCAACCCCGCCCCTCACCATCCCCTTCCAATCCTCTGCGGCTCTCAGCGCAATCGCCAGCGGCTCTATGGCCAGCGCAAACAGCAGCGGGGAGAGCGGGCAGCCCTGTCTGGTCCCTCGGTACAACCTAAAGTACTCCGACACTTCTCTGTTGGTCCTGACGCTGGCCCTCGGGGCCTGATATAATAATTTGATCCAATCCACCAATCCCTCCCCGAACCCAAACCGTCCGAGCACCTCCCATAGATAGTCCCACTCCACCCGGTCAAAGACCTTCTTGGCCTACTACCTCCACCTCTCTACCCGCCGGGGGCATCATCATCACATTGAGCAATCTCCTCAGATTGGCCGCCAGCTGCCTACCTTTCACGAACCCCGTTTGATCCTCCCCAATCACCTCCGGTACACAGTCCTCCATTCTACCCGCCAGTACCTTTGCCAGGAGCTTGGCGTCTACATTAATCAGGGAGATTGGCCTGTAGGACCCGCACGCCTCCGGGTCTTTACCCCGCTTCAATATCAGTGATATGGTGGCTTGTGACATTGTCGGCGGCAGGGTCCCTCTGTCCCTTGCCTCATTGAAAACCCTCGCCAAGACCGGGCCCACCAGCTCAGAGAACTTCCTATAAAACTCTACTGGGTATCCATCCGGCCCCGGGGACTTCCCCGACTGCATAGCCTTAAGGCCCCCCAATACCTCCTCTGCTCTAATCGGGGCCCCCAGCTCTTCCACTCGCCCCCCACCAACTGTTGGGAATGTTAACCCGTCCAGAAACCTTTTCATCCCCTCCGGTTCTTCCGGCGGCTCCGAAGTATACAGCTTACGATAGAAGTCCCGGAATACCCTATTCAATTCTGCCGGGTCCTCCACTTTGCGTCCCCCCTCGTCCCTCACTCTACCTATTTCCCTGGCCGCCTCCCTCCTCCTGAGTTGCTGCGCTAACAGTCTGCTCGCCTTTTCCCCATGCTCGTACACCACTCCCCTCGCCTTCCTAAGCTGTTCCACGGCCCTGCTCGTGGATAGGGGCCCCCAGTTCCGCCTGTAGTCTCTGCCTCTCCCTGAGTAAAATCTCCCCCGGGGACTCCGCGTGCTCGTCATCTATCCGACCCATTTCCCTGACCAATCTATCCATCTCTGCCCGGTCTGCCTTGCCTCTGTGGGCCCCAATTGAAATCAGCTCCCCCCGCACTACTGCCTTTAGCGCCTCCCACAAGGTCGCCGCTGAGACCTCCCCCGTGTCATTCACCTGCAGGTAATTTTTTATACATTTCTGAAGCCTCTCGCAGATCCCCTCCTCCGACAGCAGTCCCACATCTAGCCTCCATTGCGGGCGTTGATAGCTCGCTCCCCCGAACTGCAGGTCCACCCCATGCGGGGCATAGTCTGAAATGGTAATTGCTGAGTATTCCGTGTTCTTTACCTCCCCCATACAGTCCCTGCTTAGTACAAAGAAATCTATCCTGGAATATACTTTATGGACGTGCGAGTAAAACAAGTAGCCCCTTCCTGTTGGCTGTCTATCTCTCCACGGGTCCACTGCCCCCATTTGCTCCATAAACCCTTTCAGCTCCCTTGCCATTGCTGAAAGTCTACCCGTTCTGGGACACGACCGATCCAAAGTCGGGTCAAGGACCATGTTAAAGTCCCCTCCCATTATTAGCCTGCGAGAATCCAAGTCCGGGATCTTCCCCAGCACTCTTTTAATGAAGTCCACGTCATCCCAGTTCGGGGCATATATATTCACCAGCACCACTCTTCTCCCCTCCAGTCTGCCCCGTACCATCAGGTATCTGCCTTTCCTGTCTGCGGATATGCCCTCTGCCTCAAATTGCACGCGCTTGTTGATCATGATTGCCACCCCTCTGGACTTCGAGTCCAAGTCCGAGTGGAAGACCTGGCTAATCCAGCCCTTCCTTAGCCTGGTCTGGTCCGACACTTTCAGATGTGTCTCCTGCAACATAATTACGTCCGCCCTCAGGGCCCGCAAGTGCGCGAACACCCGCGCCCTCTTAACCGGCCCATTCAGTCCCTTGACGTTCCAGGTGATCAGCCTGGTCGGGGGGCACATCCCACCCCCCCCACCCCGCCGGTCAGCCATAGCCTTTCTCGGGCCGGCCCCTGGCCCGTGCGTCGCGCCATTCCTGGCCCGCCCTTTGGCTGCCTCCACCCTCGACCTCCTTTCCAGTGCCTATTTCAAGTCCCTCTCCCGTCAGCAGAACAACCCCCCCTCCCCTAACCCCATCCCCCAATACCCCCACCCCTGCCATCTACTGGCTGTAACTTCCCCCCCATCTGACTCCCTTGACTAGCCAATCTGCTAGCCCGGTGACTCAACACTCCAGCGCCTTCCTGTCTCATTCCCATTGTTTCCCCGTCCTCCTCCCCACCCACTGGGGCAAGCCGGCTCCAGTGTCTTCCGCGAGCTGCACAAAAAGCACAAACCAGCCCAAACAGGGAAAAAAAAACACAGAAAAAAGAGAAAAAGCACATAAATGTCCATGAACAAAGGAAAGAGTCTCAAATGTTCCGCTTGGCCCCTTTGGCCCAGCAAACCGTTGAGCAGCAGTCCAGGCACACTCGGCGTTCCTTCCCACAGAAATCCTCGGGCCCTAACTCGCGTCCTTGGGGCCTCCTTTCGGGACCAGCCCCAGGTCCCTCACAAAATCCATCGCTTCTTCGGGCTCGGAGAAGTAGTGGTGTTGACCCTGGTGCGTGACCCATAGCCTAGCTGGGAACAGCAGACCCAACTTCACGTGCTTCTTGAACAGCACCTCCTTGACATTCTTAAAGGCTGCTCGCCGCCGAGCCACCTCCTGGCTTAGGTCCTGATGAATGCGGAGAACACTGTTGTTCCACGTGCTGTTCCTGCCGCTCTTTGCCCACTGCAGCACCCGCTCCTTGTCCACGAACCTGTGGAACCTAATCACCATCGGGCGGGGGGGTCCGCCCGGCCGCCCCTGCCTTGCCTGCACTCTGTGTGCCCCCTCCAGCTCCAGCGGTCGCGGAAAGGCTTCGGCCCCCATCAGCTGCTTCAGCAGGTCTGCTACAAACGCTGCAGCATCAGCTCCCTCAGCCCCCTCCGGGAGGCCGACCATCCTCAGATTGTTCCTGCGGACTCTATTCTCCAGCTCCTCCACTCTGTCCAGCAGTCTTCTCTGTCGCTCTTTCAGGCCGTCAACTTCTAGCGCTGCAACCGTTTGCGCATCCGCCTGCTCCTCCACCACCTCTCCCAGCTCCTTAACTTTAACATCCTGGGCGTCCAGCCTCTGGTTCAGCTGATCCACCACTTTCTGGATTGGGTCCAAGCTGTCCCGCTTCAGCGCTTCAAAACTGGACTTCATTACCTGGAGCATGTTATCCAGCGCCTGCTGGATTGCTGAGTCCGGGGTCCGTGTGTCCGCCATCTTAGGTCCCAGGTAATTTTCTTCAGGTCCTTGTCTCTGTCCCTTTTTCTCCTTCTTCTGCCTTCTGGAATCCCGCTGTTCCATGTGCCGCAGCCCGCTCCTCAGCACCTTCGCTGCCGCCTTCCTTTGCCCAGCTCCTTAAATTTTACCTCCTGGGCATCTGAGCTGTCCCTCCTCAGCAACTCCAAACTGTTTTTCCTTGTCCTGGAGGAAGGAAGGTCCGTGGGTCCGCCATCTTACCCTTCAGGTCAGTTTCCTCCTTGCCTCCGTCTCTCTCTCTCTCTCTTTCTTCCTCTACCTGCTGGCCTCCCACGATTCCATCCGCTGCAGCCCGCTCTCCTCTTCTTTCACGGCAGCCTTTTTGCCGCCCCCGTGGTCCCGCTATCGCGGGGAATCAGCTGCTAAGCCCCGCCGGAGTGAGAGCCCGCCGAATGTGCGGCTCACTCGAACATCGCCGCCACCGGAAGTCCCCTGATACATATTATTATCTGGACATTTAAGCTCTAATTTCGGACCAGTTTGTTGCATTTTAAAAATGCGTCTCTGGCTTTCAATTACTAATCATTTTTTTACACTTTAGAGTCATAAGGGTTTTACAGCACGGAAAGAGTCCCTTTGGCCTATCGCATCCGCGCCGACCATTAAGCACCTATTATAATTCCATTTTCCAGCACTTGGTCTGTAGCCTTGCATGCAATGACATTTTAAGTGCTCACCTAAATACTCCTTAAAAGTTGTGAGGGTACCCACCTCTACCTCCCTTTCAGGCAGCGAGTTCCAGATTCCAACCACCCTCTGGGTGCAAAAGCTTATCCGAACCTTTCCTCTAAGCCTCCTGCCCATTACCTAAATTTATGCCACCTGGGCAGCATGGTGGCACAGTGGTTAGCACTGTTGCCGGACAGCGTATGGGTCGAAGGTTCGATTTTCGGCTTGGATCACTGTCTGTGCGGACCGGCCTGCATGTTCTCAGTGTCTGCGTGGGTTTCCCTCCGAGTGCTCGGGTTTCTTCCCACAAGTCCAAAAAGGCGTGCTGTTAGGTAATTTGGACATTCTGAATTCTCCCTCGGTCTACCTGAACAGGTGCCGGAGTGTGGTAACTAGGGGATTTTCAAAGTAACTTCATTGCAGTATTAATGTAAGCCTACTTGTGACACTGAGAAAGATTTTGATTATTACTGACCCCTCCACTAATGGGAAAAGTACATTTCTATCCACCCTATGCCCCTCATGGTTTTATACACCTCAATTAGGTCCCCCCTCAGCCTTCTTACTCAGGAGAAAACAACCCCAGCTTATCCACTCTCTCTTGATAACTGAAATGATTCAGCCCAGGCAACATCCTGGTGAATCTCCTCTGCACCCTCTCCAGTGCAATAATTTCCTTTTCTATAGTGCGGTGACCAGAAATATCCTCCCAAAATGCATTTTTATGGTTAAATTCCATTTGCCACTGTTCTACCATCTAACCCGCCTGTCTATATTGTTCTTGTAATCTAAGGCTATGCTCCACACTATTTACCACCACCAACTTTTGTGTCATCTGCAAACTTACTTATCATATCTCCTACATTCACATCCAGATCATTCATGTTTAAATACATAGAAGATAGGAGCGTGAGGCGGCCTTTTGGCCCTTCGAGCCTGCTCTGCCATTTATCATGACCATGGCTGATCATCCAACTCAATAGCCTAATTCTGCTTTCTCCCCATAACCTTTGATCCCATTGCACACTACAAACAGGGGTTCCAGCACTGATCCCGGAGGAACACCACTGGACCCAGGCTTCCAGTCAGAAAAACAACCTTCAATCATCACCCTTTGCCTCCTACCACTAAGCCAGTTTTGGATTCAGTTTGCAAAATTGCCCAGGTCCCCATTGGCTCTTACCTTCATCAGCCTCCCATGTGGGACCTTGTCAAAAACCTAAAATCCATGCAGACTACATCAACTGGACTACCTTTATCTATAAGCCGAGACACCTCTTCAAAAATTAAATCAAATTTGTGTGACGTGATTTCTCTTTGACAAAACCATGCAGATTATCCTTGATTAATCCTTGCCTCTCCAAGTGGAGATTAATTCTGTCCCTCAGAACTTTTCCCAGTAGTCTCCCTACCACTGAAGTTAGACTTCAGTCTGTAATTTCCTGGTTCATCCCACCTTGCCTTGTTGAATAATGGCACCGCATTAGCTGTCCACCAGTCCTCTGGCACCTCTTCTGTGGCCAGAGGAAATTTGAAAATTTTTGTCAAGCGGCTGCAAGCTCCCACAGCAACCTGGGATACATCTCATCTGGCCCGTGAAATTAATCCACTTTTAAGCCCGATAAAACTGTTAATAAAGTCATTCAAGTAAATCACAATCAAGGATTTCTACACTTACATCATCCTTCTCTGTAGTGAACACAGATGTAAAGTACTCATTTAAAACCTCACTTGTTTCCTCCGGTTCGACACACAAATTGCCACTTTGGTCCCTAATAAGTCCTACTCTTACTCTGGTCAACTTCCTGTCCATAATATACTTATAAAACATCTTTGGGTTTTCCTTTATTTTACCTGCCAATGCTTTTTGACGTCTCCTCTTCGCTCTCCTAATTTCTTTCTGAAGTAACCCCCTGCACTTTCTACATTTTTTGAGGGCTTCCACTGCTACAAGCCCTCGGTATCTGCCAAAAGCCTCCCTTTTCCCTTATTCAATCCTGGATATCCCATGACATCAGGGTTCTCTGGACTTATTGCCCCCACTCTTCACTATCATGGGAACGTGTTAACAAGAACAAAGAACAAAAAAGATTACAGCACAGGAACAGGCCCTTCGGCCCTCCCAGCCTGCGCCGATCCAGATCCTTTATCTAAACCTGTTGCTTATTTTCCAAGAAACTACTTCCCTCTGTTCCCCGCCCGTTCATATATCTGTCTAGATGTATCTTAAATGATGCTATCGTGCCTGCCTCTACCACCTCCGCTGGCAAAGCATTCCAGGCACCCACCACCCTCTGCGTAAAAAACTTTCCACACACATCTCCCTTAAGCTTTCCCCCTCTCACCTTGAAATCGTGACCCCTTGTAATTGACACCCCCACTCTTGGAAAAAGCTTGTTGCAATCCGCCCTGTCCATATCTCTCATAATTTTGTAGACCTCAATCAGGTCCCCCCTCAACCTCCGTCTTTCCAACGAAAACAATCCTAATCTACTCAACCTTTCTTCAACGCGAGCACCCTCCATACCAGGCAACATCCTGGTGAACCTCCTCTGCACCCTCTTTAAAGCATCCACATCCTTCTGGTAATGTGGCGACCAGAACTGCACACAGTATTCCAAATGTGGCCTAACCAAAGTCCTACACAACTGTAACATGACCTGGCGACTCTTGTACTCAATACCCCGTCCGATGAAGGCCAGCATGCTGTATGCCTTCTTGACCACTCTATCGACCTGCGTTGCCACCTACAGGGTACAATGGACCTGAACTTCCAGATCTCTCTGTACATCAATTTTCCCTAGGACTCTTCCATTGACCGTATAGTCCACTCTTGAATTGGATCTTCCAAAATGCATCACCTCGCATTTGCCTGGATTGAACTCCATCTGCTCTCTGCCCAACTCTCCAATCTATCTATATTTTGCTGTATACTCTGACAGTCCCCCTCGCTATCTGCAACTCCACCAATCTTAGTATCATCTGCAAACTTGCTAATCAGACCACCTATACCTTCGTCCAGATCATTTATGTATATCACAAACAACAGTGGTCCGAGCACGGATCCCTGTGGAACACCACTAGTCACCTTTCTCCATTTTGAGATACTCCCTTCCACTACTACTCTGTCTCCTGTTGCTCAGCCAGTTCTTTATCCATCTAGCTAGTACACCCTTAACCCCATGCGACTTAACTTTTTCCATCAACCTGCCATGGGAAACTTTATCAAACGCCTTACTGAAGTCCATGTATATGACATCTACAGCCCTTCCCTCATCAATTAACTTTGTCACTTCCTCAAAGAATTGTATTAGGTTTGTAAGACATGACATTCCCTGCATAAAACCATGCTGCCTATCACTGATAAGTGTATTTTCTTCCAAATGTGATTAGATCTTATCCCTCAGTATCTTCTCCAAGGGTTTGCCTACCACTGACGTCAAGCTCACAGATCTATAATTCCCTGGATTATCCCTGCTACCCTTCTTAAACAAAGGGACAACATTAGGAATTCTCCAGTCCTCCGGGACCTCACCCGTGCTCAAGGATGCCGACTTGACCTAGAGTATTTAAACATCCATCCCTAACCTCAACACCCGACATGGCCCTCTCCTTGGTGAATACCGATGCAAAGAACTCATTAAGAATCTCACCCATTTCCTCTGACTCCATGCATAAATTCCCTCTTTTGTCTTGGAGTGGGCCAATCCTTTCTCTAGTTACCCTCTTGCTCCTTATATACGAATAAAAGGCTTTGGGATTTTCCTTAACCCTATTAGCCAAAGATATTTCTTATTTATGCTTCCTTTTTCATTTTAGCTAGTCTCACAATTCCATCCGTCATCTATGGTTCCCTAATCTTGCCATTTCTATCCCTCATTTTCACAGGGACATGTTTGTCCTGCACTCTAATCAGCCTTTCCTTAAAAGACATTTCAAATGTGGATTTACCCTTAAACAGCTGCTCCCAATCCACATTCCCTAGCTCCTGCCGAATTTTGTTATACTCTGCCTTTCCCCAATTTAGCACTCTTCCTTTAGGACCACTCTCGTCTTTGTCCATGAGTATTCTAAAACTTACGGAATTGTGATCGCTATTCCCAAAGTAATCACCGACTGAACCTTCACCCACCTGGCCGGGATCATTCCCCAATGCCAGGTCCAGTATGGCCCCTTCCCAATTTGGACTATTTACATACTGCTCTAAAAAACTCTCCTGGATGCTCCTTACAAATTCTGCTCCATCTGTGCCTCCAACACTCCATGAGTCCCATTTAATGTTGGGGAAGTTAAAATCTCCCATAACGACCACCCTATTGCTCCTACATTTTTCTATAATCTGTCTACATATTTGTATCTCTACTTCACGCTCGCTTTTGGGAGGTCTGTAGTAAAGTCCCAACAGTGTTACTGCACCTTCCTATTTCTTAGCTCTACCCATATTGCCTCAGTGTTAGAATCCTCCATAGTGCCCTCCTTAATCACAGCTGTGATATCATCTCTGACCAGTAATGCAACACCTCCACCCCTTTTACCTCCCTCTCTATCCCTCCTGAAGCATCTATACCCTGGGATATTTATTTACCAATCTTGCCCTTCCCTCAACCAAGTCTCAGTAATACCAATAACATCATATTCCCAGGTACTAATCCAAGCCCTAAATTCATCTGCCTTACCTGCTACACTTCTCGCATTAAAACAAATACACCTCAGACCACCTGTCCCTTTGCATTCATCATCTCTTCCCTGTCTATTCTTCCCCTTAGTCACAATGAGTTTATTATCTGGTACCTTACTGGCTTTAGTTGCTGCCTGTTTACTGATTAATTACTGTTTAATCTGGTTCCCATCCCCCTGCCACATTAGTTTAAAACCTCCCCAACAGTGTTAGCAAAAGCACCCCCCAGAACATTGGTTCCAGTCCTGCCCAGGTGTGGACCATCCGTTTTGTAATGGTCCTACCGCCCCCAGAACCAGTTCCAATGTCCCAAAAATCAGAACCCCTCCCTCCTGCACCATCTGCCAAGCCACGTATTCATTCTGACTATTCTTGAATTTCTACTCTGACTGTCTCGTGGCACTGGTAGCAATCCTGAGATTACTACCTTCGAGGTCCTACTTTTTAACTTATCTCCTAACTCCCTAAATTCTGATTGTAGGACCTCATCCCATTTTTTTACCTATATCGTTGGTGCCTATACGCACCACGACAACTGGCTGTTCACCCTCCCCTTTCAGTATGTCCTGCAGCCGATCTGAGACATCCCTGACCCATGCACCCGGGAGGCAACATACCATTCGGGAGTCTCGTTTTCAACCACAGAAACGCCTGTCTACTCCCCTAACAATTGAATCCCCTATGACTATAGCCCTGCCGGTCTTTTTCCCGCCCTTCTGTAATGAACGATGCAATGAACATGGCTACTACTGCCTTCCCCTGCTGAGTCATCTCCCCCCAACAGTATCCAAAACGGTATACCTGTTTTGGAGGGAGATGACCGCAGGGGACACCTGCACTGCCTTCCTGCTCTTTCTCTGTCTTTTGGTCACCCGTTCCCTGTCTACCTCACCAATCCTAATCTGCGGTGTGACCAACTCACTGAACGTGCTATCCATGACCTCCTCAGCATCGCGGATTCTCCAAAGTAAGTCTATCCGCAGCTCCATGTGGTCTAACAGGAGCTGCAGCTGGACACACTTCCCACACATGAAGGAGTCAGGGGCATCAGCCACGTCCCTGAACTCCCACATTGAGCACGAGGAGCATAACACGGGTCTGGGGTCTCCTGCCATTTTTACACTTTACCTTAACTGATTAAAAATATAGTATCAAATAATGAATAAGTGAAAGGAATAAAGATTTTACTTACCAATCACAATACTTACTACCACACGAAGAGTTACATTTCTCCCAGCTACTGCTAATTGGAGCACTTTCCTTACCAGCCAATCAGGTCACTGCTTTGCTGTGATGTCACTCTTCAAATTTATCCCCAAAGACCCTGTGGCCGCTGTTTAAGCAGCGAAGCAGCGAGTTTAAATACTCACCGCTCGACTCTGTAGCTCCGCCCACTCCAACAGCTGAATTACCGCCGAAAAGACTCAAATCAGTGAAGCAGCTAGTTTAAATAATCACCGCTCGACTCTGTAGCTCCGCCCACTCCAACAGCTGAATTCCCGCCGAAAAGACTCGAATCAGTGAAGGAGCTAGTTTAAATACTCACCGCTCGACTCTGTAGCTCCACCAACAGCTGAATTCCTGCCGAAAAGTTGGCCCTGTACACACACTATTTCCTTTTTGAATTAATTCCTGCCGCTCTGATATAGATTTTCCTACAAGTAGCTGCTCCCAGTTAACTTTGGACAGATCATGTCTTATTTTATTAAAATTGGCCCTCCCCCAATTAATAACCTCAATTTCCTCTCTTTGTCCCTTTCCATAACTATCTTAAATTCTACGCAGTTATGGTCACGGTTTCCAAAATGCTCCCCCACTGAAACTTTATCCACTTGCCTGGCTTAATTTCCTAAAACTGGATCCAGCACCTCCCTTGTAGGATTTTCTACGTATTGACCCAAAACATTCTCCTGGATGCATTTTAAGAATTCCGCCCCTTCCAGACCTTTCATAGTTTGATTGCCCTAGTTAACACTGGGGAAGGTGAAATCCTCTTTTATTGCCAGGTTTTTCTTACAATTCTCAGATTTGCATACATATCTGCCCTTCTATCTTTCCTTGACTGTTTAGGAACCTAGAGTACACTCCCAGCAATGTTATCGCCCCCTTTTTGTTACTAAGCAGGTTCCTCAAATGAAAACATATGGGTAGAACTAAGTTATCATCCCCGAGTACTGCAGTGATGTTCTCCTTAATCAATAATGCAACTCATTCTTCTCTTTTACTTCATCCCTCTCTCTATTGTTGTCATTTGCACCAACATTTACTATGACCTATGACTCATCACCCTCCCCTTTCAGAATTCCCTGCAGCCACTCTGTGACATCCTTGACCCTGACACCAGGGAGGCAACATACTTTGTTTAACTCAAGACAGCCTGAAACGTCTGTACCGAGACATTCAGTTGCCAGCCCCGCATTTCTTTCAATTCAGTTTCGTTGATTGCAATAATGTCATAATTCCATGCACTGATCACCTGAGTTCATCAGTCTTTTTTTATTATTATGAATTTAGAGTACCCACTTCATATTTCCCCCCCCCCCCCCCAACAGTTAAGGGGCAATTTAGCCAGTCCAATCCACCTAGCCTGCACATTTTTGGGTTGTGGGGGCGAAATCCACGCAAGCCACAGGGAGAATGTACAAAATCCACACGAACAGCGACCCAGAGCCAGGATCGAACCTGGGACCTCGGCGCCGTGAGGCAACAGGGCTAACCCACTGCGCCACCGTGCAGCCTCGAGTTCTTCAGTCTTACCCATAATGGCTCCTTGCAATGACATAAATGCAGTTTAGCCTACTAATCCTACCATATGCCTTATCTTACCCCTGTCTGCTCTGCCCACTGGACTTACCTGATTTATCCTCTATATTTGACTCTATTATTTCACCCACTCTACTATTACTTTGGATCTATCCCCCCTTCCAAATTAGTTTAAACCCTGCCCAGTAGCATGAACAAACCTCCTTGCCATGATAATTGCCCCTCCAATTCAGGTGCAGAATGCCCTGTAGCTACTCTGTGACATCTTTGACCCTGGCATTAGGGAGGCAACATACTTCATTTAACTCAAGTAAGCCTAGCTAAATTGGCGCCATCTAAAAGTAAATACATTGAGACTGGAAAAAGGTATCTGGAGGTGGGAGGGTTAAATAAAGAAGGGGAGCTAACTAAGTCCTCATCTGGGTGCATCCCAAAATTGGGGTCCCATCCAGGAAATTAACCAATTAGGGGACCTCGCCCAGGACTGGTGGTAACAACACAAACAGCAGCAAGCACTGTCAGCTTCATTATTATTTTGAAAGGAAGATATGGTCCATCTATTTAGATACAATAGTAAATGGACTACATTTTCAATGCAGTTTGTAGTCTAATAAAACTAAAAATGAACAAAAAAATTGAGGGGAAAGCATAATCAAATTGAACTGTTAGGTTTTTGAAGGAATGTAGAATAAGCATAAAATATGAAATCAAATTTTCATGTGGTCGTCCCACAAAATCCTTCCTGTGTAGAGACCGGTCTTTAAGTTTATAAAAATAATTTAATGAGAGGAAAATCTGTCATGATATAATCATTTGCATATCCTGTGTGATAAGCACAGTAATCTGACAAAGACTGCAGTTTCACATAATGCATTTAAAAAAGTGAATCAAAATAATATTTAATAAACTTTCAGCATTAGAGGTGGAGTTTTCAGCTTACCTATGTTCATTCTTACAGAAATAAACAAAATTATCACCTTGTGATAAAATTCCCACTTCCATTCTTAATAGAAGACTTGTCATTAGCTAAATTTAAATTGCAAACGTTTAAAATACTTAAATACGATATTCACTACTTCAAAATACATATTTCAATAAATGAAATAATTACTCATCACATAGAAAGACACTAAGCCCCTGAAGCACAGTAACAATCACTTCTTCTGTTACTTGCCACAAAGCAGCTCCTGCAAACATTTGGGAATTATTTAGCACAAAGGAGCTGTGTGCTTTGTTCAAATTAAAGGGTTCAATGAAATGAAATGAAATGAAAATCGCTTATTGTCACAAGGAGGCTTCAAATTAAGTTATTGTTTAACTGCATAATAGTCACCTAGGCAAGCACAACATGAACATACATCTGTGCAAAACACAGAGGTGATGGTTAATGTCCAGGTTGGTAATCATAATTGCAAAAGATTAGAGGCAGCGGAAAGCATTTAAGTGGACAATTAAAATATTGCTCCATTCTGTGACATTAGGTTTTGTAGGCTGTTGTGCAAATTTAGCCAACAAGTAGCTTGGTCATACATAACAAGAAGTTTGCAGATTCAAATCTCTTCCCGGATTGAGCTGGCTAATCTTAACAGTGATTTTACACTTTACTTCAGCACCCATTGGTTATCAAGGGAAAATTGATTAGGATTTCTATCCTTTGTTATCCAATATCCTCGGTTCTATGGTTATGGATATCATGGAGTGACAGGATCAATTAGGTTATGGTCAAATAATCTGCAAACATTCAACATTAAGGCTCATGCTGAAATATATATGAGTGATTGGAGAAAACCTTTGTTGAGAACATTATACTCTTGCAAGCAAGGAGTCCTTAATTTCAGCGAGGAGAGTAGAACACCAGAAATTTTAAAAAATAACATGCTTCTTGGAAAATGTAAGTGGGGAGAATGTAAGAAGGAAACACTGATGGTTTTAATGCAGCTACTGTCTGCATGCTAATCAATTTTGAGGGCATTACAATCACACCCATTACAATATCATTCAACATTCATATTTGCATGTTCCAGCAAAGATTACTTCATAGTGGACAGCATAGTGGCGCAGTGGTTAGCATTGCTGCCTCAAGGCGCCGGAGTCCCAGGTTCGATCCCGGCTCTGGGTCACTGTCCATGTGGAGTTTGCACATTCTTCCTGTGTTTGCGTGGGTTTCACCCCCACAACCCAAAGATGTGCAGGCTAAGTGGATTGGCCACGCTAAATTGCCACTTAATTGGAAAAAATGAATAGGGTACTCTAAATTTTAAAAAAAGATTACTTCATAGTATTTGAGAACGGATACTCCAGCTGCGCATACCAGCTGGCAGATGTATTCACAGACATCTTTAACCTATCCCTACTCCACTCCGAGGTCCCCACCTGCTTCAAGAAGACCACCATCATACCGGTACCAAAGAAGAACCAGGCAACATGCCTCAATGACTACCGCCCGGTGGCCCTGACGTCAGTTGTAATGAAGTGCTTCGAGAGGCTGATCATGAAGCGCATCACCTCCATACTCCCGGAACGCCTTGACCCACTTCAATTCGCATACCGTCGCAACCGATCCACATCAGACGCCATTTCCCTGGCCCTACACTCATCCCTAGAGCATCTCGAGACACCATTTCCCTGGCCCTACACTCATCCCTAGAGCATCTCGAAAACAAGGACTCCTACATCAGACTCCTATTTATTGACTACAGCTCTGCCTTCAACACCATAATCCCAGCCAAGCTCATATCAAAGCTCCAAAACCTAGGACTTGGCTCTCCACTCTGCAACTGGATCCTTGACTTTCTGACCAACAGACCACAGTCAGTAAGAATGAACACCAACACCTCCTCCACAATAGTCCTCAATACCGGTGCCCCGCAAGGCTGCGTACTTAGCCCCCCTACTCTACTCCCTGTACACACACGACTGCGTGGCAAAACTTGGTTCCAACTCCATCTACAAGTTTGCTGACGATATGACCATAGTGGGCCAGATCTCGAATAACGACGAGTCCGAATACAGGAGGGAGATAGAGAACGTAGTGGAGTGGTGTAACGACAACAATCTCTCCCTCAATGCCAGCAAAACTAAAGAGCTGGTCATCGACTTCAGGAAGCAAAGTACTGTACACACCCCTGTCAGAATCAACGGAGCCGAGGTGGAGATGGTTAGCAGTTTAAAATTCCTAGGGGTGCACATCACCAAAAATCTATCCTGGTCCACTCACGTCGACGCTATCACCAAGAAAGCACAACAGCGCCTATACTTCCTCAGGAAACTAAGGAAATTCGGCATGTCCACATTAACCCTTACCAACTTTTACAGATGCACTATAGAAAGCATCCTATCGGGCTGCATCACAGCCTGGTATGGCAACTGCTCGGCCCAGGACCGCAAGAAACTTCAGAGAGTCGTGAATACCACCCAGTCCATCACACGAACCTGCCTCCCATCCACGGACTCCATCTACACCTCCCGCTGCCGGGGGAAAGCGGGCAGCATAATCAAGGATCCCTCCCACCCGGCTTACTCACTTTTCCAACTTCTTCCATCGGGCAGGAGATTCAGAAGTCTGAGAACACGAACGAACAGACTACAGAACAGCTTCTTCCCCACTGTCACCAGACTCCTAAATGACCCTCTTATTGACTGACCTCATTAACACTACACCCTGTATGCTTCAACCGATGCCAATGCTTATGTAGTTACATTGTATATCTTGTGTTGCCCTATTATGTATTCTCATGTATTTTCTTGAATTTTGTTTAATTCCCTTTTCTTCCATGTACTGAATG
Organism: Scyliorhinus canicula; assembly: GCF_902713615.1. NCBI lineage: Eukaryota > Metazoa > Chordata > Chondrichthyes > Carcharhiniformes > Scyliorhinidae > Scyliorhinus > Scyliorhinus canicula. The sequence goes on along the minus strand of NC_052155.1, from coordinate 137,238,526 downwards.
ATCTGTTGAGCTGCTTGCAGAAAAATACTTTTCACTGTACCTCGGTACCCGTGACAATAAACAAATCCAATCCAATCCAATTTGATTTTCTTCCCTCTTTTAGAAGCCCCATTACTACTCATTTAACTCAACAAAGGCAAGGAACTGAATATGGACTCTTCTTGTTTGTATACCAAAACATTTCTGCACAGTGCCAATGTGCCATCAAAATTATGCAACTATTTTCAAAACAAACAGATAGGTCGATCTGGTTAAGATATGCACAAGTGATGTGGCATGGGGTCACAAGTTGAGAAAGATAATAACTAGTAATTTCCATAGGAGTTTGCCCAGGCTCACATTTTGACTGTTGTGGAAATTTCAGAACAAATGTGTACATGGCTATTTCTTCATGGTTTCTTCGTGGAAGATCAAAGATTTCCCTACCGAAATTCTACCCCCACAAGTTGGTTCTTAACTTCTATGGAATTCGCTAATCTTAGCCAGATAGTGACAAACATTATAACTGGCCTTAGCACGAGTTGGGAACAGCTGACAAAAACACAATCCCCTCCTCAGTCTTTCCACATTGGCCTCTGTTGCACACAGTGCACACAATGATGAATGGCTTGAGCTTTGCTGAGAGATTCTCCACTCTCCAACTCCATTAACATGGTCTCTGATCAAAGTAAACACATTTTGGACAACTACTTAGGCAAAGTTTGGCTGTGAAGATAGGAAATCTGTTCCAAGGATTACTCAAGGGGCAAGAAGAAATAACCTGGTGGGGGAGAAGGGTTACATCAAGTGGTCTCTAGTATTTACAAAAGTAGAATAAAATGTGAAAGTATTCTTCAAGGAAGGTGTACCACAGGAATGGCTTCTACTAAATAAAATGTCAAATAATTGTCACACTCAAGGATCCCTCAAGCGTTGTGTATGAGAATTTTGTGGGCTTTCCTTTCATAGAATAGAATCCCTACCGTGCAGGAGACGGCCACTTGACCCATCGATTCAGCACCGACTCGTCGAAAGTCCACCCTACCTAAGCCCAATCCTCTGCCTTGTTGCTGCAACGCCACCCTAAAGCAGCACCAATCAACCTTACCTGCACACCTTTGGGAGGAAACCGGAGCACCCAGAGGGAATCCATGCAGACACGAATTGAGACTGGTGGATTAAAACTAGAGTAAGAGGAAAGCAAATAGATCTAGGTTGAAATTTTCCAGCCATCGGGATTCTGTGTTCCCGCCGGAGGCACATCCCTGTTCGCGGGTTCCCCTTCAATGGAAAGTCCCGCTAACAAGGTGACAAGAGAAATCCGCCATCAGCAAACAGTGTGCCATGGCTTGGGAATCAGAGAATCCAGCCCCTGAACTTGCTCCGGCACACCAAATTATATTTTTTGAGGGGATAGGCCATGTTCTGCCTGATGCTTTAACAATTTGCTTTACTTGAACTCTACCTTACAACCGAAGGACATTTGCAAATAGCACCAAAAAAAAGCCACATCTTTGGAATTTTCCTCATTTCCACCAGTATAAGAATGTGGTTTACAACCTAATATTTGATTGAAAAGCACTGTATGGCCCTGTACGAGATTGCGGAGACAAAGGCCCAATATACATGGAACAGGTGGTGTGCAGGGAATGAGGAAGGTGCCTGCAAGTGCCCATATTTTGAATACAAGTGGATTAACTAGATTATCTTAATGACTTTTTAAATCTCAACTTTACAAATTTTAACAGAAAAGAGTCTTTACATTTACTGTTTGGAGTGCTTGAGAACATCTTACTGTTTTTCTTTTGTCAATTTTGTGCTGATCATTAACATTGGTCAATAGGGGTGGCACGTGGCACAATGGTTAGCACTGCTGCCTATGGCACTGAGGACCCGGGTTCAAATCCCGGCCCTGGGCCACTGTCAGTGTGGAGTTTGCATATTCTACCCATGTCTGCGTGGGTTTCACCCCCAAAACCCAAAGATGTGCAGGTTAGGTGGATTGACCACGCTAAATTGCCCCTTAATTGGAAAAAACAAATTGCGTATTCTAAATTCATTTTTAAAAATTGGTGAATAGACCAGTCTTGAGCACTGTAGGCGGGTTAAGCACGGTCAGATCTTGCAGTTATATTAGCTGCAAAGTTAAGTTTACTTTATTCTGCTTCAACATAGTGCCACAGTTGCAATCTTTGAAATGTATTCATGGATGCATCAGTAAAATATTTTTCCCATTTACAATACCAGCCAAATATTTACGCTTCTTAATAAAGATTGCTAATTGGGGCAAAATTCAGGGAGTTATAGCTGTAGGCCACTAGGAACTGGGCTGTGACAACCAATTGTGCCAGTGGGTTCCACCAGGACCACTCAGCTCCTGACCCAACAAAAGCACTGAACGCATGAAGTGTGGCATCAAGGAGCCTTACCAAAATTGAAGTCAAGGGGAATAGGGGGTAAGCTTTCCAATGATTGGAGTCACACCTAGCACAAAGGAAGATGGTTGGGGTTTTTTGAGGTCAATCATTCCAGACCCAGGATATCACTGCAAGAGTTCTTCAGGGTAGTGCCCTAGATAGGAGCAGCACGGTGGCTCAGTGGTTAGCACTGCTGCCTGATGGCGCCAAGGATCTGGGTTCTATCCCGGCCGACTGCCACGTAGAGTTTGCACATTCTCCACGTGTGCTCATGGATCTCATCCGTCACAATCCAAAAAGATGTGCATGATAAGTGAATTGGCCTTAATTGGAAATCATAAGATCAGAAGCGGGATGCTCATTGATGACTGCACAATGTTCAGCGCCATTTGCGACTCCTCAGATACTGAAGCAGCAAGACTTGGACAATGTTCAGGCGTGGGCTGCTAACTGGCAAGTAACATTCGCACCACACAAGTGCCATGTTATGACCATCTGCAACAAGAGAATGTAACCAATGGCATTACCATGGGGGAGAGTTACCATTGTCCAGAAATTGAACTGGACTAGCCATATAAATACTGTGGCAACAAGAGCAGGTCAGAGGCTGAGAATTCTGCAGAGAGTAACTCATCTCTTGACTCCCCAAACTCTGTCTTTCATCTACAAAGCACAAGTGTGATGGAAAACTCTCTTTTCCTGGATGAGTGCAGCTCCAACACTCAAGAAGCTTGCCAATATCCAGAACAAAACAACTATTTGATTTGCTCCCCATTCACACCCTAAAATATTCACTCCCTCCACCAACGTACAAGTGTATACCATCTACAAGTTGCACTGCAGCAACTCACCAAGGCCTTTTGATATATAAAAGAATAAGGGCAGCAGACGCATGGCAACGCCACCATTTGCAAATTCCCCTCCTAGTCACTCATTAGTCTGGGACTTGGACATATATTGCCGTTCCATCACAGTCACTGGGTCAAAGTCCTGGAACTCCTGACAGCATTGTAGGTGTTGCAGTGGTTCAAGAAGGCAGCTCATCACCAGCTTCTCAAGGACAGGCACCCAATGAAGGAATATTCAAAAACAAACTTAATTTCCTTGGGTGGTCTATCAGCGTCAGATTGCTACTCTGTTCCCAATTACTTACAAATTTTTTTTTCCTAGCTGGTCGCACCTGCCTTCGACTCATGCAGGACAAGGTCCAGGCAATGCAGCTTGTCCTCAAGGCCCAGCAAATTACAGGAGAGTTGGAGTGAAGAGGCCACATACTTTTTGTAATGGCACTAGCTGCTATTAACCAGGTTTAGTTTAAAAGCCCAGTAAAATTGACAGGTTAGGGAGCAGATAAGTGGATAAGATTTGGGAGGTTGGGAGATACGAGATTGGGGGAGGGGAATCCAAAGTCGGGAGAGAACGGAGACTGGGAAAAGCGATTGCAGGTTGAATCAGGTTCGGCTTATGGTGGAGTACTGTGCAGGTGGAGGGAATCCCATGGGGGGGGGGGGGGGGGGGGGGGGGGAAGAGAGAGAGTGAGAGAGAAAGAAAAAAAAGAGGATAGAAAGAGAACGACTCCCAGAGAGTGTCAGGGGTCTGGGATTAATCCCTGGGGGGGGGGGGGGGGGGGGGGGGGGGTTGTCTGCATCTGTACAATATTTTCCCAGAGGTTAGAAGAGATTTTAATTCCTCAGGTCAGTACCATCCAACGTTTGGTGATTTAAATCACAATTTTTGAGATAGCTCTCAGCTCAGGGCAATTGTCCAGAGGAAGTTTAAACTTCTGAGTGTTTATCATGCAAATCCTTACCTGGGGGATTCCCCAGTGTACCTTTGGGGTATTCGTATCCACCTCCCCCCCACAATCCGATGTTGTGGAGCTTAAAGGTTATGGCCCATTATTCGCCACAGACTGCTGAGGAAACTAGTTTCTTTAATTAATTTATGGGATATGGGCATCTCCGGCTAGGCTGGCACATATTGCCCATCCCTAATTTCCCTTGAGAAGGCTGCGGATGAGCTCCCTTCTTGAACTGCTGCAGTGCTTATGGTGTACGTATACCTAATGTGCTGTTGGGGAGGGAGTTCCAGGATTTTCACCAAGTGAATGAATGGTGCTACGTTCCAAGTCAGGGTGGCGAGTGACTTGGTGGGGAACTTTCCCCATGTCCCATGCCCTTCTCCTTTGTGATGGTAGTGGTTGTAGGTTTGGAACAGCTGCCTTTTGACCCATGGTGAGCTCCTGCAGTGCATCTTGTAGATGGTACACACGCCTGCCACTGTTTGCCAGTGGTGGAGGGAGTGAATGTTTGTGGAAGGGGTTCCAATCAAGTGGGCTGCTTTATCCCAGATGGTGTCAAGCTTCTCGAATGTTTTCAGAGCTGCATTCATTCAGGCAAGTGGAGTGTGCTCCCTCACAAACTGATCTGTGCCTTGTAGATAGTGGACAGGAGTCAGGAGGTGAGTTACTCACCGCAGGATTCAGTCTCTATCCTACTCTTGTAGCCACAGTATTTATATGGTTAGTCCAGATCAGTCTCTGGTAAATGGTAACCCCCAGAATAGTTGATAGTGGGGGATTCAGCAATGCCAATGCCATTGAATGTTAAGTGGAAATTGTTAGATTCTCCCTTGTTGGAGATGGTCATTGCCTGGCACTTGTGTGATATGAATGTTATTTGCCACTCGCCAGCCCAAGCCTGGATATTGTCCAGATCTTGCTGCATTTGGACCTGGATTGCTTCAGTATCTGAGTCGTAATGAATGGTGCTAAACATGTTGCAATAAATCAGCAAACATCCCCACTTCTAACCTGATGGAAGGAAAGTTACTGATGAAGCAACTGAACATAGTTGGGCCCAGGACACTGCCGAGGAACTCCTGAAGTAATATCCTGGAACTGAGATGATTGACCTCCAACCACCATAACCATCTTCCTTTGTGGCAGGTATGACTCCAACCAGTGGGAAGTTTTCCGCCTGATTGCCATTGACTCTAATTTCGTTAGGGCTCCTTGATGCCACATTTGATCAAATGCTTTCTAGATGCCAAGTGTAGTCATTCTCACCTCATGTCTGGAATTCAGTTATTTTGTTCATGTTTGAACCAAGGCTGTAATGATGTCAGGAGCTAAGTGAATGGAATTAACTGAAGACTGGCATCAGTGATGCTAGGGATCTCCAGAGGAGGCCGAGATGGATTAGCCACGCGGCTCTTGTGGCTGAAGATTGTTGCGAATGCTTCAGCTTTATCTTATACACTGATGTTCTGGGCACCTCCATCATTGGATGGGAATACTTGTGAAGCCTCTTCTTCCAGTATGTTATTTAATTGTCCACCCCCATTCACGACTGGGTGGGGAAGAATTGCAGAGCTTAGATCAGATCTGTTTGGTTATGGAATCGCTTAGCTCTATCCATCACTTGCTCCTTATGCTGTTTGGCACACAAGTAGCTTAATTGGGTTGACCCCTCATTTTTAGGAATTCCTGGATGCTCCTGGCATGTCCCTAACTTGGTGGCAACGATCAAGTGGGTGATATGCCGGGCCAGGAGGCTACAAATGTGTCTCATGGATGTCTGATCTTGAGCTGGTAGATCTGCTCAAAATCATTTAGCATGGTGGCTGTGCCGCACAACATGATGGAGAGTTTCCTCAATACGATGCTAGGACTTAGTCCCCACAGGACTGTGCGATAATCACTCCTACCAATACTGTCATGGGCAAATGCATCTGTGGCAGGCAGGTTGATGAGGATGAGGTCAAGTATGATTTTCCCCCTTGTTGGTTCCGTGACCACCAACAAGAGTACCCAATTTGTTTTTTTTAAATGAAGGGGCAATTTAGCATGTCCAATTCACAGAGCCAGCACATCTTTGGGTTGTGGAGGCAAAACCCACGCAAACATGGGGAGAATGTGTAAACTCCACACGGGCAGTAACTCAGAGCCGGGATCAAACCTGGGACCTCGGTGCCGTGAGGCAGCAGTGCTAACCACTGCACCACCGTGCTGCCCACCAACGGCAATAGAGCCCATTCTGTCAGCTATGCTCTTTAGGACTCGGCCAGCTTGGCCTGTGGTTGCGCTATTGAGCCGCGCTTTGTCTTGGACATTGAAGTTCCCTCATCCAGAATACACACAGCAACCGTGCCACCCTGAGTGCTTCCTCCAAGTGGTGTTCAACATGTGAGCTGAGGGACAAGAGCATGTGCTAATCAGTTGGACTCTCAAGCCAACTCATCCCCTACGGTATACCACTGTGCCGTCAGTGGGACCAGACGTACCCAGAAATGGTGATGACTGTAAGGCGGTTACTTGACTACTCTGTGAAACAATTCTACCAATTTTGGCATAAACACACAGATTTTATCAAGGGGACCTTGGAATCGAAGTGCTGGATTTGCTATTGTTGCTTCTGGTGCTTAGGTCAATGCCAGGTGATTGAACCAGGTTTCATTCCTTTTTATTGACTTTGTAAGGGTTTGATATACCGGAATGGCATGCTAGGCCATTTCAGAAAGCATTTAAGAGTCAACTACATTGCTGTGGGTCTGAAGTTGCATATAGGCCAAACCAGATTTCCTTCCCTAAGTGAAGATCAACAATGGTTTCATAGCCATCATTACACTTCCATCATTACACTTTTAATTCCAGATGTTTATTGAATTCAATTCCACGATCTGCCGTGGTGGGATTTCCCCCCCCCCCCCCCCCCCCCCCCCCCTCAATTTATAGCCAGATTATTCCCGTTTTTGCTGCCAAAGTGGATAACCTCACATTTATCCTGCAAATGCCATGCATTTGCCCACTCACTCAACTTGACCAATTCACGCTGAAGCATCTCTGCATCCTCATCACAGCTCACCTTCCCACCGAGCTTCATATCATCTGCAGTTTTGGAGAGATTACATTTAGTTCTGTCATCTAAATCAATAATGAATATTGTGAATTGCTGGGGCTCGAGCACTGATCGCTGCAGTACCCCACTCATCACTGCCTGCCACTTGGGAAAAAGACCCTTTAATCCTACTCTTTGTTGCCTGTCTGCCAGCTTTCTACCCATCTCAATACACGACCCCATAACCCATATGTTTTAATTTTACACGTTAATCTCCGATGTGGGACTTTGTTGAAAGTCCAAATAAACCACATCTCCCTCATCAACTCTACTAGTTACATCCTCACAGAATTCCGGTAGACTTGTCAAGCATGATTTCTCTTTTGTAAAACCATGCTGTATTTAGTTTTAAAGCTATTTCTTTGTTCTCCTTTATAAAGTCAATTGTTTCTGATTGTAAGGGACCTACATTTGTCTTCACCAATCTTGTTTTCTGCACATACTACAGAAGGTCATGTTCCCTGCAAGCTTACTCTCACACTCTATTTTCCCCTTCTTTATTCAATCCCTTTGACCACCTTGGCTGAATTCTTAACTGCTCCCAATCCTCTGGTCTGCTGTTTTTTCTGGCCAATTGTATGCCTTTTCCTTGGATGTAACACTATCTCTAACTTCTCTTGCAAGCCATAGTTTGGCCATATTTCTCATTTTATTTTTGTGCCAGACAGGAATGAATAATTGCTGCAATTCACCATGCGCTGTGTGAATGTTTGCCATTGCCCATCCATCGTCATCCCTACAAGTAACATTCCTCCATTCATCAGAGCTAATACACGCCTCATACTACCCTGGGTCTCTAGATTACTAGTTCAGTGACAATATCACTACATCACCATCTCACCAGCAGTAGTTGAACCAATAGTTTTGACTGGCTGGGAATTTTGCCAGAGTCACTCGGGAGGATTTAAAATAGTATGGCAGGGGGGTGGGAACCAGAGCTTTAGCTTAGAAGGTGTAATAACTGAAGGGGAAATAGAGAACAAAAATAAGAGAACAGCATTACTCTGTCTGCTCAAACGCAATGGTCTGAAGTGTATTCGTTTCAACACCATTAGTATAGCAGGTAAGGCAGATGACCTTAGAGCACTGATTAGTACTTGGAACTATGATGTTATGGCTATCACAGAAACGTGGTTAAAGGAAGGTCAGGATTGGCAACTGAACGTTGGAGGATACAGATGCTTCAGGAGAGATAGAGGGGGATGTAAAAGGGAGGGGGAATAGCATTACTGGTTAAGGAAAATATTATAGCCGTACTATACATTGGCACTAACGACATAGGTAGGAAAGGGGACAAGGATGTCAGGCAGGCCTTTAGGGAGCTAGGATGGAAGCTCAGAGCGGGAACAAACAGAGTTGTTATCTCTGGGTTGTTGCCCGTGCCACGTGATAGTGAGACGAGGAATAGGGAGAGAGAGCAATTAAACACGTGGCTACAGGGATGGTGCAGGCGGGAGGGATTCAGATTTCTGGATAACTGGGGCTCTTTCTGGGGAAGGTGGGACCTCTATAGACAGGATGGTCTACATCTGAACCTAAGGGGCAGCAATATCCTGGGGGGGGAGATTTGTTAGTGCTCTTTGGGGGGGTTTAAACTAATTCAGCAGGGGCATGGGAACCTGGATTGTAGTTTTGGGGTACGGGAGATTGAGAGTATAGAGGTCAGGAGCACAGATTTGACTTCGCAGGAGGTGTTGCCAGTGTTCAGGTAGGTGGTTTGAAGTGTGTCTACTTCAATGCCACGAGTATACGAAATAAGGTAGGGGAACTGGCAGCATGGGTTGGTACCTGGGACTTCGATGTTGTGGCCATTTCAGAGACATGGATAGAGCAGGGACAGGAATGGTTGTTGCAGGTTCCGGGGTTTAGGTGTTTTAGTAAGCTCAGAGAAGGGGGCAAAAGAGGGGGAGATGTGGCGCTGCTAGTCAAGGACAGTATTACGGTGGCGGAAAGGATGCTAGATGGGGACTCTTCTTCCGAGGTAGTATGGGCTGAGGTTAGAAACAGGAAAGGAGAGGTCACCCTGTTGGGAGTTTTCTATAGGCCACCTAATAGTTCTAGGGATGTAGAGGAAAGGATGGCGAAGATGATTCTGGAAAAGAGCGAAAGTAACAGGGTAGTTGTTATGGGAGACTTTAACTTTCCAAATATTGACTGGAAAAGATATAGTTCGAGTACATTAGATGGGTCGTTCTTTGTACAATGTGTGCAGGAAGGTTTCCTGACACAATATGTTGACAGGCCAACAAGAGGCGAGGCCACATTGGATTTGGTTTTGGGTAATGAACCAGGCCAGGTGTTAGATCTGGAGGTAGGTGAGCACTTTGGAAACAGTGACCACAATTCGGTAACCTTTACATTAGTGATGGAAAGGGATAAGTATACCCCGCAGGGCAAGAGTTATAGCTGGGGGAAGGGCAATTATGATGCCATTAGACATGACTTAGGATGTGTAGGTTGGAGAAGTAAGCTGCAAGGGTTGGGCACACTGGATATGTGGAGCTTGTTCAAGGAACAGCTATTGCGTGTTCTTGATAAGTACGTACCAGTCAGGCAGGGAGGAAGGGGTAGAGCAAGGGAACCGTGGTTTACCAAAGAAGTGGAATCTCTTGTTAAGAGGAAGGAGGCGGCCTATGTGAAGATGAGGCATGAAGTTTCAGTTGGGGCGCTTGATAGTTACAAGGAAGCGAAGAAGGATCTAAAGAGAGAACTAAGACGAGCAAGGAGGGCACATGAGAAGTCTTTGGCAGGTAGGATCAAGGAAAACCCAAAAGCTTTCTATAGGTATGTCAGGAATAAAAGAATGACTAGGGTAAGAGTAGGGCCAGTCAAGGACAGTGGTGGGAAGTTGTGTGTGGAGGCTGAGGAGATAAGCGAGATACTAAATGAATACTTTTCGTCAGTATTCACTCAGGAAAAAGATAATGTTGTGGAGGAGAATGCTGAGACCCAGGCTATTAGAATAGATGGCATTGAGGTGCGTAGGGAAGAAGTGTTGGCAATTCTGGACAAGGTGAAAATAGATAAGTCCCCGGGGCCTGATGGGATTTATCCTAGGATTCTCTGGGAAGCCAGGGAAGAGATTGCTGAGCCTTTGGCTTGATTTTTAGGTCATCATTGGCTACAGGAATAGTGCCAGAGGACTGGAGGGTAGCAAATGTGGTCCCTTTGTTCAAGAAGGGGAGTAGAGATAACCCCGGTAACTATAGGCCGGTGAGCCTCACGTCTGTTGTGGGTAAAGTCTTGGAGAGGATTATAAGAGATACGATTTATAATCATCTAGATAGGAATAATATGATTAGGGATAGTCAGCATGGTTTTGTGAAGGGTAGGTCATGCCTCACAAACCTTATCGAGTTCTTTGAGAAGGTGACTGAACAGGTAGACGAGGGTAGAGCAGTTGATCTGGTGTATATGGATTTCAGTAAAGCATTTGATAAGGTTCCCCACGGTCGGCTATTGCAGAAAATACAGAGGCTGGGGATTGAGGGTGATTTAGAGATGTGGATCAGAAATTGGCTAGTTGAAAGAAGACAGAGGGTGGTGGTTGATGGCAAATGTTCAGAATGGAGTTCAGTTACGAGTGGCGTACCACAAGGATCTGTTCTGGGGCCATTGCTGTTTGTCATTTTTATAAATGTCCTAGAGGAGGGCACAGAAGGTTGGGTGAGTAAATTTGCAGACGACACTAAAGTCGGTGGAGTTGTAGACAGTGTGGAAGGATGTTGCAGGTTACAGAGGGACATAGATAAGCTGCAGAGCTGGGCTGAGAGGTGGCAAATGGAGTTTAATGTAGAGAAGTGTGAGGTGATTCACTTTGGAAAGAATAACAGGAATGCGGAATATTTGACTAATGGTAAAATTCTTGGCAGTGTGGATGAACAGAGGGATCTCGGTGTCCATGTACATAGATCCCTGAAAGTTGCCACCCAGGTTGATAGGGTTGTGAAGAAGGCCTATGGTGTGTTGGCCTTTATTGGTAGAGGGATTGAGTTCCGGAGCCATGAGGTCATGTTGCAGCTGTACAAAACTCTGGTACGGCCGCATTTGGAGTATTGCGTACAGTTCTGGTCGCCTCATTATAGGAAGGACGTGGAAGCTTTGGAACGGGTGCAGAAGAGATTTACCAGGATGTTGCCTGGTATGGAGGGAAAATCTTATGAGGAAAGGCTGATGGACTTGAGGTTGTTTTCGTTAGAGAGAAGAAGGTTGAGGTGACTTAATAGAGGCATACAAAATGATCAGAGGGTTAGATAGGGTGGACAGTGAGAGCCTTCTCCCGCGGATGGAGGTGGCTAGCACGAGGGGACATAGCCTTAAATTGAGGGGTAATAGATATAGGACAGACGTCAGAGGTAGGTTTTTTATGCAAAGAGTGGTGAGGCCGTGGAATGCCCTACCTGCAACAGTAGTGAACTCGCCACCATTGAGGGCATTTAAAAGTTTATTGGATAAGCATATGGATGATAATGGCATAGTGTAGGTTCGATGGCCTTTAGTTTTTGACTTCCCATGTCGGTGCAACATCGTGGGCCGAAGGGCCTGTACTGCGCTGTATCGATCTATGTTCTATGTACTGCGCAGAACACCTTGAAGGGCTCATACAATGAGGCAGTCTGGGTAGAGCTCAGGAACACGAAGAGGGCAATCATAATGTTGGGGGTTTATTGCAGGCCCCCAACTACCAGCGAGAGATAGAGGAGCAGAGAGGTAGAGAGATTTTGGATAGGTGCAAAAGTAAGAGGGATGTTGTTGGAGGGGATTTTAACTTCCCCTATATTAACTGGGACTCACTTAGTGCTAGGGGCTTGGATGGGGCAGAGTTTGTAAGGTGTTGTAGCCACCGAAGTTGGCCATTCCCTCAATACAAAATGGAGGAACGCAAAGCTTGCAGGGTAAAATGGACAAAGTTTGCAGCACAAGCAGGCTGCAACAAGCCACTGTGTATTCTGTCTGCTGAGAGAGCAGACAGCACCGAAACGAACATTCCGCATACTAATGAGGCAATCTCCGGAACAGTTAGCATAGTAATGGAACGATCCCAGGGACAAAGGACACAAATAGGGAAGTGATTGCAACATTGTATGGGAAGCCAGACACCCCGGCACCAGCGGGGTTCGAAGACAAAGCACCTGAAGGCCCGCCTAGTAGCCGAGGGACAGCCTCAGTATTGGGGGGATTCAAACAAATCGATTGGGAAGAGACCCAATCGGTCGCCAGCAGATAGAGGGTCCGCCCAAAAGGGCGCGAATCCCTGGGACCTATAAAAGGCAGGTCCCAAACTCAGTTCGTTCTTCTTGACCAGCCCTCCTCTCTTGACCAGCCTTTACCGAAGAACATAGAACAGTACAGCACAGAACAGGCCCTTCGGCCCTCGATGTTGTGCCGAGCAATGATCACCCTACTCAAACCCACATATCCACCCTATACCCGTAACAGAACAACACCCCCCCTTAACCTTACTATTAGGACACTACGGGCAATTTAGCATGGCCAATCCACCTAACCCGCACATCTTTGGACTGTGAGAGGAAACCGGAGCACCCGGAGGAAACCCACGCACACACGGGGAGGACGTGCAGACTCTGCACAGACAGTGACCCAGCCAGGAATCGAACCTGGGACCCTGGAGCTGTGAAGCATTTATGCTAACCACCATGCTACCGTGCTGCCCACCCAGAAGACCTTGACCGAGAGAGAGGAGGGGTTCGGACAGCAGCCGCCAGTAAGTAAGTGTCTCACAACGATCGCTACCAGAGATAGACACTCCTGACCCCTTTTAACCCGTACCAACCTGAAGTCTGCAGACCCAGTGCAGAGCAAGAGGCTATTGTCCCCTGATCCGGCAGTTCCTTATTCAGATAAGTATTGGTCAATTTAGTGGTAGGAATAGTTTCGTCATCTTAGCGTGTGCATGAGTAGTTTATAATTGTATTATAATAAACTCATTTGTTTGAACTTACTAATTGGTGTAAGGTTTTATTGCTTTGAACCTGACCTTGAAACTTGTGGCGGTATCTTAACGATACCTGGCGACTCCAAAGCTAAGTAATGAAACAGAGCTAAATCGAGTGTTAAGCACACTCACCCAGAACGAGCAAGTGTATCCAGGAAGACTTCTTGATGCAATCCGCAGATAGTCCAACTAGGCAAGGGGCAGTACTGAATCTGGTATTGGGGAATGAGCCTGGACAGGTGGTTGAAGTTTCAGTAGGGGAACATTTTGGGAGCGGTGACCTCATTTCCATAACTTTTAGGGTACTTTTGGATAGCGAGGAGGGTAGGGTAAGGTGCTAAACTGGGGTAAGGCAAATTACGATAACATTAGACAGGAATTGAAGAATTTTGATTGGGTGCGGCTGTTGGAGGGTAAATCAACATCGGACATGTGAGTGTCTGTTAAGCGACAAATGATTAGGATTCAGAGAACGAAGGATAAGTATGGGGGGGGTTGAAGAATGTTTGGATAATGAGGAACATTATGAACCTTGTCAAAAATAAAAAATAAAACTTTTGTACGGTCTAGAAGGATGGGAACAGTTGAAACCCTTGAGGAGTATAAAGAAAGTAGGAAAGTACTTGAGCGGGAAATTAGGTGGCCTAGGGGGGTGCATGAAAAGTCCTTGGCAAGTAGGATTAAGGTGAATCCCAAAGCTTTTTATTTATATGTAAAGAGCAAGAGAGTGGCCAGGGAAAGGATTTGGCCACTTAAGGACAGTGGGGGGAATCAATGTTTTGAGCCAGAAGCAATGAACGAGGTATCAAATGAGTACTTTGCATCAGTGTTCACCAAAGAAAAGGACTTTGTGGAAGATGATTCTGGGTAGGGTGAGTGGATAGTCTGGGTCATGTTGACACCAAAAAGGAGGTGGTATTGGATGTTTTAAGAGACATTAAGGTAGATAAGTCTTCTGGGCTGATGGGATTAACCCCAGAGTACGGAGGGAAGCAAGGAAGGAAATTGCTGCGGCCTTGACTGACATCTTTGTACCCTCATTGGCTACAGGTGAGATCCCAGAGGACTGGAGAATAGTTAAAGTAGTACCGCTGTTTAAGAAAGGTAGCAGGGATAATCCAGGAAACTAAAGGAGCCTCAAATCAGTAGTATGTAAATTATTGGAGAAAATTCTCAGGGGCAGGATTTATACCCATTTGGAAACAAATGAATTCATCAGCGACAGACAGCATGAAGGGAAGGTTGAACGTCACTAACTTGATTGAGTTTTTTGAGAAGTTGACGATGATTGATGAGGGGAAGGCGATTGATGTTGTTTACATGGACTTCAGTAAAGCCTCATGGCAGACTGGTACAAAAGGTGAAGTCACACAGGATCAAAGGTGAGGTGGCAAGATGGATACAGAACTGGCTCATTCACAGAAGGCAGAGGGTAGCAGTAGAAGGGTGTTTTTCTGAATGGGAGGTTGTGACTAGTGGTGTTCCACAGGAATCGTTTCTGGGGCCTCAGTTGTTGTCGCAGACATAAACAATTTGGAGGAAAAAGTAGCTGGTCTGATTAGTAAATTTGCGGATGATACCAAAATTAGTGCAGTGTCAGATAGAGTTGAGGGTTGTCAGAGGATACAGCAGGACATAGATATGTTGGAGGGTTGGACAGAGAAATAGCAAATGAGACTGGTTTAGGGGGCTGGTTTAGCACAGTGGGCTAAACATAGTGATATTGTCACTGGACTAGTAATCCAGAGTCCCAGTATAGTATGAGGCGTGTATTAGCTCTGATGAATGGAGGAATGTTACTTGTAGGGATGACGATGGATGGGCAATGGCAAACATTCACACAGCGCATGGTGAACTGCAGCAATTGTTCATTCCTGTCTGGCACAAAAATAAAATGAGAAATATGGCACCCCTTTACTTTGAGATCATGCTTTCTGGTCTTAGACTCTCCCATGAGGGGAAACATCCTCTCGGCATTTACCCTGTTAGTCCAAATACAATACATCTACTGATTCCCCTCTTTCCACTCTGGTTGAGACTTCCTTGAAAAACTCCAATAAATTAGTCAGACATAATGTCCCTATCATGAAGCCATGTGGACTCTGCTTGATTAATTCTGATTTTCCAAATGTGCTATTATTCCCTTAATGACAGATTCCAACATTTTTCCAACAATGGATGTTAGACTAATCGGCCTGCAGTACCCGCTTTTTGCTTGCTTCCCTTTTTAAATAGGGGTATCACATTGGCAGTTTTCAAATCCTCCGGTACTTCTTCAGAATCCACAGATTTTTTGAAAATTACAACCAATACAACCTACTTCTGTAGCTGCTTCCTTCAGGACACTAAGATCCAAGCCACGAGGGGATTACCTACCTTTAGCCTCTAATTTGTCTAATGCTACTTCGCTAGTAAGACCATAGAGAAAGGAGCAGAATTAGGCCACTTGCCCATCGAGTCTGCTCCACCATTCAATCATGGCTGACTGCCTTCACCCCATAACCCCTGATCCCCTTATTACTCAAGAACCTATCTATCTCTGTTTTAAAGACCTCTGATTTGGCCTCCACAGCCTTCTGTGGCTAGGTGTCCCACAGATGCACCACCCTCTGGCTGACGAAATTCCTCCTCATCTCGGTCTTAAAGGATCATCGCTTTAGTCTGAGATTGTGTCCTCTGGTTCTAGTTTTTCCTACAAGTGGAAACATCCTCTCCATGTCTACTCTATCTAAACAGCAGGGGCTGTTTAGCACACTGAGATAAATCGCTGGCTTTGAAAGCAGACCAACAGCACGGTTCGATTCCCGTAACAGCCTCCCCGAACAGGCGCCGGAATGTGGTGACTAAGGGCTTTTCACAGTAACTTCATTGAAGTCTACTCGTGACAATAAGCGATTTTAATTTTAATTTCCATTTCATTTCCAGGCCTCTCAGTATCCTGTACGTTTCAATAAGATCCCCCCCTCATCCTTCTAAACTCCAACGAGTACAGACCCAGAGTCCGCAATCACTCCTCATATGACAAGCTCTTCATTCCCGGGAACATTCTTGTGAACCTCCTCTGTATCTTTCCAAGGCCAGCAAATCCTTCCTTAGATACAGGGCCCACAACTGCTCACAATACTTCAAGTGGGTTCTGACCAGAACCTTATATCTCTGCTCTTGTATTCCAGCTGTCTCGACATGAATACTAACATTGCATATGCCCTCAAGACTGAAGGGACGATCCTTTAAGACAGAGGAAGACAGGAGGAATTTCTATGCTTTCCGAACAGCCGACTGAACCTGCATTTTAACCTCAAGAGATTCTTGAACTGGGACTCCCCAGGCTCACCAGGCTAAATCGCTGGCTTGTAAAGCAGACCAAGCAGGCCAGCAGCACGGTTCGATTCCCGTACCAGCCTCCCCGGACAGGCGCCGGAATGTGGCGACTAGGGGCTTTTCACAGTAACTTCATTGAAGCCTACTCGTGACAATAAGCGATTTTCATTTCATTTCATTTTTGTGATTTCCCAAGCATTTTCCCATTCAGAAAATAGTCTATGCCTCCATTCTTCCTATGAAAGTGCATAACCTCACACTTTTCCACATTTATTTCATTGCCCACTCTCCTAGCCTGTCCAAATCCTTCTGCAGCCCCCTTGCTTCCTCAATACAACTTGTCCCTCTACAGATCTTTGTACCATCTGCAAACTTTGCAACAGCGCCTTCAGTTCCTTCTTCCAGATCGTTAATGTATATTGTGAAAAGTTGTGGTCCCAACACAGAACCCTGAGGCACACCACTAGTCACCGCTGCAATCCTGAAAAAGACATCTTTATCCCCACTCTCTGCCTTCTGCCAGTCAGCCAATCCTCTATCCATGCCAGTATCTTACCCTTAACACCATAGGCTCTTAACCTATTTAATAGTATCCTATACGGCACCTTGTCACAGGCCTGCTGGAAATCCAAATAGATCATGTCCACTGGTTCTCCTTTGCGTAACTTCCTTGTTACCTTCTCAAAGAATTTTAACAGATTTGTCAGACATGACCTCCTTTTGCTGAAGCCGTGCTGATTCAGTTCCATTTTATCATGCCCTTCCAAGTACTCTGCAACCTCATCTTTGATAAATGACTCTAAAATCTTACCAATGACCAAAGTTAGGCTAACAGGCCTATAATTTACCATCTTCTAACTCTCTCCCTCCTTAAACAGGGTGTTACATTAGCCATTTTCCAGTCCCCTGGGACCCTCCCTGCCTCCAGTGATTCCTGAAAGATCACCACCAATGCCTCCACAATCGCCTCAGCTATATCTTTTAGAATCCGGAGGTGTAGTTCATCCAGTCCAAGTGATGGTATTTAATTACTCTCATGGGTTTTTTTAGTATTACTGGGATGTTCGAAGTATCTTCGATTGTGAAGACTGATGCAAAATCTCTGTTTGACTCTTTTGCCATTTCCATGTTCCTCATTACTAGCTCCCCAGATTCATTTTCTAAGCAGCCTATGTTCACTTTGACCTCTCTCTTCTTTTTTATATATTAAAGAAGCTCTTATTGCTCTCCATAAGACCATAAGACATAGGAGTGGAAGTAAGGCCATTCGGCCCATCGAGTCCACTCCGCCATTCAATCATGGCTGATGGGCATTTCAACTCCACCTACCAGCATTCTCCCCGTAGCCCTTAATTCCTCGCGACATCAAGAATTTATCTATCTCTGCCTTGAAGCCATTTAGCGTCCCGGCCTCCACTCAGCGCCGGCTCTAGGGTTGCTGGCGCCCCGGGCAAGCTGAACTTCGGCGCCCTTGGGGGCGGGGGGGCAGACCCGAGGGGGGGCGGACCCGAGGGGGGGGGGGCGGGGGGGCGGCCCGAGGGGGGGGCGGCGCCCTGAGGGAGGTCGGCCACCGCGCATGCGCTGGTTGGCACCTGCCCAACTGCGCATGCGCGGGACCCGAGTCTCTGGCGCCCCCTCGCACATGGCGCCCCGGGCGACTGCCCGAGTTGCCGGTGCCTTGAGCCGGCCCTGCCTCCACTGCACTCCGCGGCAATGAATTCCACAGGCCCACCACTCTCTGGCTGAAGAAATGTCTCCGCATTTCTGTTCTGAATTTACCCCCTCTAATTCTAAGGCTGTGCCCACGGGTCCTCGTCTCCTCGCCTAACGGAAACAGTTTCTTTGCGTCCACCCTTTCTAAGCCATGTATTATCTTGTAAGTTTCTATTAGATCTCCCCTTAACCTTCTAAACTCCAATGAATACAATCCCAGGATCCTCAGCCGTTCATCATATGTTAGACCCGCCATTCCAGGGATAATCCGTGTGAATCTCCGCTGGACACGCTCCAGTGCCAGTATGTCCTTCCTGAGATGTGGGGCCCAAAACTGGACACAGTACTCCAAATGGGGCCTAACCAGAGCCTTATAAAGGCTCAGTAGCACATCGCTGCTTTTATATTCAAACCCTCTTGAGATAAATGACAACATTGCATTCGCTTTCTTAATCACAGATTCAACCTGCATGTTTACCTTTAGGAAATCCTCGACTAGCACTCCCAGATCCCTTTGTACTTTGGCTTTATGAATTTTCTCACCGTTTAGAAAGTAGTCTATGCTTGGATTCTTTTTTCCAAAGTGCAAGACCTCACATTTTCTCACGTTGAATTGCATCAGCCATTTCCTGCACCACTCTCCCAAACTGTCTCGTAGTATGTTTCCTATTTTTTTTGCCTTCTTTTGCTGGATTCTGAATTTAATCGGGGCTATCACTGACTTCTGCCTCCTTATATGCTTTTTCTTTCAACTTTAACTCTCCTTGGCTTCCTTGATAAATCCTGGTTGGTTTATCGTTCTTTTAGAATCTTTCCTCCTTACTGGGAGGTATTTTTTTGAGAGTCATGAGTTAACTCCTTAAATGTTTGCCACTGCTTGTTTACTGTCTTTCCAGCTAATATGTTCTGTCCTGTCCACTTTAACTATCTCGATCGTTATTTAAATTCCCTTTAAGGTAAACTGAATATTAAATTCTATCACGTTATTTTGTTGTAAATGTTTACTTTTCCAATTGGTTAGCTAATTGATTAATGTACTAGTTATTTTATATTTTTTCCAATTATGGGGCAATTTAGCGTGGCCAATCCACCTATCTTCCACATCTGCAAAATCTGCAAACTGGGTCCAGGATTGAGCCCGGGTGCTCGGCACCGTGAGGCAGCAGTGCTAAACTGTGCTAGCGTGCCGCCCTAAATTCTAGTCCCTGGGGGTTGCTTCATTACCAGATCCAAGACAGCTTGTTCCCTGGTTGGCTCCATGACATATTGTTCAAGAAAACTATCTCTAAAGCCCTCTTTAAATTCATTGCCATAGCTACCCATACCAACTTAATTAATCCAATCAACATGAAGATTAAAGTCACTCATAATTATTGCTCTATTCTTTTTACATGCTCCCAATTATTTGTTGATTAATGCCCTTTCCAACCGTGTGGCTACTGTTTGGGGGTCTATAAACTACTCCTGCCAATGTATTCTTTCACTTGCTGTTTTTTACCTCCACACAAATGGAGGTAAATAGGGTGGCATGGTAGCACAGTTGCTTCACAGCTCCAGGGTCCCAGTTTCAATTCCCAGCTTGGGTCACTGTGTGGAGTCTGCGTGGGTTTCCTCTGGCTGCTTCAGTTTCCTCCCACAGTCCAAAGATGAATGAAATGAATGAAAATTGCTTATTGTCACAAGTAGGCTTCAAATGAAGTTACTGTGAAAAGCCCCTAGTCGCCTGTTCGGAGAGGCTGGTCTGGGAATTGAACCGTGCTGCTAGCCTGCCTTGGTCTGCTTTAAAAGCCAGCTATTTAGCCGTGTACTAAACCAGATGTGCAGGTTAGGTGGATTGGCCATGCTAAATTGGTTCATGGGGACAGGGTGGAGGTGTGGGCTTAAGTGGAGTTCTCTTTCCAAGACCATTACAGACTCAATGGGCCGAATGGCCTCTGTCTGCACTGTAAATTCTATGATTCCATGCTTCGACATCATTCAAGTTTAGATCGTCCCTCACAACGGTCTTCATTTCATCGCTTATTAAGACCTGCGCCGAGGTCCCAGGTTGGATCCCGGCTCTGAGTCACTGTCCGTGTGGAGTTTGCACATTCTGCCCATGTCTACGTGGGTTTCGCCCCCACAACCCAAACATTTGCAGGGTAGGTGGATTGGCCATGCTAAATTGCCCCTTAATTGGAAAAATGAATTGGGTACTCTAAATTTATATTAAAAAGAGAGTGCTACCCCACCACCATTTCCATCCCTCCTGTCTTTTCAGAAGGTCAAATATCGCTGAATATTAAATTCCCCGTTTTGATTTGCTTGTAATCATATTTCCATAATATGGCTATGAGATCATAAGCATCTACCTCGATTTGCAGCATCAGTTCGTCTACCGTATTCCAAATTTTTCATGCATTAAGATAAAAAGCCATTAAGCTTGCCTTTTTGCCATTTTTAATCATCCTAACTTTCCTTTGTACTGTGGCCTTATTTGGCTCTCATCCTTGATTATCCAGTCTATCTGATTTGCATTTTACTGTTTTTTCTTTTATCACTGTCCTTGTTTCTCTTTCACTTGTCACCCTGCTTGGGTTCCCATCCCCCTGCCATTCTAGTTTTAACCCTGCCCAACCACACTAGCTCGTAGGACATCAGTCCCAGTCCGGCCCAGGTGCAACCAGTCCAGTTTGTACTGGTCCCATCTCGCACAGAACCAGTCCCAACGCTAGGAATCTGAAACACTCCCCATTGCACCATTTTTCCAGCCACATATTTGTCCGATCTATCCTCCTGTTTCTACTCTGACCAGTACGTGGCACTTTAAAAAAATAAATAATAATTTTTATTGAAATTTTTGAAAAATGTATAACAGAACAATAATAATAAAAACAATAATAAACACCCCCGGACAGTACGTGGCACTTGCAGTAATCCTGAGATCACTACCTTTGAGATCCTACTTCACAATTTAATTAAGAACTTCCTATATTCGGCTTTGTCATCGGTACGACATGTCCAAGGAGGCAACGTACCATTGTTCACGAATCGCAGAAAGTCCACATGCAGGTACAGCATGTAATTAAATGGTTTCAAGGAGGAGATAGATATATTTTTGTTTAAAAAATGGGCTAAAGGGATATGGGCAACAGGTGGAGAGATAGATTTGAGACCATGAAGAGATCAGCCATGATCTCATTGAATGGCAGAGCAGGCTCGAAGGGCTGAATTGCCCACTTCTGATCCGAATTCCTATGTTTCTATCCTGGAGTCTCATTTACGGCCACAGAAATGCCCATCTATCCCTCTTACAATTGAACACCCGACAACAATTGCATTCCCATAAGACATAGGAGCAGAATTAAGCCACTCAGCCCATCGAGTCTGCTCCGCCATTCAATCATGGCTGATATTTTTCTCAACCCCTTTCTCCTGCCTTCTCCCCATAACCCCTGATCCCCTTATTGATCAAAAACCTATCTATCTGTGTTTTAAAGGCACTCAGTGATTTGGCCTCCACAGCCTTCTGCGGTCCAGATTCCACAGATTCACCACCCTCTGGTTGAAGAAATTCCTCCTCATCTCTGTTTTAAAGGATCGTCCCTTTAGTCTGAGATTGTGTCCTCTGGTTCTAGTTTTTCCTACAAGTGGAAACATCCTCTCCACGTCCACTCTATCCAGGCCTTGCAGTATCCTGCAAGTTCCAATAAGATCGCCCCTCATTCTTCTTAACTCCAACGAGTACAGACTCAGGGTCCTCAACCGTTCCTCATAATGACAAGTTCTTGATTCCAGGGATCATTCTTGTGAACCTCTACACTTTCGGGGTCCGTATCCCTCTATTCCCATCCTATTCATGTATTTGTAAAGATGCCCCTTAAATGTCACTATCGTCACTGCTTCCACCACCTCCTCTGGCAGCGAGTTCCAGACACCCACTACCCTCTGTGTAAAAAAACTTGCCTCGTGCATCACCTCTAAACCTTGCTCCTCCCACCTTAAACCTATGCCCCCTGGTAATTGACCCCTCGACCATGGGAAAAAGTCTTTGACTATCCATTCTGCCTATGTACCTCATAATTTTGTAGACCTCCATCAGGTCATCCCTCAACCTCCTTCGTTCCAGTGAGAACAAACCAAGCTTATTCAACCTCTCCTCATAGCTAATGCCCTCCATACCAGGCAACATCCTGGTAAATCTCTTCTGCACCCTCTCGAAAGTCTCCACATCCTTCTGGTAGTGTGGCGACCAGAATTGAACACTATACTCCAAGTGTGCCCTAACAAAGGTTCTATACAGCTGCAACATGACTTACTCAATGCCCCAGCCAATGAAGGCAAGCATGCCGTGTGCCTTCTTGACCACCTTCTCCACCTGTGTTGCCCCTTTCAGTGACCTGTACACCTAGATCTCTCTGACTGTCAATACTCTTGAGTGTTCTACCACTCACTGTATATTCCCTACCTGTATTAGACCTTCCAAAATGCATTATCTCACTTGTCCGGATTTGTGTCGTCCCCAAACTTACTAATCAGACCAGTTACGGAGCCCAAAACTACTCACAATACTCCAAATGGCTTCTGACCAGAGCCTTATACGGCCTCAGAAATGCATCCCTGGTCTTGTATTCTAGCCCTCTTTTTTATTTTTTAATTTAGATTACCCAATTATTTTTTCCAATTAAGGGGCAATTTAGCGTGGCCAATCCACCTGCTCTGCACATTTTTTTGGTTGTGGGGGTGAAACCCACGCAGACACGGTGAGAATGTGCAAACTCCACACGGACAGTGACCCAGAGCCGGGATCGAACCTGGGACCTCAACGCCGTGAGGCAGCTGTGCTAACCACTAGGCCACCGTGCTGCCCTTATTCTAGCCCTCTTGACATAAATGCTAACATTGCACTTGTCTTCCTATCCGCTGACTGAACCTGTACCTTAACCTTAAGAGAATCGTGATTTGATCCAAGATGGCACCGGACGGAGCATGGCAACTCTCTGCGAGCTCTCTCCCCCAGACCCTTTTCTTTACCTCCTATCACCATTCTAAACTATTAAAACTATTTTTCCACTTCTTATATAATTACTAATAATGTTCTTCAATGTTTTCTTACAGATTTGAGGATCGTCCGAACCTCAAGGACCGGACCCGATGACTTGACACGACTCCACCCGGCATCCCACACCCGCTGCCGGACCGCACATCCAGACATAGGAGCAGCTTCTGCCCCACAGCTACAAGACTCCTCAATAACTCCCCCTCGGACTGATATGTTCCCTGTAATAACACTATTCACGGCACCCTATGCTGCTCTTGCTCATGTATTTGCTTTGTTTGGCCCCTTGTACCATTTCGATGTACCATTTGTCAATGTACTCTGTTGATTATTCTTTTTGTCTACTATGTATGTACTGTGTATGTTCCCTTGGCCGCAGAAAACTACTTTTCACTGTATTTCGGTACATGTGATAAGTCAATAAATCAACTCAATTAATCAATGCCTCCATTCCTCCTTCCAAAGTGCAAATCTGCCACTTCTTTGCCCACTCTCCTAGCCTAAATTACTCCTACCAAAGTGCATAACTTCACACTTTTCCACATTTATTTAATTTGCCACTTCAGTGCCCACTCTCCTAGCCTGTCCAAATCCTTCTGCAGCCCCCTTGCTTCCTCAATACAACCTGTCCCTCTACAGATCTTTGTATCATCTGCAAACTTAGCAACAGTGCCTTCAGTTTCTTCTTCCAGATCATTAAGGTATATAGTGAATAGTTGTGGTCCCAGCACAAACCCCTGAGGCACACCACTAGTCACCGGCTGCCATCCTTTTTTTTTAAATTAAAAAAAATAAATAAATTTAGAGTACCCAATTATTTTTTCCAATTAAGGGGCAATTTAGCGTGGCCAATCCACCTATCCTGCACATCTTTTGGGTTGTGGGGGCGAAACCCACGCAGACACGGGGAGAATGTGCAAACTCCACACGGACAGTGACCCAGGGCCGGGACTCGAACCCGGGTCCTCAGCGCTGTAGGCAGCAATGCTAACCACTGTGCCACCGTGCTGCCCACCGGCTGCCATCCTGAAAAAGATCCCTTTATCCCAACTCTCTGCCTTCCCACACTTTTTATTCCTCCCCTGAGCTGCAGAGCCAATCATAATGCAACAAAATTGGCTGTCACTGATTTCCTCTGAGAGTCCTTCTCCTCAACGGTGTCCAAAGCAATATATTTGATTTGCAAGTGAATAGCCATAAGGTTCCTGCACTGCCTGCCTAATCCTCATGCTCTGCTACGTGGTCACACATTCTTTTCCTGCCTGTGGTCTCTTAGTCTGCGGTGTGACCACATCTCTATACATGCTATCCACGATACTCTCCAACTTGTGGATGCTCCAGTGTCCCCAGCCACCGCTCCAGCACCGAAACGTGGGCTTCCAGGAGATGTAGCTGGCAACATGCTTTGCACACATGCTGGCCCCAGGCACTGGAAATGTCCCAGACTTCCCATTTGGAGCAGGAGGAAACCACAGCTTTCAGCTCTCCTGCCATGACTTGGATTCGACCTTCAAAGGACCCTTGAAATCAGATAATATCAAGTACTTCAGGGCCCTTCTTCCCTTGACCTCGTTAATACAGAATATTGCCCGTACCAACTATAAACCACAAAATACTTTACAAACTATCAGCGATAATAGTAGTATAAATACTCACCGTCTGTCCTCACCCAATCAGCAGCCTCCACTTTCGAATCCTGGCGTCAATTCAAGAATGTCGCCTCTGGATGAGTGAAGGTATGCTGTGCTGTTTCCTTTAGTTTTCCCATTGCTCTGCTCAGTTGCTGCACACCAGATTTGCCCTCTCTCTGATGGTCTGTACTGGAAGAGTTAGTTAAAGCCCCCCTTTTCCCATATGCTCCAAATTTCCGAAGAGCTTATTTTTATTTTAAAGGGAAGTACTTAGCAGTCAGAGAAAAGAAGGGGCTGATCATCTCCTCACTCTTTCACCTAACCCCTTCTTTCATCAAACTCCAACTGCACTCTGATGTAGCAAGACAGCACTCAGTACAGACCAGCCCTTCATTCCTGGAATCAATCTAGTGAACCTTCTCTGAACCACCTTGAATGCATTTACGTCCTTTCTCAAGTGAAGAGTCCAAAACTGTGTGCAGTATTCCAGATGCGGTGTCACCAATGTCCTATACAGTAGCAACAGGAAGTGTTCTCCTTTGGCCTGAGAAGCCAAGAAAATTAAAAGGATGGTTAAAAGTGCCCAAGCTGCAAAAAAGCTGGCACTGGTATAGGACATTATTAAATATTTTGAAGGAAATCCGATATAAGGGCCATTCTGAAAAATGTCTGTCCTTTGAAAGCTTTGTAGACACCATTCAAGATGAGATAATGTACACTGAACAAAAGGTGTGACTGAGAAAAGTCAAAGGATTGATGTTGCTAATATAAAATAGATGCTAGAAGCAATGAAAATGGGTCACGCTAATCACCAATTGTCAGATTGCTAGATAAAAGGAATGCTTTCACAGAAAGTCTATTGGAAGTCTTATCTGTTACACAGAACACGAAAATCATTTTTTGAAATTTGTTTTGCGATATGGTGGATAAAGTTTCAATTTAAAGAAGAGGGGAATCTGTTAATTATATTACCAAGATTAGGATACACAGGTGAAGAGTATTAATTAAGTACCTTGAGCACATATAAAGAAAAACCTCCCTTTCGTGGGTTGGTTCATTAGATTAATTGCTTTTAGTTTGCTCAAAAACGACTAAAGAAAGACTTCTGAGATACTGGGTGTTCGTATGTAGGAAGCAGGCATTAGTAATGCTCCATTCCACAGATAAGCCAACTATCACGCAACTGATTTGTGTCTCGTTTCATATTTCACCATTTGGCTTAGAACCCATTTGACAGTTAAGAGGGTGTAACACACTGCCCAAGATGCTGATCTATCCAAACAAGTGTTTAGTAAAGGCTAACAAATGGCTCTCAGCCCAAGGTAAATTAAGAAATAGGCAAGGGTAAATTATCCACGCCCTCCCTGACACCTTGGCTGTTCTGTGGTCATTGGCTAGAACTATTCAAACAAGTGATTGATGTAGGGTAGACAACCAGCCCCGAGAAACAAAGTATACTAATGGGTCCTCGAAGACTGGGGGAAGTCCTTGTTAAGCAGCTGCCTGGAGGCAAACCAGGTTCCTAACACTTAAGCTAGAGAGCAGAAGGTTGCCACCACAGGATTAGGGATCAAAATACTCTACGCCACCCGTCCATTTGTCTTCTCGGATCAGTATACTGCTCTTACATGTATGCTTTTCCTCTATTTAGCTTATGCATCATATATAGGCTGTCACATTCTTAATAAACTATTACTTAAGGAGTTCTTGACTGTGTACTTGACTGTATTTTGGTCAAGAGCAGTGATTGGAATCGAAGTTGTCTGCTTGTCTCTTTTTAAAGTTTTACTTCCAAATCTAAAATTTATACAGTGACCCTTAGAGTATCTGGTATTTTTTTTTTAAAGAGTGAGATACTCAGCTATTTCCGATGGTATGAAGCAAGCTAAAATTTATCAAGAGAGGAGGTTAGGAAATATGCAATAGTAAAACTTTAAAAAGAGACAAGCAGACAACTTAGATTCCAATAACCATATTTGTAAAAGTGAGGGGACAAGCTCATTCCCAAGTGATTTTGACATCAAGGCAGCATTTGATTGTGTGCATACCAAGAAGCCAGAGTAAAACAAGTTAGAATCATACTCATACATGTACTGGACACCAATCTGTCTTGAACTGATGTGTGTTGCTAATGTTACTTGCCACTTGAGCAAGTAGTTTACTTCTCAATTCTCCAAAGCCTCCACAAAGTAATACATAGAACATTACAGCGCAGTACAGGCCCTTCGACCCTCGATGTTAAGTCAGGAAATAGTCTCGACATGCCTGAATAGGTTCAGGTCAAAAAACACTGAAGATGCTTAACATAATCTAGGATAAAGCAGCAATTTGATCAGCATGCCAGCCACCAACTTAACCTCTCAGTGGCTGCAGTGTTTACTACAGATTCACAGCAGCACCTTCTCAAGGCACCTCCCACCAATTCCACAATTTCTCCCACCCAGATGGACAAGGGAAGAAAGTGCATGGGAAACAATCACCACAAAGTTTCCTTCCAAATCACACATACCCCTGACTTGGAAATATATTGCCATTCCTATATTCTCACTGGGTCAAAATCCTGGAACTCCCTACCTAACGGCAATGTGGCAGTACCTTCACCGGACGAGCTGCTGCAGTACAAAAATGCTCACCACCATCTTCTTCAAGGGCAACTAAGGATTGGCGATAAATGCTGGCTCTGACAGTGATGGCCACATCCAAAGAATGAATAGTTGATAAAGCTGTATAAAAGAAAGCGTACAGAAGATTCTATGTTTTATAAATCGGGACATAAATACAAAAGCAAAGGGGTAATGCTAAAGCTAAACATAGTACCAGACAAAGTCAGAGCACAGAACAGATTCACTAAGATCATACCAGAGATGAGATAATTTAGTTATGAGAACAGATCACAGATACCAACAGTACAATATATCATGAGGAGATCTTATACAGTATTCAAAAGAGGTTCGATAAGGTAAATAGGGAAAGACTATGTCCAATTAGCTGCTGACTCAGTAAATAAAGAGCTTAAAGTGTTTGTTACCAAAACGACAAAAGGGCATTATTTATTTTTTAAATCAGCATTGTTAGGACCTGGAAACAGAATCTATAATAGGCTTCAGCAGGGAAGTGGATAAATGTTTGAATTAAAAAGAAAGAATACGGGAAAAGGACATGAAATGGGAAATAAGCCGACAGCTCTGAGAGGCGGCATTGTTGTAATGGGCTCAATGACTTCCTTCTGCAGAATTCCACAGAAATTGCAGAATTATCTGTACATTCCACTGATTTAACATTGAGATATAAAACTTGACAGCTATTGAGAAATTAATAGAAAAGGCTTTCTATGGTACCACTATGTAAACAAATGATATGAAGAGAACAAGTAGATTTCACTGTAATCAAATCAAATGACGTTTACATACTATTAATAACCAGAATATCCATGAACAGAGTTTTCTGATCATGCAAGACATTAGTTCCCATCAGATTACTCATAGATAAAGGTTTCAATCTCTTCCTTGATGGGTATTTCAGATCTCTCACAATGTGCATGAGTTTCACATTTTAATCCTATCTCACACTCACAGTTCCTAAATTTTGATATTTCTGCTTTGGCCTTTCGCCACTGCTTATTAATGTCCATTATTTTTTCCCCAATGTATCGATTGACTTTATTTAGTCGCTTGTGGATCTCATTGTCATCTTTGGCATCTTGTCGTATTCTGTTCAGTAATTGTTCTGTAGGGGAAACAGAATTTTATTTAGTTTCACCAAAATATTAATCGAGAGCTGTAAATTTTAAGAATCGATTTGTTTTTGAAAACTGATATATACATCAGATGCCTCATTGATTGCCTTAATAGTCAGTGACAAACATGCTAAGAGTTCAAGGCCTGCTCCAGGACTACAGCACATATCTATCTAGGTCAATGGTTCAATGCAATTGTGAAAGAATCCTGCATTGTTGAAGGTGCTACTTTTCAGATCAGATGTCAAATCTCGGTCCCATCTGGCTGTTCCGGTGGCTGTAAAGATAGCATGTTTCAGTTTGAGAAGCAAGAAAATGCTCTTAATATGTTGCCCAACATTTATCCGTCGATGTTCTAAACAAATTCACTGGTTTGTGGGAAACTAAGTGCAATCTGGGTTGCTTTGTTGACATAATAGGGACTTTGCTTCCAAAGCTGAAGCGCTTGGGACACGCTGAGGTCACAAAAGGTGCTGTATAAATATTATCAACACTATGCCACTGTCCCAATGTTGATGAGTACTAGTTGGTGACATTACTAAACTCATATTTCTAACGGTGATTACTCGGCAAGTGACATTTGTCACCAGTTGTTGGGCACTGTCTATGATGCTGTTTTGCTTTATTAAAGTAGTGGATTTGCTTTTAAAATAGGTTTTAAATTAAAATAAAGAAAAATACCTTTAAAATGAATACAAAATGTTGATGATTGCCGTTTTTCAGAAATTTGTTTATAAATAAAATAACAACCTTTAAGGAGGGAGGGAAGGCAAGGAGGGAGAGGATGAGGAAAAAAAAACAAAGAAACTGAAGGAAAAAACATAAAAATTAAATATTTCTGCTGTGGAAACCGTTCTTAAACTCACCTTTAATAATCTGTACTTTATAAGGGGAAAGAGGTGGTTTCGGTGATGACTTTGTGGAGTTGCATGCAATTCCAGTGACACTTCTGTCCTTCAGGGTATCCACTCCCCAGACAGCCACAGCCAAGCACTTTGTAAATCTTGAATCACTCGGTTGACGTTTCACAGTTTCCCACTTGTCCTCATCAATCCATATATTAGCACCAATGTGAACCTATGAACAAATTGTTGGAATCTGTAGCTTGTGAATTCAACTCATATATGCAAAATATGGGAAGCATCTCTCATACATATAGCTAACCTTACCTTTCCATCCTGAACAGAGTAAACATTAGGCTGAGCCATAGCCCATGGACATGGGATCATGTTGTTCCCATTTTCAATCTGACTCTCAAGATGATCAGAGGTACTTGGAGTTGGAAGAAGAGCAAGTGGACTTTTTTTGCCAGGATAAACTCTTTGTTGCATGTTCAGATGGTCTTGCAGAATAGAAGTTACTGGCGTACTTGAAATTAGTTGATGTGTTGGTGTGTTGTCTATTAGCTCTTCCTCAGGATTTGAGCCATGGTACTGTTCTGGTACTGAAAATGCGAAAATATTGATTTACCACTCAAATTGCTTTCAAAACGCAAATTCAAGAACTACTGTTCTTACAGATCACAAAATGATTTCAAAAATGTGAATTATCCATTCTATACAATCTATCAACTACTGGTACCATCGCCAATAAACATCTATAAAAGTAACAGTCAGTTCCCTAATAGTAGTTGAGCAGAAGACAATGAAACAGAGCAAAAAAGGAAAACCTGGAAAATAATAAGTAACAAGTCCTGACCAGAAAGTCAGATATCCTCAGCTAAATATACAGTCATTAGCTAATTTCGTATGCTATCAAATGACAAAAAGTGACTCAAATTATGGCAGCATTTGAGGTGGAGAAATCACTCTGGCTAGCTTAAGTATTCTTGCTCAGTAACATGCTGTAAAGCCTCTTCCCCCTTGCGTTTAACTGCTTGGATTCCTCTCAATGCAACAAGGCCTCCACAAGACCAGCAGAATTAGGTCACTCGGCCCATCGAGTCTGCTCCGCCATTCGAGCATGGCTGATATTTTCTCATCCCCATTCTCCTGCCTTCTCCCCATAATCTCTGATCCCCTTATTAATCAAGAACCTATCTATCTATAGATGGGTATAGATGGGTCAGTTTTTGTGCAGTGTGTGCAGAAGGGTTTTCTGACACAGTATGTAGACAGGCCAACAAGGGGCGAGGCCACATTGGATTTGGTACTGGGTAATGAACCCGGCCAGGTGTTAGATTTAGGTGTAGGTGAGCACTTTGGTGATAGTGATCACAACTCGGTTATGTTTACTTTAGCAATGGGCAGGGATAGGTATATACCGCAAGGCAAGAATTATAGCTGGGGGAAAGGCAATTATGATGCTATTCGGCAAGATTTAGGATGTATAGGATGGGGAAGGAAACTGCAGGGGATGGGTACAATCGAAATGTGGAGCTTTTTCAAGGAACAGCTACTGCGTGTCCTTGATGAGTATGTACCTGTCAGGCAGGGAGGAAGTTGTCGAGCAAGGGAACCGTGGTTTACTAAGGAAATTGAAGCACTTGTCAAGAGGAAGAAGAAGGCTTATGTTAGGATGAGACATGAAGGCTCAGTTAGGGCACTTGAGAGTTACAAGTTAGCCAGGAAGGACCTAAAGCGAGAGTTAAGAAGAGCGAGTTAAGAAAAGTCGTTGGCGGATAGGATCAAGGAAAACCCTAAGGCTTTCTATAGGTATATCAGGAACAAAAGAATGACTAGAGTAAGATTAGGGCCAATCAAGGATAGTAGTGGAAAGTTGTGTGTGGAATTAGAGGAGATAGGGGAAGCGTTAAATGGATATTTTTCGTCAGTGTTTACACTGGAGAAAGACAATGTTGTCGAGGAGAACACTCAGGTTCAGTCGACCAGGCTAGATGGAATTGAGGTTCAAAAGGAGGAGGTGTTAGCAATTTTAGAAAATGTCAAAATAGATAAGTCCCCTGGGCCAGATGGGATTTATCCTAGGATTCTCTGGGAAGCCAGGGAGGGGATTGCAGAGCCTTTGTCCTTGATCTTTATGTCGTCTTTGTCAACAGGAATAGTGCCGGAAGACTGGAGGATAGCAAATGTTGTCCCCTTGTTCAAGAAGGGGAGTAGAGACAACCCTGGTAATTATAGACCTGTGAGCCATACTTCGGTTGTGGGTAAAATGTTGGAAAAGGTTATAAGAGATAGGGTTTATAATTATCTTGAAAAGAACAAGTTGATTAGCGATACTCAACACGGTTTTGTGAAGGGTAGGTCATGTCTCACAAACCTTATTGAGTTTTTTGAGAAGGTGACCAAACAGGTGGATCAGGGTAAAGCTGTTGATGTGGTGTATATGGATTTCAGCAAGGCGTTTGATAAGGTTCCCCACGGTAGGCTATTGCAGAAAATAAGGAAGTATGGAATTGAAGGTGATTTAGCGGTTTGGATCAGTAATTGGCTAGCTGAAAGAAGACAGAGGGTGGTGGTTGATGGCAAATGTTCATCCTGGAGTTCAGTTACTAGTGGTGTACCGCAAGGATCTGTTTTGGGGCCACTGCTGTTTGTCATTTTTATAAATGACCTGGAAGAGGGTGTAGAAGGATGGGTTAGTAAATTTGCAGATGACACGAAGGTCGGTGGAGTTGTGGATAGTGCTGAAGGATGATATAGGATACAGAGGGAAATAGATAAGCTGCAGAGCTGGGCTGAGAGGTGGCAGATGGAGTTTAATGCGGAAAAGTGTGAGGTGGTTCACTTTGGAAGGAGTAACAGGAATGCAGAGTACTGGGCTAATGGCAAGATTCTTGGTAGTGTAGATGAACAGAGAGATCTCGGCATCCAGGTACATAAATCCATGAAAGTTGCCACCCAGGTTAATAGGGCTGTTAAGAAGGCATATGGTGTGCTAGCCTTTATAAGCAGGGGGATTGAGTTTCGGAACCACAAGGTCATGCTGCAGCTGTACATAACTCTGGTGCGGTCGCACCTGGAGTACTGCGTGCAGTTCTGGTCACCACATTATAGGAAGGATGTGGAAGCTTTGGAAAGGGTTCAGAGGAGATTTACTAGGATGTTGCCTGGTATGGAGGGAAGGTCTTACGCGAAAAGGCTCAGGAACTTGAGGTTGTTTTCGTTAGAGAGGAGAAGGCTGAGAGGTGACTTAATAGAGACATATAAGATAGTCAGAGGGTTAGATAGGGTGGACAGTGAGAGTCTTTTTCCTCGGATGGTGATGACCAACACGAGGGCACATAGCTTTAAATTGAGGGGTGATAGATATAGGACAGATGTCAGAGGCAGTTTCTTTACTCAGAGAGTAGTAGGGGTGTGGAACGCCCTGCCTGCAACAGTAGTAGACTCGCCAACTTTAAGGGTATTTAAGTGGTCACTGGATAGACATATGGATGAAAATGGAATAGTGTAGGTCAGATAGGCTTCAGATGGTTTCATACGTCGGCGCAACATCGAGGGCCAAAGGGCCCGTACTGAGCTGTAGTGTTCTATGTTCTATCTATCTCTGTCTTAAAGACACTCAGTGAATTGGCCTCCACAGCCTTCTGCGACAAAGAGTTCCACAGATTCACCACCCTCCTGCTGAAGACATTCCTCCTCATCTCTGTTTTAAAGGATCGTCCTTTTAGTCTGAGATGGTGTCCTCTGGTTCCAGTTTCTCCTACAAGTGGAAACATCCTCTCCACGTCCACTCTATCCAGGCCTCGCAATATCTTGTGCGTTTCAATAAGATCCCCCCTCATCCTTCTAAACTCTGACGTGTACAGACCCAGAGTCCTCAACCGTTCCTCATATGCCAAGTTTTCATCCCAGGATGTTTGCCCATCTTTATCCCTAGGGCCTTTTTTAGAAGGGTGACTAGCAGCATCATGAGCTTTGTTTGGGCGCATGGGACCCCGAGGGTGAAGAGGGTCTTCTTGGAGCGGGGTAGAGATGGGGGGGGGGCTGGCGTTACCCAATCTCGGGGTATTATTGGGAGGCCAATGTGTCGATGGTGCGCAAGTGGGTAATGGAGGGGGAGGGGGCAGCATGGAAACGGATGGAGGGCGTCCTGTGGAGATACAAGCCTGGGGGCCCTGGTAACGGCGCCGTGGCCGCTCCCTCCTACGAGGTATACCACGAGTCCGGTGGTGGCAGCTACCCTCAAGATTTGGGGGCAGTGGAGGCGACATAGGGGAGAAGTGTTGGGCTCGATGGAGGCTCCGTTAAGGGGGAACCATAGGTTCGTCCCGGGGAACATTGATGGGGGATTTCAGGGTTGGCACAGAGCGGTCATCAGACAGCTGAGGGACCAGTTTATTGATGGGAGGTTTGCGAGCCTGGGGGAGTTGGAGGAGAAATTTGGGCTCCCCCGGGGAACATGTTCAGGTATTTGCTAGGCGGCAGGTGGAGGGATTCCCTTCACTTCCCGTGAGGGGGGTGAGCGACAGGGTGCTTTCGGGGGTCTGGGTCGGAGAGGGGAAGATATCTGATATCTACTAGGTTATGCAGGAGGCAGAGGAGGCGTCAGTAGAGGAGCTGAAAGCTAAGTGGGAGGGGGAACTGGGGGAACAGATCGAAGACGGGACATGGGCTGATGCTCTGGAGAGGGTTAATTCTTCCTCCTCGTGTGCGCGGCTTAGCCTCATCCAATTCAAGGTGCTGCACCGGGCCCACATGACTGGGACGAGGATGAGTAGGTTCTTTGGGGGTGAAGACAGGTGTGTCAGGTGCTCGGGGAGTCCAGCGAACCATGCCCATATGTTCTGGGCATGCCCGGCACTGGAGGAGTTCTGGAAGGGGGTGGCGAGGACGGTGTCGAGGGTGGTGGGATCCAGGGTCAAGCCAGGATGGGGACTCGCGATTTTTGGGGTTGGGGTGGAGCCGGGAGTGCAGGAGGCGAAAGAGGCCGGTGTGCTGGCCTTTGCGTCCCTAGTAGCCCGGCGAAGGATCTTGCTACAATGGAAGGATGCGAGGCCCCCAAGCGTGGAGAACTGGATCAATGACATGGCGGGTTTCATTAAGCTAGAGAAGGTCAAATTCGCCCTGAGAGGGTCGGTACAAGGGTTCTTTAGGCGGTGGCAACCTTTTCTCGACTTTCTGGCTCAACGATAGGGTACAGGGACAGTAGCAACAGCAACCCGGGGGGGAGCGGGGGGGCGGACAATGACTATGTTTGTTTGTTTATTTTATTTATTTTTAAGTTCTTTTGTTGTTCATTGGGGTTGGGGGGGGGGGGGGGGGGGGGGGGTGGGGGGGGATGTGATACATGCGTCGATACGGTCTGGGGGTGTTACAGTTATTATGGGTTATTTTGTTGCATTTCATTGTTTGTTGTTATGTTTTATATTTTCTGTAACAAATTCCAATAAAAATTATATTAAAAAAAAAAGTTTTCATCCCAGGGATCATTCTTGTGAACCTCCTCTGGACTCTTTCCAAGGCCAGCACATCCTTCCTTGGATACGGGGCCCAACATTGCTCACAATACTCCACATGGGGTCTGACCTGAGCCTTATACAGCCTCAGAAGTATATCCCTGGTCTTGTATTGTAGCCCTCTTGACATAAATGCTAACACTGCATTTGCCTTCTTAACTGCCGACTGAACCTGCACGTTAACCTTAAGAGAATTGTGAACAAGAACTCCCAAGTACCTTTGTGCTTCTGATTTCCTAAGCATTTCCCCATTTAGAAAATAGTCTATGCCTAAATTCCTCCTTCCAAAGTGCATAACCTCACACTTTTCCACATTGTATTTCATTTGCCACTTCATTGTCCACTCTCCTAGCTTGTCCAAATCCTTCTGCAGCCCCCTTCCTTTCTCAATACTACCTGTCCCTCCACAGATGTTTGTATCATCTGCAAACTTAGCAACAGTGCTTCAGTTCCTTCTTCCAAGTCATTAATGTATATTGTGAAATGTTGTGGTCCCAGCACAGACCCCTGAGGTCCACCACTAGTCACTGGCTGCCATCCTGAAAAAGACCCCTTTATCCCCACTCTCTGCCTTCTGCCAGTCAGCCAATCCTGTATCCAATCCTCTATCTTACCCTAAACACCATTGGTTTTTAACTTATTTAACAGTCCCCTATGCAGCACCTTGTCAAAGTCCTCAAAATGTATGGGACATTTCCCATAGTTTATTTTGCAACTGGACATCAATTAGTGACTGGTTAAACAAGGTCCCCTTTTGTTTTTTGCTGAGGTAGCTCCATGATGACTGTTTGATCTTGAAGCAACCATGGTTTTCCTGAACTTTTCCATGGCAGCAGTCATCAGTTGCGATAGTTATAAAGCAAAAACCCTGGTCTGTGGATTACTTCATATGTCCATGTGCTTCTTATTAACAAGTTCATACATGCCTCAATGGAAGGTAACTGAAAACTGTACCTAAAAGAAAATAGGTACCAAATTAAAGGAATGCTGTGGCCATTAAGTCTTTGCTTGAGGGTAAGCCTGGAAACCAAACCACTTCATTCTTCCTCGGAGGTCTGGCATAATTGGCAACTCATTGCAATGTTCAAGAATCTTCAAGTTAGTGAGAAATCTTACGGAGTGCAGTCCAGCTACTGGTCGGGATATATCCTGTGCACTCAAGACCAGAAAACCTAGGGATACAATTTGGCAAGAGCCATAACTTGGGGAATTTCCTGCATGTGCACAGATACTTGTGGTATTTAAATAGCAAAAACTGGTTAAAACAATAAAATGTAATTTGTCCAGAAAATACCACTTGAGCCATTTGGGCAGTGGTTTCCAAGATCTGAAGTAGAAGAAGAATTCTACCTCCGAGTGCATCATCAACTCTACAGCTCCAAGCCTTGTTAATGAGACTGAAAGTTAAATGCCAGTGTACGAGTTAACTGCAGACTTAAGTTATTGAGTCTGCTAATGATTGATG
The DNA here is from genome assembly GCF_902713615.1 of Scyliorhinus canicula. Taxonomy (NCBI): domain Eukaryota; kingdom Metazoa; phylum Chordata; class Chondrichthyes; order Carcharhiniformes; family Scyliorhinidae; genus Scyliorhinus; species Scyliorhinus canicula. The sequence goes on along the minus strand of NC_052155.1, from coordinate 137,202,011 downwards.
GTTCCAAACTTCTATAGACAGGCATGTCATTTTGCAGTCACCTCAACACAAAGATATTCTGCAAATATTTCCCCTTGGAGGAGCTTCACAAGTAGATTGGAGTCACGGCTACCTTTCTAGCATGTACCAGGAACTTGCACTGATAACGAGAAGGACATCACACGATAGGATGCAGAGCTGGGCTGAGAAGTGGCAGATGTAGTTAAACCCTGACAAGTGTGACTTTTTTGGAAGGACAAATATGAATGCGAAATACAGGGTTAATGGTAGGGTTAATAATAATAATAGCTTATTGTCACAAGTAGGTTTCAATGAAGTTACTGTGAAAAGCCCCTAGTCACCACATTCCGGCGCCTGTTCGGACAGGCCGGTACGGGAATTGAACCCGCGCTACTGTCTTGTTCTGCATTGCAAGCCAGCCGTTTAGCCTGTTCTTGGCAATGTGGAGGAGCAGAGAGATCTTGGGGTCTATGTTCATAGATCTCTGAAAGTTGCCACTCAAGTGGATAGAGCTGTGAAGAAGGCCTATGGTGTGCTAGCATTCATTAGCAGAAGGATTGAATTTGAGAGCCGTGAGGTGATGATGCAGCTGTACAAAACCTTGGTACGGCCACATTTGGAGTGGTGTGTGCAGTTCTGGTCACCTCATTTTAGAAAGGATGTGGAAACTTTGGAAAAGGTGCAAAGGAGATTTACCAGGATGTTGCCTGGAATGGAGAGTAGGTCTTACGAGGAAAGGTTGAGGGTGCAAGGCCTTTTCTCATTAGAACGGAGAAGGATGAGGGCAGACTTGATAGAGGTTTATAGGATGATCAGGGGAATAGATAGAGTAGACAGTCAGAGACTTTTTCGCCGGGTAGAACAAACCATTATAAGGGGACATAAATTTAAGGTGAATGGTGGAAGATATAGGGGGGATGTCAGAGGTAGGTTCTTTACCCAGAGAGTAGTGGGGGCATGGAATGCACTGCCTGTGGAAGTAGTTGAGTCGGAAGCATTAGGGACCTTCAAGCGGCTATTGGATAGGTACATGGATTACGGTAGAATGATGGGGTGTAGATTAATTTGTTCTTAATCTAGGGCAAAAGTTCGGCACAACATTGTGGGCCGAAGGGCCTGTTCTGTGCTGTATTTTCTCTGTTCTCATTATGGAGTATTGGGATACTGGTTTGCTTTACCCTACTCTACTGGTTAGCAGTTGCTTCACAGCTCCAGGTTCCCAGGTTCGATTCCCGGCTTGGGTCACTGTCTATGCACGTTCTGCCTGCATCTGCGTTGGTTTCCTCCGGCTGCTCCGGTTTCCTCCCACTATCCAAAGATGTGCAGGTTAGGTGGATTGGCCTTGCTAAATTGCCCTTCGTGTCCAAAATGGTTGGGTGGGTTTACTGGGGTACTGTGGAGGTGTGGGCTTGGGTAGGGTGCTCTTTTCAAGGACCGGTGCAGGGCTGAATGGTCTCCTTCAGCACTGGAAACTATATGAAGACTTTCTTTGATAGCCTCTGCCAAATTATTATGCAAAGATGCCAACTGGAGGTCAAGAGGTTTCTAGCAGAAGGAAAACATTGAGCGGATGATCATCCTTCGTCTAATTCTCCTGGAATTGTCACATAGTAGCAAAGTTACAGGTGCAGGTTTCCCTTTCTCTAGACTAAAAGTAGTGCACAGGAAGAGAAATAAAGTAAAGGATAATCATCCTCAAAAGATTTTCTTTTCACACTTAATCAATTGCCATCACCATAGCAGATGGTAATAGCCCATTCTACATAACTGGCATGGTAAATGAACAAAGAAAAGTATAGTACAGCAACATCAGCCCTCCAAGCTCGTGTCAATCATGAGTTGAGCCAGTCAAATTTACACTAAATGATGTTTGCACATCAATGCAGAGCCAGCGATAGTTTTACCCAATATCAGTTTCCTTAGGATTGCGTGTCCACTGTCCAGCAGCATAAAAACAGGAATGTACCATTTAACTCAGCATGCTTGATTAGCCATAGCATCATACTATTTTCAGCCCAAATTCCCATCTTTGTTCCATATCAATAAAATGGTGGAATGGATAAATCAGTAAATGTGACAAGGCCATTACAAAAAAATCCACCTGTCACACTTTTGTCCATTCCACCAGTTTATTGACATGGAGAAAAGATAGGTTGTTGCACAAAGTGTGTGTTACAAAAGGCTGGGATGCCATGACAATTTAAGTCTTGGCATAATCACAGCTCAGCATACTGTGTGGTTCTAGGCTCGACTCTAATAAAAAGATTTTGATTTTGTGATTTGATTTATTGTCACATGTACCGAAGTACAGTGAAATGTATTTTTCTGCGGCCGAGGGAAAGTACACAATACGTACATAGTAGACAAAAGAATAGCCAACAGAGAACATTGACAGTGGTACATTTGCAACCAGTGATCAGTTACAGTGCGGAACAAGGGGCTAAAGAAAGCAAATACATGAGCAAGATCAGTCCAAGGGGGAGTCGTTGAGGAGTCTTGTAGCTGTGGGGAAGAAGCTATTCCTATGTCTGGATGTGTGGGTCTTCAGACTTCTGAACCTTCTGCCTGATGGAAAGGTCTGGAAGAAGGCAATGCCTGGGTGGGAGGGGTCTCTGATAACGCTGTCTGCCCTCCTGAGGTAGTGGGAGGTGTATACAGAATCAATGTGGGGATGGCAAGCTTGTGTGATGTGTTGGGCTGAATTCACCACACTCTGCAGTTTCTTGCGATCTTGGAACGAGCAGTTGCCATACCAGGCTGCGATGCAGTCGTATAGGATGCTCTCTGCACATCTGTAGATGTTTGTGAGAATCAATGCAGACATGCCAAATTTCTTTGGCTTCCGCAACTAATTGGATATAAAGGATATGAAACAACAGAAATGGAACAACAGGGCAGCACAGTGGCGCAGGGGTTAGCCCTGCTACCTCACGACGCCGAGGTCCCAGGTACGACCCCGGCTCTGGGTCACTCTCCGTGTGGAGTTTGCACATTCTCCCCGTGTTTGCATGGGTTTCACCCCTGTGGTGAATATAACAACATGGTAAATTCACACTGTATATTGTAAGCTCAGTAGCGTTACCCGACCACTAGGGGGAGTAGCTCTGGGAATGCTCAGGAGCTTGTACAGGGCTTCACCCTTGGCTCCGCCCACGACTCCTCCCCCTAGTGCTGCTGTATAAATACCCTTGTCCAGAGTCAGCCTGCAGTTCACAGAGAGTTCATCAACAGGTAACAGGATGGAACAGGTAAGTTGATTAAAGCCTAGATTCATATCGGAAACTCGTGTCTGGTGAATTGATGGTTCCATCAACCCCCACAACCCAAAGATGTGCAGGGTAGGTGAATTGGCCACGTTAAATTGCCACTTAATTGGAAAAAAAGAATTGGGTACTCTAAATTTAAAAAAAATAAATAAATGGAACGAGACAGATTCACTGGATGCTATCTGCTATGAGGGAAGTACAAATATAACAAAAGACTTTTAAAATTAAGAGATTAGGGGTTAATTTGATCAACATGTTTCAAATTATAAACAGGTAGGACAGGGTAAATAGACACGTGCTGCTTCCCATGACTGAAGGAATTAGAATGAGGGCATAGTTTTAAGACAGTAGGAGAAACTTCATGGAGTTTCTTTTAACTTGGCTCAAATTCTAAGATTATTCACATTGTTTTGGATTCTCCATGAGGAAACTAGCCCCATTGATCCAGTCAGTTTCCGATATTATTTTTTAAATTTTGGAGTACCCAATTATTTTTTTTCCCAATCAAGGTGCAATTTAACGTGGCCAATCCACCTAGCCTACACATTTTGGGTTGTGGGGTGAAACCCACGCAGACACAGGGAGAATGTGCAAACTCCACACAGACAATGACCCAGAGCCGGGATTCAAACCCAGGTCCTCGGCGCCTTAGGCTGCAGTGTTAACCACTGTGTCATGTGCCGCCCTTCCGATATTATTTTAAACAGTTCCATCAGATCACACCTTGATTTCATCTGCTTGGAATGTCTCGGGCACTAAATTAAATTAATGCAGCCAAACCAGGTAAAGGGAAATTACCCCTGTAAACTAAATGGCTACAGCAGGTTGGGAAGTGAACTGAAAAATCAGATGCCAAAAGTGTTAATTCAAAAATAGGTATGGTATATTTTGTACAGGAAGCACATCCATTGCCACACTTGTACCAAGCCTAGTAAAAAGGATTGAAGAATGGACTATAAACCTTCAAATAATTAAGCACATCACTTCTGTGTTAACTATATAATTTACCAGGTTCCAATTTAAAAATTGCTTAAATTGGCAAAGATAATTATACAGCCAATTTAAACAATTCAGTTAGATAATTAATTGTAATGAGGCTATTACAAGGGTTTAAAGTAGGTGTGAGAAGGGAGATATTCAACACTAAAATCCATTTAGCAGTTTACCATTCCTAGTGTTGCTGCACTTTATTCCAGCATGAGCTGAAACCCAAGTATGGAAAGATAAAACTTACGTCTAAATAACTTCAAAAGCAGCGCATTCTGAAGATCCATATTTAGATCCCTCAATCTCTGAAGTTCAGATGCCAAATGTTCATATTCTTTTTGCTTTTCTTCAGCAAATCGGAGTTTTGTTGAAACTCTTTTAAGTTCCTGAATCAACCTTTTATTGTTGGCTTTGGCCTGAGAATATTTATGTTTTAGTTCATCAAACATCTTTAACGTTTGGTCGTCATCATCGCTGCTGTCTTCAAAGCAGGAGACATCTTGTTCCTATGAGAAATAAAATAATTTTTAGGTTCATCCAATTTGAGAAACAGAGAAATAAATACTAACCAGATTCTGTATTTCAAGGGAGGGAAAACAATTTGTACGCCAAGTATAAATTTAAGGAATTTCAGAAGAATCCTACTACCGATAAATTTGTAAATCTTTTAACACAAACCGTATTGCATTTACATTCCGAGAGTAATACAATAATTGTTTATGGAATACAAGAATTGAAAACAATATGGTTCCTACTAGCACAATGCAACATTATCAATTTTTCATTTCCCCTTTGTTGTGAGATTCCATTCACTTAATAATAATAATATTTATTATGGTCACAAGTAGGCCGACATTAACACTGCAATGAAGTTACTGTGAAAAGCCCCTAGTCACCACACTCTGGCGCCTGTTCGGGTACACAGAGAAAGAGTTCAGAATGTCCAATTTACCTAACAAGCACGTCTTTCGGGACATGTGGGAGGAAACCGGAGCACCAGAGGAAACCCACACAAACTCTACACAGTGACCCAAGCAGGAATCAAACCTGGGACGCTGGCGCTGTGAAGCAACAATGCTAACCACTGTGCTACCGTGCTGTTCATCCATGTGACGTGAAAGCACAGCTGTCTGGTATTAAAATGTAACAGACAATTTAGGAGTAGAAGATATTTTTTTCATCAATGTTAACAGAATTGTGGCAGCCTGGTTTCAAAATCGGGGAATAAACGACCATGCTGCTATCTTTTCAAGGCAAGCAGAATCCATTATGTTATGGAGTATGATTCATCCATACTTTGCAATTAAGCAAGTGTGATCATTATAGTGCCTTCCCAGATTTAAAAAAAATATGGTGCAGGTATAGTCCAACAACAGGTCAAAGTTGGAGGAGAAAAACCAGCAAGAAACCTTAAACATACCACCTTAAAATAGAACAAAGTACTGTGGATACTGAAGATCTGTGGATACTGGAGATCTGAAATAAAGCCAGAAAAGTGCTGGCCAGACTCAGGAGATCTGGCAACATCTGTGATGAGAGAAACAGAGTTAATGGGCACGATCTACCGGCTGTTCACGTTGGCGGGATATTCCACCCCACGCCAGCACACAGGTTTCTTGGCGACGAGTGGTGCAGTCACGGGAAATCCCGTTGACAACGGTGGGGTCGGTAAATCCCACTGGCATGCCGCCTCCGCAGCTGAAAAACATGCAGCAGGTTGGTCGGTAAATCCCGCCCAATATTTCTAGTTCAATTAACTGTTAACTCTGTTTTTCTCTCCACAGATGCTGCCAGACCTGCTGAGTTTGTCCAGCAATAGCACTTTCAGTTTTTATCATTAATGCCGGGATCGAATGGCTCAGCTGATCAAGGTAACTGTAACTGAGGGATAGGTTAGAAATCCCTAATCTGCTTGCGGAGCTGTGCTATTAGCTTTCTGTCAGGGTAACAGGAGAGACATTACATTCAGTTAAACTCTGATAAACTAGAGACAGGAATCAGCAGCGAGAATCCCTGCTACCGATTACTTTTCAGTGACGTTTTCTGTCATTGAAGACTACACCGAGCAGTGCTCAGAAAACTCGGTATGGTTGAATAGCTTGTGGATCCTCATAATTCAGCACAATTACAATGAATGATCACTTGGGCAAATAGCTGAGGGCCCTAGCTACAAACACTTTAAAGGAAACAACAATAGGCTGAATGTAAAAATTATAAAATAAATATGAACATTGGAGTAACTTTAAGTATAAGGTTTTCAAAGAGCAAGCGACATGCGAGAGATATCAACATGATCAGGACATTAAACAAAAAAAGTAGTAAGATGCTTCTGTCATGTGATTGCAGGATAGTTAAGTAGAATTCACATTTACTTCTCGAAATTACTATCTTTTTCTCACTGAAAACATATTTTCTCTCTTCTCAAGCTGTTTACAAATTGTACAAGAGGATTACTGTGAAGTACTAGAAACGCATGAACTTAAGAAAAAACAGAAGTCTGTTTCACCACTCAATAAGACTTGATCTTCTGAAAGAAGTAATTGCTCATTGTAGTAATCCACGGGAGGCAGGAGTTCCGTCACCACACCAATATTTATTTACAATAACGATATTACAGGAGCAGCTACAAACAGTGCTGCTAGCAGTCTAGTCAACTAAAGACTGGTTCACAAAGCCTACACAGGTGATTATATGGGCCCCCTCAATGAGCTATCATTGAGGGAGCTCATACTCCAATTGGCCAACCAATAAAGCCAATTGGAGTTCATTACACTCATAATCTCCCCTGGTTCTTTTGCCAATCATCTTAAATCTATATCCTCTGGTTACTAATGCTACCGTTTCTGGAAACAGTTTCTCCAAACTTACTCATCATTTTGAACAGGCTTATGAAATCTTTAACTTCTCAGTTGTAAAGGACGCCAAGCAGTGAGTAACTCAACTCCTTCCTCTCCAAAGCCTGTCTACCATCTGCTAGGTACATGTCAGTAGTGTGATGGAATGCTCCCCACTTGCCTGGATGAATTTCGCCTCATCGTTGCCTTAATGAGGAAGCATAATTTCCATGTTCACCTTGTCAAGACCTTTTAGGATCTTTTATACTTTGATCAAGCCAACCCTCGCTCTTCTCCATTCCAGTGGAAACAAACCCAACCTGTCCTCAAAAGGCATGCTCATTCCAGGGAAAATCTAGTAAACCTCCTCTGAGCTGCCTCCATTGCATTTGTATGCACTGCTGGTTCAAGAGGAAATTAATTATCTATATCTATATCTATAACACAGTAGTGAGAAATGATATTAGCTCTGACAATGTGGAGTCTGTATGGGTAGAGTTGAGAAATACCAAGGGGCAAAAAACATCAATGGACATCATATATAAACCCCAAACTGCAGTGGTGATGTTGAGAATGGCATTAAACATGACATTAGAGATGCATGTAATAAGGGAATATCGGTGATCACGAGTGATTTTAATCTTCACATAGATTGGGCAAATCAAGTTAGTTACAATGCCGTAGAGAAGGAATTCCTGGAGTGTATATGGGATGGTTTTCTTGACCAATATGTGGAGGAACCAACTAGAGAGAAGGCCATCTTAGACTGGGTACTGTGTAATGAGATGGGGATCATTGCCAATCTGGCTGTGCAAGACCCCTTGGGAATGGGCGACCATAACATGATAGAATTTTTTTTTATCAAGGTGGAGAGTGAAGTAGTTGATTCGGAGACTAGTGTGCTGAATCTTAATAAAGGGAACTATGAAGCTATGAAACACGAGTTGGCCTTGATAGATTGGGGAGACTTAAAGGGATGACAGTAGATAGGCAATGGCAAACATTCAAGGAACGCATGTTCATTGCTGTCTGGCACAAAAGCAAAATGGGTATGAGGGTCAATCCATGGCTTACAAAGGAAATTAGAAATAGTATCCGATTTAAGGAAGAACAGATTGGCCAAGAAAAATAATAGGTCTGAGGATTGGGAGCAGTTTAGAATTCAGCAAAGAAGGACAAAGGGATTGATTAAAAAGGGGAAAGTACAGTACGAAAGTAAGCTTGCAGGGAACATAAGAACTGACACTAAGAGTTTCTATAGATATGTGATGAGAAAGAGATTTGTAAAGACAAATGCAGGCTCCCTACAGACAGAAACAGAGGAATGCATAATAAGCGACAAAGAAATGGCTAAGCAACCGAATACATACGTTGGTTCTGTCTTCAAAAAAGAGGACACAAATCAGATATCAGAAATGTTGGAGAATGAAAGGTTTAGTGAGAGGAAAGAACTGAGGGAGATGAACATTAGCAGAGAAATGGTGCTGGGAAAATTGAAGATTGAAGACGGATAAATCCCCAGGGCCTGAGAATCTGCATCCCAGAGTGCTTAAGGAGGTGGCTCTGGAAATAGTGGATGCATTGGTGGTCATCTTCCGGGATTCTATAGACTCTGGAACAGTCCCTGCAGATTGGAGGGTAGCTCACGTCACTCCAATATTCAAAACGTGAGGTAGAGAGAAAGCAGGGAATTATAGACCAGTAAGCCTAACATTGGTAGTGGGGGAAATTCTTGAATCCATTATCAAGGACTTTAGAGGAACATTTGGAAAGCAGTGGCAGGATCAGTCAGAGTCAGCATGGATTTATGAAGGGAAAATCAAGCTTGACTAATCTGTTGGAGTTCTTTGAAGATGTAACCAGTACAGTTGACAAGGGGGAGCCAGTCGATGTAGTATATTTGGAATTTCAGAAGGTGTTTGACGAAGTCCCGCATAAGAGATTATTGTGCAAAATTAAAGCGCATCGGATTGGGGGAAATGTATTGAGGTGGATAGAAAACTTTTTTTTTTTTTTTTTTATAAATTTAGATTACCCAATTATTTTTTCTATTAAGGGGCAATTTAGCATGGCCAATCCACCTACTCTGCACATTTTTGGGTTGTGGGGGCGAAACCCACGCAGACACGGGGAGAATGTGCAAACTCCACACGGACAGTGACCCAGAGCCGGGATCGAACCTGGGACCTCAGCGCCGTGAGGCGGTTGTGCTAACCACTAGGCCACCGTGCTGCCCTAGGTGGATAGAAAACTGGTTGGCAGAGAGGAAACAAAGAGTAGGAATTAATGCAGTGTTTTTCAAAACTTTTTTTCTAGGGACCCATTTTTACAACCGGCCAACCTTCGCAACCCACGACGGCTGACCTGCGCAACCCACCATTTTCTCTTACCTTAGTTGCTGACAAATATGGAGGAAATGGTTTTGGGTCCCTTTGGCCCCAATGGTCCCTGTGGCCCCCCCGAACTTGTAAAAAAAAAGGCTGCGACAGCATAAAAAAAATGCGGCCGCACTGCGCATGAGTGCCGATCATCGGTGCCCCTGCGCATAGTTTTGTGCATGCGCTTCGATGATCGGGCACGCATGCGCAGTGCGGCCGAATTTCTTTTATATGTTCGTGGCCATTTTGAAGACCGCTTACAGCCGGCACAGTTAAAGGCTGGCTGCTGCGGCTGTTGAGCGCGGATTTGCGCGATCGGGAGTGCTGCGATGGACGGCTCCGCGACCCTACCGACACCTGCTCACGACCCACCTGCAGGCCATGTCCCCGAGTTTGACAATGCCTGGATTAATGGGTCCTTTTCAAATTGACAGGCAGTAACTAGTGGGGTGCCACAGGGATCGCTGCTGGGACCCCAGCTATTCACAATATATATTAATTATTTGGATGAGGGAACAAAATTTAACATCTCAAAGTTTGCAGATGATACCAAGTTAGGTGGGAGGGTGAACTGTGATGAGGATGCAGGGATTCTACAGCATGATCTGGGCAGGTTGGGCGAGTGAGCAAATCAATGGCAGATGCAGTATCATTTGGATAAGTGTGAGGTTATTCACATTGGAAAAAGAAAACAGGAAGGCAGATTACTACCTGAATAGTAGTAAATTGGGAGAGGGAGTGTGCAGCGGGAACTGGGTGTCCTTGTGCACCAGTCGCTGAAAGTAAGCTTGCAGGTGCAACAGGCGATAAAGGCGGCGAATGGTATGTTGGCCTTCTTTGCGAGAGGTTTCGAGTATAGAAGCAGTGATATGTTGCTGCAATTATACAGGGCCTTGGTGAGGCCACACCTGGAGTATTGCGTGCAGTTTTGGTCTCCTTCTCCGAGGAAGGATGTTCTTGCTCTCGAGAGAGTGCAGCGAAGGTTTACCAGACTGATTCCAGGGATGGCGGGACTGTCATATGAGGAGAGATTGACTAGGTTAGGATTGTTCTCACTGGAGTTCAGAAGAATGAGGCAGGATCTCAGAGACTTATAAAATTCCAACAGGACTAGACAGGGTAGATGCAGGAAAATGTTACCAATGATGGGTGTGTCCAGAACCAGGGGTCACAGTCTGAGGATTCAGGGTAAACCATTTCAGACAGAGATGAGGAGACATTTCTTCAGCCAGAGTGGTGAGCCTGTGGATTCATCACTACAGGAAGTAGTTGATGCTAAATCATTGAATATATTCAAGAGGCGGCTAGATATAGCACTTGGGGAAAATGGGAGAAAGCAGGATTAGGCTATTGAGTTGGACGATCAGCTATGATCGTGATGAATGGCGGAGCAAACTCGAAGGGTGAAAAGGCCTCCCCCTGCTCCCGTCTTCTATGTATCTATATCCTTTGTTAAATAAGGAGGCAAAACTGCATTCAGCATTTGACAGTAACTCCAAAACCTGTGAACTCACCAGCTAGAAGAGCCATGGCAGCAGGCTCCTGAGAACCTGTAAGTTCCCAAGTCACATGCGATCCTGACTTGGAAATATAAATAGCCTTTTACTTGGTCAACATCCTGAAACTCCCTCCTGAACACCTCAGTTGGTGCATCTACACCACAGATTAAGTTCACCACCACCTTTGAAGGCAATTGGGGATGGATGTTAAATGTTGGCCTGCTGGTGACAATCACAGCCCATGAACGAAACAAAAAATCCCAGTTTCTCCTCAAAAGTGTAGTCTCTTATTACTGGTGCCATTGCAGTTCATCTCCTTTGCATCCTCTTACAAGTCCTGCCCTCCTTAAACTGCAGTGCTCAAAACTGTACACAATACTACAGCTGAAGCCCAATTCATGATATGTAAAAGTTATTCAAAACTTCTTCGCTGCTATACTTTTAAGCTTCCATTCACATGGTAAAAGATCTTTTTTACCTGTGTTCATGAAAGTACAGTTAGATACTACATTTCTATGCTCAGCTTAAATCGTTGAAAGCTCTGGCATTTAAAGGTTAGCCACTTAGTAATACAAGTAGGCCATTTAGTCCTTCAAGTCTGTTCCATCATCGTTCAATGATTTGTGGCTGCTCTGTAACCAAACTCCATATATTCATCTTAGCCAAAGGTATTAAAGATATGGGACAAACAAAAACCTATCAATCACAGATTTAAAATGAATGATTGACCCAAGATCAAGTAGCATTTATTTCGAAGTGTGTACCAAACGTCTACCATCCTTTGAGTGACAACATGCTTCTTATTTCACTCCTGAAAGGTCTGGTTCTAATTATACTCATAGTTCTGGATTCCCCAACAAGCAGAAATAGGATCTATCCTATCTGCTCCCTTTAAAATCTTGAATAGAACATAGAAAAGTACAAGCTCTTCAGCCCACGATGTTGTGCCAACCATTTATCCTAATCCAAGATCAACCTAGCCTACACCCCTTCAATTTACTGCTATCCATGTACTTATCTAAGAGTCGCTTAAATGTCCCTAATGACTCTGACTCCACCACCTCTGCCGGCAGTGCATTCCACACACCCACCACTCTCTGTGTAAAGAACCTACCTCTGACATCTCCCCTATACCTTCTTCCAATCACCTTAAAATTATGTCCCCTCGTGACAGCCATTTCCACCCTGGGAAAAAAGTCTCTGGCTATCCACCCTATCCTTGCCTCTCATCACCTTGCACACCTCTATCAAGTCACCTCTCTCTGCCTTCTTCGCTTTAGAGAAAAGCCCAAACTCCCTCAACCTTCCTTCATAAGACATGCCCTCCAGTCCAGGCAGCATCCTGGTAAATCTCCTCTGTACCGTCTCTAAAGCATCCACATCCTTCCTATAATGAGGCGACCAGAACTGGACACAATATTCCAAGTGTGGTCTAACTAAGGCTTTATAAAGCTGCAGCAAAACATCACGGCTCTTCAACTCAATCCCCCTGTTAATGAAAGCCAACACACCATATGCCTTTTTAATAACGCTATTAACCTGGGTGGCAACCTTGAGGGATCTATGTACGTGGACCAAGATCCCTCTGTTCCTCCACACTTCCAAGAATCCTGCCTTTAACCCTGTATTCAGCATTCAAATTCGACCTTCCCAAATACTTCAATTAAATCACCCTTTAACAATTCTAGGGAATACACCCCAGAGTTAGTTTAATATTTCCGCATAACTAAAACCATGGATGTCCCAGGTGTATTTCTGGTAAATATATACTGCACTTTCTCCAAGGCCAATACACACTTCCAAAGGTGCGGTGCCCAGAATTGCTGGCAATAGTCTAGGTGTGGTCTAACCAGGGCTTTGTACAGCTGGAGCAATGATTTCTACCCTCTTGTATTTTTGTCCTCTAGATATAAAGGCCAGCATTTCATTTCATAGATATCATCGAATTTACAGTGCAGAAGGAGGCCATTCAGCCAATCGAGTCTGCACCAGCTCTTGGAAAGAGCACCCTACTTAACCCCACACCTCCACCCTCTCCCCGTAACCCAGCAACCCCATCTAACTTAAGGGCAATTTTGCATGGCCAATCCACCTAACCTGCACATCTTTGGACTGTGGGAGGAAACCAGAGCACCCGGAGGAAACCCACGCGCACACGTGGAGAACATGCAGACTCCGCACAGACAGTGACTCAAGCGGGAATTTAACCTGGGACCCTGGCGCTGTGAAGCCATAGTTCTAACCACTATGCTACCGTGCTGCCCAAATTTGTGTTCTTTTGAATATTTTGTGTCTACATGACATTTCAAGGATCTATGGACCTCCCCGTGTGTGCGTGGGTTTCCTCCGGGTGCTCCGGTTTCCTCCCACAGTCCAAAGATGTGCGGGTTAGGTGGATTGGCCATGCTAAATTGCCCGTAGTGTCCTAAAAGTAAGGTTAGGGGGGGGGGGGGGGGGGTTGTTGGGTTACGGGTATAGGGTGGGTTTGAGTAGGGTGATCATTGCTCGGCACAACATCGAGGGCCGAAGGGCCTGTTCTGTGCTGTACTGTTCTATAGTCTATCTATAGACCTCACCTCTAGAAAGTCTCTGGTTTCTACCTTTTCACCATTTACAAAATACTGTGTTCTACCTTTTATAACAGAACAAAGTGGATGACCTCACATTTACCTACACTGATATCTATTTACTAAAGTTTTGCACATTCTCATTGATGGAGAGCCAGCAGCATAACAGGATTATCACTGGACGAGTAATCCAATGGCCCAGCCTAATACTTTGGTGCTAATTGTTCAAATCCCACAATACCGGTAATGGAATTAAAAATGCTAATTAATATATCTAGAATTAAAAGCTAGTCTCGGTAATGGTGTCACAAATCTACGGTCATAAAAATTCACTAATGCCCTTTAGGGAAAGAAAGCTGCCATCCTGACCTGATCACAACATGTGACTCTGGAGCGACAGTAATGCGGTTGACTATTAACTGCCCTCTGAATAACTTTATTGCAGTGTTAATGTAAGCTTACTTGTGACAATAATAAAGATTATAATTGGCCTAGCAAGGCACTCAGTTGTACCATACCTCTCAGGTACCAGATGGACTGACGTTGTTCAACAAGGCAGCTCATCCTCATTTTCTCAAAGGCAATTAGAGATGGGCAGCAAATGCTGCCTTGTGAGAGATGCCCACAAAGCTGAAAAATTCACTTGAACTATCAACATTTCTTTCCATTTGCACTTTTTAGAATGGCGACTATTTTTTTGTTCACGTTGCACATTCATTAGTTTGGAGTCATTATTGGCACAATTTTGGAAAAAGATTATTAAATTTTAAAATCGAACAGCAACTTCCAGCCTCTGCATAGTTGAAGATGGAAATCAAAAAGGCTACCGTACAATTTGCCCTGCTCCCCCAATTCGCCAAGAAATTTTGGATTAAAACCCCATGATGGTCATGAAATTGTGGTACTTACCATTGATCACACCACTAAATGTTAGGGCTTGTCCTTTCAGGTACAAGTGAATGAAAAATATTGTGACAACTCTTAACTGGAATAAAACACAATCTGGCACTGAAAATTTACTTTTATAAATGTGGAGTCACATTGCTTCAGATTTCAATTACTGCTGGCATTTAGGATTTTATTTTCAATAAATTGGGTATGCAATTCTTTTCTTCCCAATTAAGGGGCAATTTAGCGTGGCCAATTCACCTACCGTGCACATCTTTTTGGGTTGCGGGGTGAGACCCACGCAGACACGGGAGAATGTGCAAACTCCACACGGACAGTGACCCGGAGCTAGGATCGAACCCGGGTCCTCAGCACCACTACACTACACCACCGTGGCATCCAAGAATCTTTTGTTTTTAATCTTCCTTAATTGTTTTCCTCGCAATCATATCTTCCTTTCCCACTTTTAATTTCACTTTGCATATGTTTTGACATTTAAGAAAAATTCTAAATTAGACTTCCTGCTTTAGGCTCTGTGTAGAAAACAGTTTTTGGGTGGTCAGAATTATTTTAACTGAAGGAGTCAGTCTTTATCAAAATAAATCAATTAACCCCAAAACATTGATTGAGTAATGCACATATTAAATTACAGTATTCATTAATCTGTTTTAATAATGTAGAAGTTTGAAACATTCTGCTTATTATCTACTGCAATGAAATCACAGGGCTGTCTGTGAGTTAAAGGCAGCAAGAATTCCATCGACCCCTTGGAAAGTCTGGATACAGCCACCTTATCAAAATGTATCAGTGGGAATGAATATCACATCAAAGAGGTGAATAAGGTCTTGTGTTGCATGTATAGGACTCAGTTCATCTGTTACATAGGCTCTCATCCATTGGAAGTCAGAACTAAAAACAATTAAATTAGGTTCGTCAGAGCCAATTACCAGGCCAGTTTGATTCTGATTGCATGGTGGTGTGCCAATCGGGAGGAGGTTAAACCTTCGTAAAACCTTAAAACAAAGGTAAAATACTGCAGATGCTGAAATATGAAATAAAAACAGGAAACGCTGAAAAACTCAGGTTTGGCAACATCTGTGGAGAGAGAAACAGTTAATGTTTTGACTCTACTGGACTCTTCTTCAGAGCCTTGTTGTGCACAAACACAATTACAGACCCAGAAGCAGCAAATCATGATGATGATGTGACTTCAAGAGTAGAGATTCAACCGAATAGGAAGCTCTCCACAAATATTTTCAACATCGAGTCCCAAGGGTTCTAAGAGGGCTTATTTCACTTTCTAATAAAATGCAGAATTACTATCCAAGAATCTGCTTGCCAATTGATAAAGTCTTGTACAGACATTGATTAAAAAGGGTCTTCTCCAGACAAAAGTTAAGGATGATTTATGACCTATAATTGATTTATCTAGTTTGCCTCAGTCAGATACTCCACTCTTCTTGGGCTGAAGAGAATATGCTTGCCCTTTTTATATTGTTGCATGTCACTCAAAGAGAACTTCACTGAAATAAATCTTTATTGCAAGTTGTCACGTAAAAGACCGAAGTATGTGGGTAGCTGCAAACTCAACAAAAAGTGGGTGCTGTTAATTTGCCACAGACCACAAAAGCTGGGCTAATATATTTGAGTAGGTTGTGTAAAATGGTTCAGAGGCAAATTATAAAGGCATTTTGTAAATATTCATCTGAACATTAAATTCAAACTTACTAAACAAATCCAAGATTTGAGAAAAAAATCTGACAATGTTTAATGTCGTTTAGTACAGAACTTGAGTTTTGCTGAAAATGTCAAAGCTTTTCATCTTGCACTCATCAGGCCACTACGCAAGGATACCACTAAAGGGTAAAACAACAATAATACTGTATGAGACGAGAATGCTGAAAGTTTTGCAAGTGGACTCTAGGTGGTAGAGACATGGGCATGGAGGGTGCACCAATTAATGATGACTGACCGATAAACTGCCGAGCATAGTTTGAAATTTAAACCAGGCAGTTTGACCCTGATTGGTTAAGGGAATGAATCAGCAAATGGCTGTTACTTATTTTGTTTAGGTGAAACAGGTGCAATGTGTGTACATGTTCTTTCTGTCTGCAAAGAACAGGGCCTTGTGTTTTAATATCTGCAGCTTCCTGTGAAAACAAATATGCCACATTACGGGTCCGGCTGACAATCTTAAATTGGTTGTCAGCATAATTCTTAGCACACTGAGCGTTATTTGGCAAATACTGTGCAATTGCAGAATCACATCTAATGTTGAACGCCAAGTACAATTTTTTCAAACATCTATTCCATGCAAGTTTGAACTTAATGCAGAATATGAAGCGGAAAAATTAGCACGACTGATCAGTCACCTGGCATGTTAACCATTCATTTACAAGTGTGATTATTTTTCCAATTCTTATAGTTAACTGCAATTTTGTTAAACAAAATCTATCAAAAATCTTATACTTGATTATACTACCCATACCCAACTACAGAGCCTTACTTCCTTCTATCACACTTTTCAACCTTTCCCATTATAAAGTTCCTATATTCAGTTCTAATGACAATTGCATTTATATTGTAAACTTGACATGCTGTAATTACAGCTTTCTCCAAGTGCATCATCATAATTTGAGCTTTAAAGCCGGTACTATAAAGACAGCTGCTGCTCCAAAAAATGTTATTTTGTTACCTCCCAAATTTTCCTATTTCACAACCAATATCAATTAAAAAGGAACTTTTATTCATTACACCTTTCATGATCTTCAGACACACCAAATTCAATGGAATACTTTTGACGTGCACTTAGCATTGTTTTGTGCCAATTAGCTGCCACACTGAAAGAAAATCACACAAGCAATAGTAAGATAAACAACTAAAAAATTATCGGTGCAGAGTGACTTCACTGCTCTTCTTTGAAGAGAG
Source organism: Scyliorhinus canicula (assembly GCF_902713615.1). Classification (NCBI taxonomy): domain Eukaryota; kingdom Metazoa; phylum Chordata; class Chondrichthyes; order Carcharhiniformes; family Scyliorhinidae; genus Scyliorhinus; species Scyliorhinus canicula. The sequence goes on along the minus strand of NC_052155.1, from coordinate 137,184,664 downwards.
CCACAGGATCTTTTGCACCCACCTGAGAAGCTACAACTTTACGACTCAGAGGAGCACCAACAATTAGCAACTTGGGTGGCACTTAAAAGCGTACATAAAAAGTATTTTTATTTCTGCATTTGGAAGGATGATGAAGAGGATGAAACTTCTATATAGAGAAAGTCTAAAACTATGGGACATAAATAGAAGAGAGTCAATAACAAATTCAATAAAGAAATTCAGGAGAAACTTCTTTGCTCAGATTGGCAAACGGATTGCACCAAATCTGTAAATTCTTTGTAACGACCAGTTGCTTCTGGAACACCAAGCTGGACAGACAGGGTTCATTTTGTACTTAAAGGGCTCTCACTTTGTACCAATATTAGCAAATGGAAACCCTTGTTGATTTTATCCATGAGTGTTATTCCAAGAGATGTTGGCTTGCTGAATTAGAAAATATACTATAGCTTTCTAAAGTTTATTTTCAACCAATAACATGTTGGTAGACTTCTGGTGGCGGCATGTATGTGGAAGTCGCACATTGGGTACCTCCTGCTCGAGACTCAATTTAGTCCAAGAGCAATTGTTAAACAAACAGGTGCAGGATGACATAAGCATGTCAAAAAATCAGAAGGAAACCATCGGGAAGAAGGGGGCAAGTGATGGTTCGCCGCTGGGCAAAAGGGTCAGCCTGGCAGCAGGACAGATGGCAAAGGCTGGATCGCTGGGTGGGGCCGTACCCTTCACAGCAGAGAAGATGGCCGAGGTGATGGCCACGAAATTTGAATAACAGTTTAGCAAACATGAGGAAGGAATGAGGGAGGAAATTATAATGGCAATGAAGATATCGGTGGAGGAGGCAATTGCCCCAGTGAAGGCGGCGGTGTCGAAGGCATTGGCCGAGGTGCGGGAGCAGGGAGAGTAGCTGTAAGGGGTGGAGGAGGCTTTGTCACAACATAGCGATCAGTTCACCCTCAATGAGGGCGGTGAAGGCCAACAAAGCACTGAGAGCGAAGTCGGAGGATCTGGAAAATAGGTCTAGAAGGTTTGTGGTGCGAGGTGCTACGAAGGGTGAACGCCTCAACCTCGTGCGCATGGCTGGGGCTGATACAGTTGAAGGTTGTGTTTGGTGCTCATCTCACAAGGGCGAGGATGAGCCGCTCTTCAAAGGAGTGGAGGGTGTCTGTGAGCGGTGTGGGAGGGCCCCGCAAACCATGTACATATGGTTCGGTCCTGTCCGAAGCTGGAGAGGTATTGGAGGGAGGTTTTTCACATTATCTCAGGGGGTACTACATGTGGACTTGGAACCGGGTCCTTTAGAGGCCATTTTTGGGGTGCTGGGCTGGCCCGAGTTGCAGGCAGGTCTACGGGCAGATGTTTTTGCCTTTACCTCGCTGATTGCCTGGAGGCAGGACCTATTGGGGTGGAGGTCAGCTTCTCCACCCTGTGCCTTGGCATGGCGGGGGGACCTGCTCGAATTCTTGACCCTTGAGAAGGTGAAATTTGAGCTTTGGGGGATGAAGGAGAGGCTCTACAATTCATGGGGACTGTTTATCATGCACTTTCGGGAACTGTTGCCATTGAATAGTGGGGCTGGGGAGGGGGAAGGAGGTTTAGCTTTTTACTGTTTTGTTACGTTTGTACATTCCAGGTAAAAGTTATGTGTCCGACTTTATATTGAGGGGGCTGTTGTTTTTTGGGATTGTTTTTTGTTTGCTTTTCTTTTGTTGTTTGATGAAAATGTGGAGAATAAAAAGATTTGAAAAAAAATATTTGTAACTGTATGTTCAAGTGTTGATGACAACAACAGAAATTATACTAATTTAGAATCAATTCAATGGCAAATAAGCAACTCGCCCCTTTTTTCAATGGTGTAATTTTCTTGTTATTTTTAGGCCACATTTCAAAACAGTTTTACAAGAAGTCTTCCTAGGTCTGCTTCGTGTCAGAATTAAAGCTTACTCTATCAGTTGTTTCCTACCACGTGTGTGTCCATTAGGGTAACCAGATGACTGGTTAGTGAACTACTTCACTGGAACATTTTCATTCTTCTCTTAGTGCTCCTTTGTGCTTTCTTTTTTTTTATTGAAAAGATTTTTAACACAATGACGATCGACAAGGAAGTGAGTGGCCCATTTTCCCAACACTCCTTTGTGCTTTCTTAATGGTTTTTCCCAAAGCTCCAAATATACAATACTACAACTTGGATTTTCCTGCTCCCCCAGAGTGGGTTTTTCCAGCAGTGAAGGTGGCTTACCATTGACCGCCAGTGGGATCTTCTGGGCCCACCAAAGTTAATGTCCATTTACGTTGTTCGCTTTTCCCGTTGCCGGGGAACCCATTGCGGAGTGGGGCTCGCCTTCAGCAGGACGTCTTCCCGCAAGTGGGAAAAGCCGAAAATACCAGCCTACATTTACTTTTACATTTAGTGCATTTGAAATCGACATAAGAATTAGGAGGAGTAGGCCAATCGGCGCCTCAAGCCTGCTCCACCTTTAAATAATATCATGGCTGATCTGATTTTAACCTCAACTTCTCATTCCCACCTCCCCTGATAATCTTTCACTCCCTTGCTTATCAAGAATCTATCTAGCTCTGTCTTAAAAATATTCAAAGGCTCTTTTTCTATCACCTTTTGAGGAAGAGTTCCAAAGACTCACAACCCTCAAAAAAATTCCCCTCATATCTGTACTAAAAGTATAGGACAAATATAAAATGTTGAAAATACTCAGCAGATCAATCATGAATTATGAAGAGATAGGACAGCACGGTGGCGCAGTGGGTTAGCCCTACAGCCTCACGGCACCGAGGTCCCAGGTTCAATCCTGGCTCAGGGTCACTGCCCGTGTTGAGTTTTCACATTCTCCCCGTGTTTGCGTGGGTTTCACCCCCACAACCCAAAGATGTGCAGGCTACGTGAATTGACCACGCTAAATTGCCCCTTAATTGGAAAAAATGAATTGGGTACACTAAATTAAAAAATGATTTATGAAGAGACATAAAGTTCATATTTTAGGTTGACGATCTTTCATCCCAACTATCGGTTCAGGTAAAACATCATCATCAACCAGAAACATTAACTTTTTTTTCTCTCTCTCCAGATATTGCCTGACCTGCTGAGTATTTCCAGTATTCTGTTCTCAATTCAAATTTCCAGCATTGGCAGTATTTGTTTTTGTACATATCTTATAAAATGTGTGCCAAAAATATTCTGGTTGACATTCATCTCCGAAAAATTGGAAATAGCAAATACACATGTTAAGAAAAGATAATAGGACTTCCGGTGGCGGCTATGAGTAGGTCACACCATATGCTGGCTCCCGCTCGGGTTGGAACTTTGGACCTTTTCCCCCGATTTTTTGTTGGACTTGATTCGGTAAATTGATGGTGGAGGCAATTGTGGTGTGGTTTCCTACATCAGTGCATGGAGAGGCGGACTAGAAGTGCTCGCAAAGGAATAAATAGGCAAACAGAAAAGGCTTGGGCTGAAGCTGCAGCGGGAGACAGAATGGCGGACGATCAGAGTCCAGGCTTGTCGACCCAGCAGTCGATGGAGCAGCTGATGAAGTTTTTTCAGGAGGGCTTCGCCAAGCAGGAACAGGAATGCTTGGACCCGATTAAGGAATCGATTGCACAGCTGGAACTTAAGACTGGATGCCCAAGACCAGGTGATCCAGAAAGTAGAAAAGACACTGGCTGAGCAGGAGGAACATCAAACAGTGGTGGAGTCGGAGGTGGGGATGCTGAGAGACCAGCAGAAAAGGCTCCTGGAGAAGGTGGAAGAACTAGAGAACAAGTCGCGCAAGCAGAATTTGAGAATCGTTGGTCTCCTGGAGGGGTCCGAAGGAGCGGACGCTGGGGCATACATAGCAGGCATGTTCGAGATGGGACGTTCTCCCGACCCTTGGAGGTGGCCAGGGTTCACAGAGCACTCGCGAGGAAGCCCAGAGTGGGGGACCCCCCAAGGGCACTGGTGGTGAGATTCCACAGTATTTTACTGTGGGCCAGGCAGATACAGAGTTGTAAATGGGAGAATAGTATCCTGCGGATCTATCAAGATCTGAATGCGGATGTAGCCAGGAGAAGAGCGGCTGGTTTAGCACAGGGCTAAATCACTGGCCTTGAAAGCAGACCAAGGCAGGCCAGCAGCACGGTTCAATTCCTGTACCAGCCTCCCCGAACAGGCGACGGAATGTGGCGACTCGGGGCTTTTCATAGTAACTTCATTTGAAGTCTACTTGTGACAATAAGCGATTTTCATTTCAAGAGTCGTAGGGAACAATAGGTAGGAGAATGTCTAGTACCATGGGCGGGGGTCACCAAGCTAGCTGGACGGGCTAGCTCACGGAAGCACAGTGGGGGGGTGAGCAGATGTTATGCTTGTTAAAGGGGTTGGTTTACATAGTGCTGTTACCGGGGGGGGGGGGATATTCTGCTGACGGGGGGGACCTTTGCTGTGGGACAGAAAGGCAGTTGGGGGGCGGAGGATGTCTGAGGGCGGGCCGGCAGATGTGGGCTGGAGACTGGCCCAAGAAAGGTGATGGCTGATCGGCGAGGGGGGGGGGGGGGGGGCTAAATGGGCCAGTTAAGAGGGCACATGTGCTCGCGCATCTGAGAGGATTGAAGGCGGGCGTGGTAATGTTACAGGAGACGCACCTTAGAGTAACGGATCAGATAAGAGTAAGGAACGGATGGGTCGGACAGGTTTTTCCACTCGGAGTTGGACTCCAAGACAGGAGGGGTCGGGATCCTGATTAATAAGTGAGTGTTATATGAGGCAGGAAGAATAGTTACGGATGTGGGAGGCCGGTACATTATGGTCAGTGGGAAGCTGGAGGGACTGCCGGTGGTACTAGTGAATGCGTACGCGCCAAATTGGGATGATGTGGAGTTTATAAAGGGGATGTTGGGGAAGATCCTTGACCCAGATTCGCATAATTTGGTCATGGGAGGAGACTTTAACACAGTTATCAACCTTGGGCTAGACCGGTCGAGCTCAAGGACGGGAAGGGTGCCAGCAATGGCGAAGGAGCTAAAGGGGTCATGGACCCATGGAGATTTGGGCAGCCGTGAGTGAAGGAGTTCTCCTTCTACTCACATGTACATAAATTGTACTCCCGGATTGACTTTTATATTTTGAACAGGGCTCTACTGACGGGGGTAGTGGACACGGGATACTCGGCAATCACAATCTCGGATCATGTCCCGCACTGGGTTGACCTGCAGGTTAGCAAGGAGAGTAGCCAGCGCCCGCACTGGAGGCTGGATGTGGAACTTTTAGCTGATGAAGAAATGTGCGGGCGGCTGAGGAAATGTATTCAGAACTACCTGGAAGTGATCGGCATGGGTGAAGTTTCGGCGGCGGTGGTCTGGGAGGCATTGAAGCCGGTGGTTAGCGGGGAGTTGATCTCGATACGGGCCCACAGGGAGGAGGCAGACACAGCAGAGACAGACCGACTGATAAAGGGAGATATTGCAGGTCGACAGGAAATATGCAGAGACCCCAGAGGCAGGGCTTCGAAAAAGGAGCGATGGAGGCTACAGGCAGAGTTCGGCTTGTTAGCTACGGGGAAGGCGGTGGAGCAGCTGAGGAAGGCAAGGAGGCGATTTATGAACGTGGGAAGAAGACCAGCAGAGTGCTTGTGCAACAGCTTAGAAAGAGGGAGGCAGCCAGGGAGATTGGGAAAGTAAAGGACAGGGACGGGAACCTGGTCGGAGACTCAGCAGGGGTGAATAAGGCGTTCAAGGAGTTTTACAGCAGGTGTATGAGTCGAAACCCCCTGCTAGGCCGGAGGGGATGAGGCACTTTTTAGCAGGGGTTGAAGTTCCCGAAGATGGATGGGGGTTGGTAGAAGGGTAGAAGGGCTGGGGGCCCCGATCGGGTTGGAGGAAATAGCAGAGGGACTGAAGGCCATGCAGTCGGGTAAAGCCCCGGGGCCGGACGGGTACCCAGTGGAGTTCTATGAAATGTTCTCGAGGATATTGGGGTCGCTGTTGATGAGGACATTCAATGAGGCAAGGGAACATGAGGTGCTTACCCCGACGATGTCACAAGCCACTATCTCATTGATCCTGAAGCGGGACAAGGACCCGGAGTTATACGGGTCCTATAGGCCGATATCCCTACTAAACGCGGACGCCAAACTGCTGGCCAAAATCTTGTCCTCTAGGATTGAAGACTGTGTTCCGGATGTGATTGGGAAGGACCAGACGGGATTTGTTAAGGGTAGGCAGTTGGCGACTAACATAAGAAGGTTGTTAAATGTGATTATGATGCCCCCAGAAGGTAGGGACGTGGAGGTAGTGGCCGCAAAGGACAGAGAAGGCACCTGATCGGGCGGAATGGGAATATCTGTGGGAGCTACTGGGGTAGTTTGGATTTGGGCGGGGCTTCATCGACTGGGCCAGGGGCTGGTTTAGCACAGGGCTAAATCACTGGCTTTGAAAGCAAACCAAGGCAGGCCAGCAGCACGGTTTCAATTCCCGCACCAGCCTCCCCGAACAGACGCTGGAATGTGGCGACTAGAGGTTTTCACAGTAACTTCATTTGAAGCCTACTTGTGACAAAAAGCGATTTTCATTTCATTTTAAGGCTGTTGTATCAGGCTCCTGTTTCAAGCGTACGGGCGAACAGGTCAATATCGGACTATTTCAGGCTGCATCGGGGTACGAGACAGGGATGCCTGCTCTCCCCACTTCGCGTTAGTCATAGAGCCGCTGGCAATTGCATTGAGAGCCTCAAGGGGCTGGTCCGGGAAAGGGTGGGGGGGGTTGGAACACAGGGTTCCGCTATACGCAGACGACCTGCTCCTATATGTTTCGGACCAACTAGAGGGGATGGAAGAAATTATGAGGATTCTGGGGGACATTTGGCCGGTTTTCGGGTTATAAACTGAATATGAGAAAAGTGAGATGTTTGCGATCCAGGCAAGGGGGCAGGAGAGGCGACTGGGGGAGCTGCCATTTAGGGTGGTGGGGGAAGCTTTCGATACCGAGGCATTCAGGTGGCGCGGGAATGGGAACAGCTTTACAATTTAAATTAGGCCCGATTAGTACACCAAATTAAGGACGATTTACGAAGGTGGGACGCGATTCTGTTGTCACTAGCTGGGAGGGTGCAGACAGTGAAAATGACGGGCCTCCCGAGATTCCTGTTTGTGTTTCAATGTCTCCCCATCTTTATTCCACAGTCCTTCTTTAAACGGGTCAATAAGGTGATCACCGGCTTTGTATGGGCGGTAAGACCCCGCGAGTAACAAAGGGGATGCTTAAGCAGGGGGGGGGACAGGTGCTGCCGAACTTTAGTAATTATTACTGTGCGGCGAATATAGCCATGATCAGGAAGTGGGGGGGTCGGCATGACAGTGTTTGGAGGTGGCATCATGCAAGGGCACCAGTTTGGTGGGGTTGGTAACGGCGCCTCTGCCGTTCCCGCCAGCACGGTACTCCACCAGCCTCGTGCTGGTAGCGGCCCTGAGAGTCTGGGGGCAATGGAGGAGGCATGTGGGAGCGGAGGAAGCATCGGTGTGGTCTCCAATCTGTAATAATCACCGGTTTGCCCCAGCAAGTCTGGATGGAGGGTTCCGGAGATGGCAGAGAGCAGGGGTTGAGAGAATGGGAGATATGTTTATAGAGGGGAGCTTTTCTAGCCTGAGAGAGCTGGAGGAGAAATTTGGATTGACGAGGGGAAATGAGTTTAGGTACCTGCACGTGCAGGACTCAACCTTTGACACCGGTCTCAACCTTCCCGCTCCTGCCACTAAGGGGGATTCAGGACAGGGTAGTTTCTAGAATGTGGGTGGGACAAGAGAGGGTTAAGGAGCTTATGGAGTCAGAGGAGACGCAGACCGAGGAGTTAAAACACAAATGGGAAGAGGAGTTAGGAGGAGAGATAGAGGATGGTCTCTGGGCGGACACATTGAGTAGAGTCAACGTGTCCACAACATGTGCCAGGCTCAGCCTGATACAATTTAAAGTCGTTCACCGGGCTCACATGACAGTGGCCCGGATGAGCAGGTTCTTTGGAGTAGAAGATAGGTGCGCAAGGTGTGCGGGAGGATCAGCGAACCATGTCCATATGTTCTGGGCATGCCAGAAGCTTAGGGGATTCTGGCAGGGGTTTGCGGATGTCATGTCCAAGGTGCTAAAAGCAAGGGTGGCACCGAGTCCAGAGGTGGCAATTTTCGGAAGACCCTGGAATCCAGGAGGAGAAAGAGGTAGACGTTCTAACCTTTGCTTCCCTGGTAGCACGGAGACGGATACTATTAGCTTGGAGGGACCCAAAGCCGCCGAAGACGGAGATCTGGCTAACTGACATGGCTGTTTTTCTCTGTTTGGAGAAAATTAAGTTCGCCTTGAGAGGGTCAATGTTGGGGTTCGCCAGGAGGTGGCAGCCGTTTGTCGACCCCTTTGGGGAAAATTAACCGTCAGCTGAAGGGGGTGGGGGGGGGGGGGGGGGGGTTGGGGGTTAGCTTAGCTTAGAACATAGAACAGTACAGCACAGAACAGGCCCTTCGGCCCTCGATGTTGTGCCGAGCAATGATCACCCTACTCAAACCCACATATCCACCCTATACCCGTAACCCAACAACCCCCCCCAGTATTTGCTGAGCTAGCTGATGTCAATCAGAGTGACAATAGTAGTGATGCAACTGGTCTCAGACTGGACGCTATTTCTGAATGTTTTTAGTGACCATGATCAGAATGTGTACGTTTATGGTGCTCAGTTCAGAACATGTTCAGCCATGGTACTCTTATGATCAAACAACTTGTTGGCGCATTGGTCAATTGGATGAAGCTCTGTCGGATTACACCCCAAGTGTTGGTCAACCTCTTCTGAAGGAGAGGGAAAAGGGAAGAAAATAGGAACAGAAAAGAGAAAAATAATTTTATAATGATATCAGGTTCTCAAACATTATTCAATACCTGGATATTGTTGAACTGGTGTGGCTCCTCTTCAGTGCTGTCACCATCTTCTGATTCAGACACTTCAATGAAACTTTCAATTGTTTTTGGCACTTTGCATTTTTTCAGTTTCAAAAACTTCTCCAGTTCTTCTCTGCTATCTATAGAAATTAAAAATTTAGTGAAGAAAACAAAGAACAAAGAAAATTACAGCACAGGAACAGGCCCTTCGGGTCTCCCAGCCTGCGCCGATCCAGATCCTTTATCTAAACCTGTTGCCTATTTTCCAAAGTCTACGTCTCTCTGTTCCCCACCCGTTCATGTATCTGTCCAGATGCATTTTAAATGATGCTATCGTACCCACCTCTACCACTTCCGCTGGCAAAGCATTCCAGGCACCCACCACCCTCTGCGTAAAAAACTTTCCACGCACATCTCCATTAAACTTTCCCCCTCTCATCTTGAAATCGTGACCCCTTGCAATTGACACCCCCACTCTTTGAAAAAGCTTGTTGCTGTCCACCCTGTCCATACCTCTCATAATTTTGTAGACCTCAATCAGGTCTCCCCTCAACCTCCGTCTTTCCAATGAAAACAATCCTAATCTACTCAACCTTTCTTCATAGCTAGCACCCTCCATACCAGGCAACATCCTGGTGAACCTCCTCTGCACCCTCTCTAAAGCATCCACATCCTTCTGGTAATGTGGCCACCAGAACTGCATGCAGTATTCCAAATGTGGCCTAACCAAAGTCCTATACAACTGTAACATGACCTGCCGACTCTTGTACTCAATACCCCATCCGATGAAGGCAAGCATGCTGTATGCCTTCTTGACCACTCTATCGACCTGCGTTGCCACCTTCAGGGTACAATGGACCTGAACTCCCAGATCTCTCTGTACATCAATTTTCCCCAGGACTCTTCCATTGACCATACAGTCTGCTCTTGAGTTAGATCTTCCAAAATGCATCACCTCGCATTTGCCTGGATTGAACTCCATCTGCCATTTCTCTGCTCAACTCTCTAATCTATCTATATTTTGCTGTATTCGCTGACAGTCCACCTCGCTATCTGCAACTCCACCAATCTTAGTATCATCTGCAAACTTGCTCATCAGACCACTTATACCTTCATCCAGATCATGTATGTATATCACAAACAACAGTGGTCCGAGCATGGATCCCTGTGGAACACCAATAGTCACCTTTCTCCATTTTGAGACACTCCCTTCCACCACTACTCTCTGTCCCCTGTTGCCCAGCCAGTTCTTTATCCATCTAGCTAGTACACCCTGAACCCCATACGACTTCACTTTTTCCATCAACCTGCCATGGGGAACTTTATCAAATGCTTTACTGAAGTCCATGTATATGACGTCTACAGCCCTCCCCTCATCAACTAACTTTGTCACTTCCTCAAAGAATTCTATTAGGTTTGTAATACATGACCTTCCCTGCACAAAACCATGCTGCCTATCACTGATAAGTCTATTTTCTTCCAAATGTGAATAGATCCGATCCCTCAGTATCTTCTCCAACAGTTTGCCTACCACTGACATCAAGCTCACAGGTCTATAATTCCCTAGATTATCCCTGCTACCCTTCTTAAACAAAGGGACAACATTCTCCAGTCCTCTGGGACCTCATTCGTGCTCAAGGATGCTGCAAAGGTATCTGTTAAGGCCCCAGCTATTTTGTCCCTTGCTTCCCTCAGTAACCTGGGATAGATCCCATCCGGTCCTGGGGACTTGTCCACCTTAATGCCTTTTAGAATACCCAAAACCTCCCCCTTCCTTATGCCGACATGACCTAGAGTATTTAAACATCCATCCCTAACCTCAACATCCATCATGTCCCTCTCCTTGGTGAATACCGATGCAAAGTACTCATTAAGAAGCTCACTCATTTCCTCTGACTCCACGCCTAAATTCCCTCTTTTGTCTTTGAGTGGGCCAATCCTTTCTCTAGTTACCCTCTTTCTCCTTATATATGAATAAAAGGCTTTGGGATTTTCCTTAACCCTGTTAGCCAAAGATATCTCATGACCCCTTTTAGCCCTCTTTATTGCATGTTTGAGATTTGTCCTACTTTCCCGATATTCCTCCAAAGCTTCATCAGTTTTGAGTCGCCTCGATCTTATGTATGCTTCCTTTTTCATTTTAGCTAGTCTCACAATTCCACCCGTCATCCATGGTTCCCTAATCTTGCCATTTCTATCTCTCATTTTCACAGGGACATGTTTGTCCTGCACTCTAATCAACCTTTCCTTAAAAGACTCCCACATTTCAAATGTGGATTTACCCTTAAACAGCTGCTCCCAATCCACATTCCCGAGCTCCTGCCGAATTTTGTTATAGTTGGCCTTTCCCCAATTTAGCACTCTTCCTTTAGGACCACTCTTGTCTTTGTCCATGAGTACTCTAAAACTTATGGAATTGTGATCGCTATTCCCAAAGTAATCGCCGACTGAAACGTCAACCACCTGGCCGGGATCATTCCCCAATACCAGGTCCAGTATGGCCCCTTCCCGAGTTGGACTATTTACATACTGCTCTAAAAAACTCTCCTGGATGCTCCTTGCAAATTCTGCTCCATCTACGCCTCCAACACTACATGAGTCCCATTCAATGTTGGGGAAGTTAAAATCTCCCATGACAACCACCCTATTGCTCCTACATTGTTCTATAATCTGTCTACATATTTGTACCTCTACTTCACGCTCGCTTTTGGGAGGCCTATAGTAAAGTCCCAACAATGTTACTGCACCCTTCCTATTTCTTAGCTCTATCCATAGTGCCTCAGTGCTCGAAGTTTAATAAAAATCAACAACTTTTACTGATGCCGTATTTATCCTGCCAGATGTTATCTGAAAATGTATACCTCTTCACTATACTTTAAAATTAATTAGAAAAGCACTGCTGTTTCATTGAAAATATCACTTGTGGCAGCAAGGTGGCGCAGTGGGTTTGCCCTGCTGCCTCACGGCGCCAAGATCCCAGGTTCAATCCTGGCTCTAGGTCACTGTCCGTGTGGAGTTTGCACATTCTCCCCGTGTCTGCGTGGGTTTCGCCCCCACAACCCAAAGATGTGCAGGGTAGGTCAATTGGCCACGTTAAATTGCCCGTTAATTGGAGAAAATGATTTGGGTATTCTAAATTTTTTTAAAAAGGGGAAAAAAAAGAAATATCACTTGTATATTTTTAAAATTAAAAATCACGTTTACCAACTTTCAGATGTCAAAATGTAAAATTCTATAATCACCATAAAAATGGAACAACATTAATGTACTTAAGTGCAAACTTACACATTACTCTGAACATGGTGGAAAAACCGTTGTGAAGGGGATGGTACGGTGGCTAGCACTGCTGCTTCACAGCGCAAGAGACCTGGGTACAATTCCGGCCTTGGGTCACTTGGTCCGTGTGGAGTTTGCACTTTCTCCCCGTGTCTGCGCGAGTTCCCTCCGGGTGCTCCGGTTTTCTTCCACAGTCCAAAGACGTGCAGGTTAGGTGGATTGGCCATGCTAAATTGCCCTTAGTGTCTAAAGGTCTGTAGGTTAGGTGGGGTTACGGGGTGGGCCGAGGTAGGGTGCTCTGCCAGATGGTCGGTGCATACTCAATGGGCCGAATGGCCTCCTCCTGCACTGTAGGAATTCTATGGTTCTATGGCTTCATAAAAATGCAGACTCTCGGAATGATCTGTGGGTTTCAATTCTTTATAATTGTATTATTTTTATGTTCCTAATGCTCAAAACATTCTTATATAGTGATTTGATTTCCTTTCAAATAATTTTGACCAAGAGAAGCTTTGCTGAAATATATGAAAAATTCTAATCGCTGTTTTTTATTTTGTCAAAACGCTCACTCAAAAATGAGAAATAGGTTACAACAAAATTCCTATTTCTAGAATGATTAAATTTTTTTTAAAAGGCACATTTTCTGCTGGGTTTGTCTCCTTCGGGAGGTCGAGAGATTGAGAAAGTGTTCAAAATCACGAGGAATCTGGACAGAATAGAAAGAGAGAAACTGTTCCCAATGGCAAAAGAAAAGACACTGATTTAAAATCAGTGGTAGAAGAACCAAAGGCAGCTTAAAAAAACTCCTTCTGAGTGGTAGGTGGGGTTTCTGCCCGACATATTCATCTAGATTGAGAGGTATATAAATGCAAATTGTTGTATTTATGTAAAGCAGGATTACAAATTGCTGTCACTGAGTCTACATCCCTCCATAGGTTGAGCTGTAAAGGCTCCCACATACTGCTAGCTCCAACATAATCATAACTTAGTGGAAACATCCACTTCAGTGCTCTTAGTTTCGCAGTAAAAATCCTTGCAAAAGTAACACCTTGCTGAATGAAGTTTAACTGGATTTTTAAAACTGTGTACACCACTAAAGCTAGATACGCTGAATGCCTTAATGCCCTCAAAAAGCTCAGTTTTTTTTGGATTGCCCAATTTCGGCATAATGTAAATTTCACAGAATTATAAAATATTTAATGATTCGCATTTTAAAGAAGTTTATTTAGTTTTGTTTCTTTCTTAATCCAATCATAATCATTTAAATCCAAAAATTTGGTGGGGGGGGGGGGGGGGGGAAGAGAGAGAAAGAGACAGAGAGAGAGAAAGAAAGGTGTCAGTACTATAGTTACCAAAGAGTTAGAAGTGGTTTAAATTCTTTTAACTTCCTGGGTAACTATCACTGGAAGGAATTATGCGAAGTTTGGCATTCAAATCGCAGTTTCGGATGGTTCCGATTACAGGGCTATTGCATGAGACCTTAACGACAGCTCTGCCCCATTTTTGGGCTACCTTCCTGGTAAATTTCTCCTCTTTATCCTAGCTAGCTGAAGGCATTACTGCTAATCCTGGACCAACATAAACTACATGCAGAGGCATTAAACAATGAGTTTGCAAAATTAGGTGTCTCTGTGGTATCTGTAACTATGCCTATATTATGTATTACAATTGTTCAAGGTGGTGTCACAACAGCTGTTCTGGGGCATCAGATGAAACACAGTCACATCATATTACCTACACAGATCCTACATGGCTATGCTAGTTTTGTGACAGTTTGAATACATGGACTGTTGGATTCAACAAATTTGATTGCTTTTCACCCACCTACAAGCCACACACCCCACCAACCAAGATGCATGCAAGGAAAGTTACATCAGTAAAGTTAAAATTAAAAGATAAGGGGGCAGCATGGTGGCAGTGGTTAGCACTGCTGCCTCACAGCACCAGGTTCTATCCCAGCCCCTCCTGGGTCACTGTCCATGTGGAGTTTGCACACTCTCCGGTGTCTGCAAGGGTCTCACCCCCCACAACCCAAAGATGTGTGGGGTAGATGGATTGGAGATCTAAATTGCCCCTGAATTGGAAAAAAAATTGGTACTCTAAATTTTTTTTAAAGTATAAAAAAAGAGAGAAATGATGAGTGGATGACTCGAAACATTAGCTCTTTTCTCTCCTGACAGATGCTGCCAGATCTGCTGAGATTGTCCAGCATTTTCCCTTTCGTTTGTGGAAAATCTGACACAGCCAGCAGAAATACAAAATGGAATTGGGCAGGACAGAAAACGCCAGCAAACCTTGGAGGTACATTAAATCAAAAAGAAAGGATAACACTGGAATTCCAATCTTACAAGTAGGGAATAAGTTACAACTGGATGACAAAGAAAAAGCTGAAGCTTTCGAGCTCCGAGTTTCAGTGACTTTGAGGAAGGAATTCGTCCCCGAACTCAAATCTGCAGTACAAAAGCAGCCTTACAAGAACATACCTGATGTTATAATTAATTACAAACAAAAAAAGGTGTTGCGAAACTCCTGCATAACATTGGTCCATCCAAAGTTTGACATTCCAAAGCACACACTTCAAACTGCAGCAAGTTAGTTGGCACCAATGTTACAGTACATTGTTTAACAATCCACAAACAAAGGAGCACTATCAGTTGGCTGGTTCAGGGCTAACATCTCTCCAATTTACAACAACCCGCCAATGATCCAAAGTACTAACCTATTTTGCTTACTAATATTTGATATAAATTACTTGAACAGATCATGGATAGCCAGCTAATGAGAAATCCTGAAGGGTGATCTTATGGATGATTACCAGGCCTTTCACAAAGCCAGGTCAACATAAAACACAACACTTCGTTAGCATCCACAATTTGGCCTTGAAAATCACATCACCACATATCTAACTATTTTAGGTGTTTCCAAGACTTTTGACCATGTACCACTTACAAAGCTAGTGGATAAACTAGATCATTACGGAGTCCAAAGAAATAAGAAGCAATGGATAAGAACATTTCTTACTACATGGCAATAACAAGTCAGTTGCTGTGGAAGCCTCAAACTGGAACACACGAATCAGAAGCCACTTGGCCACTCAAACATACTCTGCCACCCAATGAAACCATGGCTAATCTGATTGTAACCTCCATTCCCACCAACCCAGAGAACCTTTCACCCCTTGTTTATCAAGAATCAATCTACCTCTGCCTTAAAAATATTAAAGACTCTGTTTCAACTGTACTTTGAGGAGAGTTCCAAAGACACTCAACCTTCAGAGAATAAAATATCTTCATCTTGGTCTTAACTGGGAAATCCCATATGATGAAAACAGTGATCCTGAGTCTGTCTTATAGAATCCCTACAGTGCAGAAGAAAGCCATTTGGCCCATCAAGTCTGCACAGACCTTCTGAAATAGCACACATACCTCCTAACCTGCACATCTTCAGGAATTAAGGGGCATTTGTTTTTAGGATGGTCAATCTGCCTAACCTACACATCTTCGGACATTAAGGGGAATTTATTTTAGCATGGCACGTCCTGGGTCCAAACTTGCTTCTTCCTCTTTGAAATTATATCCAGGATGAAAGGTCAAGCCAGATCAGATTCTTCAAATTACTTCCCAATCTACAGAGGATTTACTGAGGCTGCTGTGGTTAGTCTCCAGGAAGATCTAAATAATCTCGTCAAATGGGTCAATAGAAGAGGAATAACATTCAATGTAGAAAAATGCAACATCATGCAAAGCAGAAATACTCGATGACCATCAGCAACCAACTTTACGATGCATGATTTCCCCTTGAAGTTAAGGAATGTCAAAATAACAGGCCTTCATATCGCTGATAGCCAAAAAAAACACCGGCCCAACGGAATGCGGATCGTTCAGACCTATTTCGCTGTTCAATGTGGATGTGAAAAAGGAAGGGGTAACACTGGAATTCCAATCTCACAAGAAGGGAATAAGTTACTACTGGATGACAAAGAAAAAGCTGAAGCTCTAAGCTCAGAGTTTCAGTCCTGGCCAAGAGACTGGAGAACTGCATACCAGAGGTGGTCGCAGAGGATCAGACAGGTTTTGTTATGGGTAGACAGCTAACTACAAAAATCAGACGGCTGCTGAATGTGATAGTGACCCCATCTGGGGAGAGAATAGTAGAGGTGATTGTCTCTCTGGACGCAGAGACGGCCTTCGAAAGAGTCGAGTGGAAGTACCTCAATGAGGTACTAGAGCGGTCTGGGCTAGGAACAAAGTTCACCACATGGATGAAAGTCCTGTACAACGCCCCCAAGGCAGCATTCGCACCAACACCACCAGCTCCGAATACTTCCAGCTGCACAGAGGCACAAGGCAGGGATACTCGCTGTGACAGCTCTTGTTCGCCCTGGCAATTGCCCTGCAAGAGGCAGAAGGCTGGAAGGGAATTCAACGAGGAGGCAGAGAGCACAGGTCTCACTCTATGCAGATGACTTGATCATCTTGGACCCGCAAAATGGTATGAAAGAAATCACGAAGTTCCTGGGAGAATTTGGAGCCTTCTCGGGCGACAAACTCAACCTGAATCCGAGAGAGGGAGGGGCAGAGCTGGATGATCCACCATTTAAAATAGCCCAAAGCAAATTCCGCTCCTGGGGTTCCAGATATCCCATGACTGGACACAGATCCACAAGCAGAACCTGACCTGTCAGGCGGAGGAAGTAAAAAAGGACCTGAGATAGGATGCACTCCCACTTTCCCTGGTGGGGAGGGTGCAGGCGATCAAGATGAAAGTACTGCCTAGGTTTCTCTTGTTCTTCGGATCTATACCGATCCTTTTATAACTTTATTAGTGTCACAAGTAGGCTTGCATTAACACTGCAATGAAGTTACTGTGAAAAGCCCCTAGTCGCCACACTATGCCGCCTGTTTGGGTACACTGAGCAAATTCAGAGTGTCCAATTCACCTCACAAGCACGTCTTTCGGGACTTGTGGGAGGAAATCTGAGCACCCGGAGGAAACCCATGCAGACATGCGGAGAACGTGCAGACTCCGCACAGACAGTGACCGAAGGTGGGAATCGAACCCGGGTCCCTGGTACTGTGAGGCAACAGTACTAACCACTGTGCTACCGTGCCGCCTATTTACATCCCCAAGGCCTTTTTCAAAGCAATAGACAAAATGATTATGGCATCTGTGTGGGGAGGGAAAAATCCTAGAATCTCCAAAACAGTACTACAAAGGAGAAGAGGGACGGTGTTGGAGGGGTTACTGGACGATGACGCAGTTTGGGAAAGGGGAACTGTGGCGCAACTTCTAGAAAGGACATGCTCGCCACTGGACAAACAAGGGAAAATTGGAAGGAAGAGCCAGGGATGGAAATAGGGTGGGGACTCTGGGACGAAGCACTGAACCTACTCCTGTGCAAGGCAAGCCTCATGCAGTTAAAAGTGGTGCACAGAGCGCACCTGACAAGAATCTGAATGAGTTCTGGGCCTGCCCCAGACTTGTCGGGTTTTGGACAGCCTTCTTCAAGTCGATGTCCAAGGTTGTGGGGGTGAGGGTAGAGCCGTGCCCAAGAGTGGCAGTTTTTGGGGTATATATGGGGAAGAGGGCCAAAGCCCTTGCCTTTGCTTCCCTAATCGCCCGTCGGAGAATCCTCCTCGGCTGGCGATCACCGGCACCACCCACAGCTGCACATTGGCTGCCAGACCTATCTGAATTTCTCACCTGGAGAAGATTAAGTTCACCATCTGAGGGTCAGAGGATGGCTTCCACAAAGCATGGACGCCATTCACCAACTTGTTCCAAGACCTAGTAGAAGCTGATAGAGCGGGGGAAGGGGGGGATGCATGGGAGCCACCGGGACCGCAGGGAGCAGACAAAAATGGGAAGGAGGAAAACAGTGGAGGGAGAGACCAGAGGAAACAACAAGAGGGAGGCCAGAAAGTGCCCGACACAGGAACCAGAAGGCCCAATACAAGGCCACACGAAAGACAACCTGCAAAAAGCAGGCTGACAACAGGATGGGAAGAGGAGGGAAGGAGGGAGGGGTGGCCAAGCAATAGGGAGGGGGAAGGGAGAAGGAGGGCACTGCCCACAGATAAACACCAAACAACCACCCACAGTGAAGTAAAGCCCAAGGGAAAGACCCTGAGACAGCAAAACAAGGTAGGGTTGGGGTGGGGACGATCCTGAAAAATAACATCTTGTAAATTTTAACTGTTTCATCTATCTTTAACCAACGTACAGTGTAAGAATGTAAAACTTTAATAAAAGTATAATTTTTAAATGCCAAAATAATTTGAAGGGGAATGTACAAAGTCAACAAGTGGCTTCCAAGGCACCCAAAGTGCGAGTTTGTAAAACGGAACTTCCGTCACTAACTACAATGAAAAATAAGGTACCAAAAGCTAGTTGGGCAACATCTTTTGAGTATAGCGTAGCTCCTTGACATTCATATACTGCTAAAAAAACAATACCCTCCTTGAGAAAGTTTGATGCCAAGCAGCTTGCTTTGTTACAATGACTTGCAAGATACCAGTTGGTCATGTCTCTAGGCTGGCACAGTCGCCAGAACTGAAGCTAGGCACACAGATTGCCATGCCTCTATAAAATAAAGGCATGACAACCAACAGCGCTAATTGTTCACATCCAAACATGCTCTCTTTGCTAATTCCTTCTCTACCCCCACTTCCACCATCAACTGACATGAACTATTTGGGACTGGAAGAAGCTCTCACAAACCTTAATTCCATGCCTTCCAAGGACTCATTTAAGGAAAATCTTTTGAACATTTTAAATTAATGTGATCAACTGCATAGTTGTGCACCTCTTGTGAATAATCCCTGGTGGAGGACTACAGAGGAAGCCTTACCGAGTACCGACATGCCTGCTGCTGCATGTCAAGGCATTCCCTTGATTAGGAATTTGATTTAAATCGTCACCAGAAGAAGGGAAAACCACACCACAGAGATGACAGATTTTCAAGACAGCTTTCTTTGAAGTCAGGTTAAGCTTTGGCACTGAGCGTAAAATCCTCATTATAATGCATGTCTGGCATTGTATCACAGTTTTGCTATTTTGAATCGACAATTCTGTTTCCTTTCCCTATTTGCAATAGTAGTTCTCTTGGTATCAATAGGCAACTTAAAATCTCCAATTATTGCAGCACTTTTGCTCTTAAAGTGTCATGAACATAAAATACATCTCTGGACCTTGCCCAGAGACTAAACATCATAAATGGAACCAGACTCTAGTAAGGAGCCAACATCTTCTAAATGAGAAGGAATTAATCTGGAACACCATAAAAATAAAAACACCTAATTTGAATTTTAAAGTAGTCACAGGACTATTAGCTTATTTTAATTAATTTTAATAATGCAGTGCCAATCATCAGCAGGGGTGCTGAAATTGACTTCAACTAGTTAAAGGGAAATAAAGTGTCTTCACTCCAATAACCTGTTCTGACAGAAAATGGCATCAGATCCATCCAGCAGTCGTCAAGATTTACACATGAAGAATTGCTACGTAGGAGGGTACATGAAGGCTATAATATGTTTTAGAGAGGCAAGGAGAGAAAATAGGTGTAAAAATAAATTGCTGTATTGGGAATCAGAGACATTTAAATTTGAGAAATTCAGGGGAAAATACAAGCCTCATGTTGAAGATCATCATTGAGATTGAAAGCATTTGCTCAACCTATGTTCTTAGTTTCTTCAAAGTGTCAAATTCTTTGGTAGCTTTGTTAATTTGGCAGTGGACTTTCTCCAATCAGGAAGATTCTGAACAGCCCAGCACGGTGCAAAATCACATTAAATCTCACATGTGCTGTATTTTTAACCCTTTAGGGGATGCATCACAGGTTTTCTGTGGAACAGAGCCTATCTTCCAGCAGAGTAAGGTCATAGAGGTGTGGAAATAAATGGAATTTTCCGTGCCTGAGTAGTTCCATTGGGATCCATCTTTTCTGGATGCCCCTAGGTGGTCTATGGACTTCTTAAGCTCAAGTAATGAAGTCTCCTCATCTGACTCATCCAAGGCAGGAAGCTGCAGGAGTGTCAAACAAGGATTTCTGTTTGGTATCGCCTTGTTGCTGATCATCACCTTCCCTGAAAATATGGAAGGAGTCTACTTGCACACTGTCAGGCAACAAGCTCCACAATCTATCAAGATAAAATGCAATGGCACACATTGCACTGATCAGGGAGCACCAGTAATGTTGCACGAATCACCCACACAGCAATTCAGCTACAAAAACTCATGGATAGTTTCTCCTATGCTTTAACTTATTCTCCAAATGCAAACTTCAAGTGGGTCAACTCTGCCACTGATCACATTAAATAACTGGAATAAGAGGGATGCAGGGAACAACTGCTCTCATTGTTGAAGGCAATCCCATAGTGTAAATGATGAGGCACTATAAGAGGTGCTGCTTGTTGATGGAATTGAGACACAAAGAGCACCAACCAAGATTAGAGAAATGCCATGAAATTGATATATCACAAGAGGAATTAAATAGGGGAGACACATTCGCATCCTCCACACTTAACTGTACAAGTTTCTATGCATGTTCAATCATTTAAATTTTAACCTAACCATAGCTGAATGTAAATATTGATATGAAAACAAGGTTCTGGAGAAAATAAAGTCTTTCTAAATATTTCAATCCAAAGTTGCACAAAGTGGTTTCATTATGAGGTCCTCCATGACACAACAGTAAGGCAGCATTCAATAAAACAGCCATCAAGTCCAGAAGGTTCAAAACAACATTCTAAATCTGTCCTAAATTTATTCATTTCAATTATGGCTGCACTTTTAACTTTGGCTCCCCAAGGCTAGGATTAGGATAAAATTAGCCAATGTTCCTTCTCCTGAATAGTACCCAGTGATCTTTTCGGGGAGGTGCACAATACAGATGTCAGGTGGAAAGAAGCTTAGTCTTGACAATGATTTCCTTCATAGCCAAAGACTGGATTCTTTAAATTGCAATTGTATTAGCATCAAAGTGTTCTGGTTTAATAGCCTAGTGAAGAATATCATCCAACAATGACTGCCGTTAGGTGGAGGGTCACATTCTAGGAGGTTGCAGGAGGATGTGTAATAGAGCTCTAGTCATTCAGTCTCTGGAACGTAGAGGTCAACTAGTCAAACAACACCAGAGTCACCCTTGTCTGTAAGTTTAAAGAGAACGTTAGGGTTAGTTTTGAGAATGGAGTGTTGCAAGTTTTCTGACAGTGGCTTTGCAGAACAACTTTGTTCAGGCTACAAGAATAGCCTGCAGCTTTCTGGTCACCTGTCATTTTAATTCTCTGCCTCACTCCAACCAGACCTCGGTCTCCTGCAAGGTTCCTGTGAAGTTCAACATAAGCTTGAAGACCAGCTTTATAGTCTATTGGACTCACGATTAAGTTTAACAATTTCAAATCATAACAGGCCATTTTTTTTTCAAACAGTTGCTGTTGATAATGATTCAGCTATTCCTGTTTATACCTGCTCTTCATTTTTACACTTCCTCTGGAATTGCCCTATCCACTGCCTCTTTTTGTCTTGCAACATTATCTCTGTTGCCATTTAATCTCTCCTGGTTTTTTTAACCATTCAATCACAGACTTTCCATTTTGTTCTTTCCTCCCCATCCCACTTCCCCTGCCTTTATGCTTGCTTAAAATCTGAGGCATCTATAATTTTTT
Source organism: Scyliorhinus canicula (assembly GCF_902713615.1). Classification (NCBI taxonomy): domain Eukaryota; kingdom Metazoa; phylum Chordata; class Chondrichthyes; order Carcharhiniformes; family Scyliorhinidae; genus Scyliorhinus; species Scyliorhinus canicula. The sequence continues at coordinate 137,162,819 of NC_052155.1, read as the reverse complement.
ATCCCTGATGAAATCTCATTGACCTGAAACATAAACATCAAAAGACAGACATCAAAAAAGTACAGCACAAAACGAGGCCATTCGGCCTATTGTGTATGTGCAGGCCATAAAAGAGCGATCCAGCCTAATCTCATTTCTGAATTCTTGGACCATAGCTCTGTAGGTTCAAGCACCTAAAATGCACAACCAAGTATTGTTAATTGAAATGATGGTCTCTGCCCCTACGAGAGTTACAGGCAGCATGTTGCAGGTCCACCCCCCCACCGGATGAAACATTTCCCCTCAGCTCCCCTCTAATCCTTCTGTCAATTACTTTATACTCAGGCCAGCTGATTATTGACCTGTACAGTAAGTACTAAGGGAAATAGGTTCTTCTCATCCACTCAGTCTAAACTCATGCTTTTGCACCTCCAATAACATTTCTTCTCCATTCCAAAGTAAACAACCCCAGGCTTACCTCATAGCACAAATTCACCATTCCCAGACATTTCCTCTCTATCCATTCAAGTCTGATGACATCCTTCTTGTAATGTGTCCAGAACTGTATGCATCACTCTGTGTTTTGATTAGTATTTTAGAGTTCTGACATAAGCTCTCTGCTTTTAAATTCTAGGCCTCATCTAACAAAAGTATCCTTTTGTCTTCTACCTGTCCTGCTACCTTCATGGAGCTGTGAACATTCACTCCAAGCCCTCTCTCTGTTCCTTTACACTTCTCAATATTGTACCATTGGTGTACTTTCCTTCATTACCCTCCCCAATTACATACTTCATACATTGCCAGATTAAATTCCGTTTGCCATTTTTCTGCCCAAATGACCAGCCTATTGATTCCTTCCCACAGTCCGCAGCTTTCTTTCTCACTATCATTTTCTGTATTATCTACAAACGTCTTAATCATGTTCCCTGGACAGAGGGAAGCAGAAACCTTCATGTTGTCCTCATGTTGAAGTAAACGTTCCAAGCTGAAAACCAGCAAAATAATTCTGTCAAGACGACGCCTGAACCCTGGCCACCAGGCTCTCAGTCCAAACAGAAAAACACATAGAAAATGGATTCCCTCTGGGATAACAAAAGCCGAGAAATAAATCTGGAATGACAACGTGCTGGTTCAAGTTGAAGGCCTATCCTGGACAAAATATGAGCTATTCATTAAAGAAGTCTCTGACAAGAGTGTGGACATTGTTACCCCGCAGGAAATCCACCTCGTGGGCCACTCCAGCCATCGAGTTCACATTCCCAGGTACCAACTCACTGCAAGCAGAGATAACAAGATATACAGCCGAGCCAGATACGTCAAGGAAATCTTCATCCAAGACACAGGAGACCCAAAATCAGATGACCACTACTCCATCTCCATCAATGTAGGTAAGCTGCCCAGTACAAATGTCTACAAGTCACCAAATGATCTCTGGCCCAAAATCATAATACAATCTGCAGCACACCCATTTCAAAAGCCAACATCGCAAGTAGGGGTATCTAAACAACACTGGGATGGCAGAACGGTTAGACTGGGCCTCTGTGTATGACCAAAGACTTGTGTACGATGCAAAGCAGCCTGGCAGACTATACCGCCAAGTGGATCAGCTGATCTTTGTTTCACAACTCACAACAGGAGCCTGATGCTGAGGTGCTCTCCAACTTGGAGGAGGGGGTTGAAGGGTGGGTCAGTAAATTTGCTGATGACACCAAGATTGGTGGAGTAGTGGATGGTGTGGAGGGCTGTTGTAGGCTGCAAAGAGATATTGATAGGATGCAGAGCAGGGCCGAAAAATGGCAAATGTAGTTTCACCCTGATAAGTGCGAGGTGATTCATTTTGGTAGGACAAATTTGAATGCGGATTACAGCGTCAACGGCAGGGTTCTGAGGAATGTGGAGGAACAGAGAGATCTTGGGGTTCATGTCCACAGATCTCTGAACTGTTGCCACCCAAGTGGATAGAGCCGTGAAGAAGGCCTATAGTGTGTAAGCGTTTATTAACAGGGGGCTTGAGTTTAAGAGCCGTGGGGTTATGCTGCAACTGTAGAGGACCCTGGTGAGACCTCATTTGGAGTATTGTGTGCAGTTCTGGTCACCTCATTATAGGAAGGATGTGGAAGCATTGGAAAGGGTGCAAAGGAGATTTACCAGGATGCTGCCTGGGTTGGAGGGTAGGTCTTATGAGGAAAGGTTGAGGGAGCTAGGGCTTTTCTCATTGGAACGAAGGAGGATGAGAGGCGACTTAATAGAGGTTTATAAGATGATGAGGGGGATAAATAGAGTGGACGTTCAGCGTCTTTTTCCTCGGGTGGATGTAGCTGTTACACAGGGGCATAACTATAAGGTTTGGGGTGGGAGATATAGGAGGGATGTTCGAGGTAGGTTCTTTACTCAGAGTGGTTAGAGCGTGGAATGGACTGCCTGCTCTGATAGTATAGGAACTTTCAAGCGGTTATTGGATAGGCACGTGGAGCACACCAGAATGACAGGGAGTGGGATAGCTTGATCTTGGTTTCGGACAAATTTGTTTACGGGGGCCAGAGAAAACCTTTCATCCCCTGCTGGACCCCAGAAAGTGAACAGTTCCTGGAAGAATTTAGGAAAATGAAGACCCCTATGTAGCCACAGCAGTTTGAGTCCCTTGATGACAAATACCTCAAAATAGCAGGAAACAGCACAGGCACCAATCCAAACATCTGGCTCAAATTCAATATAATGGCCATTGCCAAGCCAAGGAAGACACTCGGCGTCACACACAGCTACTGCCCTATCGCTTTTCTCCTAATAGCATACAAGGGCCTGCAACATCACCTGCCAAACAGACGGTTACCCCAGAAGCAACAACTCCTTATGACTGCCCACCACACCCGAACAGGTAGGTTTTCACACGGGCTGCAATTGCTCTGAGCTGATCCTGACAATGACCACGCATATTGTTGGGCCAGTGCCCAGAAAGACTTGAAGACAGGAACTCCGCCTTTAATGACTTATCATAGAATCCATTGTGCAGAAGGAGACTATTTGGCACATCGAGTCTGCACCGACCCTTTCGACAACCACACTACCAAGGCAAATCCCCTGTCCTATTCCTGCAACCCAACCCTAAGGGGCAATTTAGCAGTGCCAATCCACCTCACCTTCACGTCTTTGGACTGTGGGAGGAAACCATACGTCAGGCGAGGGGCAAAGTTGAGAAGGCAGGGCCTTCATAAAAAAACCTCAGCCGGTACAGGAATTGAACACGTGCTGCTGGCCTTGTTCTGCATCACAAACCAGTTGTCTAGCCCACTGAGCTAAACCAACCCCCAGCTGGAGCCACTGAATGGATTGTTAACCTCAACAAAGTATAATTGCTTCCACAGGAAAATGGATAAAGAAGCAAAAAGAAATCATTGATTTGTACCACAAAAAGCAAGGGAACCAGTTCGGAGTCCTATAGAACTCCGGGCCTCACGGTAGCATGGTGGTTAGCATCAATGCTTCACAGCTCCAGGGTCCCAGGTTCGATTCCCGGCTGGGTCACTGTCTGTGTGGAGTCTGCACGTCCTCCCCGTGTGTGCGTGGGTTTCCTCCGGGTGCTCCGGTTTCCTCCCACAGTCCAAAGATGTGCAGGTTAGGTGGATTGGCCATGCTAAATTGCCCGTAGTGTAAGGTTAATGGGGGGATTGTTGGGATACGGGTTACGTGGGTTTAAGTAGGGTGATCATTGCTCGGCACAACATCGAGGGCTGAAGGGCCTGTTCTGTGCTGTACTGTTCTATAAGAACCCCACAGGAAACAGCCATCCATCACAAAGGTACCCGTCAACCAGCCGTTTGGACCCAATTTTCCTTTTACTCTTTGATCCAATGAGCTTGTACTTTACTAATCACTTTTACTTCAGAGGGGCGGCACGGTGGTTAGCACTGCTGCCTCACAGCATCAGGATTCAATTCCAACCTTGGTGACTGTGTGGAGTTTGTATGTTCTCTGTGTCTGCGTGGGTTCCCTCGGAGGACTCTCACAATCCAAAGATGTGATTAGGTGGATTGGCCATGCTAAATTGCCCCTTCTTGACCAAAAGTTTAGTGAGGTTATGGGTATAGGATGGGGACTTAGGTGGGATGCTCCTTCGGAGGGTCGGTGCAGACTCAATGGGCCGAATGGCTTCCTTCCGACTGTAGATTCTACAATTCTACACATGGGATCTTGTCAGAAGCCTTGCTAAAATCCATTACTGCATTAAAAATGCCATCTTCTTTTCTTTTACAAACAATTTTATTGAGGTATTTTAGGCATATAGAAAAAATGACATCTTTTTTGACCTCCATTGCTACCTCACCCAAAAATTAAGATTTCCCAGAGCGAGGCGACTTCTTGCAAGCTGTGCCCAGCATACCCTCTAATTCTATCTTTTACTCTTGTTCTATGCTTCTAAAACTTCGTTCTATCTCTTTTACATTATATTCTGCAGCCTCTCCTTCCCTACGTACAGGATGAGAGAAACAATACTTTTCACTGTATACCAATACATGTGACAATAATAAATAAAATAAAATAAATCAAGTTATTCAGATAAGAATCATACTGAAGTCACGTGGACTCAAAATATTAACTCTTGTTACTCTCTCCATTGATGCTGCCAGACCTGCGGAGTTTTTACATTTCATGTTTTTATTTTAGTCAGACATAACAAATCCATGGTGATTGCCCTTGGTTAATCCATACTTTTCTACATGTCAATTCATACTGTTCCTCAGAACCTTTGGCAATAATAGTTTGGCACTGAGGTTAGGCTGGTTGGCCTATAATTACTCAGTCTTATTACCTTCTCCCTTTTTAGACAACAGTACATCAACATTCTTTAAGCACCAATTCTGTAATCAGAGGATTGGAAAATAATGGTCAAAACCTCAATTTCTTTCCTTGCTTCCCTAATAGTCTGGAATACATTGAATTATGCCTCATGATTTATTGACTTTCAAAGATGCTAAACCTCATTTTGTTCGAGCTATCCACTATTTCACACTCCTCCTCCAATGTCTACATTATCCCCCTCTTTTGTGAAGAAAGATGTGAAATATTAAGAACGTACCCAAGTCTTTGGCTTCCATACAACAATCTCCACAGAAGCTACCTGACCTACTGAAGCCAGATTTCTGGCACCCAGTGTTTTTATTGCCCTTTATTAAAATAAGTGATGTTGGACAAGAGTGAAAACCTTACTGTTCAGAATCACATTTAGATGTGCCACTTGTTCAAATTGCTGGAAGGTTGCAAATGAGGAACCCTCACACTTCAGAAATTCTGAAAGATTTTTGAAACGTTTTTCCACACTAGTTCCTTAGCCAGTTTTATTAGGCTACAATATTTTCAGTCATTTTCTTCACGTTGTTATACGTGATGTAATCTTCAAATATGTATATATAAAACAAAATCTTCAAGCTGGCTTGTAATGCTGAACAAGGCGCGCGTTCAATTACCGTACTGGCCTCCCCGAACAGGCGCGGGAATGTGACCACTGTGAGCTTTTCACAGTAACTTCATTGAGCCTACTTGTGTCAATAAGCGATAATTATTATTAAAATGCAAAGCAATCGTTTAACTATATGTACACATGTAGTAGTGTCTCCAGGTGTCAGAAAGTAGTCATTACGTGTTGAAAAGGGAAAATAATATAAATTCAAATTTAACTCTTTCTTTGCAGAGGTGAAAAAAATAAAAGGGGCGGGAGATAAGAGTTCGAAGACACCATAGAGTAGTGGTGGCCGGAACAAAAACAATGAATAGTTCCGAGCCACCACCAGTTGGTGGGAGAGAGATTCCCCTGGCCCCGCCGCACCCCAACAGTATAGGGCTGAGGAGGGGGGCAGAAAAGTGCCCCGTGTTTTGACCAATTGTGCCTCTTTCGGAGGGGAAACTCTCCAAACAAACACCCGCCTTTGCTGCAGCTGAGAGGATAGTCAGAGCCCAGCGGTGGGCTAACACTAAACACATTCACTCCTCTCCTCCTGGTTTCCGGCCTGGGTTCGTACCTACCTCCCAGAGCAAGAATCTGGGCCTTCCGGCAGTGGCCCCCCTTGGTAACGGCGCCTATTTCCGGCTCTCCCGGGCCGGGCCCTGATCCCGGAGCCGGTCCCACTGCCGGTCCCAGTCCCATTGCCGGCAGCATCAATCGGTAAACTTGTTTCTTGTTGAAGTCGCACTTGGAGGTGGGGTGGAAATTTTTAATGTGGGACACGGGCACGATGTGATGCACTTGGTCCTGCAGGAAGCGCACGCAGGCGAACATTTCTGTTGGTGAAGGGCGACAGCAGCTTCCCAGTCCGGCTCCGAGTGGAGAGAGAGGCCGGGGTGCAGCCAGCAGCCAGATCTCAGGCTCCACCGTGAGCCCCCAGCAGCAGCTGGCTGCGCCTGACGTCACCAGCAGAAGCGCACTGGCGCCGGCAAGAGGCAGAGTCAGACGACCCCAGGGCAGATAGGGCAACGCAACTAGCAAGCTGGCATTATCACTGTCGCCCGACTGTATGTGACACAAAAGCAACAGGATTAAAGGCTGCGAATCACACTCCACGCAATTAATTTGTCGCAGGGGACCCAATCACTTGCCTTAATTATTAATACATTGTTGGGGAATGGGATAATTCCGCATCTGGTACAAAGCTCTCGCAACAGGCTGAACCAAACAACACGCAGACCAGACCAGGTAAATGACTGTTCAGCACGATTTGCAAGATTCAGGAAATCATGCAAACTTTACCTGGCACAATGCTCGTGATGCAGCGAATAACCAAGACGATGAGCAGAATGCTAAAAGAACGTTAATGCACAAGGCAGACCTCTATTAATGTATACGTACGCTCTTTGCACTTTCTGGTTTAAAAAGAATCACCTCCCTTTCTGCCTGCAAATCCTGTGCGATAGAAATTCCAAAACTCATCACATTTAGAAAACTGTATAAGTATAAACTGCTTAATCTCTCTTTCGAAGACAAGTCCTTCATCCCTGGAATCAATCTATTGAATCTTCTTTGAACCACCTAGAGTGCATTTACATCCTCCTCAAGTAAGGGGACCAAAATTGTGCATGGTGCACCAGATATGGTCTCAACAATGCCCTACAGTTACAATAGCCCTTTTATACTCTTCCATTAGCAATGAATGCCAAATGCCACTTGGCTTCCTTATTACCCGGTACACCTGCAAACTAACTAACCTTCTGCGACTCATGCACATTGACATCTGCACCGAAGTATTTTAACGTTTCTTCCCATTTAGATAAAATTAAGGGCGGCACAGCAGCACAATGATTATCACTGCTCCTCAGTGCCAGGGACCCGGGTTCAATTCCAGCCTTCTCCCTGTGTATGCTTGGGTTTCCTCCCACAATCCAAAGATGTGTGGGTTAGGTGGATAGGCCATGCTAAATTTCTCCTAGTGTCCAAAAGTTAGGTGGGGTTACTGGGTTATGGGGATACAGTGGGGGCCCATCTTTCAGAGTTGTGGTGTAGACCCAATTGGCTGAATGGCCTCCTTCTGCATTGTACTGATTTTTATGATTCTATTCTCTGAAGTTGCCTTTTTATTCCTCTGACCAAAATGGATAACCTCTCATTTATCCATGAACAATTCCATCTGTCAAAAGGTCAATGAAAATAAATTCCTGGTCAGTGTGTTTCTAGCCCAACAAGGAAGGAAGACGGAAGGAAGCAATGCTGGATCTAGTTCAGGGACATGAAGTAGAGCATGGGAACAGTGGTTAGAATATCACAGGTTTAGAAGGTTATGGAAAAGGACAATGTACAATCAAGTGTAAAAATACTCAAATAAAAACAAAATTCTGGATAATCTCAGCAAATCTGGCAACATATGTGGAGATCAAAAAAAGAGGTTTTTAAAAAAATATTTTAATTCTCCTTTTTCACATTTTCATCCAAATTTAAGCCCACCATCAGTCAACAATAACACATACAATGTCAAACCCCTGGTGAACAATCCCCTCCTCCCACCAACCTCCCAACATTTTAAATACAAACATCAAAGAAAAGGAATCAGGAATCCACCATCCACTCATACATAGTCATCAACAACATAGTCCAAACCCCTCCCTGCGCCAATGCCCCCCCCCCCCCTAATTTACTTAAGCAAGGAGTCAGGAGGGCTAAAAGGGGTCACAAAGTCATTGGCAAATAGGGTTAAGGAAAATCCCAAGGCTTTTTACACATACATGAAGAGCAAGAGGGTAGCCAGGAAAAGGGTTGGCCCACTGAAGGACAGGGGAGGGAATCTTATGTGTGGAGCCAGAGGAAATTGGCGAGGTACTAAATGAATACTTTGCATTAGTATTCACCAAAGAGAAGGAATTGATGGATGTTGAGTCTGGAGAAGGGTATGTAAATAACCTGGGTCACATTGAGATCCAAAAAGACGAAGTGTTGGGTGTCTTAAAAAATATTAAGGTAGATAAGTCCCCAGGGCCTGATGGGATATACTCCAGAAAACTGAAGGAGGCGAGAGGGGAAATTGCTGAGACCTTGACAGAAATCTTTGGATCCTCACTGTCTTCAGGTGACGTCCCGGAGGAATGGAGAATAGCGAATGTTGTTCCTTTGTTTAAGAAGGGTAGCAAGGATAATCCAGGGAACTACAGACCGGTGAGCCTTACGTCAGTGGTAGGGAAATTACTGAATTCTTTGAGACAGGATCTACTCCGATTTGGAAGCAAGTGGACGTATAAATGAGAGGCAGCACGGTTTTATGAAGGGGAGGTAGTGTCTCACTAACTTGATAAGAGTTTTTCGAGGAGGTCACAAAGGTGATTGATGCAGTTAGGGCAGTGGATGTTGTCTATATGGACTTTAGTAAGGCCTTTGACAAAGTCCCTCATGGCAGACTGGTACAAAAGGTGAAGTCACACGGGATCAGAGGTGAGCTGGCAAGATGGATACAGAACTGGCTAGATCATAGAAGGCAGAGAGTCGCAATGGAAGGGTGCTTTTCTGATTGAAGGGCTGTGACTAGTGGTGTTCCACAGGGATCAGTGTTGGGACCTTTGCTATTTATAATATATAGAAATGATTTGGAGGAAATGTAACTGGTCTGAATAGTAAGTTTGCGGATGATACAAAGGTTGGTGGAATTGCGGATAGCAATGAGGACTGTCAGAGGATTCAGCAGGATTTAGATCGTTTGGAGACTTGGGCATTTAGGTGGCAGATGGAGTTTAATCCGGACAAATGTCAGGTAATGCATTTTGGAAGGTCTAATGCAGGTAGGAAATATACAGTGAATGGTAGAACCCTCAAGAGTGTTGACAGTCAGAGAGATCTAGGTGTACAGGTCCACAGGTCACTGAAAGGGGCAACACAGGTGGAGAAGGTAGTCAAGAAGGCATACGGCATGCTTGCCTTCATTGGCCGGGGCATTGAGTATAAAAATTGGCAAGTCATGTTGCAGCTGTATTGAACTTTAGTTAGGCCACACTTGGAACATAGTGTTCAATTCTGATCGCCACATTACCAGAAGGATGTGGAGGCTTTAGAGAGGGTGCAGAAGAGATTTACCAGGATGTTGCCTGGTATGAAAGGCATTAGCTATGAGGAGAGGTTGAATAAACCCGGTTTGTTCTCACTGGAACGACTAAGGTTGAGGGGCGACCTGATAGAGGTCTACAAAATTATGAGGGGCATAGACAGGGTTGATAGTTTGAGACCTTTTCCCAGGGTAGAGGGGTCAATTACTACAGGGCATAGGCTTAAGCTGCGAGGGGCTAGGTTTAGAGGAGATGTACTAGGCAAGTTTTTTTTACACAGAGGGTAGTGGGTGCCTGGAACCCGCTGCTGGAGGAGATGGTGGAAGCAGAGACGATAATGACGTTTAAGGGGCATGTTGACAAATACATGAATAGGATGGGAATAGAGCGATATGGACCCCGGAAGTGTAGAAGATTTTAGTTTATACGGGCAGCATGGCCGGCGCAGGCTTGGAAAGCCGAAGGGCCTGTTCCTGTGCTGTACTTTTCTTTGTTCTAATGTTCGGTGTCATCCAATCTTGAAAGTGCATAATGAACAAAGCCCATGAATTGGAGAACCCATCCATTCAACCCATCAACTCAAACTTCACCTTCTCGAATGTTAAAAACTCCAACAGATCCCCCCTCCACACTAGGGCGCAGGGTGGAGAGACTGACCTCCACCCCAACAGGATTTGCCTTCTGGTGATCAGCAAGGCTAAAACATTTACCTCCGCACCCGCTTCCAACCACGGCCGATCCGAGACCTTGAATATTGGCTCCAGAGGACACGGCTCAAGTCTAACATGTACCACCTTCGAAATTACCCTGAAAACCTCCCTCCAATACCCTTCCAGCTTTGGACAGGACCAAAACATATGAACGTAGTTTGCGACCTCCCATCCCCCGCAACATTCACAAATATATCCTTCTACCCCCTCAAAGAGTCGGCTCATGCTCATCCTCGCCTTTGCGAGGTGCATCATAGACACCACCTTCAGCTGTATCAACCTCCTCCCACTTTGTCTTAATCTCCTCCAGCGGTGCCTTCTCTTCTCCCAGAATTGCCCCATAAATCACCGACACCACCCCCTCCTCCATTCCCCCTGTCGTCAGCACCTCCTCCAACAGTGTGGCGGCTGCGCCACTGGAAATCTCTGTATCTCCTTCTTAGCGAAAACCCAGACTTGCATATATCTCGACATTTCTCCCTGCCCCAACCCATATTTCACCTCCAGCTCCTTCAGTCCCGCAAACCGTCCCCCCAGAAACAAACCCTTTAGTGCCCTAACTCCTTTCTCCTCCCATCTCCGAAAACTCCCATCCCACTTCCCTGGCTCAAATCTGTGATTCCCCCGAAACAGCATTTCCCTTGATCCCACCCCCAGGCTAAAGTGCTGGCGCAACTGCATCCAGATTTTTTTTTAAAGTTAGAGTACCCAATTAATTTTTTCCCAATTAAGGGGCAATCACAGATTGCCAATTAGCATTATCAATCCAGCTACCTTGCACATCGTTGTGTTGTGGGAGCGAAACCCAGGCAAATACAAGGAGAATGTGCAAACTCCACACGGACAGTGACCCAGAGACGGGATCAAACCTGGGACCATGGCGCCGTGAGACTGCAGTGCTAACCACTGCACCACCGTGCTGCCCGCCTGCCTCCAGATTTTTAATGTCGCTACTACTACCGCACTCCCTGAGTATTTCCCCGTGGCCATTGGGAGCTGTGCTGTTGCCAACGCACTCAGCCCCAACATCCTGCACAGACTCTCCTTCATTCTGACCCACTGGGAGACCCCCCCCCCCCCCCCCCCCCCCAACCCAGCTCCTCACCTTCTCCGCATTCGCTGCCCAATAATAATATAGTCAATTCAGAAGACCCAACCCCCCCTGACTGCCGTCCTCTCTGCAACAACACCTTCCTAATCCTGGCCACGTCCCCCCTCCATATAAACAAGGTAATCATCTTTTCAACCTCCTTGAAAAATGTCTTACGCAGGAAGATTGGCAGGCTCTGAAAAATAAAATTGTGGCAACATGTTCATTTTAATTGCCTGTACACGACCTGCCAGTGACAAAGGGAGACCACCCCACCTTGTCAGGTCTGTTTTCACCCTCCCCACCAAACTAGTAATGTTATAACTACGGATCCCTCCCCCCAGCAATCTCGTGTCATCTGCACCCCCAGATATCTAAAGTGTGTCCCCGTCCTACAGAATGGTAGCACCACCCACTCCTGCCCGCCACACCACAAAATATTCACTTTTCTCGAAATTAAATTTGTATCCCGAAAAAAGACCCAAATACTCGAAGCAACTCCAATATGCTCCCCATCGACCCACTCAGTTCCTGGTCCCACGGTGCAGAGCGAAATATCCCAAATTCATGTTATTCGTGCAGACACTCACCCTCAGCTCCCTATACAGCCGCCTTACCCAATCCCAAACCGTTCCAGAATTGCCATCAAATAATAATTGGGTACTCTAAATTAAAAAAAAAAATACCCCCCACTCTACTCAGTCACACGCCTTCTCGGCGTCCAATGCCACAACCACTCTGTCTCCCTCCCCTCCGCCGGTACCATAACCACATTCAATACCCTGTTATGTTCAAAAAGAGCTGCCTCCCCTTCACAAACGCCATCTGATCTTCACCTATCACCTTTGGGAGGCACTCCCCCAACCTAAGCGTCAATGCCTTTGCCAACACCTTTGCATCAACATTCTAAAGTGATATGGGCCAATATGACCCACGTTTGTCGGATCCTTATCCTTCTTGAGGTATAGGGAGATCGATGCCTGCCCCGAAGTCTGTGGCAGACTTCCCTATTGCCTCCTCAAACATTCCCACCATCAGCGGCGCCAACATATCCTTAAATTTCTTGTAATACTCCACTGGAAACACATCTGGCCCTGCTACCTTCCCCGACTGCATCCTCCCAATCGCATCTTTTATCTCCTGCTCCACTATCGCCCCATCCAATATGTCCCTGTCCCCCTCCTCCAACCTCAAGTATTCCAAACCATCCAGGAATTGCTGCACCTCCCGATCCCCCCCAGGTGACTTTGACCTACACAATCTCTCGTAAAACTCCTCAAACACCCTATTAATCTGATCCAGAGCCACAACCAACTTCCCTGCCCTATCCCGCACCTGAACAATTTCCTTCGCCGCTGCCTCCCTCCGAAGCTGGCCTGCCAACATGCGCCTTGCCTTCTCTCCATATTCGTAAACCACTCCCCTTGCCTGCCTCAATTGGTGCACCGCCTTCCTTGTGGACAAGTGGTCAAAACTCACCTGTAACTCCTTCCTCTTTTCCAACTTCGCTGGACCCCCATCTCTTGTCCACCTCCAGCATCTCATCTATTATCCTTTGGCACTGCACCGTTTTCTCTTTATCCACCTTTGCCTTAAACAAGATCGCCTCCCTCCTCACCTCTGCCTTTCGACCTGCCCAAACCATTGCATGTGAAACCTCCCCCTGTACAATCGAACCCCACATATTTCTTGATTACTTTCCCAATCTTATCACAGAACCCTCGGTTCCATAACAGCCCCACATCTAATCTTCACCCCGGCCTCTGCACTGCCCCCCTCTCCAACATCATATCCACCCAATGCAGCTCGTGATCCGATATCCCAATTGCCAAGTATTCCGACTCCTTCACCCCTGCCAACAGCGCCTTCCCCACCACAAAAAAGTTAATTCACGAATAAACCTTGTTGACCAAAGAGAAAAAAAAAGAGTACTCTCGCTCCCCTGGGTGCAGAAACCTCCAAGGGTCAACCCATCCCATTTCCGCCATTAGTCCAGCCAACGCCTACGCCTTCGCCCCCCCCCCCTCAACAGAACAAGCGAGCACGGTAGTGACCTGTCCAATCTTGGCTCCTGCACCAAGTTCCAGTCCCAACCCACTATCAATTTGTGTAAATCCAAGTCGGGGATAGCCCTACACACCTTCTTCAGAAATTTTACATCATCCAGTTGGGACCATACAGGCTTGCCAGCACCACCAGCCTCCCCTCCAATGCCTCTGTCATGATCACATACCTGCCTCCCTGGTCTGCAAACACTTTCTCCATCTGGAGCTGTACTCTTTTGCTAACCAGGATCGCTACCCCTCAAGCCCTACCATCGAATCCCAAATGAAACACCTGGCTGACCCAGCCCTTCCTGAGCCTCACCTGGTCTGCCACCCTCCAGTGAGTCTTCTGCAGCATCGCCACATCGGCCTTCAAACCTATCAGATGCGCAAGCACCCTTGATCTCTCGACTGGGCCACCCAATCCCCTCACATCCCACGTAACTATCCTAACGGGGGGCCTCTCACCGCCCTCCCCCCCTTCTTATCCACCACCATCGTAACACCGGGTCCTGCCCCATGAGCTTGACCCGCCCCTATCCATTGTTAACATCGAACCCCCTCCCAGAATCCACCCCTGCACTTCCTCTCGAAAAATCCTCATCCAGTATCAATCCCCCCACACCTCTTAGGTCCATCGAAACCTGCTCACCAGGCTCCAATGTTGCAACCCCTCCCCCCCCACCTCACCTCCATTCACTAGAGCGCAGGAGCCCCCACCCGAGGCTTTTCCTCCCCTCCCTTCCCGCCCCGTTCCAGGAAAAAAACACCAAACCGAAACATCTTAATAAAATAACAAAAACCGTCACAACAAAGAATGACAATCAAGAAACTTAACTCTATAACAGCGTGAAGTAAATAAAGAACGTAGATCAAAAAAAACCCTTAAAACATTTATACACTCTCCCAACTCCCCATTTGCAGTCCACAACCCCTCTTCAGTTCCCGTCTTCACTTCTGTCCCAGTACTTCTGCCTTCACAAATGCCTCCACCGCCTCGAAGTAGAAATCTCTGGCGTTGTCGGTCACCCTCAGCTTCGCTGGATACACCACACCAAACCGCACCTCACTGCTATATAATGTCACCTTAACCTGGCCGAAAGCCGCTCGCCTATTTGCCAGCTCCACCATCAAGTCCTGGTATATGTGGACTTCTGGTTGCGGCTATGCGGAGCTAAGCCGCACGTTCGGCAGCTCCCGCTTTAAAAGGACTTGTGGGCTCTTTTAAGGGCCCCAAACGGCACTGATTCGACGATTCCCGGTGGATAAAGGGGTCTGGAGCAAAACCCCCCCGGGATTTATGGTTCGGACTCGGAAGTGGGGCAAGGGGAAAACAGCAGCAGCTCCCCTGGAAAAGCGGGGGAAGGTGGACAAAATGGCGGCCGGTGGAGCGCCTGAGGAGTGGAGGCAGTGGGCTGAGGAGCAGCAGGTGGCCCTTCTGCGCTATTTCACGGAGCTGAAAGGGGAGTTGTTGGAATCCCTGAAGGTGACGACAAGTAAGCTGCTTGAGACCCAGACAACCCAGGGTGCAGCGATACTCGAGTTGCAGCAGCAGGCCTCTGAGCGCGAGGAGGAGGTTTCGGCCCTCGTGGGGAAGGTGGAGATACATGAGGCACTTCATAAAAAGTGGCAAGATAGGCTTGAGGAGATGGAGCTTCGGTAACGGAGGAAGAACCTGCGGATCCTGGGCCTCGAGGAGGGGCTGGAGGGGTCGGACCTGCCGGCCTATGTGGCCGTGATGTTGAACTCGCTGGTGGGGGCAGGATCCTTCCATCTGCCCCTGGAGCTGGAGGGGGCCCATAGAGTGCTGGCCAGGCGGCCTAAGGCGAATGAACCCCCGCGGGCGGTGCTGGTGCGGTTCAGCGACCGGGAGTGTATTCTCCAATGGGCCAATAAGGTGAGGAGCAGTAAGTGGGAGAATTCGGTAGTGCGTATCTACCAGGACTGGAGTGCGGAGGTGGCCAAGCGGAGAGCCGGGTTTAACCGGACGAAGGCGGTGCTCCATGGAAAGCAGGTGAAGTTCGGCATGTTGCCGCCTGCGCGCCTGTGGGTCACCTACAAGGACCGGCATCACTACTTTGAGTCCCCGGAGGAGGCGTGGGCCTTTGTGCAGGCTGAAAAGCTGGACTTGAACTAGAGATTAGGGGCTGTGGGAGTTTTTCTATTCTATTCATGTATCATTGTTTATGCTGTAGCGGGTTATTCTGTTTGTTTTTGTTTTTCTCTCGCTTTCGGACGATGTGGGTTATGGTTTCGTGTTCTAAGGGGGGTACTGGGGTTTGTGGTTGATCTGTGTCTTTGTTTGTATGGAGTTGGTGGTTGGGTTGGGACTGCGGTTTGGGAGCTGCGTTGGTGGGGTGGAGCAGTGTGAAAGTGCAGGCTTTTCTCTGGTTTCCCGCGCTGCGGGACGAGGGGGTGGAGCTGGTGGCGAGGGGCATGGCTATTAGACCGGGTTTCCCGCGCTGAAGCGGTGGCCAGGAGCTGATGCAGGGGAGGAGGGGGGACCTCATATCGGGAGGGGTCGGAGTTAGAGCGGGAGCTGCCGGGGTCAGCAGAAGTCAGCTGGCTCACGGGAGTACAGTGGAGGGAGAGTCGCGGCTAGGAGGGGGGGGTTACCGGGGTTGCTGCTGGATTGGCCAGGGAGGAGTTCGGGGGGGTCGGGGTGAGGTTCTATCACCGTGGGAAACGGGCCGAATGGGTGATGGCCAGGAGCGAGCAGTCGATGGGTTATGGCTAGTCGACGGGGTGCCCCCTGATCCGGCTGATTACGTGGAACGTGAGGGGGTTGAATGGGCCGGTTAAGCGGGCCCGGGTGTTTTCGCATCTGAAGGGGTTGAAGGCGGACGTGGCCATGCTCCAGGAGACCCACCTGAAGGTGGCGGACCAGGTCCGTCTGAGGAAGGGGTGGGTGGGGCAGGTTTTCCACTCAGGGCTCGACTCGAAGAACCGGGGGGTGGCGATCCTGGTGGGGAAGAGGGTGGCGTTTGAGGCGTCTGAGGTTGTGGCTGATAGTGGCGGCAGATATGTGATGGTGAGCGGTAAGCTGCAGGGGGAGAGGGTGGTGTTCGTTAATGTGTACGCCCCAAATTGGGATGATGCTGGTTTCATGAGGCGTATGTTGGGCCGCATTCCTGGCCTGGAGGTGGGGGGCTTGATCATGGGGGGGGGGGGGGGACTTCAATACGGTGCTGGATCCCCTACTGGATCGTTCTAGTTCAAGGACAGGCAGGAGGGCAGCGGCGGCCAAGGTATTGAGGGGGTTTATGGACCAGATGGGAGGAGTGGATCCCTGGAGGTTCGGGAGGCCGAGGGCTCGGGAGTACTCCTTTTTCTCCCATGTGCACAGGGTTTATTCCCGCATTGATTTCTTTGTTCTGAGCAGGGGACTGGTCCCGAGGGTGGAGGAGGCCGAATATTCGGCTATCGCGATTTCGGACCATGCTCAGCATTGGGTGGATCTGGAGATGGGGAGGCGCGGGACCAGCGCCCGCTTTGGCGTCTGGACGTGGGGTTGTTGGCTGATGAGGTGTGTAGGAGGGTTCGGGGATGTATCGAGAGGTACCTCGAGGTCAATGATACTGGGGAGGTCCAGGTGGGGATGGTGTGTGAGGCTCTGAAGGCAGTGATTAGGGGGGAGCTGATCTCCATCCGAGCCCATAGGGAGAGGGGGGAGAGGAGGAAGAGGGAGAGAGTGGTGGAGGAGCTGTTGAGTGTGGATAGGAGGTACGTGGAGGCCCCGGAGGAGGGATTGCTGGGGGAACGGCGTAGCTTGCAGGCCAAGTTTGATTTATTGACCACCAGAAAGGCGGAGACACAGTGGAGGAAGGCGCAGGGAGCGGTCTATAAGTATGGAGAGAAGGCGAGCAGGATGCTGGCGCACCAGCTGCGTAAGCGGGACGCAGCTAGAGAGATTGGTGGAGCGAAGGATAGAGATGGGACTGTGGTACGGCAGGGGGCAGAGGTCAATGAGGTCTTTAGGGACTTCTATAGGGAACTGTACCGGTCAGAGCTGCCGGCGGTGGGAGGGGAATGGAGAATTTTCTGGACAGGCTCCGATTTCCAAGAGTGCAGGAGGAGCAGGTGGAGGGACTGGGGGCGCCGATCGAGTTGGAGGAGCTGGTCAGTGGGATTGGCCACATGCAGTTGGGGAAGGCGCCGGGATTGGATGGGTTCCCGGTTGAATTTTATAAGAAATATGCGGACCTGCTGGGCCCCCTGTTGGTTAGGACCTTTAACGAGGCATGGGAGGGGGGTGTTCTGCCCACGACGATGTCTCGGGCACTAATCTCCCTGATCCTGAAGCGTGATAAGGACCCCTTGCAGTGCGGTTCATACAGGCTGATTTCACTGCTGAATGTAGACGCCAAGTTGCTGGCGAAGATCTTGGCCACTAGAATAGAGGACTGTGTGCCGGGGGTGATACATGAAGATCAGACGGGTTTTGTGAAGGGGAGGCAGCTGAACACTAACGTGTGAAGGCTGCTAAATATGATAATGATGCCGGCAGCAGAAGGAGAGGCGGAGATTGTGGTGGCATTGGATGCGGAGAAGGCCTTTGACAGGGTTGAGTGGGGGTACTTGTGGGAGGTGTTGGAGAGGTTCGGGTTTGGGGTGGGGTTTATTAAATGGGTGAGGTTGCTGTAAGAGGCCCCGATGGCGAGTGTAGCGACAAATGGGAGGAGGTCCGAGTACTTCAGGCTCCACCGTGGGACGAGGCAGGGGTGCCCCCTGTCCCCCTTGCTTTTTGCGCTGGCAATTGAGCCTCTTGCCATGGCTCTTAGGGAGTCGAGGAGGTGGAGGGGTTTGGTGCGAGGTGGGGAGGAGCACCAAGTGTCGCTGTATGCAGACGACTTGCTGTTGTATGTAGCAGACCCGGTGGGGGGAATGCCGGAGGTGATGGAGATTCTTGCTGAGTTCGGGAGATTCACGGGATATAAATTGAACCTGGGCAAGAGTGAGCTGTTTGTCGTACACCCGGGAGATCAGGAGGAGGGGATTGGTAGGCTCCCGTTAAAGAGGGCAGTGAGGAGTTTTAGGTACCTGGGGGTTCAGGTGGCTAGGAGCTGGGGGACTCTGCACAAGCTCAATTTTACTAGGTTGGTGGAGCAGATGGAGGAGGAATTTAAAAGGTGGGATATGCTGCCGTTGTCGTTGGCGGGTAGACTACAGTCCGTTAAAATGACGGTGCTCCCGAGGCTTTTGTTTTTGTTTCAGTGCCTCCCCATTTTTGTTCCGAGGGCCTTTTTTAGGAGGGTGAACAGCAGCATTCTGGGATTTGTTTGGGCGCATGGGACTCCGAGGGTAAAGAGGGTCTTTTTGGAGCGGGGCAGGGATAGAGGGGGGATGGCGCTGCCCAACCTCTCTGGGTACTATTGGGCGGCTAACGTCTCGATGGTACGCAAGTGGGTAATGGATGGGGAGGGGGCAGCATGGAAACGGATTGAGATGGCGTCCTGTGGAGGCACGAGCCTGAAGGCACTGGTAACGGCGCCGCTGCCGCTCCCTCCAACGAGGTACACTACGAGCCCGGTGGAGGCGGCTACCCTCGGAATCTGGGGGCAGTGGAGGCGACATGGGGGGGAAGCGGGGGGGGGCTCGGTGGAGGCCCCGCTGCGGGGGAACCACCGGTTTGTCCCAGGGAACATGGATGGCGGGTTCGTGGGGTGGCACAGGGCGGGCATTAGGAAGTTGGGAGACCAGTTTATCGACGGGAGGTTCGCGAGCCTTGGTGAACTAGAGGAGAAGTTTGAGCTCCCCCCGGGGAATATGTTCAGGTACCTTCAGGTCAAGGCGTTTGCTAGGCGACAGGTGGAGGGGTTCCCTTTGTTGCCCCCGCGGGGGGTAAGGGATAGAGTGCTTTCAGGGGTGTGGGTCGGGGATGGGAAGGTGTCTGACATCTATCGGGTAATGCAGGAGGTGGGGGAGGCTTCGGTAGAGGAGCTGAAGGCTAAGTGGGAGGTGGAGCTAGGGGAGCAGATTGAGGAGGGGACATGGGCGGACGCCCTGGAGAGGGTGAACTCCTCCTCTTCATGTGCGAGGCTTAGTCTCATCCAGTTCAAGGTGCTGCACCGGGCCCACATGTCCAGATCTAGGATGAGTAGGTTCTTTGGGGGCGAAGACAGGTGCGTCAGGTGTTCGGGGAGTCCAGCGAACCATGCCCATATGTTCTGGGCATGCCCGGCACTGGAGGAGTTCTGGAAGGGGGTGGCAGGGACGATGTCGAGGGTGGTGGGATCCAGGGTCAAGCCAGGTTGGGGACTCGCGATATTTGGGGTTGGGGTGGAGCCGGGAGTGCAGGAGGCGAAAGAGGCCGATGTCTTGGCCTTTGCGTCCCTAGTAGCCCGGCGGAAGATCTTTCTGCAGTGGAAAGATGCGAGACCTCCGAGTGTGGAGACCTGGATTAATGACATGGCGGGATTCATTAAGTTGGAAAGGGTCAAGTTCGCCCCGAGGGGGTCGATACAAGGGTTCTTTAGGAGGTGGCAGCCTTTCCTTGACTTTCTGGCTCAACGATAAGGTACTAGGTCAGCAGCAGCAGCAACCCGGGGGGGAGGGGGGTTTAGAGGGGGAGGGGAGGGGTTTAGGGGGATAGTGTTTAAGTTAATTTGCTTATTGTTAATTTATTCTGTTGTTTATTGGGGTGGGGGGGGGGGGTTTGTTATATGCGTTGTTACGGGTGCCGGGGGGTGTTTATTATTATTATTGTTATTATTGTATTGTTTTGTTGATATATATTTTTCAAAAAATTTCAATAAAAATTTTTTTTTTTTGAAGTCCTGGTATATGTGAACTCCAGCACCAGCCCACTGCACCTCCCATTTCTGCTTCACCCAGTTCAACACCTTCTCCTTCATGTGGAAGCAGATGATCATTGCACTTGCCGGCTCATTTAACTTTGGTTTCGGTCTCAGCGACTGATGGGCTCAGTCCAATTCATATCGGGAGGGCTCCTCACCCTCCCGCATCAATTCCGCCAATATCTTGCCTAAGTACTCTATCGGCCTCGAGCCCGCTACCCCTTCGGGCAAGCCCACAATCCACATATGTTGCTGCCTCGAGCGGTTCTCCAAGTCCTCCAGCTTTGCTCGAAGCACCTTATTGGCCTCGACTACCCTCCGCAGCTCATCCCCCATCAAGGTAAACTGATCACTGTGCTGCGACATGGCCTCCTCCACTCCCTTCACCTTCTTGTTCTTCTCCCTCACCTCGGCCGATGTCTTTGCCAAAGCTACTCTCACCGGGGCAACTGCCTCCTCCACCAACGTCTTCAAAGCCACCGCCATCTCCTTCCTCAACGCCTCCACATGCTTTGCAAACTGCTTCTCCAGCTCCAAAGACATCACCTCAGTCACCCTCTCTGCTGTGAACAGTGCGGACTCAGTCGGCAGCCCAGCCCAGTATCACAGAGGAAGTGGCTCCTGTGGAATGCTGATGCTGATGTGGAAGTGGGGAGGGAAGATGTGTTTCATAGTGGCATCATGCTGGAGTTAGCAGAAATGGCAGAGGAAGATCCTTTGAATGTGGAGGCTGGTGGGGTGAAAAGTGAGTACAAGGCCCTTCATGGTTCTGGGAGGGAGGGTGAGGGCTGAGGTGTGGGAGATGGGTGGACACGGCGAGAGGGGAAAATCTTGGTTGAGGAAAAAGGCAAACATATCTTTAGTGCTGTTTTTAAAGTCGGCTTCATGGGAGCAGATGCAACGGAACAGAAACAGGGAGAATGAGATGGAGCCCTTACAGGAAATCGGGTGTGAGGATTGTATTCAAGGTAGCTATTGGAATTACTGGGCTTGTAATGAATATTGGTGGTCAGTCTACCACCAGAAATTGAGACAGAGAGGTCAAGGAAGGGAAGGGATGAGTTGGAGATAGACCATGTGTCGGTGAGAGAAGGGTGAAAATTAACTTGAGAAGAACAAACTTCATTGATTTGGAAAGGGATCTGGCACAGATAAACTGGAATCAAATTAGGGCATAAAGAGAATTAAAACTAAGCATAAAGAGAATTCGAGGGGCAAAGAGTGTGTGAGAATAGATCCACATCTATCATAAAAGGGAAGCAAAAGTCTGTTTTAAACACAAAGAGTAAAAATGTCCTCAAAGGAAGGGTGGGACCAATTAGGGACCACAAAGGTGAGCTGGTGGAGTCAGGTGGCATAGGTGAGATACTGAGTGAGTACTTTGCAGCTGGATGACTGCCATGGTTGCAGTAAAGGAAGAGGCAGTATTGGTATTGGATAGGGTAAAAGATAAAAAGAGAAGGTACAGAAAAGGTTAGCAGTTCTCAACGTAGTCAACTTTCTTGCTTCTCATGGCAGCACGGTGGCACAGTATTTAGCACTGTTGCCTCACAGTGGACCCGGGTTCGATCCTGACCCCGGGTCCCTGTCCGTGTGGAGTTTGCACATTCTCCCCATTGTTCAAAAACCCAAAAAAAACATTTATAAAAAAAAAAAGAAATAAGTCTACAAATGGATGTGGATAGGTTAGCTGAGTGGGCCATGATTTGGCAGATGGAGTTTAACATGGAATAGTGCGAGGTTATCCATTTTGGTTGGAAAAACAGAAAGGCGACTTATTATCTAAATTGAGACAAACTTCAGACTGCTTCAGTGCAGATAAATTTCCTCGTGCACGAATTGCAGAAAACTAGTATGCACAGGTACAGCAGGTAATCAGGAAGATAAATGGAATGTTGGCATTTCTTATGAAAGGAATAGAGTATAAAAGTAGGGAAGTGTTACTGCAGCTGTACAAGGCAATAGTGAGATTGCACCTGGAGTATTGTGCACAGTTTTGACCCCCTTGAAGAGGGATGTTGCATTGGAGGCAGTTCAGAGGAGGTTCACTAGATTGATTCCAGAGGTGAGGGTTTTGTATTATGAAGAGAGATTGAGCAGTTTGGGCCGATACTCTCCAGAGTTTAGAAGAATGAGAGGAGATTGTTGGGCAGCAAGGTGATGCCGTGATTAGTACTACTGCCTCACAGCACCAGAGACCCGGCATCAATTTCGACCTTGGGTGACTGTGTGCAGTTTGCATGTTTTCCGTGTGTCTGTGTGAGTTTCCTCCCACAGCCCAAAGATGTGCAGGGTAGGTTGATTGGCCGCGATAAATTGCCCCACAATTGGAAAAAAATAATTGGGTCCTCTAAATTCATTTTTAAAAAACTTTCTGGCTTCTCATCAGTACATAGCAAGCATGCCTGGAGGTGCAAGTCTGTGACATGGAATGTAGACAGGGTTCTCTGCCCCACCCCCCCAAATCCACCCCATCCCCTCTTCCATCCCACACTCCACTCTCCCCAGTAAAATTCTGCTTATCCAAAACTGCCACTATGTACATAACCTGCACCAAATCTTGCTTAACCATTGTAGCCATCTGAGATGGCCACCTGCAAAGAATGATGGGAATTATGGCCAGGTTTGGGTCACAGACAAGCTGCAGCTTGTATCTTTGCAAACGGTAGCCCAGAAGTATGCAGGAATTCACACCTGCAAATGGACCATTCAAGGTGATTAAAATAACAATGGGACCATCAGGTCCATCGCATCATCTTTCAGACTAGGCGGCACCGAGGTCCTGCTCCGAGCCCTCCCAGGATTGGCCACTGATGCCTACCCCAAAAGTGATGTGGCAGCCCCTGATTGAATGTGACCAATCAGAGGGTGGAGCCCTGAGAAATTGATTGACAGTGACCCAGAAACTGCCCACAAAAGCGGCGGGGAAAACTCAAGCCAGTTAAAAGACAATGTAGCTATGATTTCTGTCTCTCTTGGATCTGGCCCATGCCAACCCAAGACCAACAATCGCTACCAGACGGATGAGACCAGCAGAAACAGAGCTACTTCTTCCACCCAGCCACGCTAGATCCAGACAAAGGCCTTGTCCATCTGCATAGAGCCGGTTGCCCTGAAGTTAAGTATAGGTTATTGTAGTTGTTAGGTGTAGTTTAACTTGTTGTGTTTTGTGTTGCATGTCAAAGTAATCCTTGTGTGTAAATAAACCATTTGTGAACTTGAACTGACTAACTGGTTGTGTGGTCCTTTGATCGATATCCGGTAAAGCCTTGTGGTGGTATCATTTGATACCTGGCGACTCAAAAGGGCATCATTATTAATTGGCAACATTACTCCGGTGCCGATTGGCAACACCATCATTACTCTGCTCACTAATCTACACTGGCACCCTCCCAGTCCACCAGTACCTCAGGTTTAAAAGTCTAATCCTGATGGCCAAGTCCTCCCAGGGCCTCACCTCACCTATCTCTTCCAATCTCTCCTTCCCCATAAAAAGCCAGGCCAGTTGTTTGAGTCAATTATCTATCAGCAGATCGTTTAAAATGTTATTCTTTAGTTTGCTTTCACTGAAATTCGTGGTAACTATGTGCCTGCACCAAGTTGCAAATCCCATTTGCATCGTAAACTCGAAAACGCTCTACAAATACAGCTAGTGTATCTTAGTAAACTGCAATGCTAGCAGACAGCATATAAAAACTAAGTAGTCCAAAAGCAAGATAGAAGAAACTAGATAATGGAGAAGAAACAAGTAAAAGCACGGGGTGGATACTCATTACCCTTATCAAGTTGATAACAAATTATCTCCAAATCTGACGCAGTCCTACAAGTGATCTAAATTCCATTGCTGCGGAAGAAATTCAGCCGGAAGAAGTTTATTCATTTGTAAAAGTTCTCTTCAATTCCCTCATTAAATTGTTCTGGGCAACGATCTCAGAGAACTTATTGTGGTACTGGAAACAGGCTAACAAGACACAGAGGCCAGCAACAGAAACTGCCACATGAAGCCCTGGCTGAATTGATACTGGCTGTTTGCAAGAGCACTCAAGTCAATACATTAACTCATTATTGCTATTTTGACTTTGTAATTACCCACTCGTGTTAACACACACAAAAATACCATGCTATGAATATGTTACAAATTTACAGACACAGGTGATCAACTTTGCAGCAGGATGAAGGACAGACCAAAGAAACTATTAGACTCCATAGTGGGAGCTGGTCAGACAAGGGTGTTTCAGAGGAGAATGAATCCTGACTGAATCACGCTGGATGAATCACCCTGGATAAACAGGAGTATCCTGTTTATTCCATTGATAAGTGGGGTCTGGATGGGACAATAGAACTCAGGCTCGTTGTGGGCATACACCTATGACTCAATGTCACCTATGATTAGCAGATTGGTATAAAGGAAGGAACATCAGAGCAGATCTTCAATGATAACCCAGGAGCCCCAGGCACAACCATCGCAAGAAGAAGTGATGCTGGATTTTGAAGCTCAGAGAAGATATTCACATCAAGTGATCATAGCCTGGCCAGCCACCTTCACTCAGTGCGAGTAATACTTACAGCTCAGCTGCGAGTCTGAGTCATATTTTGTGTGAGTGAGAGTATTGTGAATAAAATTGCGTTAAACAGTTAACCTGTTTTGACCTTTGTTTATTTCGCAAAAAAAGGCACCTGGGTAAATCGTTTGAATACTAACTGGTCAGTGTCTGAGATTTTACAGACACAATAATAAGTTTGGCTTCACTGGCCCCCAAATCCATCCCTATGCCTTTATACCAAAGCCCCTACTTAAATACCACTCCAAGCCGCAAGTAAATACATCATCTACCATTGCAATATGTAGCCACCTTCACTCAAAATATGCATCTATATCCCAATGAAGACAGTCGGTGTATAATTTGTTTCGAATTGAGACAATGCCATAAAATCTGGATTCTCTTCTGGGAGAGCAAGTGATTTCCATAAAGATCCAACATAATTAAAGTAATGAAATAGAGTAATACCTCGATCAAAAACCCAGGAAAGATGCTGAGCCAACAGATGTACACTTTCCTCACCCAACAGCTGACAATGTACCTCGGTCCCTTTTCTTCAACTTGAGCCTCTATGCATTTGAAATGCTATAGCATACATGGCTACGGACCACATGCCGGACCATGGGATTAGAATAGATCGGTGTTTGATGTCTGGCACAGACACGATGCACTGAAGAGCCTCTTTTTGTGCTGTAAAACTCTATGACTTCCTTCTCCAACTTCTGTGGCATTATTCTGTGGACTGTACTGATGAGTTAAAGATGACGAGCTTCAACTGTGTATCTCCTTTTTCATAAATACTCAAATTTACCAACATGCTGGGTCAAGGACTGAGCTGCTTTTCAAGCCATTGTTAATGCTGCATACTCCAGGAGGGAGTCAATTGTGCTCTCATTTTCCCAACAGCTAGATCAGATTGGTCCAAAACATTGCAAAAGGTGAGATGAGAGTGACTACCCTTGACATTAAGGCAGAATTTAACAGAGTGTGGTATCAAGGAGCCCTATCTAAACTGAAGTCTATAAGAACGGGGGAAACGCACTACTGGTTGACGCAGACCTAGCAAAAGGAAGATGATCGTGGTTGTTGGAGGTTAATCATTTCGTTCCAAGGACACTGTTGCAGGGGTTTCTAAGGGTAGTGTCCTAGGCTCAATCATCTTCAGCTCCTTCATCAATGACCTTCCCTTCATCACAAGGTCAGAACTGAGGATGTTTGCTGATGATCGCAAAGTGCCCAGCACCATTTGTGACTCAAGTAGTCATGCAGTCCCTATGCCTAAAGAGCTGGATAACATTTGTGCTTCGCTGATAAGTGGCAAGTAGCATATGCACCACACAATTGCCGATGGCCATCTCCAACAAACGAGAATTTAACCATCTCCCCATGACATTAACATCCTGGGAGTTATCATTGACCAGAAATGAACTGGACCAGTTATATAAATACTGTGGCTACTGCGGGCAGCACGGTAGCATGGTGGTTAGCATAAATGCTTCACAGCTCCAGGGTCCCAGGTTCGGTTCCCGGCTGGGTCACTGTCTGTGCGGAGTCTGCACGTCCCCCCGTGTGTGCGTGGGTTTCCTCCGGGTGCTCCGGTTTCCTCCCACAGTCCAAAGATGTGCGGGTTAGGTGGATTGGCCATGCTAAATTGCCCGTAGTGTCCTAAAAAAAGTAAGATTAAGGGGCGGGGGGGTTGTTGGGTTACAGGTATAGGGTGGATACGTGGGTTTGAGTAGGGTGATCATTGCTCGGCACAACATCGAGGGCCGAAGGGCCTGTTCTGTGCTGTACTGTTCTATGTTCTTTTTTTTTAAATAAATTTAGATTACCCAATTATTTTTTCCAATTAAGGGGCAATTTAGCATGGCCAATCCACCTACTCTGCACATTTTTGGGTTGTGGGGGCGAAACCCACGCAGACACGGGGAGAATATGCAAACTCCACACGGACAGTGACCCAGAGCCGGGATTGAACCTGGGACCTCAGCGCCGTGAGGCGGTTGTGCTAACCACTAGGCCACCGTGCTGCCCTTCTGTTCTATGTTCTAAGAGTAAGTCAGAGGCTGGGAATTCTTTTTTTTAAATATAAATTTAGAATACCCAATTCATTTTTTCCAATTAAGGGGCAATTTAGCGTGGCCAATCCACCTACCCTGCACACCTTTGGCTTGTGGGGACGAAACCCATGCAAACACGGGGAGAATGTGCAAACTCCACACGGACAGTGACCAAGAGCCAGGATCGAACCGGGGACCTTGTTGTAACAAAGTGGCAGTGCTAACCACTGTGCCACCTTGCTGCCCAGAGGCTGGGAATTCTGAAGTGAATAACTCACCTCCCAACTCCCCAAAGCTTGTCCACCATCTACAAATGTTAGTCCTTCCTTTTGATTTCCCTTTGTTCCCATTTTGTTTAATTTTATTATTTTGATCTGTGGACCGAGAATAGAAATGTCTTTAAGCAGAAGATTCAATCTGAAGCAGCCTGCTAGCCAGGACAATGTGTTCCAGGTTTTGTATTTTGGAGAAGAGAATACAGACACATTGCCGCCAAGTGAATCTTAAGAACCAGCTTTGGAGGAAATTGGTTTGATTGGCTCACTGGCAACCCGTTGGTAAGGTAGGGATAGTGTTCTGTCTGACAACAGTCAGTGATTGGTTCCTGTTTGATGCTTTTTGAGAGAGCTGGAGCACAAGTGATTAGACCTTGAAAGGAGAAGGAACAGTATCTCTCTCTCTCTGTTGAAGTAAAACACTGCTTTATTGTTGTAAAACCAGAGTGTGCCTGGCACATTTTTGCTATAAATTTGAAAAGATCTTGAATCCACAGTGAACGTAGACAACCTTGCCAGAGAAAATCATCTCAAGCCTAAAAGGAAGAGGGAACCTAAACAAAAGCTGGAGCGCCGGAAAGGCATTAACTGGAAGCCATCCTATTGCATCAAAAATCCTTTATACTTTTATTTTATTGATATTTTCTTTACCTTTTCAACCACCCTTTTCCTCATATTGTTTGTGTGTCTGGAGAGAGTGGGTGGGGAGGGGGGGGTAATTAGAAAAGGTGTATGATAGGAAAGGGGTATTAGGCAATCAGTTACTTTTTTTGTATTACGACTCAGGGTCAAGTGGGGTTGGAATTGACCGTGCACTAGCCCGGGCGTTGTTGACACAAAGCACAAGTTAGGCGTGTGATGGAATATTCTCCACTTGCCTGGGTAAGTGCAGCTCCAACAACACTCCAGAAGCTCAATACCATCAAGGACAAGACAACCTGCTTGATTGACACCCTGTCCACACATTCACTTCCTCCACCACTGAAGCACAGTGGCTGAAATGTGTACCATCTACAAGATGCACTGCAGCAATTCACCAAGGCTCCTTTGACATCACCTTCAAAAGGACAAAGGCAGCAGATTATAAGGAACACCACCGCTGACAAAAAAATTTTTTTACAAAAATATATTTTATTCATAAAATATCTGAAAGAGACATCGTAAAACATTTCAAAATGTCATAACAAGAAAGTGCAATGATAGTTACATTTTCTCAAGAGATCAAGATGAACTCTGAGGTAATTCAATGCAGTTAAGAGAACATGACAAACATTTTAATATTTTCGCTGTAGCACAATTCTGTTCAAAGTATATACATTGGTCATGATGCATTCTGTGGTGTGTCATGACATTCTGAGCTAGTGTGCAGTCAATTCCAGCCCCACTTGACCCGGAGTTGCAACTCAAGCTAAATTAAATGTTATTTTAAAAATACCCGAGGTCCTTGGCTGAGCCCAATAAACTGCAGTTACCAGGTTTGTAGCTTTGCAATACAAGTAACCTTTTATTATGTACAGCATTCTAATTAAACTGATAGAAAATATAACTATCTACTACCCCATTCCCAAACCCCCCTTCCTAATTCGTCCATTCTCCACACACATAGATAAACAATGCAGAGGGGAAAGGGAAAGAAAATAGTAATAAAAATAAAAGGATAAGGATCTTTGATGAACTGGGGTGACTTCCAGTCAACGCTTTTCTGGAGTTCAGACTTTCGCTTGGTAATTGTTCCTTCTAGACTCGAGTTAGTTTTCTCTGACAAGGTTGTCTACTTTCTCTGCAGATTTAGCAGTATTTCAGGTTTATAGCAAAACATGTGCAAGGCTCTCACCGCTTTCAGAACAGAGCAGTTCTTTCATTTCAGGAAGCAGGAGAGAGAGCACAAATCATTTCATTATCAAGTTCCGAAACTTCTGCCCCTTTCTCTCAGAAAGCATCACACAAAAATGAATCATTACCACTGTCAGGCAGAACACTGTCCCTGGCCAACCCATCAAGTGCCAATTAACCAATCAAACCGACTCCCTCCACAACCAAGTTCCTAAGATCCACTGAGTGCTAAGGAGTCTGGTTTCTCCTTTCCAAAATACAAAACCTGGGAACCGTGTCCTGGCAAGCATGCTGTTTCACGTCGAGTCTTCTGCTTAAAGGCACATCCCGATGATGTGTCCATCAAAATAATAAAAATAGAAGAAAAGAAATAGGGCGGCATGGTGGCACGCACTGCTGCCTCACAGCTCCAGGGACCCGGGTTCAATTCCGGCCTGTGTGGAGTTTGCACTTTCCCGTGTCTGCTTGGGTTTCCTCCGGGTGCTCTGGTTTCCTCCCACAGTCCAAAGATGTATGGGTTAGGTGGCTTGGCCATGCTAAATTGCCCCTTAGTGTCAGAAAAAAGGTTAGGTGGGGTTACTGGTTAGGGTTATGGGCGTGGGCGTAAGTAGGGTGCTTTTCCAGGGGCCAGTGAAAATTCGATGGGCCAAATGGCCTCCTTCTGCACTGTAAATTCTATGATTCTATAGCAAAGAAAATAAACAAAAAGGACTCTTACAATACAGTTAGGATTAAGCCCAGTCTGAGGGGCTTCACATAGTTATAATAATAATTTTTATTAGTGTCACAAAGTAGGCTTACATAAACACTGCAATGAAGTTACTGTGAAAATTCCCTGGTTACCGGCCCCTCAGTGTACAATGGGTGAAAGGCCTTAGACAGTGGCCTTTCCCCATTGTGCCTTGGTGGCGGATGCCCAGGCTTGAGTGTGTCTCTCAGCACGTAATCCTGGACCTTGGACTATGCCAGTCGAGGACAATTCTTTGCACTGGAAGATCAATACCCACAGCTGCTTCGAAGGACAGCTTGCAGTAGCGTAGAGACTTTGTGCGTGCATGAAGGATCTGACAGAAAGTGCCCTTCTCACCACCAGCCAAGGTCTTGGTGCTTGTTTAAAAGTTCTGGCGATGAGACGTTCTTCCAAATTACTTTGACAATAATCATCTCCTTTTTCATCAGGGCCTCGAGGACTTTCTGGGTAAATTTATTTTATGTGGAGGGGGGAGTTAAATGTGCAGATGGGATTGAAATTCTAAGAACACAAGAACTAGGAGCAGGACTAAAGTAGGTAATTCAGCCACCCTAGCCTGCCCCGTCATTCAGTGCGATCATGATTAATCTCATCTCGGCCTCAACTGCTTTCCTACCCGTTCTCCATAACCTTTCAACCCATTACTAATTAAAAATCTCCCTATCTCCTCCCTCATGTCCCAGCTTCCATCGCATTCTGGGGTAGTGAATTCCAGATAGACGATCCTTTGAGAGAAGTAATTTCTCCTGATCTCCATTTTAAATATGCTCCTCCTTATCCTAATTCTATGACCTCTCATTCTAGATTGCCCAATAAGTGGAAGCATTCTCTCTACGTCTACCTTGTCAATCCCCTTCATCATCTGATATACTTTATTAGATCACAGAATCCCTACAGTGCAGGAGGCCATTCAGCCCATCGAGTCTGCACCGACCCTGCTAAAGAGCACCCTACCTAGGCCCACTTCCCACACTATCCCTGTAACCCCACTTAATCTTTGGACACTAATAGCATTGCTGCCTACGGCGCTGAGGACCCGGGTTCGAATCCCGGCCCTGGGTCACTGTCCGTGTGGAGTTTGCACATTCTCCCCGTGTCTGCGTGGGTTTCACCCCCACAACCCAAAGATGTGCAGGGTAGGTAGATTGGCCATTCTAAATTGCCCCTTAATTGGAAAAAATAATTGGGCACTCTAAATTTATATTTTAAAAAATCTTTGGACACTAAGGGGCAATTTAGCATGCCCAATCCACCTACCCTGCACATCTTTGGACTGTGGGAGGAAACCGGAGCAAACCCACGCAGACACACAGAAAACATGCAAACTCCACACAGTCACCCAAGGTCGGAATTGATGCAGGGTCTCTGGTGCTGTGAGGCAGTAGTGCTAATCACGGCATCACCTTGCTGCCCAACAATCTCCTCTCATTCTTCTAAACTCTGGAGAGTATCGGCCCAAACTGCTCAATCTCTCTTCATAATACAAAACCCTCACCTCTGGAATCAATCTAGTGAACCTCCTCTGAACTGCCTCCAATGCAACATCCCTCTTCAAGGGGGTCAAAACTGTGCACAATACTCCAGGTGCAATCTCACTATTGCCTTGTACAGCTGCAGTAACACTTCCCTACTTTTATACTCTATTCCTTTCATAAGAAATGCCAAAATTCCATTTACCTTCCTGATTACCTGCTGTACCTGCGCATACTAGTTTTTTGCAATTCGTGCACGAGGCGATTTATCTGCACCAAAGCACTCTGAAGTTTGTCTCAATTTAGATAATAAGTTGCCCTTCTGTTTTTCCAACCAAAACAGCTAACCTATCCACATTCATTTGTAGACTTATTTCTTTTTTTAAGAAATGTTTTTATTGCGTTTTTGAACAAAGTATATTTACCGTTATGTACACAACATAAGAAATATATACACATATATAGAAGAGAATGGCACACTCAAAAGTACCAAAAAAAAAGTAATAATAAGAAACAAAATAAAAAATTAAATAGAATAACTGGTAGGGTATTGTGCACCAGCTCAACAGCAGCAACTCTGTACAACTGGCAAAATTATTTACAACACACAAGTAGGCGACTGTTTGTGGGGGCGGGGGGGGGGGGGGAGGAGAGACTAGGGAGGTAAATATATATTTGGGTGCCAGAGAACAGGAGAAACAAATACAGTGGGCAATACTCGAATGGGTTCGGTGTTGGTGTTGTCATGATCTTCTCCTGGACGGATCTCGCTGCCGTTGTCGTTTCCTGCTCACCTCCGCTTCAGCCGTTCCTCCCGTCTTTCGCCTGTATTGTCCTTGTTCTCTGTTCCTGGAGATGCCAGGTTTGTTATCGTATCCTGTGCCCTCCTTCCGGTTGTCATTTCCCCACCTCCTCCCCCCACCGCCCCCCCCACCCACACATTCTCCTCTCTTCTTCCCTGTCCCTTCCCTCTCCCCCTCCTGTGTTTCGCCTTTCTTTCCTCTTAGGTTTAGCTGTTTCCCCCCCCCCCCCCCCCCCCCCCCCCCCCCCACCTCGCAGTCCATCTCTCCCTCTCATGCTTTGGCTACTTTCCCCTGATTCTTGGCTACCTGGCTATTCTTCTGCCTGTTCGTTGGCCACAAACAGGTCCTGGAACAATTGGGTGAATGGCTCCCACGTTCTGTGGAAATCGTCATTTGACCCTAGGATGGCGAATTTGATTTTCTCCATTTGGAGAGATTCTGAGAGGTCGGACAGCCAGTCTGCAGCTTTGGGTGGTGCTGCTGACCGCCAGCCGAACAGGATTCTACAGCAGGCAATCAGGGAGGCAGGGGCAAGGGCTTCCGCCCTCTCCCCCAGGAATAGATCTGGCTTGTCTGAAACCCCGAAGACTGCCACTTTCAGGCATGGCTCCACTCTCATCCCCACCACTTTGTACATTGCCTCGAAGAAGGCTGTCCAGTACCCTGCAAGTCTGGGGCAAGAACAGAACATGTGGGTTTGGTTGGCCGGGCCTCCTTGGCACCGTTCACATCTATCCTCCACCTCCGGGAAGAACCTACTCATACAGGTTCTTGTTAAGTGGGCTCTATATACCACTTTTAGCTGCGTCAAGCTGAGCCTTGCGCACATGGAGGTGGTGTTGACCCTATGCAGTGCTTCGCTCCAGAGTCCTCACCCTATTTCAATCCCCAGGTCCTCCTCCCATTTCTTTATTGTTGCGTCCAGTACGGTTTTGGCCCTCTCTCCCAGTCAGTCATATATGTCGCTAGTTTCCTTTATCTATTATGCTTGCCTCCAGTAATACTTCTAGTAATGTTTGTCGTGACAGTTGTGGGTACGTCCTTGTCTCCTTTCGCAGGACGTTTTTGAGTTGTATATACCTTAGCTCGTTCCCGCTGGCTAGCTGAAATTTCTCTGTCAGTAGACTTATTTCTTTATTCCAACTTACTATCCCATCTATTTTTGTATCATTTGGAAATTTGGCTATAGTATCTTCTTTCCCTGCATCCAAGTCATTAATATAGAATGTAAATGGTTGCAGCCCAAGGAATGAACCCTGTTGCACTCTACCAGTTAGGTTCAAGGTTGCATTAGCTGACCAGTCAGTTCATGATGGAGATAATGCAATTCAGCCTGTGCTCTGGCATAAAGAGGGAAAATTCTTTCTTCTGATCACTAATCTGTTATCCTTTCTCAATATATGACAAGAACAGGATAAAACTTGATTGTGATTGCTTCATTGGTGTAAATAGAACATTAAACACTCACTGTGTAGATTCACGCATGAAGAATGGTCAGCGGAGTTAGGTATCTGAGCGTAGCTGCCATCCATAGAATCATGCATCCTGAACATGGAGGAAAGAGAACAAATTTCTGAAAATCATATTTTAACATTGCTTTTAATACAATGGATTTTAGTTAGAAGTAGAAGAGGCTTATTATAGATCACTTGTGTACTTAAATGTACTTAGTACTCATGTTTTTTTCAGCTAAAATTTCAAGTTGTCCATCTTTTAATATACTTGGGTCACAATATTGAAAGGCCCCATTGGAACAGGTAACAAAAAAATGGATTCCTGACCCAAAATCTATGAGCAATTTCAGAGTTAAGGTATTGCCAGCATGTACGGCTTAATTTTAATATTAAAATGGCAATGTTACACTTCTCAAATTGTGCTACCACAATTTCAGCTTTCATGGCAAGCTACAGCCCTTAACAGCTGCTGTCTCATTAGATAATAATAATCTTTATTATTGTCACAAATAGACTTACATTAACACTGCAATGAAGTTACTGTGAAAATCCCTGAGTCGCCACACTCCGGCACCTGTTCGGGTACACAGTGCAAGAATTCAGAATGTCCAAATCACCTAACAGCACATCTTTCCGGACTTGATGGAGGAAACCGGAGGAAACACATGCAGATACAGGGAGACTGTGCAAAATCCACAAAGACAGTCATCAATTGAACCTGGGTTCCTGGCGCAGTGAGGCAGCAGTACTAACCACTTTGTCACTCGAGCATGAGATATACTGTTGGATATAGAAGTTGGAAGAGTTTAGAGAGCATAGGGCCCAGATATCTGAAGGCTTTGCCAGAATTAATAAAATGGAGAGAGGACAATATATAGAGTCAGCATGTTGGAGGGGGGCACATTTATGTAGAGCTGAACAGTTATAGAAAATAGGATGGAATTAAGCTATGTACAGATATACAAACAAGGGTGTGCATTTTGAAAAGTTGGTTCAGCAAAACAAATATATTCCTTCCATAGATTATCATGTAAAATTTACTTTAGATTGAACTCTATATGCCATCCAATCTCTTAATTCAGACAGTTCAGAATTTGACCTTGCAGCAGATCAAGACCTAGGGAAACTATTAAGGGGCAACCTTCCCTTAAAATGTTTTTCACATTGACCATCGTCCCATCACCTTCCCTGAGTGGGTCTGGAGCGCTGCTGAACATTTTACCCAGGCCAAGAGGACCCGGAGTACTGCTACCAATCAGCAGCATTGGTGACAGCTGGCCACATGGACCATCATGGCCGACGGCCCTGTGAGGATTCACCTACGTGCCAGACGTGAGTGCTCCTCTGTTCTGGGCTTACTACAGTACGTGGATGAGGAAGACAGCTCCTACCAACAGTTATACTGCGAGGCTTCATGAGGATGGCCCCGATCCAAGTTTCTCTGCAGGTGAAGGACACTCCATCTGAAAGGAATTTGACACTGGAGCAGCAGTGTCCGTGATCAGCCACTGCATTTACGACAGGATTCGATCAAGCCTCCAGACACTGACCCTTCGGGACACCAATGCCTGGCTTGCCACATATGGAGGAATCACTAGTGATAGTGGGGACCTCAATGGTCCTGGTTCAATATGGGCAGCAGTCCGCTTATCCATGCCTGGTCGTGGTCCTGAAAGGCGGATCGGGTTTGCTGGATCGGGATTGGTTGTGCCACCTACAGTTAGATTGGTAGAGGGTTTGCAGTATGCACCCGCATAGCCCTGAAGGTGTTTTGGCGAAGTTTTCAACTGTCTTCCAGGAGGGCTTGGACACAATAAAGGGGCTGGTGGCCCGCATTAGTGTTGACCTTTGGCTCAGCCATGTTATATCTGCGCTCAGCCGGTGCCATTTTCCTTGTAGCCCAAAGCAGGATCCGAGTTCGACCGACTGGCAAATCTAAACATTATTCACCCTCTCCAATTCTCCGACTGGGTATCACCAATCATACCCGTGATGAAACTGGATAGCTCCGTACGCCTATGTGGTGATTACAAGATGACGATGAACTGGTTCTCTGTAAGTTATAGCAACTCATCAGCTGAACAAAAAAACTGAACAAAACTGGGCAAGAATTGGAAAGGATATATTCCATTTTAAAAGGACAAATGCAGTACAGAAAACAAAATCCATGTCTGCAGGCAGGCTGCAGAATATACATCCGTAAGACTCGTATCAGAAAGGAATAAAGTAGGCCACGAGTAATGACAGGGCCAACGGAAAAATTATGCGGGAAGATCTAATTCACTCCAAGATAAACAATGGGATGTAAATCAGTTGTGCCATGGCCAGACAAAATCACACTATAGTAATGGGGAAATGATTAAAGTTGTTCCCAACATCCACTTGAGCCATTTGCAAGAGATCAGCAGTCTCCAGAGATTTTATGTGGAGAAACTGATCAAATCAATTTCATCCTGTCAGCAGCTTTGTCCTAGAACTCACCCGTGGGAGGGGCCAGTCAGTTCCATTCAGGTTTTTGCCCTTAAAAATACAGGACTCAGAGGTTCTTGCTCTGTTGCTTCGCACTCTCTTCACTTGCTACAGGGTGTCTACAAGACAGAAGGTCACGAACACCAGAGTACACAGGATCAAGGCCCAGCAGCCAAAAGGACCAGTAAGTTTTGAGGAAGAGCCAGAGATGTTCGTGCCGGTTTAACTATTCTTCCTGGGAACGGCCCACAGAAACTCTCAATTAGGTTAGATTGTTGAGGTTGGGGTGGGTGAGTGGATGTATATATATGTTTGTATGTGTTTAAGTAAACCTGTGCAAAAGTAAGAATTCTTGATGGGCCGTTTAGTTTCTTGTTTCCCATAATATTTTTATTACCGATGTTTCTGTGGTATACTCTGAATTGTGGAGGGCCTAATTTTCTTGAATAAATTATTTATTTGTAAATTTACCATTGTTGTGGTCTCACCTTTCTTTCACTGTCACTCTGATTTAGTCACAATAAATGCCAGAACATAATTCCGTAATCGAGGACCCAAAAGGAATCCGAGCGCTTCGAACACACTCATTCAAGAGAGGCTACTGGTTAGGAATAAAAAATGGCCCCTCTTTCTCTCTCTCTTGTGAAGTTGCACTAGTGGGACACGTCCAGGTGACATTTCACTATCAACAAGGGAGAGACTCCCACAGGCGTAGGTGGCAGTCAAAGTAACTTGCGTGGCATAAGGACAAACCCACTGGTTAGACATAAACAGTGAGACTTGTTCTCTCACTTGCGAAGCTGTCCCAGTGCGACACCTCCGGGTTGTGGTTTCAACACCTGCAAGAGACAGACACCCGGAGTTATCTGTGACACCCAATACCAGTCTGTTGTGGAGTAAAGGAAACCATTTTACATCTCCCGCCTGGACCGTTATCCATTCCCTCAAATAGAAGACTTATACATAAGGTTCAGTGGTGGCCGCACATTCACCAAGAGAGACATGAGCCATGTATACCTCCAGCTAATCTTGGCGCCCGAATCCCATAGTTTTGTGACCATAAACACACACCGAAGGCTATATGAACATACCTGACTGCCCTTTGGGGTTTCCTCGGCGTGTGCCATTTTTCAGAGGGTAATGGAAAATGTCTGCCTCACATGGAAGTGTATTTGGACAAAATCTTAATTGCAGGCTCATCTGACCAAGAGCATTTACACAACCTGGCTGTGGTACTCTGGCACTTCAAGGAGGTCGGCGTTCACCTCTGATTTAAGCAAAGATGGCGCCGGAGCGAGGCGACTCTCTGCAAGCTCTCCCCAACAGATCCATTTTTAACTTAACTTGTACTCG
Organism: Scyliorhinus canicula; assembly: GCF_902713615.1. Lineage (NCBI taxonomy): Eukaryota > Metazoa > Chordata > Chondrichthyes > Carcharhiniformes > Scyliorhinidae > Scyliorhinus > Scyliorhinus canicula. Next base: position 137,125,677 of record NC_052155.1, on the reverse strand, counting down.
TTCTAACCTTTTAAAAATTAATTCTACAGCTAACATTATTACTAACCTCTACATTGTATATCTTGTGTTGCCCTATTATGTATTCTCATGTATTTTCTTGAATTTTGTTTAATTCCCTTTTCTTCCATGTACTGAATGATCTGTTGAGATGCTTGCAGAAAAATACTTTTCACTGTACCTCGGTACACGTGACAATAAACAAATCCAATCCAATCCAATCCAAACATGTCATCATGGAATTATCAAAACTATTGTGATTAATTTCTCTGGGCAGCCATATTTCTTCATTCCCTTCTAAAGGCACCTCAATGTGACCAGTGGTATTGTGCCGAATTTTGAGGTGCAGGAGCTCTAAGAAAATATGTTGGCTGCTGTTACATGGTTTTACTGACCTTTGGGGACTCAAATGATTAATACAAAAGGAGAAAAATGCTTTGTAAGTTTTTAAAAAATTGTCAGTAGGCAATTTATTTCCAACTATTAGGTATTTTGAATCAGTAGTTTTTAAGTGGAGCTAGAATTTCATTATACATCAGTTTAATGAATTACTTCAAGCCTATTAAAAACATGAATTACTGAAAACTTTACACACTTCTGGTTGGGGTATGGTACATAGAGGGGACACTGCTTTTCCTGATTTATATTTATACAAATGAGTGTACAGAGCACAATTTCAAAATTTGAAGATGATGCATGACATGGAAGTATTGTGAACTGTGAGGAGGATTGTAGCCACCTGGGTTGGCCACTTCCCGACTTTAAAATGGAGATCCGCTAAGAATGCAGGGAGAAATGGCCAAACGCAGGAAATCAAGCAAGTGCAAAATCTCCTGTATATTAGAACTTGCAGAAACCAAGACAGCACTGAAACTAACACTCATCTACATATTGATGTGCGATCCCCGGGAACAATTGGAAACATTAAGAGCAATTAAGTGGAAAGCACACTTTGCAAATTAGCAACAGGATAGTTATGGATTTCAGGATATAGACAGGCTGGTAGATTGGGCAGACACGTGACAGATGAGCTTTAATGTCGAGAAGTGTGAAGTGATACATTTTAGTCAGGAGAACAAGTAGGGCTGACATAAAATAAATTCTAAAAGAAGTGCAGGAGCAGGGGGACCTGGATGTAAGTTATTGAAAGTGACAGGGCAGATTGAGAAAGCAGTTAATAAATTATACTGAATCCTGGGTTTTGTAAATAGGGCACAGAGTTTTTAAAAAATGTTAGTTAATAACCTTCATAAAACACAGGTTCAGCCTTCACGGGGAGGATGTAAAGGTTTTTGCAAAGATTTACGAGAATGGGAAACCTCAGTTAGGTGGACAGATTAGCAAAGGTGGGGCTGTTCTCCTTGGAGAAGAGAAGGTTAAAAGGGGTTTGTTAGATATTTTTGTAACCCCCAGGAGAACCACCCGATCGATCTGCCCATGGGGCTTGTAGAATACGAGCTCCCATGCTGAGGGGAGGAGGCTCATTAATTCCCAGAGATAAAAGCTGGCCCAGAAGGGAGCTGGAATCTTCAGATGGTTCCGGCTGGGACTAGGTGTGCTCTTCACCACAGTGTGGATTTAATGCGAGTAAGAAATAAAACTTATTGGACTTGATTATCATAGATGTGTTCTTGGAAGGGACTGGAGAGAGTAAATGGGGAGAAACTGTTCCCATTCAGGGAAGGTAGAAAACCCTAAGGTGATTAACAAAAGAACCAGAGGTGACAGGAGAGCAAATATCTCTTTTATGCAATAAGTGTTTGGATCTGGAATACACTGCCGAGTCATATGGTGGAGACAGATTCAATTGTGGTTTTCAAAAGGGGACTGGATAATTAACTGAAGAGAAAACATTTTGGAGGGCGACAGGGAAAAAGTTGGGACTGTGCCGAATGGTCTCGTGTGCTGTAACCATTCTATGGTTCTGGTCCAGATATGTTCAAGGAAGTTGATTATTGCATGAAGAATGAAACTGAAGGTTACCCGGATAGTGTGATCAAGAAGGGTGGGAGGAGGGCTGTGAGAAACAAACACCAAATTAGATGGGGAGGGCCAAATGCCTTTTTCTATGCTCCAAGTTCCATTTAAAGCTCGAGCGGGGAATACAAACACTATACCGCATTTCACATCCTCAGGCCGTTACAGCCAAAGAATTAACATTCAGTTGGCAAACGCAGCAGAATGTTTGGGGATAGTGACACTGCTTTATATCCCAAGAACCTTGTTCTTCAAAGGCCCTGAAATGCCTCTTTATGATGTCATGACAATGGATATCAGCTCCGAATTACAATGGAACATTCTGAATTTTTAAATAAGATGTGTTTTTTAAAAAAAAGGACATAAGAGCAAAAAACTGGCCGAGGCTGCAAAGTAACCACTTGCTGGAATTCCTATGTGGATTATACTCAGTCCTGGAATGTTGTACCCTTTTTTCAGACAAGAGACATTTCAAAGGAAGAGATGCAATGCAAAAACTGAACTGTAATCACTTGTGAGCTATATTCCAGACACATTTGTGGTTTTCCCCTTCCGGGAAGCAACTTCTGGTTTCTGTGTGCTAGTCGGGTGTTCTAGCTCTACTGTGCTGGTGTGTGCAGAACATTTGACTAGGTACCCGTGCATTGGCAAGTAAAGTCTCTCTCTCTCGCTCTCTTTCTGTAAGCAAGTCAAGTCAGCAAAACCAGAAGCAAAAAGCAAGCAGGAGAAGTCCTTTCACTAATCTGCAGAACAAAGAATCTCCAAACAAACTGCTCAACTGCCAAAGTCAACGCTGCCAGAATCGTCCAACTTAACAGCCGCAATGTTTCACCATCTACCCCTCACGGCCAAGTGGGACATTTGCAAAGATGAAGATATGTATGTCCTGGGTCAAATTGTGCCCTGAATACAAATTCTTAACTGTACAGAATCCTGGTTTATTTACAGCAATGACAGTTGCAATTGAGCCCAAGAGAATATCTAAAGTAAACTTGAAATTGTAACTGTGTCACTGTGTGAAGAGGGGGAAAAAAGTCTAAAGTTCAAGCTTTTTGTCCAGATCCAATAATTAATTTGGGAAGAGTGTACAAGGTTGGATAAGGAGAGGTTTAGACTTGGGTACAAACACCATTTCCACACACGAGCCTAGGTTTTCAAATCATCATTGGTAATCTAGTTATTCTATTGGGTAGTCAGCATTACAACTGGAATATCTGGGTCCCATTAGGAGGCACTTCTTCACCCAAAGGGTTGTGAATCTATGGAATTCCTTGCCCAGTGAAGCAGTTGAGGCTCCTTCATTAAATGTTTTTAAGATAAAGATAGATAGTTTTTTGAAGAATAAAGGGATTAAGGGTTATGGTGTTCGGGCCGGAAAGTGGAGCCGAGTCCACAAAAGATCAGCCATGATCTCATTGAATGGCGGAGCAGGCTCGAGGGGCCAGATGGCCTACTCCTAGTTCTTATGTTCATTGTCTAACTTTCTACATGGGCAACGGTGACTTTGGTGCCGGTTTAAATCACTTGGCTAGACAACTTGTAGCCACCTGGGATGGCCACTGCCCAACACAAAATGGAAGATTACAAGGAATGCAGGGGAAATGGACATGTTGCAAAAGCAAGCAGCTTGCAAAAGCGCTTGTGTATTCTGACTGCTGCAGAAACCAGACAGCACTGTGAAAGAAAACAAGTTAGCATACTAATGAGGCGATACCGGGCGATTCCCAGGTACAATGGAAACAAGTTAACGCCAATCAATACATTGAATAGAAGGCCAGACTTCTCGGCGCCAAGAGAAGTCCAAAACAATAAGTCCCAGGAACCGCCCAGTGATCGAGGGACTGCCCCGTTATTGGGGAATTCAAATCAATCGATTGGGAAGAGACCCAATCGATTGCGAGTGTATAGAGGGTCCGCCCAGGTGGGCGCGAGACCCTGAGAGAGGTATAAAACAGAGACCCCGACCCCAGCTCTCTCTCTCTGCCAGCCTCTCCTTGACCAGCCATCCCTCCCAGCAGAACACGTTGCAGCAGAAGAACCTTGAGAAGGAGAGGCCTGGACAGCAGCCGCCATCACGCAAGTGTCATACAACGCACGCTACAAGAGTAGACACTCCTGACCCCCTTTAGTCCATAACTACTGGAAGCCTGCGGACCCAGGACAAAGCTAGAGGCCGTTGTTCCCTGATCCGGCAGTCCCCTTATCCAGATAAGTATTGGCCTGTTAGTGGTAGGATTAGCCTAGTCTTATAGTTTCATATGCATGATTAGTAGATTACTGTATTATAATAAACGTGTCTTGTTCGAACTTACTAACTGGTGTATGGATTTATTGGTTTGAACTTGAAACTTGTGGCGGTATCTTAACGATACCTGGCGACTCCACAGCTAAGGAACAAAACAGAGCCAAATTGAGTGTCAAGCACACTCACCCAGAACGAGCAACAAACTGCTTTGTGATGCAGAGCAAGGCCAGCAAGCACGGGTTCAATTCCCGTACCGGCTGAGGTTATTCATGAAAGCCCGCATTGCCAACCTGCCCGAGGTGTGGTGGTCCTCAGGTTAAATCACCACCAGTCAGCACTCCCCCTCAAAAGTGGAAAGCAGCTTATGGTCTTCTGGGACTTTATCTTTATCGGAGTCCTGTTGCTTACGCAGAGTTGTATTCCATATGGAGAAGAAGAGAGACCTATAGACTTTTAAAAAAACTTAATAAAGTGTCCCATATTTATATCTGTACAGAAAATATTGTTCAAAGTACTGATTCATTGAAAAATAACAAAGTTAATTATTTATATTTTCAAATATTGTATACAACCAAACAGTGAAAGAGCAAGTTTGCAGACAAATACAGAAAGATGCAAGAATTTTAGAGTACTGTTAATAGGTGGAATTCAATTATCTTAACTGTGTTAGTAACAGTGTAAAGGACAAAGTCAGGGCAATAATTCCTTAAATGTGTACAACAGAACTGTCTTGATGAGCATGTTTCCAGTCTAAAGAGGGAAGCCAGGCCGATCTTAATTCTGGGGAACGAAGTAAAGACTGGAACACGTTTTAGTGGGGGAGCAGTAAATCATATCATCAGGTTTAGAACAATTATAGAACTGCAAGCCAGAATCAAATTTAAAATACTTATCTGCAGGAGGGCTTATTTCAGTGACTTGAAAAAGGATCTGGAGCATGGAGAGCAGAAAATTGCCAAGTAGACCTGTAATTAGCAAGGCTGGTGCTGGATGCCATGAGTTCAGTCTTTACAGAAGGGCAGTTGTTTTTAAATATTTAGGTATTAGATACTGCGTATCAAACATCAGGCACACCACTGATGCCTGTGTGTAAATACTTATTTTCTTGAAAGGAACATTAAAGCATGTTTTTAATGCAGCACTTTGAGATTGAGAGTAAATGTAATTTAGAAGGGGGAGGGACAATAATTACTTTATTTTAAATGGTATCCTTCAACCAACAATGTTTGTGAGCCACTGTGCCAGACAAATGGAGGATTGCAAATGTTACACCGCTGGTCGAAAAAGGAGATAAGAATAAATCCCATCTACAAGCTAGTTAGTCTGATGTGGGTAGGAGTGAGAGACAATAATGCAGGACATTAAACATAGAAAATAGGAAGAGCTGGCCATTAGGCCCCTCAAGTCTGCTCCACCGTTCAATATGATTATGACTTGTTATAGAAAAGAAGGCTGGGCCTGTGAAGGCGGGGTGGTGGGTTCCTGCGATGAGACCCCTTAAAACGGGCAGCATGGTAGCATAGTAGTTAGCACTATGGCTTCACAGCATCAGGGTCCCAGGTTCTATTCCCGCTTGGGTCACTGTCTGTGCAGAGTCTGCATGTTCTCCCCGTGTCTGGGTGGGTTTCCTCTGGGTGCTCCGGTTTCCTCCCACAGCGCAAAGATGTGCAGATTAGGTGGATTGGCCATGATAAATTGCCCTTAGGTTAGATGGGGTTAACGTACTGCCCATGTTCCTCATCCTGTTTAGATCCATTCCAATCTACATCCCCAAGGCCTTTTTCAAAGCGCTGGACAAACTAATCATGGCGTTCGTATGGGGGGGGGGGGGAGATGCTAGGATCCCAAAGAAGGTCGTACAAAAAACAAAATCCAGTGGGGGGCTAGCCCTCCCAAATCTACAATTCTACCACTGGGGGGCGACGGTCGAGCGAATAAGGGGATGGAGCAAGGAGCCAGAGGCCGAGTGAGTGCTCGCGGAGGAGGCCTCCTGCGTGGGGACCTCCCTCCGGGCCCTCGGTACAGCAGCACTCCCATCCCCACCCAAAAAACACTCCAGCAGCCCGCTGATGATAGCCACCCTCCAATCCTGGAACCAACTGCGGCAGCAATTTGGCCTGACCAAAATGTTGGACAAAGCTCCCATCTGCAACAACCATAGGTTCACACCAGCACTGACTGACGCCACCTTCAAAAGATGGGGGCAGGACGGAGGGACACTGACAGTCAGGGACCTATACACGGACGGCAGGATCGCAACACTGGACGAACTGACAGAGAAATTTCAGCTAGCCAGGGGGAATGAGCTAAGGTATCTGCAGCTTAAAAACTTCCTACGAAAGGAGACAAGGACGTACCCACAACCGCCACGACACACACTACTGGAAGAACTACTGGACGCAAGCATACTAGACAAAGGAAACTGTAGCGACATGTATGGCCGACTGATAGAAAGGGCCGACACCGTACTGGACGCAACAAGAAAGAAATGGGAGGATGACCTGGGGATTGAGATAGGGTGGGGACTCTGGAGCGAAGCACTGCATAGGGTCAACTCCACCGCCACGTGCACAAGGCTCAGCCTGACGCAGCTAAAAGTGGTATATAGAGCCCACTTAACAAGAACCCACATGAGTAGGTTCTTCCCGGAGGTGAAGGATAGATTTGAACGGTGCCAAGGAGGCCCGGCCAACCACGCCCACATGTTCTGGTCTTGCCCCAGACTTGTGGAGTACTGGACAGCCTTCTTTGAGGCAATGTCCAAAGTGGTGGGGGTGAGGGTGGAGCCATGCCCGATAGTGGCGATCTTCGGGGTTTCAGACCAGCCAGATCTATTCCTGGGGTGGAGGGCGGACGCCCTTGCCTCCCTGATCGCCCGCCGTAGAATCCTGTTTGACTGGCGGTCAGCAGCACCACCCAGAGCTGCAGACTGGCTGTCCGACCTCTCGGAATCTCTCCAAATGGAGAAAATCAAATTCGCCATCCCACAGAACGTGGGAGCCATTCACGCGACTGTTTCGGGACCTGTTTGTGGCCAACGAACAAGAGGAAGAATAGCCAGGTAGCCAAGAATCAGGTGAAAGTAGTCAAGAATCAGGGGAAAGTAGCCAAGGCATGAAGGAGAGATAGACCGGGAGGGAGGAGGGGGACAGCTAAACCTGAGGAAAAAAAGGCAAACCGTGGTGGTGGGGGGGGAACAAGAAAGGAAAACCAGTGAGGTCGGGGGGAGGGGGGCAGGGAAATGGGAGCCGGAAGGAAGGCACGGGATACGAAAACATGCATGACATCTTCAGGAGCGGGGAACGAGGAAATAAAGACGGAGGACGGGAGGAGCAGCAGAAGTGGAGGCGAGCGCGAGACGGCAGCGAGATCCGTTCAGGAGAAGCAGGCGACAACAACATGAAACACAGCCAAGTATCACACACTGTAATTATCTCCCCGGCACCCAAATGTATATTTGCCTCCCCAATCCCCCCTTCCTTCCCCCCTTCCTTCCTTCCCCCTTTCCCCCCCTTTCCCCCCCCTTCCCCCACCCCCTTTCCCCCATCCCCCCGCAAACAGTCACCTACTTATGTGTTGTAAATAATTTTGCCAGGTGTACAGAGCTGCCGCTGTCGAGCTGGTGCACAATACCCTACCAGTTACTCTATTTCATTTTTTATTGTATTTTTTTTTTTACTATGTACTATTTTCTTCTCTTTGGTATGTTTGGGTGTGCCCTTCTCTTCTATATATGTGTGTATATATATATGTTTCTTATCCTGTGTACATAACGGTAATTATACCTTGTTCAAAAACCCAATAAAAAAAACATTTATAAAAAAGGTTAGATGGGGTTGCTGGGTTACGGGGATAGGTTGGAGGTGTGGGCTTAAGTAGGGTGCTCTTGGGGCAGCACGGTGGCGCAGTGGGTTAGCCCTGCTGCCTCACGGCACCGAGGTCCCAGGTTCGATCCCGGCTCTGGGTCACTGTCCGTGTGGAGTTTGCACATTCTCCCCGTGTTTGCGTGAGTTTCGCCCCCACAACCCAAAAATGTGCAGGGTAGGTCAATTGGCCACACTAAATTGCCCCTTAATTGGAGAAAATGAATTGGGTATTCTAAATTTAAACAAAAAAAAATAGGGTGCTCTTTCCAAGAGCTGGTCCAGACTCGATGGGCCAAATGGCCTCCTTCTGCACTGTAAAGTCTATGAATTCTATGAAAACCGGATAGCTGGGATAACACTAGAATATCTCTATATAAGTTAGTTTATTGAGGATTGAAACTAATCAAAGAAAATATATCCAGTAATCATTATTAACCACTAAACATGTATTCTTAGAACATAGCAGTAAAAGGCATTGAAACTCATGCTAATAGTGGCTGCACCGTATGATGAGATTTAAGCTAGCTAACTTGACCACATTCCCAAGACAGACAGAAATAATATGTCAGTAATAACACAGCCAGCTCAATAAGCAGTTCTAATCAGCAGCTCCAGCATCCTGCGCTCAAACAGACAATGGGAGGGCAGGAACCACACTGAGATAAGAGAAATGGGAGTAGGGGAGAGCAAGAGATTACGGGTGCGAAGGTCTTGAAAAACAACAGAAGGCCAGGGAACAAGATGGGGCTAAATCACGAGCTGATCTCACAGTCATCATGCTGCCTAAAGTAAAATTCATTGGTCAAGTTAAAATTTACAGCTACAAGGATTGATGGGTCCAACTGGGGTGGGTTAGCTGTTACACGCAGAGAACACACCCATCACTTCTGCCTAAATAAAGAAGGCCATTTGAATGGAGCTAACATTGTCCAAAGTCATGGACCTCATGACGCATGACAACTATTCCCTGGGCGCTGAGAAAGGAATGGGTGGGGCAGGTGCTTCATTCTGGGCTGGATATGAAGACGAGGGGGTTGACGGTGTTGATCAATAAGAGGGTTGCGTTGATCAATAAGAGGGTTGGGGTGGGGGGAGGAGAGAGGGATGAGAGGGGAGGAGTATGTATGTGATGGTTAGTGGGAAGTTGTTTTTTTTTTGCTTATTGTCATAAGGCTTCAAATGAACTTACTGTAAAAAGCCCTGTGAAAAGTTGGAGGGGATGCTGGTGGTTTTGGTGAACGTTTATGTCCCAAATTGGGACAATGTGGATTTTATGAGGCGGGTGCTGAGGTCAATTCTGGACTTGGACTCGCATCAGTTGATTATGGGGGTGGCTCGGGGGGAAGCAACGGCCGCAGTGGACGTGGGGTTACAAGCAGATGAGGTGGTGTGTGAGCGGGTGAGGGCTGCTATTTGGGGCTCTGTGGAGTTGAACGACACGGGGGAGGTCACAACCGCCATGTTGTGGGAGGCACTGAAGGCTGTCATCAGAGCGGAGTCTATATCGATTTGGGTGCACAAGGAGAAGGTGGAGCAGGAGAGGGCAAGGCTGGTTGGTTAGATTTTGAGGTTGTGCAAGAGATATTCGGAGGCAGGGTTGTTGAAGGAGAGTCTAAGGCTCCAGATGGAGGTTGGGCGAATTTCTACATGGAAGCCTGTGGGACAGTACAGTAAGAAGTCTTACAACACCAGGTTAAAGTCCAACAACAAACCTGTTGGACTTTAACCTGGTGTTGTAAGACTTCTTACTGTGCTCACCCCAGTCCAACGCCGGCATTTCCACATCATGTGCTTAGGGGCAGCAGGGTAGCATGGTGGTTAGCATAAATGCTTCACAGCTCCAGGGTCCCAGGTTCGATTCCCGGCTGGGTCACTGTCTGTGTGGAGTCTGCACGTCCTCCCCCTGTCTGCGTGGGTTTCCTCCGGGTGCTCTGGTTTCCTCCCACAGTCCAAAGATGTGCGGGTTAGGTGGATTGGCCATGCTAAATTGCCCGTAGTGTCCTAACAAAAGTAGGGTTAAGGCGGAGGTTGTTGGGTTACGGGTATAGGGTGGATACGTGGGTTTGAGTAGGGTGATCATGGCTCGGCACAACATTGAGGGCCGAAGGGCCTGTTCTGTGCTGTACTGTTCTATGTTCTATGTGGGACAGTTGCAGAGGTCCAGATAGACTGTGTACGAGTACAGGGAAAAGAAGAGTAGGATGTTGGCCCATCAGTTGAGGAAGCAGGAGGAGAGGGTGATTGGTAGAGTTAGGGATGATAAGGGTAAGATGGTGATAGACCTGGAGGGCGTGAATGGGGTATTTGAGCCTTTTTAATCAAAGGCTCTACAACTGGCTGCATCACAGCCTGGCAAATGCATGGCCCAAGACTGCAAGAAACTTCAGAGTCGAGAACCCAGCCCAGTCCATCACACAAACCTTTCCATCCAGTGACTCCATCTACACCTCCTGCTGCCTGGGGAAAGCGGGCAGCATAATCAAAGACTTCCCACCCAGCTTGCTCACTCTTCCAACTTCTTCCATCAGGCAGGAGATACAAAAGTCTGAGAATATGCACAAACAGACTCAAAAACAGCTTCTTCTCCGCTGTTACCAGACTCCTAAACGTCCCTCTTATGGACTGACCTGATTAACACTACACCCCTGTAAGCTTCACCCGATGCCGGTGTTTATGTATTTACATTGTGTACCTTGTGTTGCCCTAATATGTATTTTCTTTTTCTTTTCTTTTCATGTACTTCATGATCTGTTGAGCTGCTCACTGAAAAATACTTTTCACTGTACCTCGGTACACGTGACAATAAACCAATCCAAACCAAGTCAGACCACCTGACCGGGGAGGAGAGGATGCAGAGGTCCCTGGATGGGTTGGAGTTTCCCCAAAGTGGAGGTGGGCTGGTTCAGGATCGAGGAGCCCCAACTGGGATGAGGGAGGTAATGGATGGTTTAGGGGCAAAGCAAGCAGGTAAGGCCTTGGGGCCTGATGGGTTCCCGGTCGTGTTTTGTAAAATGTTTGGGTCGGACCTGGGGTCACTGCTGGTGAGGGCATATAATGAAGCGAGGGAGAAGCGGGAACTCCCCCCAAAATTGTTGCAGGCTTCCATCGCCCTGATTTTAAAGAAGGGTAATGATCCGGAGAAGTGGGGTCATACTGCCCGACATCATTATTGATTGTAGATGCCAAGTTATTGGCGAAGGTGCTGGCATTGCAGATTGAGGACTATCTTTGTCAATTCGTGGGATGTGCTGCCACTGGCAGGGCATGTGCAGACAGTGAAAACGACAGTGCTGCCTCGGTTTCTGTTTCAGAACCTCCCGATATTTGTTCCCAAGTCGTTCTTTAGGAAGGTTAATGGGCTGGCTGGTCTCCGGGTTTGTGTGGGCTGGCTTTTTTGGAGGGTGGCCGGCGTTGCCGAATATGATAAATTATTACTGGGCAGCGAACATTGCAACGGTGAGGAAATGAACCATGGGGGAGGGGTCAGTGTGATGGCGGGTGGAGGCGGCGTCGTGTAGGGGAAGGGTTTGAAGGCTTTGTTGTTGTCACCTTTATCATTCTCACCAGCCAGGTACTCCGCGAGGCCAGTGATGGTGTTGACCCCAAGGATGTGGGGGCAGCATTTGGGGCTGGAGGATGCCCCAGTGCGGGCACCAATCTGCGATAACCATAGGTTTGTGTGGGGGCGCTTGGTGTGAGGTTTTGGGGGTGGCTGAGGGGGGTTGGAGCGCTTTGAGAACTTGTTTATAGGGGGCACGTTTGCGGCGCTGGAAAACATGAAGGAAATGTGGGGTTGCCCTGGGGAAATGGCTTTAGGTACCTGCAGGTTTGGGACATCATGAGGAAAGAGATGTCGTCCTTCCCTGGGCTACCGTCCCTGGGGTTGCAGGACAAGGTGCTGTTGAAGGAGGAAATAGGGGAGGGAGAGGTGTTGAATATCTATAAGGAATTGATCTACAAGGAGTGTGTGGGAGCCTGGTGGGGAAAATTAAGCGTAAATGGAAGGAGGTGGGGGCCGAGACATGGGAGGAGGCCTTGCGGAGGGTGAACGTGTCATTATCATGAGCGAGGTTAAGCTTCAGTTTAAGGTGGTGCATATGGTTCATATGACGGTGGAGTTGGTTGTTTGTGGGGGTAGAAGATAGGTGTGGGCGGTACACCCGCAAATCATGTTTCCATGTTCTGGGCCGCGGGCGGATTCAAGACAGAGGGGTTTCTCGGACAGGATGTCTGAGGTGTTGGGTTTGGTTCTAAGTCCAGAGGTGGCGCTATTTGGGGTGTCGGAAGATCTGGGAGCCCAGGGCACGAGAGAGGCCAATGTTTTGGCCTTTGTCTCCCTGATAGCTCAGAGGCGGATTTTGTTAGGGTGGCAGGACTCAGAGCTGCCGAAAGCGGGAGTGTGGGTGAGCAACTGTAGCAGAATCCGTGAGGCTGGAGAAGGTTAAGTTTGGTCTGCAAGGGTCAGCAGAGGGGTTCACCGGAAGTCACTTACACGATTTCTTCAAGGAGGATTGAGGGGTCGGGGGTGGGACTACAATACAAACTTTCCTCCGGCCTGAAAAAAATCTATTGACTCCCTGCTTCCTATTGTTCAACCGATTCTGTATCCATGTTGCTACTATCCCTTTTATTCCCTGAGCTACAACCTTTCTCACAAGTCGGTTGTGTGCACTGTATTGAATGCGTTTTGAAAGTCTACGTGCACCTAATCAGCAGTATTACCCTCACTGACACTTTCTGTTACCTCTTCAAAAGGACTCTAAATCCTGCCAGCCCGCGAGTCTGTCTGGTGAATCTTCGCTGCACTCCCTCTACGGCAAGTATATTTTTTCCTCGGTAAAGAAACCAAAACTGCACATTAGACTCCAGGTGCGGTCTCACCAAATCCCTGTATAATTGTCGTACGACATCCTTGTTCCTTTACTCAAATTCTTGTATACCAGTCACTGAAAGTAAGCACGCAGGTGCAGCAAGGCAAATATGCTGGTTGGCCTTGTTGCAAGCGGATTTGAGTAGAGGACAAAATGAATTAGCACTTGGAAAAATATGGATTAATAAATGAACATCAGCATGGATTTGTTAAAGGTAAATTCTGTTTGACCAACCTGATTTGTGTTTATTGATGAAATAATGAAGAGGTTTAATGAGGGCAATGGAATTGACGTGTACATGAATTTGCAAAAGACATTTAATAAAATACAACGCAATATGCCTGCAAGGAAAATCCATGATATGAAATTGGCCAAGAGCAGGAGTGAACAGTTCGTTTCGGGTAACCGACTAGTGTACAGCATGTTCCCTCGGTGTTAAGTTTTAGGACCATTGCTCTTTTTGTTTACTTTAAATTGTCTGGGCTTGGCTATGTGAGCAATTCATTTTTTTCAAACGTACTAAACAACAAGGAGAACAGTTACAGGAAGACGCAGACTGAACTGGTGGTGGGAAGTCAAATTAAATTATAACATATAAGTATTTTGTGTTTGAAGGGCTGTGGGGAAAGAATGAGGGTAATTGGGTAGCTCTTTCACAGAGCCGGCACAGCATGATTTCTGCGCAGAAATAGTGTTTTAGCTGACAAGGGAAACGTGAGACATCAAACCCACGAATATTTTTGCACCGAAATTTGGAAACGATGAAGAGGTGCTACTGTGATAGAAACTTCATGACAAAGAAAAACTTTCAAAGAGAGCCATCATCACTCACTTGTTCAATATAATAGAGCTAAAGCCTCCTGGAAAGCGCCTTCGCCCAGCTCGGCTGTGTTTACAGAGCCCCCGGTCCGGCTGTGTTTACACGGCCCCCGGACCGGTCCGGTTCGGCCTCCCTCTATCGGTTGGACGGTAAACATCCGGTTCGTTTGAACAGTTTTGGGCGGGAAGCGGCAGCGGACGCCGCCATCTTGTTTACCGCTTCGCTCTCCCGGGTAGTGTTTGTGTGTGGAGCCGGAGAGAAACACCGGCAGCAGGACGGAAGCAGAGCTGTAGCCGACTGTAAGTCCAAGGCGCAAACGCTTGTTCGAATATGTTAACGGAGGTTAGGTGGCTCTCTTTGCCTGGTGCATGGCACAAGCTTTATTTATAGTTGGTGCGGTGGATGCGCACGTCAGCTCTCGGGGAAGGAGCGAGGCCTCCGGGCCCCGCTGTGGTCTTGCCTGTCTACTGGGTGCACTGTTTCTAAGAGAGTGGGGGGATCGCCACCCCGACCTGGGCACAGAATGGGTGAGAGAAGTCTTTGCAGAGTTCGGCGAGGAAACTAGGGTAAAATGGCGACAGGAGAAGGAGTACAGGAGAAGCGGCCCGTCCCCGATCTCGGGTGACGAATTGAGCCGCGGTTGCCTGCCAGAGAGGCGGGTGGGACACGGAGGAAATTGCGGAGAGTCAGTGGGCCCTCGGCAGGTTACTTTCCTTTCGGTTCCTCGATCGATTGAGGAATCGCTCCGGGCCCCAGATATCACGGTCCCCCGCTGTTCTCGCCTTTTCTGTGCGGACTTTAGCTACACAACAGCTGTTTCCAGGTTGTTTTGGGCCTATATCCTGGTGTTATTGTGGTTGGAGCCTTGTAACTCCCAAGTGTTTTAATCCAGTGCCTGATGCTCCGTCTCTCCTCCCCTTTCCAAATTTCACCTGGAACCTTTTATTTATTTATCCAGTTATTGCGATTTTCACACCTCATCCGCCGCCTTGCAGAAATCCTGCGAGGTCCCGACGCTTTATCGCGCACTTTAATCGATTTGTTTCTGTGCCCTGACAACACGAGCTCCAGTCAATTACTATATATAGTCTTTTGTCCATTTTCTGCACTGAAAATCTCGCCTATTGTATGTTATCCTATTCGTAACATTGTGCTTAATTTGTAAAGTATCTGGTTGGTGGCATGTTTAAATCAACTGCGGGTATGATTCCCATTCTCCTTATAAATTGATTTTTGGTGCCCTCCTGCATGAGAAACGTGTTTATTTTTCATGCCTTGGCCCTGATCCCTTGAGTTCACTGGTCTCCCTGACTGAATTTCTCCAACCCTTTTATGTGAGTTTAATGTTCACAAAATAACAAGTATTTTTATTAAAGTTAGTTTTTGTGTGCTGAGAGAAGATGGGAAAAATTTGTTGGAAAAGGAGATTGAATCTGTACTGTCTAAATAAACAATTTTTAAAGTAGTTTGAATACAAATTTCACCATTTAAGTTGGAAAATGAATTTGGTGAGATCTGACCAGGTTTAATATGGAAGAGAAGAGAACGGACACATTTGTGGAATTTTAAATCAATATTAATATTTTCTTAACCGGTCAGAATTGTCATGTGAGTTGCTGAGTTTATTGTACAAAAGGAAATGCAGAAAAGAGAACATTTCAGTTGAGCAATATTATTTTGTCAAATAAATTCAAGAGAAAATTATCTTGATTATCTGGTAACTTATTTGTGTGGAGGAGGAATCGAAGTGTTGCATGATAGTAACGAGAAATAATTTATATCGCCCTTTTCAGTCAAATTTGTCTCAAAGTGCAGCGGTTTACAACTTAGAAAATATAGACAAATTAGGATAGGATAAGTGAGAGTTTTTGAATTTGAACACTTTTCTGTGCCAATAAAAGCGCACAATATTTGGTGAAATCCACCACCTGTTAAACATACATAGCATTATTTACATGGCACAAAGCTGCAAGGCTGTAATTCAATCTGTTACACTGATATGCTTAAACTCTTGAATTACTGCATTGTTGACAAATGACTGTTGTGCAATGTTTTATCCTTAATGATGACTGCAGTCCTTCTGGAGAGATGACTTAATGTGTTCACAAGTCCTGCAATCACCTCCCAACCAGAGTACTAATTTCTGTTTCTAGTGTTCATCTCTTATGTATCTTACTGTGTGAGCTAGAAATACGAGACTTTAAATACAAATTGGACATCTGAAATATGGATGGAATAATGCAATGTATCCAACATGATAATCTGACCAATTTATAGAATCTATTTCTTAGTGTTCCACAATAGTTCATCTAACTTGTAAATGTGTTCAGAGGGGTTGTATTAACAAAGATTAACCATTCTGTGGAAAACTGGGCTTTTATTTTGCTTATCAGCTGATTATGTTGTATGAATGGGGATAGAAACATTAATGACAAATGAAGGGGGCACTCAGAGCACATATCTCTGCCAAGCTGTCTTAACTCACAGCGACACAATTCTTCTTTGAGGTTTTTCCATGTCTGGTTGATGCTTTGTAGCTACGATGCTAAAAACAATCTTTCTATTAGGAGCTCCCATCTCACTGAAGAGGGTTAATACCAATCCACAACCTGCTCTGAAAATTCTCTTCACATTTTTGACAGCTCTGACAAATTTGATCACAACAGCTGATGCAATCCAGAGCATTCTAAATAAAACTCACAACATTATGAAAACGTCAATTAACAAATCGTGTTTTTTTTTAAAATCCAGGATCTGGAACTGCATCTTTGTCAAAAACTAATCAGTTCTTCCTTGGGTCATACCCTGTTTTGGACCAAATATTATTGAAATCCATCCATTAGAGTTTGAAATATGTCATTTAGAAAGGGATGAACAAATGGATGAAAAACATTAGCTCTGCTCACCTTCAGTGGCAAAGGTAAAAATATAAATTGTACATGGTGATTATATTAATGAAAATAGATATTGTATATGGTTATTACATTGAGATTTCAACATTACCTTGCGATTTAGAAGGAGTTGGGTTAATGTGGCATCTGATTTTATTCTCGTACTTCACGCTACCATATCTAGAGTTCTGTGCATTTTATGAAATGTCCAGACACACTTTGTAGTTTCCAGATTGACTGTAACAAAAAGATTCAGGCTGCCAGTGGGTTTTCCCATAAAAATTAATTGGATTTCTTGGGGTTTTTTTGGTTCCAAAACCATGAATTAATTTTGAATGGAAAAAATCCCACCGTTTAATTTTGCAATTATCTGTCTTTAAGTGCAATTGCTTCATGTCAAGAGTTTTGTTTAAAAACAACTTCTAACAATTCTAAAAATGTTATCTTTATATACATTATCCGGCAATGTGTGACTATTTTGTAATTTGGTATACCTGATTGCTGCAGTGTAATTTTAAGACTACCTACTCTGTAGCATTTTACATATTTAAAACAATGGCTGTCTTTTTGGAGACAAAGTTGAATAAAGTCAGCAGTGTTTAAAGTGTCTGCTAATTTCATGGGAAGGACGACGCGTCATATTAATTTTACATAAAATTATTTTGAGGGATCTTTAATGTTTATGGACTTAATTTTGACTGGATATAACAGCTCAGAACATCTCGGTTATTCCGTTTGTCTTCTGTCAACACAAAATGGTGGCAAAGACTACCACCAATACCTGTCTGCGCATACGCACTTGACTGAATGTGTGCAGAATACCACTGACGGATTTTGTCCTTCCATTTGGGGTTGGTTCAGGGGTTATTTTTAAATTATAAAATACCATTGTAAATTAATGGGGCATGATCAACGAAATGAGTGGAGAACTGCAGTCACATAAAGAAGAAATCAGAATGTAAATAGGTCCATGGTGACTAGCTTGCAGAAAGAATAACCTCTAAAAAGAAAATGCTGAACAGAATGAGCAGTGTATATAGATTAAAGCTCAGTCGGAGGACAGTGCCTTGTCGAGAACTAAAAAGGTTGATAATAATCTTTATTGTCACAAGTAGGCTTACATTAACACTACAGTGAAGTGGGCAGCATGTTGGTGCAGTGGTTAGCATTGCTGCCGCACAGCGCCGAGGTCCCAAGTTCGATCCTGGCTCAGGGTCACTGTCTGTGTGGAGTTTACACAATCTCCCCGTGTTTGCGTGGGTTTCGCCCCACAACCCAAAGATGTGCAGGGTAGGTGGATTGGCCACGCTAAATTGCACAATAATTGGACAAAATGAATTGGGTGCTCTAAATTTATTTTTAAAAACACTGCAATGAGTTACTGTGACAAGCCCCTTGTCACCACATTCTGGCGCCTGTTCGGGTACACCGAGGGAGAATTCAGAATGTCCAAATTACAGCACATCTTTCGGGACTTGTGGGAGGAAACCGGAGCACTTGGAGGAAACCCACGCAGACACTGGGAGAACGTGCAGACTCCGCACAGACAGTGACCCAAGCGGGAACCGAATCTGAGACCCTGGCGCTGTGAAACAACAGTGCTAACCTCTGTGTCACCCAGATAGAATCCCAGATCCTCGCCAAAGATTATTGTAATTTATTTTTCTTCACTTCTATTGTGGCCTATTCCTTTGCTACCAGTGATGTCCCGGAGTAAATAGTATAACTGTGCTGTGCGTGCACCATGTTGGCAGCAAACACGGCCCAACATACCAGAAATGTCCAGGTCCTCCACAGCTATTTTATTGGCTAACTATGAAAATTTTAAGTGACCTGTTTTGAGCAATTGCTATAGGTAAGCATTTGGATTTGAACTAATGCAAATTGATGCCAAATTGTGTTATTAAAATTAAGTTTGTAATGATGCTATATGTCAATCAGTTTAAGACCTGCGAGTAGTTTATTACTGTCTCCTCAATGCCATTTTGCACATTTGTAAGTCCTATGTCATTTGTAACTAAATTAATTTGTCAACTTTGAAAATTTTTGGCGTCAAATCCATCTGTACTGTTGAAGTACCATGTTCATTTTCCAGTGCTAGAAACCAATCAGCTTAAATTTGAGAGTTTATTTTTAATGGATTTCAATTCTTATTTTAAAAAAATCTCCAATAGTGATTAAAGGAATGAATCATCCCAGTGGTAAAGTTGACTTGAGTGTCAGAGAAGTTGTTTAACAGTAATTAAAATGTACCATACTGTTAAAACCCCACATATACTGGAATAGACAAATGCTGAATTTTTCTGGTGAGTTGACTTCATGCCTAAGATAAATTTAGCAACAAATGGCTGGTCTTTGATACCATGCAGTTTTTGGAGGTGCTGGACATCTTGGATAGCAATCTAATTTCCTTCTTTTATATGCATTTGTCTTTCTTTTTTAAAAATAAAATTAGAGTAACCAATTAATAGTTTGCACATTCTCCCCGTGTTTGTTTGGGTCTCTCCCCCAGAGCCCAAAGATGTGCAGGCTAGGTAGATTGGCCACGCTAAATTACCCCTTAATTGTGAAAAAAAAGAATTGTGTACTTTAAATTTATTTTAAAAAGTAATGATGAGTGCTGTTAACCTCACCATTGTACAGTGCAAAAGGGGCCCATTATATTTAGTATGTGATGATACAATGGATTTGCGTGTCCTTTATTATGCAAAGTAGCGATAAGCGAGTGACAAAATCCATCACAGGTGTTACATCTATAAATGTTTAAAAATGGAAATGAGATGTGTTTTTACTTTTTTTTAATACTTTCATGGGATGTGAGGTTGCTGGCAATGTTGCTGCTCTTAATTGTCACTGAGAAGCTGGTGGGGGAACTGCCTTTTGTAAACCACTGAAGTCTGTGATGTCGGTGCACCCACAGTGCTATAAGCTTGGGAGTTGCAGGATCTTGACCTGGCGATCAAAAAGGAACAGCAATATAATTCCAAGTTCGATGGTATGTGACTTGGAAGTGAGCTTGCAGGTGGTGGGTGGTATTTTCATGTGGCTACTTCCCTTGTTTTTCTAGCTGGTAGTGCCTGGGTTTGGGCAATGCTGATGATGGTGCCTTTGCAAATTGCTATAGTGCATCTCATAGATGGTAAACAGAATGATTCCAGCACAGAAGGAAGCCATTTGGCCTCTTATGTCTGTGCTGGCTCTCTGCTAGAATAATTCACATAGTGCTACTCTCCTGACTTTTCCCTATAGCACTGTAAATGTTTGCTTTTCAGTAAATTATCCAACTCTTTAATGCCACCACCACACACTCGGGTAGTACATTCAGATCCCAACCATGAGCAGTTTTTCAAAAAATTCTTGCGTTGCCACAGATTTTATTTGTTGTCACATGTACCGAAGTACAGTGAAAAGTATTTTTCCGCGGCCGAGGGAGCGTACACAGTAGACAAAAAGAATAATCAAGAGAGAACATTGACAAATGGTACATTGACAAACAGTGATTGGTTACAGTGTGGAACAAGGGGCCAAACAAAGCAAATACATGAGCAACAGCAGCATAGGGTGTCGTGAATAGTGTTCCTGACAGGGAACAGATCAGTCCGAAGGGGAGTCGTTGAGGAGTCTTGTAGCTGTGGGGAAGAAGCTGTTCCTATGTCTGGATGTGTGGGTCTTCAGACTTCTGTACCTTCTGCCTGATGGAAGGGTCTGGAAGAAGGCAATGCCTGGGGGGGTGGGGGTCTTTGAAAATGTTGTCTGCCTTCCTGAGGCAGCGGGAGTGTATACAGAATCAATGTGGGGGTGGCAAGCTTGTGTGATGCGTTGGGCTGAGTTCACCACACTGCAGTTTCTTGCGATCTTGGACCGAGCCATATCAGGCTGTGATGCAGCCAGTTAGGATGCTCTCTGTCGCACATCTGTAGAAATTTGTGAGAGTCGATGCAGACATGCCGCATTTCTTTAGCTTCCGTTAGAAGTAGAGATGTTGTTGGGCTTTCTTGACTGTTGCATCAATGTGACTGTGACAGACTTTTGGTGATAGTGACCCCAGGAGCCATCTCCACTTCGGAGCCATTGATGCAGCCGGGACTCTGTCGTGTAAGCTTCCTGAAGTCGATGATCACTTCCTTGGTCTTTCCGACATTTAGAGAGAGGTTGTTTTCGGTACACAATACAATCCCGGTGATTTATCTCACTCTTGTAGTCTGATTCGTCGTTGTTTGAGAAACGGCCCACAGATTAATGTACCATGTCAAATTTTCTGTGTTTAAAAGTGCTAACAAAGTGTGAGTTTTTGTTAGGAAATGCACTGCTATGCATATTGAGATTACTCAACTGGTAAAACCAGTGGTAAATTAGTCGCCTCCCCTTTATGGGGTACTTGGTATTAAAACCTTCAATAATTTAAAACTACTCAGCCAATCTTCCGTAGTTTATTCAATGAGCGTCGAGGCATTTGGAATAAGTTCATGGAATAAATGATTTATCATAGAAATAACTGTTAATTTTCTACATTTGTTGTTGTAAATGCCCTTTTTGATTGAATACTAAACTTGTTAACAATGGAAAAAACTACTTTGGGGCCTTTAATTGAGTATTTGGAGTTTTTGTCAGAGGTCAGATTTGTCCAACCTTTCCTCACAGGATAAACCCCTTCACCCCAGGATTCGTCGAGTGAGTGTTCTCTGAACTGCTTCTAATGCAGTAATGTCTTCTCTTAAATAAAGACTCCAAAACTACATCATAGTCTAGATGTGGCCTCACCAATGTCCTGTACAACATTAGCAAAACATTCTCACTCAATATATTCCATTTGCCTTCCTAATTACTTGTGGTACCTGCATACTATTTGTGATTCATTTACCAGGGCACTCCGATCTTTCTATCTGCAGTTCCCCCCATTTAAATAACATGCTGCTTTTTAATTTTTTAGATTCTTCTTGCCAAAATGGACAAGTTCATATATTCCCAAATCATATTTAATCTTTCATATTGTTGCCCAGTCATTTAATCTATCTATATCCCTTTGCAGACTCCTTGTGTTCTCTTCCCAACTTGCTGTCCTACCTATCTTTGTGTCATCAGCAAATTTAGTAACCGTACATTTGGTTCCATCATCCAAATCATTTATATAAATTGTAAATAGTTGAGGCCTCAGCACTGATCCCTGTAACACTCCACTCCTTTGAACCAGAACAAATTATGCCTATTCTATTTCCTGTTAGCTAACCAATTCTCTATCCATGCTGATATGTTAACCTCCGACAGTATGAGCTTTTATTTTGTGTGCTAACTTTTTGATGTGGCACCTTGTCAAATGTCTTCTGGAAATGAAAGAATAGCACACCTGCAGGATCCCCTTTATCTATGTTACTTCCTCAAAAGAACTCCAATAAATTAGTCAGACAAGGGTTCCCTTTCACAAAACTATATTGACCCTGCCTGTTGCGTTGACATTTTCTAAGTGTCCTGCTATACCTTCCTTAATAGATTCCAACATTTTCCCTATGAATGATATTAAGCTAACTGGCATGTAGTTTCCTGTTTTCGGTCTCCCACTCATCTTGAATGGAGGAATTACTTTGGCTATTTTACAATCTGGTGGAACCTTTCCAGAATTTAGGAAATTTTGGAAAATTAAAACCAAGACACTACTATCTTAGCAGCTACTTATTTTAAGACTCGGGGATAGAGTCCATCAGGACCTGGGGACTTGTCAGCTTTTAGTTAAAATGATTTTCTCATTACCCTTTCCCCGGTGATTATAATTGTTTTATGTTCCTTCCTCCCTTTCACTGCCTTGATGATTACTTATTTCTGAGATGTTATTTGTATCCTCTAAAGTGAAGACAGAAGCAAAATATCTATTCCGTTCACCTGCCGTTTCCTTATTTTCCATTATTGATTCCCCAGACACTCTTGTCGAGCACCATTTGTACACTTAACTGCTTTGTACACTTTTTTTTTCGCCATTCTTCACTGGTTTTTATATTATGTCCAGTTTTGACACTTATATGCTTTACTATCTTTTCACCTTTAGGTCCTTCCCCCTAGACTCTTTCTCACAGGCATGTATCTTCCCTGAGTATTATAAATATTTTTTTCTAAATGTCTATTACTGCATCTCTACTGTCCTTCCCTTTTACCTAATTTGTCAGCTCACTTTAGCCAGCTTTGTCTTCATGCCCATCAAATTTTCTTTATTTAGGTTTAAAGCACTTGTTTTAGATCCACACTTCTTGCCCGTAAACTGAATGCAAAATTCAGTAATGTTATGAACACCTAAGTCTCCTTGATTACAAGGCCATTAATTAATCCGGTCTCGTTGCACATTATCAAGTCCAGCATAACCTGCTCTCTTATTGGCTTTAGAAGGTGTGCTGCTCTTTGAAGGTGGCCTGAAAACATTGCATAAATTAATTTTTGTATTTTTTGGAGACCAACGACCCTGCTGAACTGCACTTGTGCATGGCCGCAAAGCAGCCTAAAATGCATCCTGCAGATTCAATTCTGGGTTAAGTACCATGGCCATGACTGCAAAAGAATTTTCAAATGCCATACATAATAATAACATTTTGCAGGGGACATTGATGGAGACTACCTGAATTTATTCGTCTTGCCACTTTGTGACTTTCTTAGTAAGCAAGCTTGCAGATTTAATTTAAAAAATTCTTGACCACGACGGAGTTCAGGAAGTACTCTACAGCTCAGGGCTGGGAATACTCATGAACATCCAAAGCTAGAGTTCATACCGATTTAATGGATAACACCAATTCTTACACCGTTGTCAAGTTTTACTGCAACCATGATTGGGTTTCCCCAGCCTCAGATGTGCCCCAGCTCCATTTGATCCAATTCTACTGATATTCTTTGCTGCATATCGGATCACTAAATGCTTAAATGTTTGATTTTGGCTAGTCCTTCACAGTAAGATACCTAGATAGTATTATGCAAGTACCATATGTATATATCCATTGTGAGACTTATAAAAAGTTTTCCCAATGGAGGACAGGAAGAGCTTAACTGTAATTAATTTACAAAGTTGGATATTTGGGGTGATGATTTTGATAGAATCAGCTGTTTTTCTTTCCTGCCTATGTAATGATGTCCAGGATAGGCCACAAGATGTCCCAAGAAAGAGTGCATAATCCACTTCAGTTTAGAGTATAGGATTCCTTTTTCTTTCAGAATACTTGTTGCTTTATTTGATTTCTTCACACAAACTCACCAATACTTTGGCTTTCTTATTTTCTAGGCAGCACGATGGCACAATGGTTAGCACTGCTGTCTCACAGCACCAGGGACCCGAGTTGAATTCCGGCTTCGGGTGACTGTGTGGAATTTTCACTTTATCCCCGTGCCTGCATGGGTTTCCTCCGGGTGCTCCAGTTTCCTCCCACAGTCCAAGGCTGTGCAGATTAGGTGGATGCTAAATTGTCGATTTGGTGTCCAAAAGGTTAGGTGGGGTTACGGGGATAGGCGTGGGCTTAAGAAGGGTGTTCTTTCCAAGATCCGCAAACTCAATGGGTTTAATGGCCTCCTTCTGCACTGTAAATTCTATGAATAACACACACAGGATTGGTAAATATTATTTGAAGACCCGTACTAATACAGACGAGCTCAACAAATGTGTCTAATCTTGAAATTGAACACAGACTGC
This sequence comes from Scyliorhinus canicula, assembly GCF_902713615.1. Taxonomy (NCBI): domain Eukaryota; kingdom Metazoa; phylum Chordata; class Chondrichthyes; order Carcharhiniformes; family Scyliorhinidae; genus Scyliorhinus; species Scyliorhinus canicula. The sequence continues at coordinate 137,101,353 of NC_052155.1, read as the reverse complement.
CAGGTTGTCAAAAGCATGTTTTACATCACTGCTTCAGCGATGACATGTTTACTTGCATATACTCTCAAAGCAATATCACAGCATCCTTAAAACATCACTTGAAAAGAATGTTATGTCGATCATTTGTTAGCGCAGCATATTCAATTTATTCACTAAATCTGTGCAGGGACCATTTTTTAAACATTATTTTGATTCACTGCTTCATGACACAAGGTGAAAACCATACAATTATTTTGAAGAAATTTGAAACGTAGGTTAAAATATCAGACACAATCTTCAAGCTTTGAATACAACAGATTTACAGTTAACTGAACTGCTTTACTGAACTAATCCTGCTTGATCAAATATGGCAATAGTTATTAAACATTAGGTTGATAAAATGTTATGTATTAGCCACCACTTTCTAACCCTTTATCCACACTGCTTTGAGTGATATTTGTCCACTGAAAAGTTCTCTGTTTCAAATATTTCCCCACCATTCTTTGGCCTTGGGAAGATCTTAATTTTTGTAATCTGCATATCCAGACTTGAATTTTTAAAAATTTAGGCAATATTCCTAGCTATGGATTATTTTAGGCTCTGAGAGTACGTATGATTATGGAGTAGTGACCAGAGTCAGTTTTGCAATGGTGATTTGCTGATCAATTAAACCACTGGCGTATTCGCTGTCAAGACGACAGATGAAAAATAGCTGTTCAGGATACTGGTATCCATGGAATGGTAGGTCACTAAATTTCCACCTTCTAACAACAAGGGAGAAAAAGGAAAATACCTGGAGAAAAGGATTAGATGCAGAGCATAAAGTTGTGGGAGCAGAGCAAATCAAAAAAGTGATGTCAAACTGACATCACTAATCAACTACGAGAGAGGGGCTGCAGAATCCAAGGCATTTAAAGCAATATCATGTGACAAATATCTGTATAACACGTTTAGTTTTTAAATATAGTTCAAGAATTTGGAGAATGAGAGTGAGGGAAAAGAGATCATTGCATAAAAAATGAAGGAGCTGATTGGATTGGATTGGATTTGTTTATTCTCACGGGTACCGAGGTACAGTGAACAGTATTTTTCTGCAAGCAGCCCAACAGATCATTCAGTACATGGAAGAAAAGGGAATTCAACAAAATTCAAGAAAATACATGAGAATACATAATAGGGCAACACAAGATATACAATGTAACTACATAAGCATTGGCATCGGTTGAAGCATACAGGGTGTAGTGTTAATGAGGTCAGTCAATAAGAGGGTCATTTAGGAGTCTGGTGACAGTCGGGAAGAAGCTGTTTTTGAGAGTGTTCTTGCGTGTTCTCAGACTTCTGTATCTCCTGCCCAATGGAAGAAGTTGGAAAAGTGAGTAAGCCGGGTGGGAGGGATCCTTGATTATGCTGCCCGCTTTCCCCCGGCAGCGGGAGGTGTAGATGGAGTCCATGGATGGGAGGCAGGTTCGTGTGATGGACTGGGTGGTATTCACGACTCTCTGAAGTTCCTTGCGGTCCTGGGCCGAGCAGTTGCCATACCAGGCTGTGATGCAGCCCGATAGGATGCTTTCTATAGTGCATCTGTAAAAGTTGGTAAGGGTTAATGTGGACATACCGAATTTCCTTAGTTTCCTGCGGAAGTATAGGCGCTGTTGTGCTTTCTTGGTGATAGCGTCGACGTGAGTGGACCAGGACAGATTTTTGGTGATGTGCACCCCTAGGAATTTGAAACTGCTAACCATCTGCACCTCGGCCCCGTTGATGCTGACAGGGGTGTGTACAATACTTTGCTTCCTGAAGTCGATGACCAGCTCTTTAGTTTTGCTGGCATTGAGGGAGATATTGTTGTCGTTACACCACTCCACTAGGTTCTCTATCTCCCTCCTGTATTCGGACTCGTCGTTATTCGAGATCCGGCCCACTATGGTCGTATCGTCAGCAAACTTGTAGATGGAGTTGGAACCAAGTTTTGCCACGCAGTCGTGTGTGTACAGGGAGTAGAGTAGGGGGGCTAAGTACGCAGCCTTGCGGGGCACTGGTATTGAGGACTATTGTGGAGGAGGTGTTGGTGTTCATTCTTACTGATTGTGGCCTGTTGGTCAGAAAGTCAAGGATCCAGTTGCAGAGTGGAGAGCCAAGTCCTAGGTTTTGAATCCTTGATATGAGCTTGGCTGGGATAATGGTGTTGAAAGCGGAGCTGTAGTCAATCAATAGGAGTCTGATGTAGGAGTCCTTGTTTTCGAGATGCTCTAGGGATGAGTGTAGGGCCATGGAAATGACGTCTGATGTGGACCGGTTGCAACGGTATGCGAATTGAAGTGGGTCAAGGCGTTCCGGGAGTATGGATGTGATGCGCTTCATGATCAGCCTCTCGAAGCACTGATTGGTGAGGTTTTAGGGTTTTTGGAAATCATTGACAAACCGTAAATCTATTTTTGGTAAATTTAAATAGTCTTAATCATAGAATCTCTCCAGTGCAGAAAGAGGCCATTCAGCCCATCGTGTTTGCATCAACTCTCTGAAAGAGCACCCAACCTTGGCCCACTCTCCACTCTATTCCCATTACCCCACCTAACCTGTACATCCCTGGACAATTTAATGATGGCCAATCCACCTAACTTGCACATCTTTGGACGGTCAGAGTAAACCCACGCACTCAATGGGAGAAAGTGAAAACGCCACTCAGACAATTGCCCAAGGCAATTGAATCTGAGTCCTTGGTGCTGTGAGGCAGCAGTGCAAACACAAAACTGACTTAAAGCTACTTATAGAAAGTTCAGATGGTAGAACAGATTGCCTATCTGGAATGCAGTGCGCAGGAGTTTGTGGAAAGGGAGACTGTCTTGAGTGAACACCTCTGCCGTAAAAGTCTCTTTCTCAAATCTCTCTGGTTCAGGGTAATTTGAATTTGAGTGGGGAACAAGGTACGGTAAAGTTTCCATAATCCCAGGTGACCATAGGCTACTTTCCCCTTTAAGGGGGACAGCTGACAGGTGGTGTTTTAACCTGAGGATCACCACACCTCAGATGAGGGACAAGGTTGAGAAGGCAGGCCTTCATGAAAAGTTCAGCTAGTACAGGAATTGAACCTGCGCTGCTGGACTCGCTCTGCATCACAAAGCAGCTGTCCAGCCAACTGAGTGTGAAACTATATCCAATGCAACCCCATTTTAAAACTGGAAAATTAATACAATTCAAGATGCCAATAAAACAAAAGAGCAATAAAGCAGCGCAGTAACATTCAGTACATATTTATTAAAGGTTGCAGTTTCTACATCAATACAATATATAATATAAATATGGAAATCCTGGGTCCTTGATGACTGGGCTGCCTCTGGTTGCTGAATCCATATTTGTTTCCAAAACCTCACTAATGTGTTTATGCAGACACTTCGTTGCATACAGCACCCCTGATCAGAGTTGTCAAAAGCAATCAATGTGTTCAACACAGAGGGTTGTCTTGTGATTGTCTCTGCAATGAGGCGTAACAATGTAATGGGGCGGGTGATGAATGTGATTGTATTGTTTTCGCCTCAATTAGGATTGCGGCCCACAGTTTAGGAGCTGCTGTGTTAGGTTATGTGGCCCAAATTATCATTCTTTATGCAAACACAAGGATTACAAATACAAATCGAACTTGGATACTGCATAACATGGTAGCCAATGTGGAGACATGGCTGAAAGTCAGGATTGGAAACTAAAGGTCGACAGAAAAGATGGGAAAATGATGGGGAAAGTAACCTTGAAAGGAAGAATTAAATCATTATCGTGAAGATAGAGGATATAATGAGTGATGAGCAGGCAGGCTTTAAATTTAAGATTGAATTATGAAATAGAAACTGTACCTGAAGTTGTGTATAGGCCTCCTGGCTTTGAAGTGATACCTGAGATTAGGCAAGCATATGGAAAAACAGTTGTTTTCGTAGAGGATTAGAGGATATAAATTGGGAGAAGCTAACTTGCTCATGTCAAAATGGTAATGACTTTTGCCAACATTGAGGGCATTTAAAAGTTTATTGGATAAGCATATGGATGATAATGGCATAGTGTAGGTTAGATGGCCTTTAGTTTTTGACTTCCCATGTCGGTGCAACATCGTGGGCCGAAGGGCCTGTACTGCGCTGTATCGTCTATGTACTATGTTTTGTGTGTGTCCAGGATAGTTTTATTGTCTGAATGGGCTGAAATTTCATCCCAGATTCCCAACCCTGCGCTGAGCTGGGTCAGGAGCTCTGGAATGCCAGCAGTGGTCCAAGGAAGATACTTTCAAAGAAATTGTAGCCCCCGTCGGAGCCAACGGGGGAGAGGAGGGGAATGGAGAGGTTCCTTGACAGGCTTTCTTTCCCGAAGGTGCAGGAGGAGAAGGTGGAGGGGCTGGGTGCGCCGATTGAGCTGGAGGAGCTAGTTAAGGGGATCGGGCAGATGCCGTCAGGGAAGGCACCGGGGCCGGATGGGTTCCCGGTGGAATTTTATAAAAAGTTTGTGGACCTAGTGGGCCCCTTGCTGGTGCGGACACTCAACGAAGCGTGGGAAGGGGGGACTTTGCCCCCGACGATGTCACGGGCGCTGATCTCGTTAATTTTAAAGAAGGACAAGGACCCCCAGCAGTGTGGTTCATACAGGCCCATATCTCTCCTCAACGTGGATGCTAAGGTGCTGGCAAAAATCCTGGCCACCAGGATAGAGGACTGTGTGCCAGGGGTTGTGCATGAGGACCAGACAGGTTTTGTGAAGGGAAGGCAGCTGAACACGAATGTGCGGAGATTGGTGAATGTCATTATGATGCCGGCGATTGAGGGGGAGGCAGAGATAGTGGTGGCGCTGGATGCGGAGAAGGCCTTCGATAGAGTGGAGTGAGGGTACTTATGGGAGGTGTTGGGGAGGTTTGGATTTGGTGAAGGGTTCATTAGATGGGTACGGCTGCTATATGAGGCCCCGATGGCGTGCGTGGCCACGGATAGGAGGAGGTCGGAGTACTTCCGGCTTTACCGAGGGACCAGGCAGGGTTGCCCCTTGTCCCCCTTGTTGTTTGCACTGGCAATCGAGCCGCTGGCGATGGCATTGAGAGATTCAGAGAGGTGGAGAGGCTTGGTGCGAGGTGGAGAGGAACATAGGGTGTCGTTGTATGCCGACGACCTGTTACTGTATGTGGCGGACCCGGTGGGAGGGATGCCGGGAGTGATGGAGTTACTAGCCGAGCTTGGGACCTTCTCAGGTTATAAATTAAACTTGGGCAAGAGCGAGGTGTTTGTGGTGCACCCTGGAGACCAGGAGGAAGGAATTGGTAGGCTCCCGCTTAGGCGGGCAGGGGAGAGCTTTAGGTACCTGGGGGTGCAAGTGGCCAGGGACTGGGGGACTCTCCACAAGCATAACTTTACCAGACTGGTAGATCAGATGGAGGAGGAGTTCAGGAGGTGGGACATGCTGCCATTGTCGTTGGCGGGGAGGGTGCAGTCCGTCAAAATGACAGTGCTTCCGAGGTTCTTGTTCCTTTTTCAGTGCCTGCCCATATTTATCCCCAGGGCCTTCTTTAGAAGAGTGACCGGCAGTATTCTGAGCTTTGTGTGGGCACATGGGACTCCGAGAGTGAGGAGGGTGTTCCTGGAGCGAGGAAGGGATAGAGGCGGGCTGGCGCTGCCCAACCTTCTGGGGTACTATTGGGCAGCCAATGTGTCAATGGTGCGTAAATGGGTGATGGAGGGGGGAGGGGCGGCGTGGAAAAGAATGGAGATGGCGTCATGTAGAGGTACGAGCCTGGGTGCCATGGTAACGGCACCGTTGCCGCTCTCCCCTAAGAGACTTACCACGAGCCCGGTGGTGGCGGCGACCCTAAGAATCTGGGGACAGTGGAGACGGCATCGGGGGGGAAACAGGGGGCTCGATGGAGGCTCCACTGGGTGGCAACCATCGGTTCATCCCGGGGAACACGGATGGGGGATTCAGGGGGTGGCAAAGGGCGGGCATCAGCAAATTGAGGGACCTGTTTATTGGCGGGAGGTTTGCGGGCCTAGGGGAACTGGAAGATAAATTTGGCCTTCCCCAGGGGAACATGTTCAGATACCTGCAGGCAAAGACGTTTGCTAGGTGACAGGTAGAGGGATTCCCTTTGCTGCCCTCGCAGGGGACGATGGACAGAGTGCTTTCGGGGGTGTGGGTAGGAGAGGGGAAGGTGTCTGACATCTATAAGGTAATGCAGGAGGTGGAGGAGTCGTCAGTGGAGGAGCTGAAGGCTAAATGGGAGGAGGAACTCGGGGAGCAGATAGAGGACGGGACTTGGGCGGAGGCCTTGGAGAGAGTCAACTCTTCCTCCTCATGTGCGAGGCTTAGTCTCATCCAATTTAAGGTGCTGCACCGGGCCCACATGTCTGGGACTAGGATGAGTAGGTCCTTCGGGGGTGAGGACAGGTGCACCAGATGTTCGGGGAGTCCTGCGAACCACGCCCATATGTTCTGGGCATGCCCAGCACTGGAAGAATTCTGGAAGGGGGTGGCGGGGACGGTGTCTAGGGTGGTTGGATCCAGGGTCAAACCAGGGTGGGGACTTGCGATTTTTGGAGTTGCGGTAGAGCCGTGAGTGCAGGAGGCGAAAGAGGCCGGCGTCCTGGCCTTTGCGTCCCTAGTAGCCCGTCGAAGGATTCTGTTAGAATGGAAGGATGCAAGGCCCCCAAGCGTGGAGACCTGGATCAGTGACATGGCGGGATTTATAAAATTGGAAAAGGTCAAATTTGCCCTGAGAGGATCAATACAAGGGTTCTATAAACGATGGCAGCCTTTTCTGGACTTCCTGGCTCAGAGATAGGTAACTGGGTCAATAGCAGCAGCAACCCGGGGGGGGGGGGGGGGGGGGGGGGGGGGTGCATTATTGTAGTGTTTATTCTGTAACTTTATAGTGTGTTAATTTGCACTGTTGTTAAAATGCTGGGTTGTTCATGGGGATGGGGCGAATGTATATGATTGTTAATATTATTGTTATTTTCGGTATTTTACTGAGGTCAATGTTGTATAAAATCAAAATTTCTCAATAAAAATTATTTTTAAAAAAAGAATTGTAGCCCCACTGTCGGAGACGGGTTCTGCTGAAGAAATTAGGAGGGGAGGTTCTGTTCTCATTTGCTGACAACAAATGTGGGAAATAAAGACCACAAGAGTTAGGGCTGTTGACCAGGAGGGAAATAGAAGCTCCCCCCACACCCCTGCCTTCCCCATTGTCACATGTCAATAAGACATGAGGAGCTCATAAAGTCCTTGAAACTTTATTCGTTTGGCTTATTTAAAAATGAATTTTGGTGAACCAAATGACGACTGCTACAAGTCACATGACTCAAGATTGGCCACAGTTTCTGGAGATTTCTAACGTCAGTTACGAGAACAGAAGTCCCAGCCTCACCCTTGTGGGATCTCAAGCCTCATTTTTTTTTAAATAAATGTTTTTATTCTCCATTTTCACATTTTCCTTCAAAATTTACACCCCACCCACAAACAGTAAACGGTAACAAATACAAAATCAATCCCCTTAACAATAACAACAATCCCATCCTCCCACCACCCCAAACAACGGCCCACCTGTCAATATATGCATCCAATAAAACAAACCCACGGTGGAAAGAAAAAATCAAAGGAGAAAAAGAAAAAAAGAGTCCAGGACCGCCCATGGTCACCAGAGAGTCCACCCCCACTCCCCTTCACTGGCCGGCTTAAACCGGGCAAGGGGGAAAGGGACCCGGGTGAAAGGGACACTGGCCGGCTTAAACCGGGCAAGGGGGAAAGGGACCCGGGTGGGGGCCTTCACCCGGGTCCCTTTCCCCCTTGCCCGGCCCTAGGAAAGCCCAGAAATCCCCTTTTAGCGCACAAACCCCACATATCCACCTACACCCCAAAGAGCCCTCACTTTGAGTGCAAGTCCCCCCACTTCCCTTGTCCAAGGATATACAACATTGGCTCCTTTAGCCCACACACCCGCACGCAGTGAAACTAACAAAAAAAAGGAAGAAAATGCAGTCATGAGGTTACATCGGCACATGGCCATTTCTCAATTTCTCAGTCCTTCTGCCTTCGCAAACTCACCTCCGCTGCTTCCGCCGTTCCAAAATAAAAGTCCTTGAGCTTGTAAGTCATCACCCTCAGCTTCGCTGGATATACAATGCCGCACTGCACCGTGCTAATGTACAGTTCCCTCTTCACCCGGTTGAAAGCTGCCCGTCTCCTCGCCAGCTCCACCGTTAAGTCCTGGTATACATGTATACCAGCTCCAGCCCACTGTACCACCCGCTTCTGCTTGGCCCAGCACAGGACCTTCTCCTTCACCTGTACCTATGGAAGCCCAGAGTCACTACCCATGGCAGCTCACTCGCCTTTGGTACAGGCCTCCACCACCGATGAGCCCGATCCAGTTCATATCGGGAGGGATCCTCCCCCTCCCCCAATAGTTTCGCCAGCATCGCAGCAAAATACTCAGTCGGCCTCGGCCCTTCAACTCCTTCGGGCAGCCCCACAAGCCTCAAATTCTGGCGCCTGGATCTGTTTTACAGGTCTTCCATTTTTCCTCGCAGATCTTTGTTAATCTCTATCACCTTCCGCATCCCCTTCCCCATCGAGGTAAGTTGATCACCGTGCTGCAATAATGTCTCCTCCATTTCCTTCAGCGCCTTGCTTCCGCACCCCCGCCACTGCGCTCACCACTGCCATCGTCACCGGGGAAATTGCCTCCTCCACCAGCACACTCAAAACCTCCCTCATCTCCTTCCTCATTGTCTCCATGTGTTTTGTAAACTGCCTTTCGAATTCCGCAGCCATCACCGTAGTTATTTCATCAGCCGTAAGCAATGCGGCCTCCCCTGGTGCTCCACCCTCCATTTTCCTTGGTGACCTTTCTACTCCCCGACCGACTTTCAGCTGTTTTCACAGCCGTTTTTTTACTGGTCATCGACATCTCCCTTCCCTGTGCTTTCTCCTGGCCTTCACCGCCATAGCTGCCCCTAGGACCGGGCGTCAATCCCCGACAATGCCGTTCCCGAACGGGAGCCCTCCAACACGCGGCTGCCTCCCGCCCGCCGTCACCGGAAGTCTCCCTCAAGCCTCATTTTAAGCTCACATTATAGTCTACAAAACCAGAGGACCAACAGACAATATGGCTCCCCTAGTCTGGATGTCAACAAATGGAGAGAAATCTAAACTCGTTATGCCTGCAGAGGTTCTAACAGCCACCATCTCATTCTTGAGGGGAGCATGGATTTTGACCAACTATTTTAATAACACCAACTGCTTGTTGAACTGCAATTAATTCTGTGGGTGACATCACATGATCCAAGCATCTAGCCTTGGTGCAGGTTTTCAGTATTACATCTCTAGCCTCATTATGCAGTCTGCTGACTTCTCTCCAACCTGCAAACCTCTGAGAGTAGGGCTCCAGACTGAGCAAGCAACCTGCAGCAAGCCCGACTTGAAACCTGTTTATCTGGAAACCACAGGCCGTTGTCGGCCAGCCAGACCAAGTCTCTGAATGTCAAATTAATCTCGTTGTGGCACAACCATAAAGGAATTCTGCACTTCTGTGAGGAATCCCCTCACTGGATTTTCACAATGAGGGTACCCTGTCTGGATTCAAACTTTCTGGACTCTGGAAATCCCAGACAAGCTCTTTGAAGTTGTTTCTAGGGTGGTACAGTGGTTAGCACTGCTGCTTCACAACTCCAGGGTCCCAGGTTCAATTCCGGCCTCGGGTGACTGTGAAGTTTGCACTTTCTTCTGTCTCCGCGTGTGTTTCCTCCAGGTGTTTTGATTTCCTCCCATAGTCCAAAGATGTGCAGGTTAGGTGGATTGGCCATGCTAAATTACCCTTAGTGTCCAAAAGGTTAAGTGGGTTTACAGGGATAGGGTGGAGGCGTGGGTTGAAGTCGGGTGCTCTTTCCAAGGGCCGGTGCAGACTTGACGGGCTGAATGGCCTACTTCGGCACTGTGAATCCTATGAGTGATGTGAACTGATTCCGATTTCAGTGTTTCTTTTGCTGTTAAGTTATTTATAGTTGTAAAACTCTTCTTTCCTCTCCCGCGTGTCCATAAAAACATAAGAACTAGGAGCAGGAGTAGGCCATCTGGCCCCTCGAGCCTGCTCCGCCATTCAATGAGATCATGGCTGATATTTTGTGGACTCAGCTCCACTTTCCGGCCCGAACACCATAACCCTTAATCCCTTTATTCTTCAAAAAACTATCTATCTTTACCTTAAAAACATTTAATGAAGGAGCCTTGACTGCTTCACTGGGCAAGGAATTCCACAGATTCACAACCTTTGGGTGAGGAAGTTCCTCCTAAACTCAGTCCTAAATCTACTTCCCCTTATTTTGAGGCTATGTCCCTAGTTCTGCTTTCACCCGCCAGTGGAAACAACCTGCCCGCATCTATCCTATCTATTCCCTTCATAATTTTAAATGTTTCTATAAGATCCCCCCTCATCCTTCTAAATTCCAACGAGTACAGTCCCAGTCTACTCAACCTCTCCTCCTAATCCAACCCCTTCAGCTCTGGCATTAACCTAGTGAATCTCCTCTGCACACCCTCCAGTGCCAATATGTCCTTTCTCAAGTAAGGAGACCAAAACTGAACATAATACTCCAGGTGTGGCCTCACTAACACCTTGTACAATTGCAACATAACCTCCCTAGTCTTAAACTCCATCCCTCTAGCAATGAAGGACAAAATTCCATTTGCCTTCTTAATCACCTGTTGCACCTGTAAACCAACTTTCTGTGACTCATGCACTAGCACACCCAGGTCTCTTTGCACAGCGGCATGCTTTAATATTTTATCATTTAAATAATAATCCCGTTTGCTGTTATTCCTACCAAAATGGATAACCTCACATTTGTCAACATTGTATTCCATCTGCCAGACCCGAGCCCATTCACTTAACCTATCCAAATCCCTCTGCAGACTTCCAGTATCCTCTGCACTTTTCGCTTTACCACTCATCTTAGTGTCATCTGCAAACTTGGACACATTACCCTTGGTCCCCAACTCCAAATCATCTATGTAAATTGTGAACAATTGTGGGCCCAACACTGATACCTGAGGGACACCACGAGCGACTGATTGCCAACCAGAGAAACACCCATTAATCCCCACTCTTTGCTTTCTATTAATTAACCAATCCTCTATCCTTTGTACTACTTGACCCTTAATGCCATGCATCTTTGTCTTATGCAGCAACCTTTTGTGTGTCACCTTGTCCAGTGTGTGAAGTTGTGTGAATGAACTAAACCTCTGATTTAATCATGCGAGCATGCTGTTGATCACTTTATTGATGACCCGAAGCAAGGGATTTTGGAATAAGCTCAACAGCCTATTTTAAAACACAAAATGCCTCTGCTTACAGACAAATGGTGTCTGATGGACAGAGAATGAAGATAGTTTAATTTTACCTCTCCTAGTTGAATGGAGCCTTTGGTTCTGACAGATATCCAGCTTGCCATGGGAGGCTTCACAGGCAACCTCCTGGCTTGAAGGGTACTCTCGTATCTGGAAAATTCAGGCAGGTCAGGCGTATGTACTTCCGGTGACGTCATGAGAGCAAGTCACAGGAAAGATGACTGCCGCCGTGGTTCTTTTTTTGAAGAGGGAATCTGAGGGAGAGATGGTGGTAGAGGCGGCTGCGGCCATCATGGTACACATGCTGGCTGTGTTATGGCGCAGGAGCTACAGAAGTAGATGGACGGAGTCTGCACATTCTCCCAGTGGTTGCATAGATTTCCTCCGGGTGCTCCGGTTTCCTCCCAGAGTCCAAATATGTGCCGGTTAGGTGGATTGGCTATGTTAAATTTTTTAAAAAATCAAAAATAAATAAATTTAGAGTACCCAATTCATTTTTTCCAATTAAGGGGCAATTTAGCGCGGCCAATCCACCTAACCTGCACATCTTTTGGATTGTGGGGCGAAACCCACGCAAACACAGGGAGAATGTGCAAACTCGACACGGACAGTGACCCAGAGCCGGGATCGAACCTGGGACCTCGGTGCCGTGAGGCATCAGGGCTAACCCACTGCGCCACCGTGCTGCTGTGGCTATGCTAAATTGCCCTTCGTGTCCAAAAAAGGTTAGGTGGGTTTACAGGGATAGGGTGGAGATGTGGGGATCTCCAGGTATGAGGTGAAGGTATAAGCTTGGGTATGGTGCTCTTTCCAAGGGCTAGTGCAGACTCGATGGGCCGAATGGCCTCCTTCTGCACTGTAAAGTTTATGAACCCTTTTGAATTGTGATGTCCCGGGGAATTTTCCTAGGGTAATGGGAGGGAGCCCAGGGCTGTTGGGGGGTTGTAAAAGGGGTGATTGATATGTCACCTGGGGATGAGGAGGAGCACAGTAAGGTCGCTGGGGCTTGGGCATTTGTGTGGGGAGGATGGGAAGGGGGATTATTTTTTTTCTTTCTGTTGACTTTTTGGGTGGGGGCTACTTCACTGGTAATAAGGAGTAAGCTAGTGAACAGGAGTGGAGTGGCGGGAGGGATTGTGACTTGTTGGGTGAGGCACAATGAGTAGTTTGTTCGCTGTGGGGTGTGTGGCTGGGGCGGCATGTAGTCTGTAAGGTGGGGGGGATTTGCGGTGAATAGGGAGAAAATAATAAGGATTAAATTAAAAAGCAAGATAAGAGAACTTGCTTTCGATGTTGAATTATTTGCAGCAGCCTGGCCTCCCAGTGCGCTCAGTGATCTAAGTCACCGTTATATAGTTGGTGATGGTCTTCCATCAGGAATATTTATTCAGTACTCAAAGACAGTAGTATCTCTTCTGGAGAGACAGAGAACAGACAGTGCAGAAGGAGGCCATTCGGCCCTTCGAGTCTGCACCCATCCACTTAAGCCCTCACTTCCACCCTATCCTTGTCACCCAATAACCCCTCTTAACCTTTTTGGTCACCAAGGGCAACTTATCATGGCCAATCCTATCCTGGGACCCTGGTGCTGTGAAGCCCAAGTACTATCTACTCGTGCTACCATGCTGCCTATTAACCTTTACTGAACTTGGTCTTCAACTCAAAGGATCACCTTCAGGCCTGTTTGTCCTTGAGACTCTTTGTCTCACCTCAAACCCACCTCCCAACCCGAGTTTGTAACCTCACTCCTTTTGCAGTTTCACCAAATGACCTCCAGCCTTACTTGGGAAAGAAAAGAGGTCTTGCACTGGATTTCAGAGTGATCTCATCGTATCAAAGAGAGAAAATGAGAGAATTTTTTTCCAGCTTCTGCACGAAAAGCAAAACTGAAGTCATCCAGCCTGACTGGAGAGAGAGACATTCCAGAGAAATCGGAACCAATGACCATGGGCTATCGACAAAGCCCAGCATCTCGAGCCAGTTCATTGGCCGCCAGCCAAGTCCATCAATCTGAGTCATCACTGATGTCAGTTAAAACATTCTGGAATCAGCATGTTGAAATGAAAGGCAGCATAGCCTGCTAGAATCTGCTTGTTTGAATTAAAAACTGCTTCATGCAGATTATTTTGCCTTAAAGCCACAGATCAATCTTCAATTTAAGCCAGCCCAAGCATCTACTCGAATTAAAGGCGCAATTCCATCAATCCTCCATGGATCAAAATGTTCATTGCAGAAATAAAAGGAGGAGGAAAACAGGGAAAGAAACAGGGGGATCTTTACACTGGGCCAGATACTGTCCCTGTCCAATCCATTGGCCATCAGCTATCAAATAAAACCGAATCCCTCCAATCTCTCGGGTGCCATAAAATCTGGGTTCTGCTTTTCAAAATCTAAAACTTCATAGCAGAAGAGTACTATTTTGCAACTTCTGATTTCCACTCTTCCTTTGCTCGACTGAAGGATATGTCTGCATTAAAGATCCATGGACCAAAAACGATGACGGCAATATAAAAGAAATAGGAAATAAGGGAATCAACAGGCAGGGCCTTTGCCTGTCTAAAATTCATCCTTTTCAGGACCATGCTGTTGGATCTTAAAATGATATAGTATGGCAATTTCTAAATGGTGGAAGGTTGGCAACAGTAGTGGTCCAAAAGGACTTGGAGTTCAGGTACGCTGATCAACAATGTGCAAAATAATCAAAGACTAAATGAATGAAAACTTCTAAATCTAGAAGAATTGAATACATGGCAGGCAAAGTAATGTTTCAGCTATACAAAGCGCTGATTAGACTGCACCTGTTAAGAATTTGTGAACACCACACCTTGGGAGGGATGCACTATTCAGAGGGTGGGCAACATAGATTGACTGGAACAACAACTAGACTCGAGAGGTTACGCAAAATAAAGTTGTAATCTCTGGAATTTGGACCATTAAGGAATGATTTGATTGAAGTTTAAGATTAAGGGGCGCAGATTTGGAGGTTGGGAGAAACTATTACAACTAGTTAGTTGGGGAAAACAGGACGAGGGGACAGGACTAGTGGGTATCGGCTTAAATAATAAAGTTAGACCTCTGGGAGATTAAATTTAAAACCAATTCTTCACACAAAGGATGGTAGATGTTTGGAATGCTCTTTCTCAAACATCAGTTCGTGCTAGATCGATTTGCTAATTAACAAATCCCCATCTTCTCACAGCGCAAATCACCCATTGTGTTATGCACCACAACATTAAATGTGGGTAGCACTGTTGCCTCACAGTTCCTGGGTCCCAGGTTGAATTCCTGGCTTGGGTCACTGTCTGTGTGGAATCTGCACGTTCGCCTTGTGTTTCCGTGTGTTTTCTCCGGGTGCTCCAGTTTCCTCCCACAATTCCTGGAAGACGTGCTTGTTAGGTAATTTGGACATTCTGAATTCTCCCTCCGTGAACCCAAACAAGCTTCGGAATGTGGCGACTAGCGGCTTTTCACAGTAACTTCATTGCATTGTTAATGTAAGCCTACTTATCATAGAATTTACAGTGCAGAAGGAGGCCATTCAGCCCATCGAGTCTGCACCGGCTCTTGGAAAGAGCACCCTACCCAAGGTCAACAACTCCACCCTATCCCCATAACCCAGTAACCCCACCCAACACTAAGGGCAATTTTGGACACTAAGGGCAATTTGTCATGGCCAATCCACCTAACCTGCACATCTTTGAACTGTGGGAGGAAACCGGAGCACTCGGAGGAAACCCACGCACACACGGGAAGGATGTGTAGACTCCGCACAGACAGTGACCCAAGCCGGAATCGAACCTGGGACCCTGGAGCTGTGAAGCGATTGTGCTATCCACAATGCTACCGTACTTGTGACAATAAAGATTATTATTATAACAATGGGATAGATTCAGCACTCGAGCATCCATGAGACCCTGTGGGCTAGTAACAGCAGAAGAATTTTGTATTTTAACCACAATCTGTAAACTCTGGGCCCAGCATATTCACCACCTTAAACATTCACTCCCTTCTCCTTTTTCTTCTATAAATTTAGAGTACCCAATTATGTTTTTCCAATTAAGGGGCAATTTAGCGTGGTCAGTCCACCTAACCTGCACATCTTTGGGTTGTGGGGGTGAAACCCACGCAGATATGGGGAGAATGTGCTAACTCCACACAGACAGTGACCCAGGGCCAGGATTCGAACCCGGCTTCTCAACGCCACACTACTGCGCCACATGCCTCCCATTCACTCCCTTCTCCAATGCACAGAGACAGCATTGTGTACTGTTTACAAGACACACTGCAGCAACTCACCAAGGCTGCTTCAACAGCAACTTCCAAACGTTGTGATCTCTACCACCCAGAAGAACAAGGGGAGCGGATGCATGGTAAGACCACCACCTGCAAGTTCCCTTTTAAACTACTCATTCTGATTTGAATTATATCATCGTTCCTTCCCTGCACTGGGTTAAAAAAAAAACTTCCTGACAACACTCAACAGTATGGGCTGCGGCAGTTCACCACCACTTTCTCTCGGGCAGTTAGGGATCAGCAATAAATGGTAGCTTAACCAACGACACCCACATCCCGTGAAAGGCAGAAAAAAATTCCAGCCACTCTGCCTGCAAGCAGTTAGACTGCAAATCATACAATCATGGAAGCAGTGGTCATTTCTAGCGTGTAATAACCAATTATTTTATATATGAATGTGTATTTCCAGTTTTGTTTTTTCCTTTTTAGGTTATTTCTATTTGTCCCTCTGCAGCTGGTCAAACAAATGAGTTCCCCACCTGCAGAAATTTAGGAACCTCGGAGACATTTTCTTCAATCAGTATGTCTGTCCTGTTTAAGTTTGTTTTAGTTTAGATCACCTGAAAAATATTTACCTTAACTGGTAACAAAGCAGGCTGCATGTATTCACAACACATAACCTGGCCTTTTCGAAATTTGATGGAAGCATAGCAGTTTTCAACAACTAAATACATTTTCAAGTAAATCATTCTAAGAACCCCAGTTTCATTTTAACATGCTGCTTGTACTTTAATGTATAGCTTTGTTGTACTGCTGCTTTTACTGAAACTGCATTTAATCAGCCTGTTGAATCCCATTCAAACATCATTTTACAGATTCCCTCTCCAAGTGGAAGTGTGAATTTGTGTATAAACAGTAGCTTCACTTTCCATTTATGTATTTTCAATGTAGCATAGTACAAAACACTTAAAACAGTAATGCCAATTACTATAACTTTATTCACTCAACTGTACTTCTTCAGTTTCACCAAATTGATGCAATTAAGCTGATGGCATAAATAATGCTGAATTCCTCCAGTAGATCCGTCTAATGTACCGTGGCCATGTCCCTACTATAAATGTTACGGACGGTGGTACCTATGGAAACACCAGGAAGTATTCCAAAATCAAAATTTTTCGAAGTGCAGGTTGCAATGCGCGTGTGGGAGTTACGAAGGTAGCAGAGCAATCAGTGGCGGCAATCCCGTGATGGTCCGGATCGTGGGAGAAACGCCCAATGACTGCTACCGGCATGTATATTGAGAATGGCAGCCACTGCCACCTTTTTAAATGAGAAGGAAATGTGGCTGTATGCAGTCTTCTGGCCAGAAGCGGCAGTGGTGATCAGGTCACACACCCTGCATGTACTCTTGACTTCAAGAGCCCTGTATGTAAGTGCTTTCAGTGCCAAATCACGGAGAGCTTCTTTCATTTTCTAGCTGCTGGCAAGCAAGACAAAAAGGACTGTGAAGATGAATTGTTTGCTTACAATTAAGAGAAGGCCAGAGAGACACACAGGCAGTGTATTGTCTGCCTATGATCTCACAACTGAGTCTGCTGGAGAGAGCTGCACAGGAGAGTCCAGGGCAGGACAGCAGTTTTATGTGTAGGCAAAACGGTGACAGATCAAGTGTAACGTGGAAAAGGTGCGGTTATTCATTGGTTGGAAGAATAAAAAAAGAATTTTTTTTTAAGTGCCGTGAAACTTATAAATGTGGGTGTACTTGTGCAAAAGATAACATGCAGGCACAGCAAGAAATTAATATATGTGATGCTGGATTTATTGTTTAAGCCAGCATTTATTGGCCATTCCTAATTGCCTTTGAGAAGATGATGGTGAGCTGCTTTCTTGAACTGTTGCAATCCATGTGGTATGGGTGCACCCAGGGTGCTTTTAGGGAGGGAGTTCAAGGATTTTGACCCAGTGACAGTGAAGGAATAGTAATATCTTTCCAAGTCAGGATGATGAGTGGCTTAGGGACATAGAATTCAGCCCTTCGAGTGAGCACTCCACCTGAAATGAAAAAATGAAATGAAAATCGCTTATTGTCACGAGTAGGCTTCAATGAAGTTACTGTAAAAAGCCCCTAGTCGCCACATTCCGGCGCCTGTTTGGGGAGGCTGGTACGGGAATTGAACCGTGCTGCTGGCCTGCCCGGGTCTGCTTTAAAAGCCAGCGATTTAGCCCAGTATGCTAAACCAGCCCACTCCTGCCATATTCCTGCAGCCCCACCTAACCTGCACATCTTTGTATACTAAGGGGCAATTTAGCAGGGCCAATCTGCCTAATTTGCACATCTTTGGACTGTGGGAGAAAACCCGAGCATCCGGAGGAAACCCACGCAGACATGGGGAGAAGGTGCAAACTCCACACAGTCACTCAAAGCCAGAATTGAATCTGAGCCTCTGGTGCTGTGAGGCAGCAGTGCTAACCACTCTGCCACTGTGCTTGCAGTCAAATTACAGGGGTGTTCCCATGTGTCTGCTGCCCTTGTACAGTACTTCATCTGGATCATAGTGGAGGTGGGTTTGTAAGTTGCTGTCTCGGGAGTCTTTGTGAGTTCTGGCAGGAATCCTATAGATGGTAGGTACTGCTGCTACCGGTGGAAGGAGTGAATATTTGTGGATGGGGTGCCAATCAAGCAGGCTGTTTTGGCCTGGATAGTGTCAAGCTTGAGTGTTGTTGGAGCTGCTGTCATCCAGACAAGTGGAGAGTATTCCATCAGATTCCTGTAGGGGCTGATCAGGCTTTGGGAAGTCAGGAGGTGAGATACTCTCTGCATGATTCCTAGCCTCTGACCTGCTCTTGTAGCCACGGTAGATATGTGGCGAGTTCAGTTTTGGTCAATGGTAACGCCTAGGATGTAGATAATGGGGGATTTAGCAATAGTACTGCCCTGAATGTCAAGGGCAATGGTTAGGTTCCCCATTGTTGAAGATGGTCATTGCTTGGCACTTGGCGCTAATATTACTTGCTATTTGTCAACCCAAGCCTGGATATTGTCTGGGCCATGCTGCATTTGGACATTGATTGCTTCAGTAGTTGAGGAGTAGTGAATGGTGCTGAACATTGTGCGAATATCCCCACTTCAGACCTTATGATGGAAGAAATATCATTGATTAAGCAGCTGAAGATGGTTGGGCCTCGGACACTAACCTGACTAACTCTTACCGTGATGACTTGGAACTGAGATGATTGACATCCACAACATCTTCCTTTGCGTTAGGTATGACTCCAACCAGTGGAAGGTTTTCCCCTGATTCCCATTGTCTCCAGTTTTGTTAGGGCTTCTTGTGCCACATGTGGTCAGATGCTACATTGATGTCAAGGGCAGTCTCTCCTCGCCTCTAGAGTTTGTCCATGTTTGAACCAAGACTGTAATGAGATCAGGAGCTGTGTTGCCCTGGCGGAATGTCAGTGAACAGGTTATTTGCTGAGCAAGTGCCATTTGACAGCACTGTTGGTGACCCCTTCCATCACTGTACTGATGGAGAGTAGACTGAAGGGGTGGTAATTGGCTAGGGTTGGATTTGTCCTGCTTTTTATGTAGAGGACGTACCGTAGCAATTTTCCATGTTACTGGGTAGATGCCAGTGTTGTAGCTATACTGGAACAGCTAGGCAAGGGACATAGTAAGTTCTGGAGCAAACGTTTTTAGTACTATTGCTGGAATGTTGTCGGGGCCCAGAGTGTTTGCAGAATCCAGTGTCTTTAGCCGTTTCTTCATATCACATCGAGTGAATCGAATTGGCTGACGGCTGGCATCTGTGATGCTGGGGACATTCGGAGGAGGCCAAGATTGATCCTCTTTGCTCCAAGGGAATTGTTGGGAGTTCAACAGTAATGAAATCTTGTTACAGTTGTACTGTACAGGCCTTTGGTGAGATGGTACCTGGAATAATACTATGTGCAGCTTTGGTTTCTATATATAAGGAAGAATAATACTTGCATTCATTGGAGACAATATACTAAAAGTTGAGTAGATTGGTCCCTGGGATGAGACGGTTGTCCTATGACGAGAATTGAGTAAATTGGTCCTATATTCTCCAAAGTTTTGAAGAATAAGGTGTGATCTCATTGAAACGTACATGATTTTGAAGAGGCTTGATGGGATAGACAGAGAGATTGTTTCTCTGGCTGAGGAATCTAAAACAGCCGAATAACAAGGAGCTGATCATTTGGAATAGAGATGGGGAATTTATTTTTCACTCAAAGGATTGACAGCCTTTGGAATTCTTTATCGAGTGTTTTAGATGCCCTCTTGTTGAATATATTAAAGCTGGAATGGACAGAGTTTTGGTGTCTCTGTGAATTAAGGGATATGGGGGCAGGTAGGCAGGAAAGTGGAGTTGAAACCCAAGATCAGCTGTGATCATATTGATTGGGGAACTGACTTGACAGTTCTATGGTTTATTGCTGTGGTCATGGGTCCCAGTAATGCCTGTCTTTTTGTGGGTTATGTGAAACACTCATTGTTTCAGCCCTGCTCCCACAATTCTTTTTCTGTTACATCCGTGATTGTATCGATGCCATTTCATGCTCTTGTTTGGGCCTGGAAAAATGTTTCAATTTTGCTTATAATTTTCACCCCTCACAGCTTCACACGGTCCATCACTCTTCCCTTTAATTTCCGGTGATAGACCTGACCACCAATATTCGCTACAAACCCATCGACTCCCACAGCTACCTCGACTACAGCTCCTCACACACCTGTAAGGCCTCCATCCCAGTCTCCCAGTTTTTCCGCCTCCGTCGCATCTGTTCTGATGATGTCATCTTCAAAAATGGTGCTTCTGACGTGTCTGCTGTTTCCTTAACCAAGTCTCTTTCCCCCCCCCCCCCCCCCCCCACCACCCATCACCTGTGGTTGATGAGGCACTCAACCGGGTATGACCCATTTCGCACACCTCTGCCCTCTCCCTTCCCCTCCTTCCCCCAACAATGCTATGGTTCCCCTTATCCTCCACTTTCCACCCCACCAGTCTTCGCATTCAAAGGACCATTCCCTGCTATAGCTGCCAACTCCAGCAGATTGCTACAACAGAACACGTTCCCCCCCCCCCCCCCCCCCTCCCCCAGGCTGACATTCCGCAGGGACCACTCCCTCAAAGACACGCTGTTCCACTCCTCCAACATGCCAATCTCACCACCCCCTTCCCGTAGCACGTTTCCTTGCAATCATAGAAGGTGCAACACTTGCCCCTTTAACACCTCCCTCCTCACCATTCAAGGCCCCAAATACTCCTTTCAGGTTAAGCAGCATTTCACTTGCACTTCCTTCAATTTGGTCTATTGTATTCACTGCTCCCAATGCAGGAAAGACTAAACATAAACAGGGTGACTGCTTTGAAGAATGCCTTTGGTTAGTCCACAAGCATGACCCCAACCTTCCTGTTGCTTCCCATTTAATGGCAGCACAGCAGCATAGTGGTTAGCACTGTGGCTTCACAGATCCAGTGTCCCAGGTTTGATTCCCTGCTGGGTCACTGTCTGTGCGGAGTCTGCACGTTCTCCCCGTGTCTGCGTGGGTTTCCTCCTGGTGCTCCGGTTTCCTCCCACAGTCCAAACACATGCAGGTTAGGTGGATTGGCCATGCTAAATTGCCCTTAGTCCCAAAAAGATTAGATGGGGTTAGGGGGATAGGGTGGAAGCAAGGGCTTAAGTGGGTCGGTGCACTCGATGGGCCAAATGGCCTCCTTCTGCACTGTATGATCAGCCATGATCGTGATGAATGGCGGAGCAGGCTCGAAGGACCAAAAGGCCCCCTCCTGCTCCTATCTTCTATGTATCTATGATAAAGGTTCTACGTTCAGCAGTTGCTCTCGTGCCCACATGTTCGGCCTTGGCTTACTGCAATGCTCCAGTGAAACCAGTTGCATGTTGAAGGAGCAGCATCTCATCTTCTAGTTGGTCAAGTTGCAGCCCTAGGGACTCAACGTTGAGTTGACCGCTTTAGATTGTGACTGTTATCTTCCATCTTAAACGCCCTTTTTTAAAATGTCCCGTACATGTATTGCCTCAATGCACAAACGCCCCATTCCCACACCAGGCCTTTTGTTCTTAAAGTTGCTACATTTTGTTGCAATCTTTCACAGCTACATAACATATTCTTCCTTCAGTTCTGGAGAAGAGCCAATACAACTTGAATTGTTAACTCTGCTTTCTCTCCTTTCAGTTGCTTCCAGATCTGCAGAGTTTTTTTCAGCATCCTCTGTCTTATTTGAGTATACTGTGTATGTTATGTAACATGGATCTTTCTTGATTATTGGCTATCTTCTTTTTTCTAGGTTTATGATCTTGGGCTAAAAGATAACCAGAGAAGATGTTTTACGCTCACTTTGTGTTGAGCAAACGTGGGCCGCTAGCCAAAATTTGGCTTGCGGCCCATTGGGACAAGAAACTCACCAAAGCCCATGTGTTTGAATGTAATCTGGAGAGCAGCGTGGAAAGCATAATTTCTCCAAAGGTAAATTTTCTAAATAGACCCCTTTATTTGGGTCAAATATTTGCAAACAAAATGAGTTCTACAAACAATTTAAATCAAGTGTGTGTATTTCTTCATGTCCTTGCATATTGTTTGGGGAATTTTCTCTGCTTCACAGGCAGTTCCTCGGGATCAAGGATGATTTGCTTCCACGCTAAATAATTTTCAGGAGACTGAGGAGTACAATGCATGACCTACAATCACTGTCACAGTTAGGGCAGAGAGTGGTTGGAGGAGCGGGTGGGTGGGGTGCCTGGGTTGCAACAATCCTTTTGCTCTCGATGCTTGGCTTCATCTCAGTGATGAAACTTTAGGTGTTCAGCTCCTTCTTGGATTATTTTTCTCCACTCAGGACTGACTTGGGCCAGGGATTACCAGATGTTGATGGGGGTATTGCACTTTTCCAAGGAGGCTTTGAGGGTGTCCTTGAAGCATTTCCTCTGCTCTCCAGGGGCGTGCTTGTCATATGTAGAGCACTTATTTCCGGACTCTTTTGAGGAATGTGGGCACTGTGGTCTGCCCAACTGTGCTGATCGAGCATGGTTAATGCTTCAATGCTGGGGATGTTGGCCTGAGTGAGAACACTGACGTTGGTGTGCCTGTCCTGCCAATGGGCATGCAGGATCTTAGAGTCAACACTGGTTGTACTTCTCCAGGGTTTTGAGGTGCCTGCTGGACACAGTTCAGATCTCAGCCATATAGGAGGGTGGGTATCACAACAGCTCTGTAGACCATGTGCCTGGTGCCAAGTCTGCGGTCCTGGTTTTCAGGCGATCCAAGGCTGTGCTAGTACACTAAAGGCTGTGCTGAACCTTCTGCCCTTGTTGACCGTACGCTATTGGTATTGAAAGTGGTTCACGCTGTTCAAGGTTTCATTGTAGATTTGGATAACCGAGGGGCAGTGCTTTTTGGTGGGGGCTGGTTGGTATCGGGCCTTTGTCTTTTGGATTTTAGTGGAAGGCCCAATGCTTTCATATGCATCAGTGAAGGTGTTGACAATGGCTTGGGACTCTTATCTCTGAGTATGCGCAGACGCAAGCATCATCTGCATGCTGTAGTTCAATTACAGAGGGTGGCACGACCTTGGATCCGGCCTGCTTGAAGCCGAGGTTGAACAGATTCCCATTCTATCGTTTGCTTCACTTTAGTGGGGAGCTTACTGAGGGCGCGATGGAGCATTGCAGCAAGTAAGATCGATAAGTGTTGGTGCAATAACAGACTAGCTTAACCCCACTTCAAACGTTAATTATGTCTGTAATGGATCCTTTGGTCAGGTACATGGCTTGCATGTCTTGTGGAGCAGGCGGAGGATGGTACAAACTCTTGAAGGCAGCCGAAACAGGAGGATGCTCCATAATCCCTCACATTTGATAGATCTTTGTGAGGTTACAGAAGGCCATGCCCAAGGGTTGCTGCTGTTCCTCAGATTTCTGTTTTTGTTGATGCACGGTGGAAATCATGTCCGTTGTGCCCCTTAGTGGGCGGAATCTGCATTTTACCTCTTGGAGGAGCTCTTCAGCCACAGCGAGAAAATGATTAAGGAGGACTCTTGCGATACACTTCCCTATGGCCGAATGCAGGGAACTTATTCACCCTTTTCTTGCTTTCTTTGCTACTTCTATCATTGGAACATAGAACATACAGTGCAGAAGGAGCCATTCGGCCCAGCAAGTCTGCCCAGACCCAGTTCAGCCTCCACTTCCATCCCAGCCCCGTAACCCAATAACTCCTCCTAACCTTTTGGTCACTAACGGCAATTTATCATAGCCAGTCCACCTAACCTGCACGTCTTTGGACTGTGGGAGGAAACCGGAGCACCCGGAGGAAACCCACGCAGACACGGGGAGAACATGCAGACTCCGCACAGACAATGACCCAGCGGGCAATCGAACCTGGGACCCTAGCGCTGTGAAGCCACAGTGCTATCCACTTGTGCTACTGTGCTGCCCACTAAACTTCCTTTGCTTTGTCTTTATCCTTTTTTGGATGGTATGGAACAGGGCAAAAAGCTACTAGTGGTTGCTGGCCACACTTAAGAAGACTGCTTGATTGACGATTTGGAAAAAAATGTCATTGTTAGTTTATAATTATTATCTTTTCCAGGTCAAGATGGCTTTGCGAACCTCTGGGCACCTTTTGCTGGGTGTGGTGAGGATTTATCACAGAAAAGCCAAATACCTGTTGGCAGACTGTAATGAAGCCTTCATAAAGATTAAAATGGCTTTCCGTCCAGGTAGGCTATCGGTATTTTGCTTCGTATACTATTTGCGTTTTAAATATTTTTAAAAATTGGAGGAGGAAAGTTCTGGTAGAAATATTTTGGTATGTGTTTTCTTAGTGCTCTGTAATGGAACCTCAGGAATGCTTCGAAAATTGGTCAGTGTTCCCGTTAACCTACGTAGGCATTGATGCATATACCGGCAGAAATTAGTTTTTAATGCAGATGACAACCCGTTTCAAAATTGAAACGGGACAAAGAACAAATCAGTAGAAATGTAACACTGACTGAGTTGTCTGGACTTAATTGGCTTGACTTCTAAGACTCCAAGCCATAGTTTTGCTTCTCCTGCTGCAGTTTGTTGGCATGGAATCACTTGTATTATTGTTTACTGGTCTCAACAGAGCTAGCTGCAATAAGTTTTTCCATTATTTACAGTGCATGAGTGTAAATGCACAAGCGTAGCAAATTAGGATGGTGAGCTGCAGGCACAAATCCACATGGGAATAACTATGTTGTGATAGTGGAGACCGAGCCTAGGACAGGACTGGGTCGTAAATATTTCTGGATACGAGGCCTTCAGAAAAGATGAGAAAGAAAGGAGAAGTGGCAGTATTAAGGAGACTGTTACAGTGCTGGAGAGGAAGTTGCCTTGGGGGTTCTTGGGCAGAATCTGTTAGGTTTGACTTAAGAAATGATTGAAATATCATTACATGACTAAGTGTGCTCTGTAAGTGTGTTCAGGTTAATTGTTTTGTTAATTTCAATATATACTAGTCAAGGAAAGTGACATTGTGGATTCTGGTTTTAAGGAATGAGACGGCTTAGATTAGCCATGGAAGAGGTCAATGAGCAAATTAGAGTAAACACCGAATTGTGTTCAATGGTTAAGAACTGAACTGAGTAAATTGGAATCGTGTAGGGTAGCACAGTGGTTAGCATTGTTGCTTCACAGCGCCAGGATTCCAGGTTCGATTCCCGGCTTGGGTCACTATCTGTGCGGAGTCTGCACTTTCTCTCCTGTGTCTGCGTGGGTTACCTCTGGGTGCTGCAGTTTCCTCCCAAAAGTCCCGCAAGACGTGCTGTTAGGTAATTTGGACATTCTGAATTCTCCCTCTGTGTACCCGAACAGGCATGGAATGTGGCGACTAGGGGCTTTTCACAGTAACTTCATTGCAGTGTTAATGTAAGCCTACTTGTGACAATAAAGATTATTATTATTATTGGAAAAATGGACTCCCTAAGAGGGATTGTTCAGGTACAGGCAAGGTATATTCCTATGAAAGAGAAGGGATGCACAATAAAGGCCAGAGCTCCCTGGATGGCGAAAGAGATAGCAAGTAAAACGAAACAGGAAACGGGCTCATCTGAGTTGTCAGATTGATAATACAGGTGAGAACCTGACTGAATATAGAAAATTCATAGGAAAAAGGAAATAAAAGGCAAAATGAGAGTATGAGAAGAGACTGGTGGCCCGGATATAGGGACGCCAAAGGTCTTGTCCCGGCATACAAGCCATTAAAGGTAGTAAGAAAGTGAAAACCCGAATTTAAAAGGAGGAAATTGACATACCAGATGGGCTAAAAATTGATAGTGAGGAAATATCAGAGGGCAGGTTGTAAGTTGATATGTCACCAGGACATATCACCATGGGGGTATCTCAGGAAGCTGAGGAAAATAATAGTGCAAATTGCAGAGCCATTGGCCGTGATCTTCAAATCCTCCTTGGAAATGAGGGTAGTGTCAGACAACTGGAGAATTGTAAGCACTGTACCCTTTTTTTTAAAACAAGGATATAAGGATAAATCCAGCAACTGCAAGCTTTGTCAGTTTTAAACTAAGCGGTGGGAAAACTTAACAGATAATCCACAACAATTTTTTTTTGTCTAAATTTCCAATTAAGGGGCAATTTGTAGCGTGGCCAATCTACCTACCCTGCACATCTTTGTGTTGTGGGTGTGAGACCCATGCAGACACTGGGAGAATGGGCAAACTCCGCAGACATGGGGAGAATGGGCAAACCCCACACGTACAGTGACCTGGGGCCGGGATCGAACAAGGGTCCTCGGTGCCGTGAGACAGCAGTGCTAACCACTGCACCACCGTGCCGCCCTAGCCATGACAAAATTAAGTCATTTGAACAAGTGTGGGTTAATTTGTTAAAGACATCCGGTATGATTATTGAGTGAGTCTTGATGAAGATAATGCAGCTAATGTGGTGTATGTGGACTTCCAAAAGGTGTTTGATAAAGTGGCATGTAACAGGCTTGCCAGCAAGGTTGTGGCTCATGGAGAAAAATGGGCAGTGACAGCTTGGATGTGAAGTTGGCTGAGTGACAGTAAAGTGGTGGTGAGTGTTTGGTTGTTTTTCTGACGAAAGAGTGGGTAGCTTTTCTTGATACATTTAATGACTCATACTTTGGTGTTCTGGGTATAATTTTAAAATCTGCAGATGACATGAAACTTGTACTTGGACAATCTTGTGGAAGAGATGGGCGCATGAAATTTAATGCAGGGAAGTGTCATGTGAGTGTCCCTTTTAAGAAAGGTTTAGCTTCTTATGTGACACATAGTAGCACATTGGGTTGTGGCTGTCAGGTGAGAGGTTTTTTTTAGGTTTCAGTTTCAGTTTGAGTGCTTTGGACTGCGGAAGGAGAGAGAAGTGTTTTCTGTTTTCATTTTAAAAGCTCTTCCAGTAAAAAGCACATTGGTTGTGGCTAACTGCCTTGATAACTTTAAAGATATATTTGCTTTCCGGAAGGTGTTTGAATCTGCTGTTTGGAACTGAATCAGAATTTCAGGAAATGGACTGTCCCATTCAAGCGAGAATACAGTGTGCTGGGCCCTGCCCTTGAAAAGGGGTTTGGTTTAATTGGATTTTGTTATTGAATTGGAACAGCTAAGGGGAAATTCATTAACTATTATATACATAGATTACTGTAGCTGTGTGGGGTCTTTATGTTTGTAATTGATAAAAAATATATATGTGTTAATTACATTCTTAGAATAAACCTTGTTTTGATTAAAGTGTCTCGGAAGTCTTTTTAAAAAAAAATATAAATTTAGAGTACCCAATTCATTTTTTCCAATTAAGGGGCAATTTAGCATGGCCAATCCACCTACCCTGCACATCTTTGGGTTGTGGGGGTGAAACCCACGCAAACACAGGGAGAATGTGCAAACTCGACACGGACAGTGACCCAGAGTCGGGATCGAACCTGGGACCTCAGCGCCGTGAGACTGCAGTGCTAACTAGTATCTCGGAAGTCTGATGAATCACACCTGCAGTGAAGGCTTTTGTGAATTTCATAATTCACTTTGGAGTTTCTAAGCTCTGGCCCATAACACAAGTGCGAAGTGATATCTTTTGGTGTTAGGGTAACTTGAAAAGTTTTTTTAAAATAATTTTTATTCAAATTTTCCAACAACAAATTTTATCCCAACAACGAAAAGAGAAAATCAATAACCCCACCCCCCCAATACAAAAACAATAAATTAACAACAAGAAAGAATAATAAACATAGAACCATAAGAGCAAGCCCCCAAAACAAACCCATAGTTCCCTCCCAAGGTAACTTGAAAAGTTGATGAAAAAGACATAATGGGATCCTGGGCTTTATAGAACATAAAACATACAGTGCAGAAGGAGGCCATTCGGCCCATCGAGTCTGCACTGACCCACATTAAGCCCTCACTTCCACCCTATCCCTGGAACCCAATAACCCCTCCTACCCTTTTTGGACACTAAGGGCAATTTAGCGTGGCCAATCCACCTAACCTGCATGTCTTTGGACTATGGGAGGAAACCGGAGCACCCGGAGGAAACCCACACAGACACAGGGAGAACGTGCAGATTCTGCACAGACAGTGACCCAGCGGGGACCCTGGCGCTGTGAAGCCACAGTGCTATTCACTTGTGCTGCCCCACGGTAGATAGCAAAAAATGTATTATAAAGAGGCACCGAATACAAAAGCAAGGAAATCATGAAAAACATTTTTTTAAAATTCCATTTTGACCTCAAGTAATGTGTTCTGTTTGATTATAGTCACTGCATTTTAGAAAGGACGTGAAGACTTTGGGGATAGTGCAGAAAAGATTAATGAGACTTGTTTCCAGAGATTGTAATTACTGGAATAGATTGGAAAGGCTGGGTTTATTCTTGGAGACGGTTCAGAGATTTGTTGGAGCTGATCAAAATCATGAAGGGTCTGTACTAAGAAACTTCGCGAAGGGTCAAGAACCAGATGAGACAGATTTAAAGTGAATGGCCAAAGGTGACAGAATGAGTGGTTAGGATTTGGAATGCAGTACTTGTGTGGTGGAGGAGTAGATTCACTAATGCCCTTCAAAAGGGGATTGGATAAGCACCAGAAGGGGAAGAATCTGCTGGGCATTGGGGAAAAGCGTTGAGTATTGAGACAAATTATAGTTCAGAGAAACAACAGGCTCAATTGGCAGAACAGCCTTTGGAATTTTGATAATTGTTTCTACAATTCTATAATGAACTCTTCACTATGATAGCACAATACAAATTTTTCTACCATCTGCCACATTAGTTCATCATCCAGATTTTTCTGAAAGTTGAGAGATTTGAGAATGTACTTTGTTATGGGTGAAGAGGTGGGGTGATGGAGGATACATAACAATTCTTTCAGTCCAAAATCATATTGCATGTTTGATCATTATGCAAAACTTGGCATACTTTCACACTTGAGGGTTCCAAATCAGGTCTGACTTCACCAAGAACAGTAGCAAGTCTGATGATTGGCAGTGCCTTAGAAAATAGCAACGGGCAACCAAAAGGTTGATAAAAATAATAACAATAATAACCTTTTATTGTCACAAGTATGAAGCCCCTAGTCGCCACATTCCGGAGCCTGGGTAAGCTGGTACGGGAATTGAACATGCGCTGCTGGCCTAGTTCTGCATCACAAACCAGCTGACAAGCCCACTGAGCTAAACCAGCCCTAGGAAGGAAAACAAAAGAATGAGAATAAACTAGTCAATAATAAAATAAAAACAGATTGTAAGCATGTAAAAAAAAAAAGAACAGGCGTAGCAAAAGTTAACATTGGCCCATTAGAATCAGGCAGGAGAAAATTATCATGAGGAATGAGTTATTATGAGTTTTTTTTTATAAATTTAGATTACCCAATTATTTTTTCCAATTAAGGGGCAATTTAGCGTGGCCAATCCACCTACTCTGCACATTTTTGGGTTGTGGGGGCGAAACCCACGCAGACACGGGGAGAATGTGCAAACTCCACACAGACAGTGACCCAGAGCCGGGATCGAACCTGGGACCTCAGCGCCGTGAGGCGGTTGTGCTAACCACTTGGCCACCGTGGGAAATTGCAGAGTTATTGAACTATATTTTGTTGGCCTTGATTGTGGAAAACACAAATTTCATTTCAAAAATAGATTATGGGGGCAGCACGGTGGCGCAGTGGTTAGCATTGCTGCCTCACAGCGCCGAGGTCCCAGGTTCAATCCCATCTCTGGGTCACTGTCCGTGTGGAGTTTGCACATTCTCCCCATGTTTCGCCCCCACAACTCAAAGATATTCAGGCTAGGCGGATTGGCCACTCTAAATTGCCCCTTTATTTGAAAAAATGAATTGGGTATTCTAAATTTATTTTTAAAAAGATTGTAAACGAGGGGCTATAAAGAGTGAGGAAATTTATATCAACAGAGTAAAAGTATTGGGAGAAATTTGAGTGAGGAAAATAAGACAAATCCCTGGGGCTTGATGGCCAACATCCTAGTGTTATAAAGGAAATAGCTGCAGAGATGGAGGAAGTCCCAATAATTATTTTTCAGAATTCATTGGATTCTGGAAGGGTCCTATCAGATTGGAAGTTTGCAAATGTTACTCTGCTTCTCAAGAAAGGAGGGGGGTGAGAAAACACACATACAAGTCAGTTAAACTAATATCAGTTGTTGGGAAAATGTTGGAATCTATTATTAAGGAAGTACTAAAAATATACTTAGAAAAGCACAAGTCAACATGATGGGCACGATTCTCCGACCCCACGCCGGGTGGGAGAATCGCGGGGCGGGGGGGGGGGGTGATTCACGCCACGCCGATGGGGCGAGCGGCCTGCCGAATCCGACCGGTTCACGCTGGCGCCAACCACACCTGGTCGCTGCCGGCGTGAACATCACGCAACCGCTGCCTGTGGGGGGCGGAGGGAGGATCGATCACCGGGGCGTGCTCAGGAGAGGTCTGGCCCGCGATCAGTGCCCACCGATCGTTGGGCCGACGTCTCTGAAAGACGCACTCTTTTCCCTCCGCCGCCCCGCAAGATCAATCCGCCATGCCTTGCGGGACAGCGGAGAGGAAGACGGCAACGGCGCATGCACAGGTGACGTCATTTAGGCGCTGCCGGCTGCGTCATTCAGGCCGCGCCGCTTTGACGCAAGCGTCAAGGCCCGGCACGCGAGATTGATGCACCGCCGCTCCTAGCCCCGGGGGGGGGGGGGGGGGGGGGGGGGGGGGGGGGGGCGGCGGGCTCCGACGCCAGAGTGAAACACTCCGGGTTTCACTCCGGCGTCGGCACTTTGTCTCCCTTTGGGAGAATTTCGCCCGATGTCACCAAAGGGAAATTCTGTTTTAACAAATTTATTAAAGCTTTTTCAAGATGTAATTAAGGTAGATAATGGGGAACCTAGTATGGATATAGTATGCCTGGATTTCCAAAAGGCTTTCGATAAGGTGCCGCACAAAAGGTTAACAGGTAAGATAAATGTGAACAGGCAAGATAAGTGTGCATGGAGTTGAAGGAAATATATTTGCATGGATAAAAAAATATTAGTTAACAGGTAGGAAGCAGAAAGGTGGTCCTGACTGGGAAGTTTTCAAGTTGACAGGTAATAAATAACGGATTACCACAAGGGTCAGTGCTGGGACTCAGCTATTTACATCGTAATGTATCTAAGTTTGCTGATGCATCGAAGTTTGATGATGCAAAGCTAGGTGGAAAGTAAAGCTGTGGGGAACGCACAGAGGCTGCAAAGAGATATCAACAGGTTAAGTAAGTGGGCAGCATATCACAGATATGCTGTTAGGTGATTTGGACATTGAGTTCTCCCTCAGTGTACCCGAACAGGTGCCGTAGTGTGGTGACTAGGGGCTTTTCACAGTAACTTCATTGCAGTGTTAATGTAAGCCTACTTGGGACATTATTAAAGATTATAATGTAGGGAGGTGTAAATTATTCACTCTGGTCAAAAGATTAGAAGCACTGAATATTTTTTAAAAAGATGATAAACTTGTCAGTGTTGATGTTCAAAGAGACTTTGGTGTGCAAGCAACACAAAGTTAACATCCAGGTACAGCAAGCAGTTAGGAAGTCAAAGGGCATGTTGGCCTTCATTTCAAGAGGTTTGCTGGGGAGGAATAAAGTTATGCTAGAGTTATACAGGGTTTTGGTGAGACTACCTCTGGAACACTGTGTGGTTTTGGTCTCCACATTGAAAAGTCTTTTTGCCTTTGAGGTAGTACAGCAAAGGCTCACTAAATGGTCCCTGGGATGAGGCAGTTGACCTATGATGAGAGGTTGAGCAAATTGGGTCAGTTTTCTCTGTAGTTCAGCAGAATGTGAGACGATCTAATTGAAAGATACAAGATTCTGAAGGAGCTTGATAGAGTATATTCTGAGAGATTGTTTCTGGTTGGGGACTCTAAAACGCTGAGGCCCAGTCTCAGGATAAGGCACTGATCACTTAGGACTGAGGTAATAGGAAATTACTTCATTCATTTCACTCAAAGGGTTGCTGATGAATTCTCTACCCTATAGGGTTGTGGACGCTCAATCATTGAATACACCTAAGGCTGGGATAGATAAATGTTTGTTGTCTTGGAGAATTGAGAGATTTGGGGAACTGGCAGGGAAGTGAAGTTAAAGCCCAAGATCAGACATGATTGCGTTGAATGGGCTGGTTCGAAGAGCCATTTAGTTTAACTCCTATTTTTGTATTCTTGTGTTTATAATATTTTTCAAATTACACATGATGTAACTTCAGAATTGCAACATTTCCTTTATCCTTTTCTCCCCTTCAAACAGCAAGCAAACTAACATCAATTTTCTGATTTAAATTTGTAAAATCTAAAATTAGATAAAAATGTATTAGTTTGTCTCACGCTGTAGTCCAAAAGGCACACTTGTACTAACCTAAGAATAAATTAAAAGCGTGGAATCACAGGGACAATACCTCATAAATGCTGTGGGTGAGAGTAATCACAGAAGTGTAAATTCCTGACCAATTTCAAATTTGAATCACATTATGCTTGTTCAAGATGAGTACTGTGAATTCATCTTGCTGTGCGATTTTAAAGATCTCGATGGACAGAATCCTAGCACAATTGCACCAAGTAGTATGTTCAACCATTGGGACACGAGTGGAACTCCGATCTCGTGCGCTAACCAGGAACTATTAATTCATTGCCCCTGTGACACTGTAGCATCTATCCAAATTTGAGTGTTCTGATTTCTGGCTGAGTAAGTGGTTACCAGGATATTAGCTTTAGTGTTTAGCACTGTTGCTTCACAATGCCAGGCTCGCAGGTTCAATTCCTGCTTGGGTCACTGTCTGTGTCCGGAGTCTGCACGTTCTCCGTGTGTCTGCATGTGTTTCCTCCGGGTGCTCTGGTTTCCTCCCACAAATCCCGAAAGACGTGCTTGTTAGGTGAATTGGACATTCTGAATTCTCCCTCGGTGTACCCAAACAGGTGCCGGAGTGTGGCGACTAGGGGATTTTAACAGCAACTTAATGCATCATTAATGTAAACCTACTTGTGACAATAATAATGATTACTCTTATTCTTGTTATTAAATTGACAAAATTGATATCTCCATTATAGGTGTTGTGGATCTTCCAGAGGAGAACCGAGAAGCTGCATACAATGCTATCACTTTGCCAGAGGAATTTCATGATTTTGACCAGCCGTTACCTGACTTAGAGTAAGTGTTTTAAAATCTTGTTTGAGGAAGTGATTATTCTTGCACCATAAAATAATTTCAGAATTAAAATGAAAGAGTGCATAATTCAAAATGGTAACGTATGAATATATACAGTGTGATAGTTTGGGGTATTGAGTAATACATAGATACATGGAAGATAGGAAGAGGCCTTTTGGCCCTTCGAGCCTGATCACGATCATGACTGATCATCCAACTCAACAGTCTAATCCTGCTTTCTCCCCATAGCCTTTGATCCCATTCTCCCCAAGTGCTATATCCAGCTGTCTCTTGAATATATTCAAATCTCTTGTGTACGATCGAACAACACTAACGAGAAATAAAACAAATCTACCCTGATTTATTTTAATCAGGGAGTGTGTATGTGCGTGTGTGAACATTACTAGCTGCAGAACCATACTGTTGCACTTGTCACTAGTAAGGGGGGGTGGGATGTAAGGGAAGATGCGTTGGAGAGATGCCAATGCCAAACATGATCTATCTGAAACTTTTTTGGATGGAGAGAATATGTTAAAATTAACCAGGCTATTCACAGAAGCAACATCGAAATAGAACAAACAGTTCCTTTTCACTTGGAGTTCAGAAAAAAAACATGTTCAGGTAAATCCTATTTTTTAAGTAGTGGCATTTTACTGGAAATGCTGGTTTTACACAATGAAAGTGAAGTGTCAATCACTTGAACACACACTTTCCTGCTCAATAAGTTGTAGAGCAAACAATGAACGGACTTTTAAGGAGTACCTTGGTGTTTAGTAGAAGTGGAATCCTGGAAGAGTTTTTCTCCAAGTATGGGCAGATCAAATTGCATAAAAGAATCGTTAACTGAACAACACTTCTTCAGTTTCATGTTATGACAAATAATGCAAGTACAGCTCACCTTTGCACCTCTACATTTTTATTAACTAAATTCAAATATCAATATGGAAATAGACAAATGTAGAAAGCCCTAAATTGGAGTATCTAATTAGAAAAATCATAATTTTATTATCAAAAAAAATTCTTACTTGAATATCATTAAGATCGAGTAATGATCAGCTGCAGCACTATATATGACAAGTAAAAGGCTAAAATCTGAAATATTTAGCACAGACTTCATCCGAGCACTTTTTGTAAGCCTCACTGCTACATGGCCGTGTGATATGAACATTGCCAGTGTTTGATGTTTCTATTTTTAGCATTCCAGAGAAAATGTGACTGAATGATACTTTCATGTAGCAGCAGTGAATTTCCTGAACAATTCGTCTATAAACCGCTTTTTAAAAAAAAGTAAAAAAAATTTATTCAAATTTTCACAAAAAAGAAAACAATAACAGAAAATTCTAAGAACAAAAAAAAAACAGAAGCCCCCCGCCGTAAATACAAAAGAGAAACAATAAATTAACGCCCGTCGTTGGCAAAAAACAGATATTCAACCCAAAACAAAGAGACAACCCCCCCGGGTTGCTGCTGCTGACCTTTTGTTTTTACCGTTCTGCCAGGAGATCTAGGAATGGTTGCCATCTCCTGAAAAACCCCTGCACTAACCCCCTTGGGGCAAATTTCACCCCCTCCAATTTAATAAACCCCGCCATATCGTTGACCCAGGCCTCCACGCTTGGGGGCCTCTCATCGTTCCACTGAAGAAGAATCCTCCGCCGGGCTACTAGGGACGCAAAGGTCAGAACACCGGCCTTTTTCGCCTCCTGCACTCCCGGCTCCACTGCAACCCCAAATATTGCGAGTCTCCAGCCTGGATTGACCCTGGATCCTACCACCCTCGATACCGTCCTTGCTACACCCTTCCAAAATTCCCCCAGCGCTGGGCATGCCCAGAACATGTGGACATGGTTTGCTGGGCTCCCTGAGCACCGAATACACCTGTCCTTGGTCCTAAAAAACCGGCTCATCCTTGTCCCGGTCATATGAGCCCTATGCAGTACCTTAATCTGTATGAGGCTAAGCCTCGCACACGAAGAGGAGTTCACCCTTTCTAGGGCATCCGCCCACGTCCCCCCCTCAATCTCCTCACCCAGCTCCTCCTCCCATTTATCTTTCAGCTCCTCCACCGAGGCCTCGTTTACCTCCTGCATCACCTGGTACACTTCCGAGATCCTCCCCTCTCCAACCCATACCCCCGAGAGCACCCTGTCCTGGACCCCACGCGGCGGCAGCAGGGGGAACCCCGCCACCTGCCACCTGACAAACGCCCTTGCATGTACCTGAAGGTGTTCCCGGGGAGAGCCTGAACTTCCCTTCCAGCTCACCCATGCTCGCAAACTTCCCGTCTATGAACAGATCCCCCAGCCTCCTGACACCTGCCCTGTGCCAACTCAGGAACCCGCCATCAATTCTCCCTGGAACAAACCGGTGGTTCCCCCGTATTGGGGACCCCATCGAGGCCCCCACCTCCCCCCTGTGCCGCCACCATTGCCCCCAAATCTTGAGGGTATCTGCCACCACAGGGCTCATGGTATACCTCATCGGAGGGAGCGGCAGCGGCGCCGTTGCAAGCGCTTCCAGGCTCGTACCCACACAGGATGCCATCTCCAGCCTCTTCCATGCCGCCCCCTCCCCGTCCATTACCCACTTACACACCATCGCTGCGTTGGCAGCCCAATAATACCCACAGAGGTTGGGCAACGCCAGCCCCCCCCCCCCCCCCCCCCCCCCCCCATCCCTGCCCCGCTCCAGGAACACCCGTCTCACCCTTGGAGTCCCGTGTGCCCACACAAACCCCGTAATGCCTGAAAAAGGCCTTCGGGATAAGGATGGGGAGGCACTGGAACAGGAACAGAAACCTCGGGAGCACCGTCATCTTGACTGACTGCACCCTACCCGCCAAAGACAGCGGCAGCATGTCCCACCTCTTAAACTCCTCCTCCATTTGCTCCACCAGCCTTGTGAGGTTTAGCTTATGCAAGGCCCCCCAGCTCCTGGCCACCTGAACCCCCAAGTGCCTGAAGCTCCTCTCCACCCTTTTCAGTGGGTGCCTCCCAATCCCCCCCTCCTGGTCCCCCGGGTGTACCACAAACAGCTCGCTTTTCCCAAAGTTAAGCTTATACCCTGAGAAATCCCCAAATTACCGGAGAATCCCCATCACCACCGGCATTCCCCCCACCGGGTCCGCCACATACAACAATAGGTCATCCACATAGAGCGACACTCGGCGCTCCTCCCCACCCCGGACCAGCCCCCTCCAATCCCCCCACTCATTCAGCGCCATAACCAGGAGTTCAATTGCCAGCGCAAAAAGTAGGGGGGACAGAGGACACCCCTGCCTCATCCCTTGGTTTAGTCGAAAATACTCCGACCTCCTCTTCTTCGTGGCCACACTCTCCATCGGGGCCTCATACAACAGCCTCACCCAACTGACAAACCCCTCCCCAAACCCAAACCTTTCCAGCACCTCCCACAAGTACCCCCACTTGACCCTATCAAAGGCCTTCTCCGCATCTAGCGCCACCACTATCTCCGCCTCCCCTTCCACCGCCGGCATCAAAATAACGTTCAGGAGCCTCCGTATATTAGTGTTCAGCTGCCTCCCCTTTGCAAACCCCGTTTGATCCTCGTGGATAACCTGCGGCACACAATCTTCTATTCTCGTGGCTAAGATCTTTGCCAACAAATTGGCGTCCACATTCAGGAGTGAGATCGGCCTGTATGACCCACACTGCAGGGGATCCTTGTCTCGCTTAAGGATCAAGGTGATCAGCGCACGAGACATCGTCGGGCAAATCCGCTTCCTCCCTCGCCTTGTTGAAGGTCCTAACCAACAGGGGGTCCAGCAGGTCTGCATACGCCTTGTAAAATTCAACCGGGAACCCATCCGGCCCCGGCGTCTTCCTCGACTGCATGTTCCCTATCTCTTTAACCAGCTCCTCAAGCTCAACTGGCGCCCCCAGACCCTCCACCTGTCCCTCCTCCACCCTCTGGAATCTCAGCCGGTCCAAAAAGCGCCCCATCCCCCCCTTCTCCGCCGGAGGTTCGGACCGATATAGTCTCTCATAAAAGTCACCGAAGACCCCATTAATGTCTACCCACCTCCGCACAACATTTCCTCCCCGGTTCTTAACTCCACCAATCTCCCTAGCCGCATCCCGCTTACGGAGCTGGTGTGCCAGCATCCTACTCGCCCTCTCCCCCATACTCGTACACCGCACCCTGAGCCTTTCTCCGTTTGAGCCTCCGCCTTTCTGGTGGTCAACAAGTCGAACTCAGCACGAAGGCTGCGCCGCTCCCTCAGCAATCCCTCCTCCGGGGCCTCCGCGTACCTCCTGTCCACCATCACCATCTCCCCCACCAATCTCTCCCTTTCTCTCTGCTCCCCTCTCTCCCTGTGGGCCCGAATGGAGATCAACTCCCCCGAACCACCGCGTTCAGCGCCTCCCAGACCTTCCCCACTCGGACCTCCCCACTATCGTTGGCCTCTAGGTACCTCTCGATGCATCCTCGAACCTGCCCCCTCACATCCTCGTCCACCAGCAGCCCCACCTCCAAGTGCCACAATGGGCGCTGGTCCATCTCCTCCCCCAGCTCGAGGTCCACCCAATGCGGGGCATGGTCAGAAATTGCTATCGCCGAGTACTCAGCGTCTACTACCCCCGCAATCAGCGCCCTACTCAAAACAAAGAAGTCGATCCGGGAGTAGGCCTTATGCACATGGCATAAGTATGAAAATTCCCTGGCCCTCGGCCTCGTGAACCTCCAAGGATCCACCCCTCCCATCTGGTCCATAAACCCCCTCAGCACCTTAGCCGCCGCAGGCCTCCTACCCGTCCTGGAACTGGATCGATCCAGTGGCGGATCCAGCACTGTGTTAAAATAGCCCCCCATTATCAGTCCCCCCACCTCCAAATCTGGAATCCAGCGCAACATGCGCCGCATGAAACCCGCATCATCCCAATTCGGGGCATATACATTGACCAGCACCACCCACTCCCCTTGCAGATTGCCGCTCACCATCACGTACCTCCTGCCGCTGTCTGCCACCACACTCGACGCCTCAAACGACACCCTCTTCCCCACCAGGATCGCCACCCCCCGGTTTTTTGCATCCAGCCCCGAATGAAACACTTGGCCCACCCCCCCTTCCTCAACCTGACCTGATCCACCACCTTCCGGTGCGTCTCATGAAGCATAGTCACGTCCCCCTTCAGCCCCCTCAGGTGCGCGAACACGCGTGACCGTTTGACCGGCCCAATCAGTCCCCTCACATTCCAGGTGATCAACCGGATCGGAGGGCCACCTGCCCCGTCGACTAGCCATCACACTTGCGTAGTCTGCCACGTGCCCGCCCTCCCCCGCTCAGCCCGTTCCCCACAGTGACAGACCGCCATCCTGATCCCCTCTGCACGCTCCAGCTCCTTCTTGGCCATTCCAGCAGCAACCCGGTATCCCCCCCCATCCCCCTCCCCCAATCCCCCCCCCAAAAAAGCTCGGGGTCCCCCTAGCTGCGTAACTCCGGTCACTGTACTTCCGTAAGTCAGCCGACTCCTGCTGACCCCGGCTGCTCCCGCCACCCCAATTACCCTCCCCAGTGTCCCCCAACCATTCCCCCAATGCCGACCCTGCCCCCGCTTCTCCAGCGCGAGAGAGAGGCCCGCGCCCCCATCCCAAGCCCCGCCCCCCAACCCAAAACGCAGGAAGATAGGCACATGACCCAACAGGGCTGCGAACCACACCCAAACCCGTAACCAGTGAAATAATAAAAATCCCAACATGATATGATAAAACACCCAAGTAAACAGATAACAGTCCTGAAAAGCAGAAAAGAAAAGGCAGGACAGCAACAAAAAAAAAACATCGTCCAATAGAACCAAAAAGAGCGAAAGGATATCAAGGAGGACAAAGCCTCCAGGCTGCGTACAACGTTCCCCAGTCCACCGTTCAAGTCCAGCTTCTCTGCCTGGACAAAAGTCCAGGCCTCCTCCGGGGAGTCAAAATAAAGTTGGCAGTCTTTATAAGTGACCCACAGGCGTGCCGGCTGTAACAGGCCAAACTTGACCCCCTTCTTGTGGAGCACTGCCTTCGTCCGGTTAAACCCAGCCCTTCTCTTCGCCACCTCCGCACTCCAGTCCTGGTAGATCCTGATCTCCGTATTCTCCCACTTACTACTCCTATCCCTCTTTGCCCAACGAAGCACACACTCACGGTCGACCAAGCGTTGAAATCGGACGAGCACCGCCCTGGGTGGCTCGTTCGGCCCGGGCTTCCGCAGCCGCACCCAATGGGCACTCTCCAGCTCCAGGGATCCCCGGAACAACCCCGCGCCCATCAGCGAGTCCAGCATCAGGACCACGTAGGCCCCCAAATCCGAACCTTCCAGTCCCTCCGGGAGGCCCAAAATCCGCAGATTCTTCCGGCGGGAGCGGTTCTCCATCTCCTCCATCCTTGCCAACCATTTCTTGTGAAGCACCTCGTGCGACTCCACCTTCACCGCCAGGCCGAGGAGTTTGTCCTCGTTCTCTGAAGCCTTTTGCTGCAGCTCCTGAATCTCCGAAGCCTGAGCCGTCTGAGTCGCCCCGAGCCTGTCCAGCGATGCCCTCAACGGCTCCAGGATCTCAGCTTTTAGTTCCTGGAAGGAGCGCAGCAGCAGCTCCTGCTGCTCCCTCACCCACTGCTGCCACGCTGCCGGTTCCCCGCCCGCCGCCATCTTGTCCTTTTTGCCTCGCATCTTCTTCAGCTGCAAAGCTGATTTTCTGGTCGCTCCACTTCTAGTCCAGCCCGGCCGCCAAGCGCCGAGGCTGCGTTCCCACCTGGGGAAAAATCAAATCAGCGCCGTTGCGGGCCCTTAAAAGAGCCCTTGGTGAGATCTTTTCCAGTTGTTCCCTCTGCTGCTAGAATCCAGCTTTCATAAGGGCCCTCAGGTCAGCTTGAAGCCTCTAACACAGCCCTTCCCCCGCCTGCATGCTGAATAGGCTTTTGTCTCTCTGCTGCAGCCCCAGCCAAATCCTACACTGTTTCTGCGGGAATAGAAACCAAGAAACATATTCCCTGGGGGAAAGTACTCCTCCAACATTCACCTATACTTTTTCATAAAAATTCCACTCCATATTGCTTAAAAAAGGGCTCTTTTCTGTGATCTTGGCAGGAACTGCCGTGTGTGTGACCACTCCATGGTGCACACCGGATGTCTGTAAACCGCTTTTTGACGTTCGGGTGGGGTTAACCTTGTTTTACTGCTTACTATTCGGGGGATAGCTGAAAAACCTGAATCTATTGAGTCTTCACCATTTGGCAGTAATGGGGGGTGATAACCATGTGTGATGGTTATCCACAATTCTTGATTTGCCCACAATTATAATGCATGTGTTTTGACTGATCTTTTTGACATGATATTTTGTTAAAGTTCTACCGTTGAGTATTTTCTAGCTCTCGTCTAATCAATTTAATTTGCATAATTTAAAATCTTTGTTTAACCAAATCAATAATGATGTATTTTCTAGCGATATTGATGTGGCTCAACAGTTTACCTTGAACCAGAGTAGAGTGGAAGAAATCACTATGAGAGAGGAAGTGGGCAACATAACTTTACTTCAGGATAATGACTTTGGTGAGAATTAAAAATTTTCTCAGACACAAATCATCTGAATTGTTTTATCTCATTTTCATTTCTCCAGTGATTTATTAATTTAGTCCTTCACATTACTTCTATCAGGAGTAGAGGTTCGTGACATTATAACTGCTTGCAAAAAATTGCTTTGTGTGCTATTTCAGCTGTTAATATTTAATATCCAATATATTTTACCTGCTTCATTACTTTGCCACAAGTAAGAACTTTAATCTTCAAGTCATGAGAACTAGCATCAAGCAATTTCGCCCCTAAGCATTTAAAAATTTTAATCCGTATCCAATTTGTAAACATAAATTCTATTTTGGATGAATTCTAGTCGTTCCAGTCGTGTAGCAAGCTTAAGGAGTTGGTGCAGCATTTGTCTCTTTCAGGAGATTTCTGAAGTCACAGCATAAACATATATAACAGACTTAATGGACCAGCTACTCTTTATCCTGTCCTTCATGTGTGTATGTTTGTGACTAATATTTTCATTCCCTAATGGCAACAGTGCTGAGGATGTGTATTTGTGTCATTCAAATGATAGACTGGGAAGGGTGGATATTTGGCTCCAATTTTAACACCCATTGTCCAGCAAGAATACCGTGAGAGGGTTAAAATTTATAAATTCTATTTGTGGCTCCAACTCTTGTTTCCAGACCTAGTATTTGGGAGAATTATGCCAGCAGCAATGCTTCTGCTGAAGGCAGACTAGCTCTACTGGATTTTCAGATGTCACAGTTCTTTGATCAGCATTGCAACTTGTGTTAACCTGAAATCAGAATGCTCTGCACTTTATGTAATTTGACTTCAGAACCATGATAGGAGGCTACAATTGCTCATCGAGGCCAAAATAAGTATTTATTTTTTTAAAAGTTCTGTCAGAGCTTCTTGTTGATGAGGAGCAGAAATGTTCCACAAAGGGCTAACAAGGAATCCATGGGCAACTGCAACCCTGGCCTTATTCCCAGTCATGTTGAAACCTTTCTCTCTTAGTGCCAGGAATTATTCCCATAGGAATAGGTTACAGGTAGTTTTCTGCCACTAAATTCCCAGGCCGTACCTCTGATAGTGAATCTAGTTGAGTGTCAGTCAGGACTTCAAGAACTCCATGAAATTGGAACCTGCCATAAGGAGCATCAGGGATTCCATGCCTCTGAACTCATGCACATTCTGGCAAATCACATATCATTAGGGCTTTAAACTAAAAGGGGTGGGGTGGAGGAGGATTCAGGTGAAGGGAGATTTAAAATTTAAAGACAAAAGTATTTGGGTAAACAGCAGCAGAATGGGACAGTCAGGAAGCAGAGTTTAACAGTAATATTGCATGATTAAATAAGGTTCAAGGGCAGCACAGTGGCACAGTGGTTAGCCGAGGTCCCAGGTTCGATCCCAGCTCTGGGTCACAGTCCATGTGGAGTTTGCACATTCGCCCTGTGTTTGCGTGGGTTTTCGCCCCCACAACACACAGATGTGCAAGGTAGGTGGATTGAACACGCCCCTTAATTGGAAAAAATTAATTCTAAATTTTTTTTAATGATTAAATAAGGTCCAAGCAACAAATAACAGGAAAAAAAAATATTCCTAATCTGAATGGGTGAAGCATTGGCAAGAAGATAAATAGCGTTATGAGACAAATAGAGATAACTGGTTTAGACTTAATCACCAATGCACATGGTACAAGGTAACCAGAGCTGGGAAATAAATATTCCAGAGGGTACAACATTTCGGAAAGATAGGCAGATGGAAAAGGAGGAGGAGGAGTAGTAGCCATGATATTGAAGGAAGACCCAAGGACAGTAATGAGTAAGGGTCTTGGGTCAGAAGATTAGGAAATAGAGTTCCTACATTCAATCCCTGCAGTGTAGAAGGAAGCCATTGAGTCTGCACCAACCCTCTGAAAGAGCATCCACCTAGGTCTACTCCCCGTCCTATTGCTGTAACCCCACCTAACTTGCATATCTCTGGACACTAAGGGCAATTTAGCATAGCCAATCCACCTAACTTTCACATCTTTGGACTGTGGGACAAAACCAGAGCGCCCGGAGGAAACCCACGCAGACACGAGGAGAATGTGGAACGCCACAGACAGTCGCCCAAGGCTGCAATTGTACCCGGGTCCCTGATGCTGTGAGGCAGCAGTGCTAACCAGATAGAATCCATAAAGATGGAAATAAGAAATAACAAGGATCAGAAAACACTGGGGAAAGTCGCTTATACACTCCCTAACAGTGCATGTACCGTTAGAGTATTAAGCAAGAAATAATTGGAGCTTGTACTAAAGACAAATTAATAATTGTGATTCTTTAATCTCCAAATAAACTGGACAAATTAATTGGAAACGGTAGCCTGGAAAATAAGTATGTAGGAAACTTATCAAGAAAGATTAACCACTGGCTTACTAGTGAAGGCAAGGGTAGTATTAGACTAAAAGAGACTTTTAATGTTCCTTGGAACAGTAGTAAATCTGAGGATTGAGAATGTTTTAGAAACCAGCAAAGGGTCATCAAAATGTTTATTTTAAAGAAAAGGGGAAAAATAGAATAAACTAACCAAAAATGTGAAAACATTCATTGAAGCTCTTATAATACGTAAAAAGGAGAAATTATCACGGGAAGTGACAGAGATATTCACATTCGAAGACACAAATTACAGACCAGAAATAGAGGGTAGCTGAAGAACTAAT
The DNA here is from genome assembly GCF_902713615.1 of Scyliorhinus canicula. Classification (NCBI taxonomy): domain Eukaryota; kingdom Metazoa; phylum Chordata; class Chondrichthyes; order Carcharhiniformes; family Scyliorhinidae; genus Scyliorhinus; species Scyliorhinus canicula. The sequence continues at coordinate 137,057,837 of NC_052155.1, read as the reverse complement.
AAGATGTGGAGATGCCGGGGTGAGCACAGTAAGAAGTCTTACAACACCAGGTTAAAGTCAAAGGTTTGTTTCGAATCTCTAGCTTTCGGAGCACTGTTCCTTCACCTGAGGAAGGAGCAGTGCTCTGAAAGCTAGCGATTCAAAACAAATCTGTTGAACTTTAACCTGCTATTGTAAGACTTCTTACTGAACTAATAAGAGTGAAGGAGCGTTTATTTTTCTGCTGACATTAATTATGTTAGTCGAAACTTAAAAGAGTCTAAAATCTGAAAATTCCCGAGATCTGACGGCCTACAGGCTGCAGATACAGTGGATGTGCTAGATGTGATTTCTTAAAATTTCCTGGATTCCAGAACTGTCCCAGCATTATTGTAAGCTAACAGATGTAACACCTCTATTCCAGAAAGGAGGGAGAGAGAATACCGGGAACTATGGGCCAGTTAGCCAGACATCGGTCATCAGGAAAATGGCAGTCATTATTTTATTTTTTTAAATAATTTTTATTGAAATTTTTACAAAATATAAACATCTTAACTCTATTAACAAACAACCGCGGTAACACCCCAAGAACAATACCCCCCCCAACTTCAAACAAAAGGAAAAAGAAAGAAAAACAAAAGAGCACCCAAACAACAAAAGGGAAAGAGATATCACCCGCCACATCCCACAGACCTATGTACACAGTTCTTCCCCCCCCCCCCAGCCCCCCCTCCCGGGTTGCTCCTGCTGTCGGCCTATTTCCCTACCGTTCCGCCAGGAAGACCAGGAAAGGCTGCCACTGCCTGAAAAACCCTTGTACTGATCCCCTCAGGGCAAATTTCACCCTCTCCAATTTAATGAACGCGCCATATCATTGATCCAGGCCTCCACACTTGGGGGCCTCGCATCCTTCCATTGGAGCAAGATCCTCCGCCGGGCTACTAGGGACGCAAAGGCCAGAACACCGGCCTCTTTCGCCTCCTGCACTCCCGGCTCCACCGCAACCCCAAAAATTGCGAGTCCCCAGCCTGGCTTGACCCTGGATCCCACCACCCTCGAAACCGTCCTTGCTACCCCCTTCAAAAACTCCCCCAGCGCTGGGCACGCCCAAAACATATGGGCGTGGTTCGCTGGGCTCCCCGAACACCTAGCACACCTGTCCTCGCCCTCGAAAAACCTACTCATCCTCGACCCAGTCATGTGGGCCCTATGCAGCACCTTGAACTGTATGAGGCTAAGCCTCGCACAGGAAGAGGAGGAATTCACTTTCTCCAGGGCATCCGCCCACGTCCCCTCCTCAATCTCATCACCCAGCTCCTCTTCCCATTTACCCGTCAGTTCCTCCACCGAGGCCTCGTCTACCTCCTGCATCACCCGGTATATGTCCGAAATCCTCCCTCCTCCAACCCACACCCCCGAGAGCACCCTGTCCCGTACCCCACGTGGGGGCAACAAGGGGAATCCCTCCATCTGCCGCCTGGCAAACGCCCTAACCTGCATGTACCGAAACATGTTCCCCGGGGGGAGCCCAAACTTCCCCTCTAACTCCCCCAAGCTCGCGAACCTCCCCTCCACAAACAGGTCCCTCGACCTCCTAAACCCTGCCCTGTGCCAGCCCAGAAATCCGCCATCGATGCTCCCTGGGACAAACTGATGGTTCCCCCGTATCGGGGCCTCCATCGAGCCCCCCATTTCTCCCCTGTGCCGTCTCCATTGCCCCTAGATTTTGAGGGAAGCCGCCACCACCGGGCTCGTGGTATACCTCGTTGGAGGGTGCGGCAACGGCGTCGTTACTAGCGCCTCCAAGCTCGTGCCCACACAAGACGCTGCCTCTATCCTCTTCCATGCTGCCCCTTTCTCGTCCATTACCCACTTACGCACCATCGCTGCGTTGGCAGCCCAATAGTACCCACAGAGGTTGGGCAACGCCAGCCCCCCCCTATCCCTGCCTCGTTCCAGGAACACTCTTCTCACCCTCGGAGTCCCATGCGCCAACACAAATCCCGTGATACTCCTGTTGACCCTCCTAAAAAAGGCCTTCGGGATAAGGATGGGAAGGCACTGGAACAGGAACAAAAACCTCGGGAGCACTGTCATCTTAATGGACTGCACCCTCCCCGCCAGTGACAGCGGTAACATATCCCACCTCTTAAACTCCTCCTCCATCTGCTCCACCAACCTTGTGAGGTTGAACTTGTGCAGGGCCCCCCAGCTCCCCGCCACCTGGACCCCTAGGTACCTGAAGCTCTTCCCTGCCTGCTTCAATGGGAGCCTACCAATCCCCTCCTCTTGGTCCCCCGGATGTACCACAAACACCTCACTCTTGCCCAGGTTCAACTTATACTCTGAGAAACCCCCGAATTCACTAAGAATCCTCATCACCTCCGGCATCCCCCCCACAGGGTCCGCCACATACAGCAACAGGTCGTCCGCGTACAGCGACACTCGATGCTCCTCCCCACCCCGCACCAAGCCCCTCCAGTTCCCTGACTCCCTCAGTGCCATGGCCAGGGGCTCAATTGCCAATGCGAAGAGCAAGGGGGACAGGGGGCACCCCTGTCTCGTCCCCCGGTACAGCCGAAAGTACTCCGACCTCCTCCTATTTGTGGCTACACTCGCCAATGGGGCCTCGTAGAGCAGCCTCACCCACCGGATAAACCCCTCCCCAAACCTCTCCAACATCTCCCACAAATACTCCCACTCAACCCTATCGAAGGCCTTCTCCGCATCTAATGCCACCACTATCTCCGCCTCCCCTTCCACAGCCGGCATCATAATAACGTTGAGGAGCCTTCGTACGTTTGTATTTAGCTGCCTTCCCTTCACAAACCCCGTCTGGTCCTCATGAATAACCCCGGGCACGCAATCCTCTATTCTGGTGGCCAGGATCTTTGCCAGCAGCTTAGCGTCGGCGTTCAGCAGCGAAATCGGCCTATGTGATCCGCACTGCAGAGGGTCCTTGTCCCGCTTCAGGATCAAGGAAATCAGCGCCCGTGACATAGTTGGGGGCAAAGCCCCCCCCTCCCTTGTCTCGTTAAAGGTCCGGCCCAACAGGTCCAAATACCTTTTATAAAATTCCGCCGGAAACCCGTCCGGCCCCGGCGCCTTCCCCGACTGCCTGCTCACTATCCCCTTGACCACCTCCTCCAGCTCGATCGGCGCCCCTAGTCCCTTCACCTGCTCCTCCTCCACCCTCGGGAATCGCAGCTTGTCCAAGAAGCGCCCCATTCCACCCCCCTCCACCGGGGGTTCAGACCGGTACAGTTCCCCATAGAAGTCCCTGAAGACCCCATTAACATCTACCCCTCTCCGCACCACCTTCCCAGCTCTATCCACCACTCCCCCAATCTCCCTGGCCGCATCTCGCTTCCGGAGCTGGTGCGCCAGCATCCTGCTCGCCTTCTCCCCGTATTCATACACCGCCCCCTGTGCTTTCCTCCACTGAGCTTCCGCCTTTCTGGTAGTTAATAGGTCAAATCTGGCCTGAAGGCTACGCCTCTCCCCCAGCAATCCCTCCTCTGGGGCTTCCGCATATCTCCTATCCACCTGCACCATCTCCCCTATCAATCTCTCCCTCTCCCTATGGGTTCGGATGGAGATCAATTCCCCCCTCATCACCGCCTTCAATGCCTCCCAGACCGTCCCCACTCGAACCTCCCCGTTATCATTGGCCTCAAGGTACCTCTCGATACACCCCCGAACCCCCTCGGCCACCTCCTCATCTGCCAACAGCTCCACCTCCATGCGCCAGAGCGGACGTTGGTCCCTCTCTTCCCCCAGCCCGAGGTCCATCCAGTGCGGGGCATGATCTGAAATGGCAATGGCGGAGTATTCCACATCCTCCACCCTCGACAACCAACCCCCTGCTCAGGACAAAAAAAATCAATCCTCGAGTAGGCCTTATGTACGTGGGAGAAAAACGAGTATTCCCTGGCCCTTGGCCTCGCAAACCTCCAGGGTCCCCCCCCCCCCCCCCCCCCCCCCAATCTGGCCCATGAATCCCCTCAGCACCTTAGCCGCCGCCAGCCTCCTATCCGTCCGGGACTTGGATCGATCCAATGGGGGATCCAGTACTGTGTTGAAGTCGTCGTCTTCCCCCCCCCCCCCCCCCCCCCCCCCCCCCCCCATGATCAGGCCCCCCACCTCCAGGTCCGGAATGCGGCCCAACATACGCCGCATAAACCCCGCATCGTCCCAATTTGGGGCATAAATATTCACCAACACCACCCGCTCCCCCTGCAGCTTGCCATTCACCATCACATATCTCCCGCCACTGTCAGCCACCACATTTAACGCCTCAAACAACACCTTCTTCCCCACCAGGATCGCCACCCCCTTACTCTTCTCATCCAGCCCTGAGTGAAATACTTGGCCCTCCCATCCCTTCCTCAGCCGAACCTGGTCCACCACTCTCTGGTGTGTCTCCTGGAGCATGGCCACATCCGCCTTCAGTCCTTCAGGTGCGCAAATACCCGGGCCCTTTTGACCGGCCCATTCAGCCCCCTCACATTCCAGGTTATCAGCCGGATCCGAGGGCTCCCTGCCCCCCTCCCCTGCCGATTAGCCATACCCCCTCCCCCCCCCCCCCCCCCCCCCCCCCCCCCCGGCTAGGGCCCCTCCTAGCCGCGCCCCTCCCTCCACAGCACTCCCGTGAGTCATAGAACATAGAACAGTACAGCACAGAACAGGCCCTTCGGCCCTCAATGTTGTGCCGAGCCATGATCACCCTACTCAAACCCACGTATCCACCCTATACCCGTAACCCAACAACTCCCCCTTAACCTTACTTTTTCTAGGACACTACGGGCAATTTAGCATGGCCAATCCACCTAACCCGCACATCTTTGGACTGTGGGAGGAAACCGGAGCACCCGGAGGAAACCCACGCACACAGGGGGAGGACGTGCAGACTCCACACAGACAGTGACCCAGCCAGGAATCGAACCTGGGACCCTGGAGCTGTGAAGCATTTATGCTAACCACCATGCTACCCTGCTGCCCAGTCAGCTAACTTCTGCTGACCCCGGCGACTCCCGCCCTACCTTCGGCTCCTCCCCACGTGGGACTGCCCCTCCTCCATTGTGCCCGTCAACGGGTCCACCCTCCCCCCGCTCTCGCGCGGGAAAAGAAACAGCCAGCAACGACCCGTGCTTCTCAGCCCTGGCCCCGGCCCCGCCCCCACCATCTCACAGCGCAGGAAACCCGCAGAAAGCCCGCGCTTTCGCCCTGCCGGGCCCCTCCTCCTCCAGGGCCACTCCCATTGTCAGTCCCCCCCACCAGCTCCCCGAACTCCCCGTTTACGCCTCTGCCCGAACCCGTCCATCCGACCCCTGCTTAAAAACCCATATAGAAAAAACAGTACGACATTCTTACACTAAACCAAGCAAATGCAAATACAATATTATACAACATCCCCCATCCTAGACCCTCAGTTTGAGTCCAATTTCTCGGCTTGCACAAAGGCCCACGCCTCCTCCGGGGACTCAAAATAATGGTGCCGATCCTTATAGGTGACCCACAGACGCGCCGGCTGCAACATGCCGAACTTCACACTCCGTCTGTGGAGCACCACCTTCGTCCGGTTGAACCCGGCCCTCCGCCTCGCCACCTCCGCACTCCAGTCCTGGAAGATCCGCACCTCCGTGTTCTCCCACTTGCTGCTCCGCTCCTTCTTGGCCCACCGGAGCACACACTCACGATCCACGAACCGATGAAACCTCACCAACACCGCCCGCGGCGGCTCGTTCGGCTTGGGCCTCCTAGCCAGAATTCTGTGGGCCCCCTCTAACTCCAGGGGCCCCTGGAAGGACCCAGCCCCCATCAGCGAGTTTAACATAATCACCACATAGGCCGCTGGGTCCGACCCCTCCAGCCCCTCCGTGAGGCCCAGGATCCGCAAATTCTTCCTCCTCGACCGGTTGTCCAGCTCCTCGAACCGCTCCTGCCATCTTTTATGGAGCGTCTCGTGCATCTCCACCTTCCCGGCCACGACCTCGTCCTCCCTTTCGGAGGCCTGCTGCTGCAGCTCCCGGATCGCAGCCCCCTGGGCTGTCTGGGTCTCCATCAGTTCCTTGTTGGTTACCTTGATGGACTCCAGCAGCTCCAACTTCAGCTCCTGGAAGCAGCGCAGCAGAATCGCCTGCTGCTCCTGGGCCCACTTCCTCAGCTCCTCGAGGCCTTCGCCGGCCGCCATTTTATCTTCCTGCCCCCGTTTTTTCAGAGGCGCTTTCCTCGGTTTTTTCTCTGCCCCGCTCCTGGTCCGGACCATGGGACCGTTGGGGTCGACTCTTGTCCTCTTCCCCCGTTGAGATTCGCCGCTACAGCTCCGTTGGGGGCCCTGAAAAGAGCCCCAAAGTCCGTTCTCCGCGGGAGCCGCCGAATGTGCGGCTTAACTGCTCATTGCCGCCACCGGAAGTGATTGCAGTCATTATTAAGGAACTCCCAATACTGCACTTGGAAATTTATACTATGCTCAAGCAGAGTCACCATGATTTTACGGACAAAAAAAAACATGTTTGACAAATTTATTAAAGTTTCTTGAGAATGTAACTAGATAACAAAATTGTAGTAAGAGTAGAACATTCGGCCCCTCTAACCATTCAACAAAATCATGGTTGAGGTGATTGTAGATTTGACTCCACTTTGCTGCTTTACTCCTTTGACTCTCTTGTAGATCAAAGATCTGGCTCACCCAGCCTTGAATAAAATCAATGACCCAACCTCAACTGCTCTCTGGGGCAGAGAATTCCAAAGATTGACAATCCTCGAGAGAAGAAATTCTTGCCTTACACCATCTTAAATATAAAACCCTTTATTTTGAAACTTTTGCCCCTTAGTGCAATATGGCACCACCATCATGCTAACTGAGGCAGACTTTGAACAGATTTAGCAACTCAAGACTAGACATCCATGAGGTGCTGTGAGTCACCAGCAGCAGCCGAATTGTACGCCCACAATCTGTAAACTCATGGGCTGCATATACCCCATTCTACCATTACCACCAAGCCAGGGGATCAACCCTGGTTGAATGAAGAGTGCAGGACGGCATGCCAGGAGCGACACCAAGCATACCTAAAAATGAGGTGTCAACCAGGTGCAACTAAAACACAGGACTAGTTGCATGCCAAACAGCGTAAGCAGCAAGTAACAGATGCAGCTCAGCAATTCCACAACCAATGCATCAAATCTAAGCTCTGCAGTCCTGCCACATCCAGCCATCAATGGTGGTAGACAATTAAACAACTCACTGGAGGAGGAGCAGACTCCACAAATATCCCCATCCTGAAAGATGGAGGAGCCCAGCACATCAGTGCAAAAGGTGAGGCTTAAGCATTCACAACACATTTCAGCCAGAAATGGCAAGTGGATGATCCACTTGCAGCCATGTCTCTGTGATGCTCTGTGTGAGTGCAGTGTGGTAGCACAGTGGTTAGCATTGTAGCTTCACAGCGCCAGGGTCCCAGGTTCGATTCCCATCATGGGTGACTGTGCGGAGTCTGCATGTTCTCCATGTCTGCGTGGGCTTCCTCCAGGTGCTCCGGCCTCCTCCCACAAGTCCCGAAAGATGTGCTGTTAAGTAATTTGGACATTCTTAATTCTTCCTCTGTGTACCAAACAGGCGCCGGAATGTGGCAACTAGGGGCTTTTCACAGTCACAATCATTGCAGAGTTAATGTAAGCCTACTTGTGACAAAGATTATTATTATTATTTTCTTTTCAGTTGAAATCAGTGAGTTGTCATTTTATTTTCCCCTGACTAAAATGTAAATAATGAAGGTATCTGGCAATGATCCAGTTGCAGTGAGCTAAGAAAAAGTATAATTCTGTTCCGAATAATCAGCCATTGATTACCGTTGTTTCAGAAATGCTTTTTTTTTTACACTAAGTGGTTGTTAATTAATACTCGTAATGAAGACTTTGATCATGGTTAAAAAACATAATCTGTGTATGTGAATCTTCGCTCTTTAAAACATTCTAGGAACATTATTGGTCATAGCAACATTGAATATTTTTTCTTTTAGGCTGCTAAAAAGCATGGCCACTATACTCTAACAAAGTTGCTATCATGGTTTGATTTTGCAATTATACAACATAATAAATGCCAATATTGACTATCCTATTAAATGAATAATGGTTAATGCATGCACAAGTGCATGTAAATATCTGGAGTTGCATGTGGCCACAGTATGAATTTTAAATTGTTGATTATTTGGTCCAGTATTAGACAATTTAAAATTAAACATGGGAATCTCAATACAGTATCTGTTTTAGCTTTAGGACCTTTTCATTGGCTAATGGTTGAGATGATGGTTTTCTAATTTGCCTGGCACCTGCAAGCTATTAAAATTTATGGATTATGTGGAATTTTCACCCTCTATAAAGGTGATTTTGGTGTTGATGATCGTGAGATTATGCGTGAAGGCAGCACATTTGAAGAAGACATCATGGGAAGCACCAGCGACTCTAATCTGTTATTGGACCCAGTGCAAAACACCACAGCTCAGCTGGCTGAGAAAACTAATCATCTGGCCTATGATGACCCCCTCAAAAATGATGGATTTGGTGATGGAATTGATGGTGGAATTCTTGGTATGTCTACTCCATCGCTTATTGCAGGATTTAGATGAGTACATTTAGAAGTTGTATACATTCCTGTGGAGCAAATTAATCAAATGAGTGTTGCCCAGAAAACTTGGTTTTAAATTTAGTTTGAGTGGCTCTTGTATATTCTTAATTTCACTTGCAATTCATTTGCTCCCACTTGTATGTAATTGGACTACATTAGATCTTCTGAATAACTGTAACAGTCACGTGTCTAAGTCCAGGAAAGCCACCCTGCTTTTGCTCAAAGCATAACACCAGTGTATTGTTTAATGTTTTAGCCTGTCAAGTATAATTTTGCGTTTTTAGTGTATTGATTTCACAGGATGATACAGCACAGATAGTGGCCATTCGTCCCCTGGGCCAGATCTTTGGAGCTATCCAATTAAAACAGCTCAACTGAAAACTATTATTTTTATATATCTGATTCCCTTTTGAAATCTACCATTGGTCCTGTTTCTATCATCCTTTCAGATTGCAAGAACTCATAACATTGTTCTCTTGTTATCTTTGGTTCTTTTGCCAATCATCTTAAATCTATGCGCTTTTGTTCCAGACCCTCTTGCAAGTCAACTTTGCTTCCCCTTATTTACTCAAACCTCTTCATAATTTTGGATAATTCCATTTAATCAGCCCTTTAGCTTTTCTGTTCTAAAAAGAACAATCTCGGATTCTGTAAGCGTTCTACACAATCCAAGTCTCTTATTTCTTTTATTATTTAAGTAAATTTTGTCTGCTCAACCTTGGCATCCTTCCTAAAGTGCTGTGCTCCTAACTGGGGAGCCCATCAAGTAACTTATAAAGCTTTACTATAACTTTCTTACTTTTGTGCCCTGCCTCTGTTTATAAACCCAATCACGTATTTTTTTTTTAAGCCAACTTATCAATTTGTCCTCCCACCTTCAAAGATATGTGCATGTAAACACATTCCTGTACCCTCTTCAAAGTTGCATCATTTAGTTTTGTTTGGTAAAATCCCATTTTTAAAATATAGACCTATTTTTCTTTCATTCTCAAATTGACTGAAAAACATTTTTCTTGCCAGATGATAAACTTTTAAGTCATGATGATGGTGGTATATTTGACGATCCACCGGTATTACCAGATGGAGGAGTTTTGATGCCAGAAGAACCGATTCATCATGATGATGAAGATGTTATGTCCAGTGAGTATTTCAAATTTTTCTTTCATCGTTTAATCTTTACCAAGTGCATAAACTGAACCTGAAGTTTCTACCGTTCAGTTAACATAGCATTATTTTTAAACAGTGGGTGCCCCTGACAGTCCAGACTCTGATGATCCAGTTGAACCTCTGCCAACAATGACTGACCAGACAACTTTAGTACCAAATGAAGAGGAAGCATTTGCTTTGGAACCAATTGATATAACTGGTAAGTTCTTACATTAGGGGGTGTGACCAGATCAAGTGGGTAAAATATCAAAGCGAAAGGAGCGAATCCCAAGATGTCTGTTTCCAACTATAAATTGTAGTATATAGTATGATTGTTGTATAAGTTTTAATAACAACTACTTCAGTAATGTAGAATATGAAAGGAAAATGATATGCTGTATCAACATCAACACCATTCTTTACTCAGCAATGTGTGCATGCGATATGTCTCCATGTCTAAATTTTTTATTTATTTTTTAAAATAATTTTTATTAAGATTTTTACAAAATATAAACATCACAACAATATTAACAAAACAACCGCGGTAAAAACCCAAGAACAACACCCACCCAACTTCAAAAGCAACTGCAAACAACAGAAAAAACAAAAGACACCCAAACAACAAAAGGGAAAGAGATAACACCCGCCACATCCCACAAACCCATGTACACAGTTCTCCCTCCCACCGAACCAAACCCCCCCCCCCCCCAGGGTTGCTGCTGCTGCCGGCCTATTCCCCTACCGTTCTGCCAGGAAGTCCAGGAAAGGCTGCCACCGCCTAAAGAACCCTTGTACTGATCCCCTCAGGGCAAATTTCACCTTCTCCAATTTAATGAACCCCACCGCCTAAAGAGCCCTTGTACTGATCCCCTCAGGGCAAATTTAACTGTCTCCAATTTAATGAACCGCGCCATATCATTGATCCAGGCCTCCACGCTTGGGGGCCTCGTATCCTTCCATTTGAGCAAGATCCTCCGTCGGGCTACTAGGGACGCAAAGGCCAGAACACCGGCCTCTTTCGCCTCCTGCACTCCCGGCTCCACTGCAACCCCAGAAATTGTGAGTCCCCAGCCTGGCTTGACCCTGGATCCCACCACCCTCGACACCGTCCTTGCCACCCCCCTCCAAACTCCCCCAGCGCTGGGCACGCCCAAAACATAAGGGCGTGGTTCGCTAGGCTCCCCAAGCACCTAGCACACCTGTCTTCGCCCCCGAAAAACCTACTCATCCTGGTACCAGTCATGTGGGCCCTATGCAGCACCTTGAACTCGCACAGGAAGAGGAGGAATTCACTCTCTCCAGGGCATCCGCCCACGCCCCCCCCTCAATCTCCTCACCCAGCTCCTCTTCCCATTTACCCTTCAGTTCCTCCACCGAGGCCCCGTCTACCTCCTGCAGTACCCGGTATATGTCCGAAATCCTCCCTCCTCCAACCCACGCCCCCGAGAGCACCCTGTCCCACACCCCACGTGGGGGCAGCGAGGGGAACCCCTCCACCTGCCGCCTGGCAAACGCCCTCACCTGCATGTACCTAAACATGTTCCCGGGGGGAGCCCAAACTTCTCCTCTAACTCCCCCAAGCTCGCGAACCTCCCCTCCACAAACAGGTCCCTCAACCTCCTAACCCCTACCCTGTGCCAGCCCAGAAATCCGCTGCATACTCCAGTTCCTTCCTGACCGTTTCAGCTGCAACCCAGCACCTCCCCTCCAAACCCCCCCCCCCCCCAAGATTAGGACCGCTCCTAGCCGCGCCCCTCCCTCCATAGCACTCCCGTGAGCCAGCTAACTTCTGCTGACCCCGGCGACTCCCGCCCTACCTCCGACTCCTCCCCACATGGGACTACGCCTCCTCCCCCTCCCCCACCCGCTCTTGCACGGGAAAAGAAACAGCCAGCAATGGCCCGCGCTTCTCAGCCCCGACTCCGCCCCTACCATCCCACAGCGCGGGGAACCCGTGAAAAGCCCGCGCTTTCGCCCTGCCCAGCCCCGCCTCCTCTAGGGCAACTCCCATTGTCAGTCCACCCACTAGCTCCCCGAACTCCCCGTTTACCACCCTGCCCGAACCCGTCCACCAGACCCAGACAGGAAAACTCATACCAAAAAAGACATAACGACATCACCCCACCCACCCTAAGGCCAACCCACATCTTACATTAAACAGAGCAAATACAAGTACATTATTATACAACATCCCCCATCTTAGCCCCTCAGTTTGAGTCCAGTTTCTCGGCCTGCACAAAGGCCCACGCCTCCTCCGAGTACTCAAAATAATGGTGCCGATCCTTATAGGTGACCCACAGACACGCCGGCTGCAACATGCCAAACTTCACGCTCCGTCTGTGGAGCACCGCCTTCGTCCGGTTGAACCCGGCCCTCCGCTTCGCCACCTCCGCACTCCAGTCCTGGAAGATCCGCACCTCCATGTTCTCCCACTTGCTGCTCCGCTCCTTCTTGGCCCACCGGAGCACACACTCACGATCCACGAACCAATGAAACCTCACCAACACCGCCCGCGGCGGCTCGTTCGGCTTGGGCCTCCTAGCCAGAATTCTGTGGGCCCCCTCTAACTCCAGGGGCCCTTGGAAGGACCCAGCCCCCATCAGCGAGTTCAACATAACCACCACATAGACCTCCAGGTCCGACCCCTCCAGCCCCTCCGTGAGGCCCAGGATCCGCAAATTCTTCCCCCTCAACCGGTTGTCCAGCTCCTCGAACTGCTCCTGTCACCTTTTATGGAGCGCCTCGTGCATCTCCACCTTCCCCGCTACGGCCACGCCCTCATCCTCCCTTTCGGAGGCCTGCTTCTGCAGCTCCCGGATCACGGCCCCCTGGACAGTCTGAGCCTCCATCAGCTCTCTGGTGGTAACCGTCAACGACTCCAGCAGCTCCACCTTGAGCTCCTGGAAGCAACACAGCGGAGTCGCCTGCTGCTCCTGCGCCCACTGCCTCCACTCCACCGGCCGCCATTTTGTTTTTATTCCCCAGCTTTTCCAGGTGTGCTTCCACCGTTTTTCTTCTTACCCCACTCCTGGTCCGGACCATAGGACTGGAGGGATCGACTCCTGTCCTCTTCCCATGTCGGGATTTGCTGACAAAGTTCCGTTGGGGGCCCTGAAGAGAGCCCCAAAGTCCGTTTTTAGCGGGAGCTGCCGAACATGCGGCTTAGCTCCGCATTGCCGCCACCGGAAGTCCTCCATGTCTAAATTTTAACTACATTTTAACTCCACAAGGGTGGCACGGTAGCACAGTGGTACGCACTGTTACTTCACAGCTCCAGGGTCCCAGGTTCGATTGCTGGCTTGGGTCACTGTCAGCGGAGTCTGCATGTTCTCCCTGTGTCTGCATGGGTTCCTCCCACAATCCAAAGATGTGCAGGTTAGGTGGATTGGCCACGCTAAATTGCCCTTAGTACCCAAAAAGATTAGGTAGGGTTACGGGGATAGGGTGGAGGTGTTGGCTTAAGTAGGGTGCTCCTTCCAAGGGCCGGTGCAGACTCGATGGGCCAAATGGTCTTCTGCACTGTACATTCTATGATTTAACCACATGTACAGTTGAAGGAAGTATCTAATATAAATTCAAGTCAGGAAACTGTATCATAGCTTTTTGTCTTGTGTTTATATATGTGGGGTGGAGAGAGTGGTGGAGGCTGCTTTAGATTTAAAAACAAACACATTCCAGAGAAACGGTGTTTTGTTGACTTAATGTTTTAGGGTTTTATTTTACAGAAACATACATTGTTAAATTGGGGATGATTTCTTGCAGTTAAAGAAACAAAAGCAAAAAGAAAGAGGAAACTGATTGTGGATAGTGTAAAAGAACTGGACAGTAAAACAATTCGGGCACAGTTAAGCGACTACTCTGACATTGTAACCACGTTGGATCTTGCACCACCCACCAAGAAACTTATGATGTGGAAAGAGACGGGTGGTGTGGAGAAACTGTTTTCACTTCCAGCTCAGCCTCTCTGGAATAGCAGGTTGTTGAAGGTAACTGAACATTTCAAATGACTATGTTATGTTCTTGGAAGAGGTCGTATATAACATGCAGTGATAGTTCTGAGTGTATAGCATAACCAGTACATTTTTACTGGTTTACTAAATGAAACAATTTTGTCATGGTAAACAAAAATGTAAATTTAATTTGAACAGTTTATTTAGTCGCATTTCACATGAGCTTTAATAAAAAATACCGTGCCTACTTTTTGTGTTTTGTTCAGCCTATTAAATAGTCTGATTTTTAGTGTTTGCTGTGTTTAACAATAGAAGCTGTTGTCGCTATAAGATTTATGTAACTATTTATTAGAGCCTAGTTACAGATATGTAATGTAAATTGTAAGCTTGACTTTATTTCTGTCTAGCTTTTTACACGCTGCCTCACACCAATTGTCCCAGATGAACTAAGGAAAAAGAGAAAGGGAGGTGAAGCAGACAATTTGGAACAATTCCTGAAAGAAATTGAAAATCCAGAAGTACCAAGGGGGGAGGAGCAGCAACCACAACAGCAGCAGCGTGATGTAATTGGTAGGAATTCTCTGATACTTATTTCTCCTCATTACGGTTTCCACTTTAATTCTTCCTTTTTCTTTTTCCCTCATTTAGCAGTTTGATATGTGATAATTGCCACTGCCCATGAAAATCTGATTTTGCTTCATATAACATCCCCAAATCAGCAGTCTCCCTCTTTGAATTATCTTCAACATGGCAGTGTCTTTCTGAAGGCAATCTTCCCAGAATTGTGCACAGTATTAAAATTTAGCCTTGTATTCAGAATAATTTATTTTCATTCGCAACCAAATACCTTTTGAAGTGCTTTGAAATACTTGAGTGACTCGTTGATACCATACTCGCATTAATTGGAAAAGATCGGTGAAGACGCCAAATTTTATTCTTCCACCTTTCTATAGATTCTTCATCCTATAAACCTGATTAATGATTCATTACATGCAATTATTTTCACTGGTTCAGATTTCTTTGAAGAAGAAAAAAAGTTTATAAAGCCTTCACACCCTCAGCACATATAAAAGCATTACATATTCAATTAATTAAATTTGAAAGTTTATTAATGTGCACATAGAAAGAACCCATAAACAGTGGTAATGTTTATGATCATTCTTTTGTAGTTGAGGCCAGGACAACTCACTGCATCATAATGCTCAAGGTTTTGCAGCTATCTTCAGCCAGAAGTGCTGAGCCAATGATCCATTCAGCCTCCTATTTAGGTCCACACCACCACAAATGCCAGTCAATTAACTCCACACAATATCAAGAAATGGCTGTGCACAGTGGTTACAACAAAGTCTAGTGGCCCTGACAAGATTTTGGCAATAGTGCTGAAGGGTTGTGCTCCAGAACTAGCCATGCCTCTAGCCAAGCTGTTCCAATACAGTTACAACTCGGTCATCTCCAATGAAAAAGTGCCTATTCACTTCTCTTGACAATCATCAACCGGGAACATCAATGCAGCAGCTTCAAGAGTAGATTAGAGCCTGGATATTCTGCAGTAAGTAATTCACCTCTTGACTTTCCCAAACCTTTCTGCCATTCGGAAGGAGTGTAATGGAATACTTTCTAGTTGCTTGGATGAATACTGCTCGAATACCACAAGAAACGCAGTATCATGCAGAACAAAAGCAGCTACCTGTAGTATTAATGGCACCCAATTCACCACCTAAAACATTCACTCCCTCCACCACAGCCATAGGTTGGCAACAGTCTGTGCCATGTACAAGAAGCACCTTTCAAATTTGTAACCTCTGCTAC
This sequence comes from Scyliorhinus canicula, assembly GCF_902713615.1. NCBI lineage: Eukaryota > Metazoa > Chordata > Chondrichthyes > Carcharhiniformes > Scyliorhinidae > Scyliorhinus > Scyliorhinus canicula. The sequence continues at coordinate 137,042,327 of NC_052155.1, read as the reverse complement.
CTTGGAGAACAAGGGCTGCCGGCTCCTGGTAACAAGTTTCCCTCCAAGTCAAAAAAAAAAGTGCCATGGGATTTTCACATTTGAGCGACCAAGAGACCTCACAGTGAGGGCAAGATCCAGATCATGAGATCCAAAGAGATCATGCAAAACGTTCTGAGCGTCGCAAATTGCGCGAGAGGCCTCTTGCAAGGTCACTAAGTCGGAGCAATGAGGTCGTTCGATTGCGCCCTTGATTGAAATATAGAAGATCCTTTTGGGGGGGGGGGGGGGGGGGGGGGGGGTCTTGGCAGGGTGGTTGTGGAGAGGATATTTCCTCTTATGGGAGAATCTAGAACCAAGGGTCACTGCTTATAAATAAGAGGTTGCCCATTTATAATGGAGGTGAGGCAAAAATATATTCACTCAGGGTTGTGTGCCTTTGGAACTCCCAGAAAATGTTGTAGAAGCAGAGCCTTCGAGTATTTTTAAGACAGAAGTGGATGGATTTTGGGTAAGCAAAGGGGTGGTAGATTAGCGGGAGTCAGCAGAGCACAGGTTTGAGATTACTATTTGATTGGCAGAGCAAGATCAAAGAGCTGAATAACCTGCTGCTCGTTCGTACAGCTGCTTGGCTGAGTTTGCATCAGATGGTGAAGGAACCAACAAGAGGGAAAAACATATTTGGCATCGTCCTCGCCAATCTACCTGTTGCAGATGCCTGTCCATGACAGTATTGGGAGCAATGACCACTGCAGTCCTTGTGGAGACAAAGCCCGTCTTCACATTGAGGATTGGATTGGTTTATTGTCACGTATACCAAGCACGATACAGTGAAAAATATTCTTCTGCGTGCAGTTCAAACCGATCATTTCGTACATGAAAAGAAAATATATAATAGGGCAAACATAAAATACACAATGTAAATACATAGGCACAGGCATCGAATGAAGCATATAGGAGTGTGGTACTACTCAGTAGAGAAGATGTGTGAAGAGATCAGATCAGTCTATAAGAGGGTCGTTTCGGAGTCTGGATGTCGCGTGTTGTGGAACACTGCTGCTGTGCTAAATGGGATAGATTTCAAACATGCAACAACTCGAGACTGGGCATCCATGAGGTGCTGTGGGCCTGAGGCAGCAGCAGAATTCTATTCAACCACAATTTGTAACCTCCATGGCATGGCATACCCCCTACTCTGAAGAGTCCAGGAGGGCATGCCAGAAGCAGCGCCAGGCATAAGCTAAAAATGAGATGTCGACCCAGTGAAGATGCAACACCTGTAATTTGCATGATGAATAACGGAGGCAATGTGCAATGGCAGAGCTAAGTGACCCCTCGAGCAACAGATCATATCTAAGTCCAACCATATCCAGTCATGAATGGTGTTGGATAATTAACCTACTGGATAAGAAGATTCCGCAAATATGCCCACCTTCAACGAAGGGGAGGCCACCACATCAGTGCGAGACAGAAATCTTGAAGGATTTGCAATCGTCTTCAGCCAGAAATACCAAGTGAATAATCCATATCTGCCTCTTCTGGAGGTGTCCAGCATCGCAGATGTCTAGTCTTCAACCATGGAAGGTGTTCCACAGACTACATGACCTTCTCTGTAAATATATTGATGTCCACGTGGTCCTTTGTCTCGAGAATATTAGAATTCATTTTGTCTATGGGTTGTTAGTTTGTTTTTTCCACGTGTGTTTTTGCTATGAAACCCACGTGTAAAAATATGGTTTTGAAACTAACCATTCAGGATCCTGTGTACTTCAATCAAGTCACGCCTCACTCTTCTAAACTCAAATGGAAACACGCCCAGTCGGTCTAAACTTTCCTCATAAGACAACCCACTCATTTCAGGTATCAATCTAGTAAACCGCCTCTAAACCATCTCCAATACATTTACACCCTGAAATAAGGAGACCAAAATTGCGCACACTATTCAAATTGTGGCCCCAACGATGCCTTGTATAACTGAAGCATAACATCACACTTTTATGTTCGGTTCGTCATAATAAAGGTTAGCATTCCAGTAGCCTTCTCAATTACTTGCTGTATCTGCTTGCTAACTTCTTGTGATTCACACATAAGAACACCCAGATCCCTCTGCACCTGAGAATTCTGACGCTGTTTTCTCTGTTTAAGCAGTATTCTACTTTTAATCCTTGCCAAAGTGAGCGACTTCACATTTTCACATTATATACTCCATGTGCCAGAATTTTTCAATTCAGTCAACCTATCTGCAAATTATGTCCCCTTCACAATACTTTAGCTTTCATTTCTTTGCTCCCTTCATCTAAGTAATTGATCTAAATTCTTAAAAAGATTGAGGCCCAAGCACAGAGCCCTGTGGGACTCTGCTTGTCACATCCTGCCAATCTGAAAAAGACCGATTTATGCATGCTCTCTGTTTACCTCCAGTCTTCTGTCCAAGCTAATACATTACCATGAGCTTTTATTTTCCACTATGACCTTGGATATGGCACCTCATTAAATTCCTCTGGAAATCCAAGTACAGGACGTCTACAGGCTCCCCTTTCTCCATAACACATGTTACTCCTTCAAAGAACTCCAATGATTTCCCTTTTACAAAACCAAGCTGACTCTTCCTTATCACCTTGAGGTTTTCTAAGTGACAAGCTGTGACCTCCTCAATGATTGATTCTAACAACTTCCCTATGGCATGTCAAGCTAACTGCCCTATGGTTTTCTGCTTTCCTCCCTTGAATAGATGTATATTATTTTCAACTTTCCATTCTGACTAAACCTTTCCAGAATCTTGTGTATTTTGGAAAATTAACACTAATGCAAATACTACCTCATTAGCCGCATCTTTTAAGACCTGAGGGTGAAGTTCATCAGCGCCCGGAGAATTGTCAGCCCTCAGCTCCGTCTGTTTTCTCAGTACAACCTTCCTAGTGATTGTAATTTCTCCGAGTACCCCTCCCCACCTCTTGATTTACAGCTATTATTGAAATGTTTCTATCCTCTATAGTGAAGACAAAATTTAAATATTTGTTCATTTCATCCACCATTTCCTTATTTTTTTACCATAGCCACTCTCTAAAGGACCAATACTCACATTACTTATTTTCCTCTTTCAATACCTGTCAAAACTCTTGCCATCTGTTTTTACATTTCTCGCTAGTTTCCTCTCGTATTCTAATTTATTTCTCCTGATTAACCTTTTGGTCATTATCTGTATTCTTTATATTCTGACCTATCGTCTGACCTGCCAATCATCTTTGCACAACTTACTCAATTTCTTTAATTAACCAGTATTTATTCTGAAATATCTGCTTCAATGTTTGTCACTGCTTCTCTATTGATCCAACCCCTAGCCTCGTGACCCAGCTCACTGCAGCTAGCTTAGTGTTCATGCCCACATAGTTGCCCTATTTTAAGTTTGAAATACTAGTCTTCAAGCCACTCTTATCTCTTTCAGGCTGGATGTAAAATTCTTTTTTAAAAGTAAATTTAGGGTACATTATGCAGACACTGGGAGAATGTACAAACTCCACAGGGACAGTGACCCAGGGCCGGTATTGAACTTGGGTCCTCAGCGCCATAGGCAGCAGTGCAAACCACTGTGCCACCTGATGCAAAATTCAAGCATATTATTGTTGCTATTAGTAAATAATGTTGTTAATTACTCCTGAGGTCATTAATTAATCCTGTCACATTACACAATACTAAATTGAATATCTCCTGCTCTCTAATCGGTTCCAGAAATTGCTGCTGTCAGAAACTCTCAAAAGCTTTCTCTGAACTCCTTGTTCAGACTACTACTGCAAACCTGATTTTTATGAAGATTAAAATTGCAGATAATCATTGCTGTCCCTACATCAAAACCACCCATTCTTTCTTGTATACTTTGCCCTATATTGTGGTAACTTTTGGGGACCTGTACCTGGGGGGGGGGGGGGGGGGGGGGGGGGCAGTGGTTAGCACTGTTGCTTCACAGCGCCATGGACCCGGGTTCAATTCCAGCCTTGGACCACTGTCTGTGAGGAGTTTGTACGTTCTCCCTGTGTTTGCGTGGTTTTCCTCCCACAGTCCAAAGACGTGCAGGTTAGGTGGATTAGCCATGAGCCATGCTAAATTGCCCCTTAATGTCCAGGGATGTGCAGATTAGGTTGAATTACGGGGATAGCGTGAGGTGGACTGGTAAGTGGACATGGGTGGAGTGCTCTTTCAAAGGGTCGGTGCAGACTCAATGGGCTGAATGGACTCCTCCTGCACTGTAGGGATTCTAGGAGCTACTATTCCTCATCTCCATCCAAACCGATTCTACATTGTGATCTTCTGAACCAAAGTCATCTCTAACTATTGCACCAATGCCATCATTGATCAACAGTGCTACTCCTCCACTTTTACCTAGCTTCCTATTGTTTGCTGACTGTCCAGGACTCAATCCTTATCGCCCTGCCGACACCTCTGTAATGACCATCAGATCATATTTATTTGCTTCAATGTGCACTATCAATTCATTTACTTTGTCATGAATGCTATGCGCATTGAGATACAGAGCTTTTAGTTTTGTCTTTTTGTTGTTTTGTAACATCTCGTCTTGACTATTGGTTTATTCTTAGATTTTCTGTCTGTTCCTTCCTGCTATTTCCATATTATTTTGGCCTCCTGCTTTGAATCTTTTTAAAAATATTTTTATTGGCATTTTGCAACTTTAGCAGTATAACAGTTTAACATATAAAGCACATGATATTTACAAAGTAGCAGATAAGTGTGTCTGACATTTCTAAGCAGTTTGTGTCTTAAGTACAACGGCTTTTACAAGCTGCCCTTCCCCCATTAGAGGCAGGTTCCGCTTTGTTCCTTTTTCCCCCTGGGGGTTTATTTTTTTCTTGTTTGGTTTTGGGAGAGGGCGGAGGCCTGCACCCCCCAACCCCGTGCTTTATTTTGTGCCTTCATTGGGATGCTCCCCCTGCCCCTGTCTCTTGTGTGTGTCCTCCCTTGTCTTTCTCTCCCCCCCCCCCCCCCCCCCCCCCCCCCCCCCCCCCGCCCCCCTCCCTCTCCATTCCTAGTCGCTCTTTGCCTCAAACAGATCTTGGAACAGGCTGATGAATGGCCCTCACGCTTTGTGGAAGCCCTCATCTGACCCTCTGATGGTGTACTTGATCTTCTCCAGTTGGAGAAATTCCGCCAGGTCTGCCAGCCAGTCTGCAGCTGTGGGTGGTGCTGCTGATCGGCAGCTGAGCAGGATTCTCCGGCGTGCGATAAGGGATGCAAAAACCAGGGCGTCGGCCCTCTCCCCCATATGAAATCTGGCTGTCCCGATACTTCGAAGACTGCCGCTCTTAGCCACGGCTCCACCCTCTCCCCCACAACCTTGGATATCGCCTCGAAGAATGCTGTCAAGAATCCAAAAGCCTGGGACAGGCCCTGAACATGGAGGTGTGGTTGGCAGGGCCTCCTGGCACCGTTCACATTTTTCCTCCACCTCTGGGAAGAACATGCTCATTTGTTTTCTAGTCAAGTGGGCTCTGTGCACCACTTTAAACTGCATGAGGCTAAGCCTAGCACAGGAGGAGGGGGAGTTTGCCCTGCTTAGTGCTTCGCTCCAGAGTCCCCAACCCACTGTTCGTCCTCCCATTTCCATCTAGTTTCGTCCAGTGGTAGTCTTGCCCTGTCTAGCAACCATCCGTATATGTACCCATGGTTCTCTCTCTCTCTCTCAACCCCCCCTCCTTATTTTCCGTGTTGATCAGCTCCTCTAGGAGAGTATCTCTCGGGGCCCTGTTGTACTTTGCCGTCTCCTGACGTAGAAAGTGTTTAATCTGGAACCTGAGCCACTGTCCCGTCGGTCGACCCATCAGTTTGTCCAAGGTCACTGGTCTTCCTGCCTTGAATTTACCCTCTAATTTGCCACTAATACTCGAGCTTGATCCCTCACACATCCCCACCCCAGGTTAATGTACGCCCCTCTGTACTTGCCGAGTTATGCGATTCATTATAACCCTCATCCTAGCATGGTTCAGCTGTAGACTCTCCCAATGTTACAACCCCCACTTCTTCCAGTACTGGTGCCAGTGCCCCACAAATGGGTATCCTTCTCCAGTCCAGTCTTTTGAGCCTCACCTCTCTAATCTTACTTTCCCTTTGCCAATTTTCACATGGTTCAGATTATCACCGTTTGTGGTTCTACTTCTTAAATTTGGTACCTATTCTTTCATGTTGAGTGTACAGAACCTCTTTCCTTATCCTTCCTATGTCATTAGTACTTGTGTGGACCACAGCAACTGGATCCTCCCACTCCAGGTTCCTCTCCAGCCCTGAGCAGATATCCTGAACGCTGCCACTGGGGAAGCAATGCAGCCTTCTGGACTCTCGCTCTTTGCTGCTGAGAACAGTGTATCCCCCTCACTACTGTTCCCTGCGATCGCTATATAGATGTTTGCGCCCCCCCCTTGAACAGCTTCCTGTACCATGGTTCCATGGCCAGCCTGCTCATCCACCTTGCAGGCCACACTTTCATCCCCACAGGTTGTGAGCACCTCAAACCTGTTTGACAATTGCAAATTCTGAGGTTCCTCTATTCCTATCTGCTGGGTCCCTTTACCTGCCTCATTCACTGTCACATCCTCCTGTCCCTAAGGTCTGATGAAAATAGACAGCCGTATTCTAAACGGTGTGACCATCTTCTGCAACAATGTGTCCAGGTATTTCTCCCTCTCCCTTGTGTTGAGCTTATATCTACTGGTCAGCTTCAGCTTGTGTAAAATAAGTATACAACTGTGTAAATTAAAATTGTCAATGTTTTTGAAATTTAGATGAGCCCATCTTAGAAGAGCCTAGTCGCCTACAGGAATCTATGTTGCAGAACAGCAGTACCGCACTGGATGAGTCAATTATGCCCCCACCATCGAGACTGGTTAAGCGTAAATCAAAGGAAATGGAATCAGAACCTACAGTACCTGTGAGGATAATAAATGTTTTCATTCTCTTTAAAACTCATTTTGTATATCATTGGTACGTTATTGCAAAGTTTTAAATAAAATCATGAAGTAACGTATTAAGTTACGAAATATTGATTGACATAAAGCCAAACAGCATGTACTTCTACACTGCTACTGTTTATGCCCACTAGATAATGTATTTTATTGTATTTTATGTTGATAGCCACTTGCATCCTAATTCAAAAACTGCAGGCGAGGGGCAGCACGGTAGCGCAGTGGGTTAGCACTGCGGCCTCACGGTGCCGAGGTCCCAGGGACGATCCCGGCTCTGGTTCACTGTCCGTGTGGAGTTTGCACATTCTCCCCGAGTTTGCATGGGTTTCGCCCCCACAACCCAAAAAATGTGCAAGCTTAGGTGGATTAGCCACCTAAATTGCTCCTTAATTGGAAAAAAATGAATTGGGTACTCTAAATTTATTTTTAAAAACTGCTGGCATTCAATAGGTCGAGAAATGTTTACCTTTTTTCTCCCCTCATAAAGCAGTAATGACAGTTGACAGAAATATCTTTTTTTTATAAATTTAGAGTACCCAATAATTGTTCTCAATTAAGGGGCAATTTAGCGTGGCCAATCCACCTAACTTGCACATCTTTGGGTTGTTGGGGTGAAACCCACGCAGACACATGGACAATGTGCAAACTCCACATGGACAGTGACCCAGGGCTGGGATTCGAACCCAGCTCCTCGGCGCCACAGGCAGCAATGCTAACCACTGTGCTGCCCTGAAATATCTTTATTCTGCAAAAGAATAATCAGTTGGCCTATTTGGTTTTGCTATTGGGAAGCATCTTTTCCCGTTTTTAAACCTGATCCTGGCGCTTCAATTCCGTAAAATTCATCTATTTCTGCTCAGTATTGTGACTTAGTTTGGTCTGTGCTTGATAGAGACCTTCATTCCTCTTCCTGGAGCCTCATTTTTGATTGTTTCTACCCCTTCTTCAGCAAGACGAGCAACAGCAGCCACAGCAGCAAGAACAGGAACTGCAGATTCCGCCAGTAGAGCTTCCTCCAGAGGAGCAACTGCACATTACTGACCTTGTTCCAGAACTTGCTATTCTGCCAGAAAAGAAGGATAAAGATGAAGAGGAAGAAGAGGTAGGGGCTCAGCCACTTCTTAAAATGCTTTTTTTATCTGAATAAAATGGCTTCAAATATATTGGGACGTCTGCAAAAAGCATTATTAAGAGTTTGTATGATGCTTTATCCTTTCATTTGTTTTCCCTTGTTCTTCCTGAGGTAGGGCAGCATGGTGGTGCAGTGGTTACCACTGCTACCTCACCGTGGACCCAGGTTCGATCCTGGCCCCAGGTCACTGTCTGGCCCCAGGTCACTGTCCGTGTAGAATTTGCACAATCTCCCCATGTCTGTGTGGGTCTCACCCCCACAACCCACAAAGATGTGCAAGGTAGGTGAATTGGCCAGGCTAAATTGCCCCTACATTGGAAAAAAAGAATTGGGTACTGTTTTTAAAAAAAAAAATAATAATTTAATTTTCCTGAGTTCATTGATTCGCATTGGATTACTAATCACTGAGTGGCCCAGCCTTCTGATGCTATTCAGAATTGGCTGTTCATGTGTGAGCCATGATAGTGAGACCCGTGACCTATTCAAAAAGTGGATTGCATTGCTGCCTCACAGCGCCAGGGACCTGGGTTCAATTCCGGCTTTGGGTAACTGTTTGTGTGGAGTTTCCTCCAACAGTCCAAATATATGCAGGTTAAGTGGATTGGCCATGTCATATTTGCCCCTTAGTGTCCAGGGATGTGCAGTTTGGGTGGGGTTGTGGGGATGGGGTGAGGGAGTATGCCGAGGTAGGGTGTTCTTTCCAAGAGCCGGTGCAGACTTGATGGGCTAAATAGCCTCTTTCTGCACAGTAGGGATCCTATGGATTCTAAGTCATTCGAGATGATGCCTGTCCTTTCTGCACAAGCTATATCCACTTGCTTCATATGGAAATCAAGTACCGATCAGGTACTTCATCTTGATAGCTTAACCAGTTTAAGGTAACTGGATCAACCTTACAGATTAGAAAAATCCCAGGTTTGACTGCCATTCTTTTGAACTTGTTGACCTTGAAATTAGATACAAGGCCACTATAATTAATCCTGGTATTCTGTATCAGCGATGAGGTTCGTATTGCTTGTCTTTTATCCAGCACACAGCCATCCAACGCCAAAGGATTCAATTCAACTGTAGAGCCCTGTTTGTCAAATTATTAATGGCTGCTTAGGTAAGACATTGGAGGGTGCCCAAGAACTGTGCTCCAGTAAGGATTGTATAGGTCAGTACTACATCAGATTATTACTCGGGAAGTCACTGGATTCCAGCAAGAGTTTTATTTTGTTGCTCTTTGTTGCTATTTGGTTATAAATATGGCGGTCGATATGGTCGCCTTCCTTAATCCTAATTACGTTTGCTTTAGAGTCGCCAGGTATCTTTCGATACCACCAAAAAAGTTCAAACCCGGATACTGATCAAAGAGCCAATACACCAATTAGTTCAAAGTCAATACTATTTATTTACACACACTGTAATATCTATTCATGCACAAAATACTACAAACTAAGCTATCTCTAACGCTAACGCCTATACTTAACTTCGGGTGCCCACTCAGTCAGAGGAACAATGGCCGTTGTTCGGATCTGAGGCTGCTGGGGTCAAAGTGGTACAAGAGAACAGCTAAGATCGTCCGTCTGGTAGCGAGCGTTGACCTTGGACTTACTTGCTTCTGGTGGAAGGGTGTCTCCGCTTTGAGAGCCGATTCCAAGAGAGCGATTCTCTCTCGGGGGCTTCTTCTTATACCCGAAGGGGCTTCGCGCACTTTTGGGCGGGCCTTGAACTTGGCTCCAATCAATTGGGCCATATCTTGATCACTCGTATTGATCTTGACCAATAAAGGGGTGGGTGCCCTGATGGCTGGGCGTGTCCTAGGTGGCCGTTGGCCTTGCTTTATTTACGCTTTCGGTTTGGGGAACTGGCGCCGTGAGGTCTGGAGCTAGATCGGTTTCTTGAGTGTCTTTCCTTTGTTCCCAGAGATGGGCCATCACTATGCTAATTGCCTTACAGTTTCAGTCTCATAGATTTCATAGAATGTACAGTGCAGAAGGAGGCCATTCGGCCCATCGGGTCTGCACCGGCTCTTGGAAAGAGCACCCAAGGTCAACACCTCTACCCTATCCCCATAACCCAGTAACCCCACCCAACACTAAGGGCAATTTTGGACACTAAGGGCAATTTGTCATGGCCAATCCACCTAACCTGCACATCTTTGGACTGTGGGTGGAAACCGGAGCACCCGGAGGAAACCCACGCACACACTGGGAGGATGTGCAGACTCTGCACAGACAGTGACCCAAGCCGGAATCGAACCTGGGACCCTGGAGCTGTGAAGCAATTGTGCTATCCACAATGCTGCCGTGCTGCCCTGTCTCGTCTGGGAGCTGTGGTTCCAATACGCATACAGGCTCTGTGCCTGCCTGCTTTCTTTGCATTGTCCATAGTTCCCTATAGTCTTTGCAAATATCCATTTTGTATTCTGGAAGTGGCCATCCCAGATGGCTACACTTTGAAAGGCTTCTGATCTGAAATATTAAAATTTCTAGATAAGCTATCAAAATAGTTTAATTTCACAAACGTCTTTGTGCATGAAGATCACATTTCTCATTGTATAGTGGAAAGTAATAACCGTATTTGATCGACAAAGTAAGATTCATTATTTGGATCAACATTACTTCACCATGAAAAATGGGTTCTGGAATGCTTCCCACTGGTTGTCCAGTCAGGAGCACCAGAGCTGATTTGTAGACTTACCTGGTGCCGAATGGGAAAAGCAGTTGTGAGGGACAAGGAATAGGAGCAGTAATGAAGAATCAATTATGTAAATCCAATATATTTTCATAATGGGTATTTATGAATAATTGAGACAACTGATAGAAGTCCCCAGGTTCTTATTACACTGTAATGTTTCCTTTTCCATGCTTAGTATCGTTTTAACTATATTTGCATTGTTTTGAGGAGGAGGAAACGGTAGGAGGTGACCAAGATCAGGAGGAGAGGCGGTGGAACAAGAGAACGCAGCAGATGCTTCATGGTCTACAGGTAAGAGAATTTAAATAATCTGAAGATTTGTGCAGCTAAAGTACATCACATTTTGCAGAATACCATGCTGTGATTTGAAGGGTCTTTAATTGGATTCTGAGTGAGCAACATTTTCTTCTGAAATGTGTACATATTCATTAATGTGGTTCTAATTCCGGCCATGGATTGGAGTTTTGCTCTAAATCTTTAGGTTATCAGAAAAACTAAAGAATAATGATTATAGAAAGACAATTACACATGTCAACCCAATTTAATAATACTTCAGGTCACCTGGGGTAACATTGCAGTTGGCTGCATTTTTATTATTGAATAACATCAAGTGAAATTTATTTAACCTTTTTCATAAAAGGTTAAATATCTCAAAAACACTACTTACCATGTTCTTTGTTCAATTAGTAGTGCAGGTACATAAATTGTTTGAGATTCAGAGTAATTATTTTAAGCACTGGAAGTGCACAATTACAAACTTGTGTGGAAATTTGAAAGTTAGATATTTTGGAAGCAAATTAGACACAATGGGATGTGGATTTCACACATGTAGCTTTAGCAGAAAAACAAAGAACAGAACCGGAACAGGCCCTTTGTCCCTCCAAGTCTGTGACAATCATAATGCCTGTCTAAACTAAAACCTTCTGCACTTCAGGGTCTGTTTGCCTCTATTCCCATGGTATTCATGTATTTGTCAAGATGCCTCTTAAAAGTCGCTTTTGTATCTGCTTTCACCATATTCCCCGACAGCGCGTTCCAGGCACTCCCCACCCTTGACTTTTCCACCCTGGAAAAAAGCGTATGACTGTCCACTCTGCCCACGCCACTCATAATTTTGTTAACCTCAATCCGGTCGCCCCTCAACCTCTGTCGTTCCAATGAAAACAATCCGAGTTTATCCAACCTCATAGCTAATACCCTCCAGACTAGGCAACACTTCTGTACCCTCCCCAAAGCATCTGCATCCTTCTGGTTGTGTGACTACCAGAATTGTACGCAATATTCCAATTGTGGCCAACTGAGATTCTATACAGCTGCAGCATGACTTACCAATTTTTATACTCAATGCCCCAACCAATACTCAGTGCCATAAAACACCTCCCCAGTCCACAGTCCGCCACCCCTCAGAAAAATGTGCATTAATGGTGTTTGGACATACTGCCAAGACTTCTTGGTTTACAGTTCTTCTGGTGGATACCAGATGATTGAGATGTCCCTGGGGAACTCTGTCCCAGTATTCCTGGTAATCATGATGGGCTGTATATAAGTAAAGAGGAGAATGATCCCTTTCTATTCCCGCTGCCCCTCCCTCGCTGCGAAGGGCCCTGCTCTCTCTCTCTCTTCCCCGCCTCCCCTCCTCCTCTAGGTGGTGGTTATTATCTCTGGGTCCTCTTTACTCACTTTCGACCAGCCATATAAATACTTAGGCTGCAAGAGCTGGGAATTCTTCGACAAGTAACTCACCACCTGACTCCCCAAAGTCTGTCCATCAACTACAAAGCACAAGTCAGAAGCATGATGGAATACTCTGCATGTGCTTGAACAAGTGCAGCTCCACACTTCGGCTTGACAATGACTAGGTCAACCTAGCCTGCTTGATTGGTACCCCAGTAAACATTCACTTCCACTGCCAGCGTACAGTGGCGGCAGTGTGTACCATCTGCAAGATGCATTACAGTAACTCAGCAAGCTCTTTCGACAGCACTGTACAAATCTAACTCCTACCACCTGGAAGGAAAAAGGCAGCATCTGCACTTTCCACTCCAAGCCACTCGCCATCCTGACTTTGAGCTATATCCTTCACTATAACATAGAACAGTACAGCACAGAACAGGCCCTTCGGCCCTCAATGTTGTGCCGAGCCATGATCACCCTACTCAAACCCACGTATCCACCCTATTGTTATGACTGGGTCAGAACAAGCCACATGGTAACGAACCACCGAGGTCGATGGTGCAGACCCGATGGGCCGAATGGCCTCCTTCTGCACTGCAAGTTCTATGAAAGTGAAAGTTCAGACTGGGTCAGAATTCTGGAACTCTTTTCATAACAGCACTGTCGATATACCGACCTCAGATTTCAAGGCAGTAGTTCAGTACCAGCTTCTCGAGGGCAATTAAGGATGAGCAACAAATGCTGGCTTAGTTAGCGACATCCACGGTCCCATGAAACCATTAAAAAAAGATTTGTTCAAAATCTCCGCATTTCCTTATTTCCCTTTGTTTCCCAGTCCCATTTTCTAATGAACCAATATTCACTCAATCTGCTCTCATCCTTTTTATATATTTGTTGAAGATTTGTCTGCATGTTTCTTACTAGGTTACTGTCATTCTAATTTCTCCATTATCTTTCAATTTTGAAAGTTTTCCCAGTTTTCTGGCATAACAATCTTCACAGCATTGTACATCTTTTTTTCCAATTTGATACTACTCTTAACTTCCATGGATGGTTCATCCTTATCATTTTTTTCTTTATCATCTTTGTTGTCCTCAAATTGTCGCCCTCAAATTTTATGCCACAGCTTATCTACCACCTTGCCTTTTAACCGCTTGTTTACTACAGCTAGCTCAATTCATGCATTTATTTAAGTTTAAGACAGTATTGAAGCATTTATATATTCCCATAACATAATCACAAATCAAAACAAGCCAACAGGACTGTAAATGACAAACTCAATAAAATACCTAACATCCCGCCTCCCACTTCCCAACTCCCCTGCCTCCCCATTTTAATACCCCCCCCCCCCCCCCCCCCCCCTCACTGCTCCATCTTAACTTTTCTCGAAGAAGTCGGTAAAAGACTGCCACCTCTGGGCAAGCCCCTCCACAGACCCCGTCAAGGCAAACTTTATTTTTTCGAACCTGAGAAACTCTGTCAGGTCACTCACCCACATCCCCGGTTTCAGGGGCCCCGAATCCCTCCATTCTGATAATATCCGTCTCCGGGTTACCAGGGAGGCAAAGGCCAAGACTAAGACATCGGCCTCCCTCATCCCCTTGGGTCTTCGGACACTCCGAAGATTGCTACCTCTGGACTCGGGACCACCTTCACCTTCAGGACCTCCGACATAACGTCGGCAAACCCCAGCCAGAATCTCCCAAGCTTTGGGCATGCCCAAAACATATGGACGTGATTCATAGGCCCGCCCACACCTGTCCTCCACCCCTCAAAAGAACTGCCCATCCTGGCCAGTCATACATGCCCTGTGGACCACTTTCATAGAACTTGCAGTGCAGAAGGAGGCCATTCGGCCCATCGGGTCTGCACCATCGACCTCGGTGGTTTGTTACCATGTGGCTTCCTATAAGCTCCCTGTGCGCCCGGTCCACCTCCAATGGCGGCTTAACGGCCCCCTCTCCCAGCAACTTCTCAACATCTGAGCTACGTACGAGCCAGAGTATGCTCCCTCGCTGCCCTCTGGCAGCTCCATGATCCTTAGATTCTGCCTCCGGGATCGGTTCTCCAAATCCTTCACCTTCTCCTGCAGCCGCCTCTGAGTATCATGCATTACCCCCACCTTGGCCGCCATCGAGGTGAGCTGCTCATCATGCTCCCCCACCGTCTCCTCCACCTTCTGGATCGCCTGGCTCTGAGGTTCGAGCCTCCTTTCCAGACAGTCGATCCCTGTCTTAATTGGGTTTACTGTCCTTGCCAGGTACTCCAAAGTCTTTTTCTCTGCTGGGTGAACTTCTCGTACAAGAAGTCCACCAGCTGTTCCATTGACTACTGAGATGTTAGGGCCCTCCACCATCTTCCTCTGTGTCGCAGGTACAGCATCTCACAACTGCTCCTTCCTTTTAAAACCACTCCTGGTCCACAAATCCATCCACCGGTGGGACACCCTCTCCTTCCTCCACTCCTGCACCTTGTTTCCCCAACAAATCCACCCAGGGAATAGGTCCAAAAACACTGCCACGAGCAGGAGCCACCAAATGTGCAACCACTCACACCATGGCCTCCACCGGAAGTCTATAATCCTTCAATATGAGGTCATTAATTAATCTCGCCTCACTATGCATTACCAGGCCTAAAATAGCCTATTTCCTGGTTAATTCGACATAATAGTTCCATATTGTTCAAATATATGTCCTGAAGACATATCCGACCTTTGCGTCAGTTTGATTTGTCCAATCAAAATGATTAAAATCTCGCATGATTATTGTAATACCTTACAAGCACTCATCATGTCTTTATACTCAGTCCTGTGGTGTAACTACTGTTGGAGGGCTCCTAAACGACTTCCTTGCTATTTCTGATCTCCAAGCAAAACGATTCTACATCTTGATCTTCCAAACTAAGCTAATTTCACGCTACTGGACTGAGCTCGTCCTTTATTAACAGAACTACCCACATCTTTTTCCTTTATTCTTACCTTTTCAAAATATAAAAATACCATTGAATATCCAGTTCCAAGTCAATTACTTTGCAATTGCATCTGATGGCTACCACGTAATACCTATTTATTTATATTTGTGCTATCAGTTCATCCATTTGTTATGATTACTGCAAACATTCAGATAAAGAGCGTTAAATTCTATCTTTTTACTGTTTTTTGCCCATCCTGATTTATTTGCTGTGATTCGTGTTTATTTGCCCTGTGTTTTCTAGTCACATTCTGCTTATCATTGCCTACATTGCTACTCTTCACACTATTGCCTTATCCTTTCATGTTAACTTTCAACGTCTCACTTCCCCTCCACAGCATCACCTCACCCAACTATTTAGTCCTCTCTGCAGCCCTCCTTATTCAATTGACCAGGGTGAGTCAAGTGAAATCTGTTCCGGTGGAGCAGCTATCTCTTTCCCAGTACTGGTCCCAGAGCCCCATGTATTGAAACACATTTCCCCCACAGCAGTGTTTGAGCCACACATTCAAGACTGATCTTATGCCCATTTGCTCATGGCTCAGGTTGTAATTTCATAGAATTTACAGTGCAGAAGGAGGCCAATCGGCCCATCGAGTCTGCACCGGCTCTTGGAAAGAGCACCCTACCCAAGCCCACACCTCCACCCTATCCCCATAATCCAGTAACCCCACCCAACACTAAGGGCAATTTTGGACACTAAGGGCAATTTAGCATGGCCAATCCACCTAACCTGCACATCTTTGGACTGTGGGAGGAAACCGGCGCACACGGAGGAAACCCACGCACACACGGGGAGAACGTGCAGACTCCGCACAGACAGTGACCCAAGCCGGGAATCGAACCTGGAACCATGGAGCTGTGAAGCAATTGTGCTAACCACTATGCTACCGTGCTGCTCAATCCAGAGATTGTCTTTGTGGTTCTGTTTTTCATTGTTCATGTCTTGACAATTTATACTGTTCAGTTTAAAGAAAGAAAAATGTAAACTCACCAAACCTATCACCTGCCTGCTCACCTAATTATTTTCCTGAGCCCTCAGATCTGTGTGTCTCAGCCCTCTCTTTGTTTGTGAAAGACCAAAACATCACCTCTTAACTTGCTGCATAGAATTCCCATACTCAACTAAATTCCTGAGTAATTATTCTGCCACAGGTGCACCTCACCGACCTGTCAACCATGCATTTGCAAAAGCCTGCTGCTTTTGGTAACTAGTTTTAACTGGTCACTTAATTAACTAACTATGCAGCTTCCACTCGCAGGCAGTTTCTTTGCCACTATTTAACACTCAAAGAAACTACACTTAAAGTTAAATGCTAACTGCTAAATTTTTCTGAAAATAAATTTAGAGTGCCCAGTTCTTTTTTTTTCAATTAAGATGCAATTTACCATGGCCAATTGACCTACCCTGCGCATCTTTTTGAGTTGTGGGGGTGAGACCCATGCAGACACGGGGAGATTGTGCAAACTCCAAACGGACAGTGACCTGGGATTGAACCCAGGTCCTAGGTGCCATGAGACAGCAGTTTGCCACCGGGCTGCCTGCCAACTGCTAAATTTGACTGGGTTTTAGAAAACAGCCAAATCTCAAAACAGCAAGATTCCCTCTCACCAGATTCCTGGGTTAAATAGAAATTTGTTTGAGCTGTACTCCATCGTATTTACCTCCCTGCTTTTCCTGAAATAAGGTACGGTATAGTCTCAGGTGACCATAGGCTGCTTTTCCCTTTTAAGAGGGGAGAGCTGACTGGTAGTGATTTAACCTGAGGATCACCACACCTCAGGTGAGGGGCAAGCTTGGGAAGGTGGAACCTTTATGAATAACCTCGGGCGGTATGGGAATTGAACCTCTGCTGCTGACCTTGCTCTGCATCACAAACCAGCTGTCTAGCCAAGTGAGGTAAACCAGGCCACAGTTAATTTAGGCTTATGACTGCACTTCAACATGCATGATGTTCAGAAATTTGTTTTGAGCAGCTGCTGCAATCGCCTGATGCTCTTGGTGTGGAACAGCATGAACACTAAAACAACTAACGTGGCAAACTACCCATCCAATCTCCACGATCACCTGATTTAAAAAAATATTAATTATCTACTGAAAGGCTAACACCAGCCACCTGAATATTTTGTATAAGCAGTTGCAGTGATGTCACTGAGAACATTCCAGATCACTTTCATACATAGTTACAGAGCTATGATTTTAGATGAGCGTTTAAACTGACCAAAAAGAGCACAACCCTATTGACCACCCTTCTGGCTCCCCATCTGAACAGATTGGTATTAATAAATCCTGAGTTTATGGGGCAGCTGACTGGTTCGCCTGAAACTGCAGCTCCCATTGTTTTTTGTGAATTCACTAAAGGTTGCTTACAATTGGTGACAACTCTTGGAGTTGCCTAGCAGGGCAGAACACAGATTCCCTGATCTCCGTGTGGATAATAGGTGTAGCATGATTCTTATGCTTTTTTTCTCTCTAAAACAAAGTATTTTGAACAAAAATGGAATTCTTTCATAACCCTAACACATCCCTCTCCTTTTAAAATCATCTCAAAACAGTAGTTATTTGACCAAGTTTTTTATGTGTTTGTGTTGAAAATGCATTGATTTACACGTATCACAGATGGTCCTTTATGCAGTTTTCTGTTTTGTTTTTAGACCACGACTTTATCACTTTAAAATATTTTTTTTCAGAGAGCTTTGGCTAAAACGGGAGCTGAATCTATTAGCCTGGCAGATTTATGTCGAAAAAACAACCGGAAACAAGCAGCTGCAAAGTTCTACAGTTTCTTGGTACTTAAAAAGCAACAGGCAATTGAGCTTACGCAGACTGAGCCTTACAGCGACATTATTGCAACCCCAGGACCAAGGTTCAACATTGTCTGACCTAGTTGATCTTGAATAGCTAGTGTATATACACTAGATATGTATTGCCCCATATGGGGAATTGAGACCATTACAATACTTTAATAAATTGGTTTTAATGTATATTGAGTTAAAAGATTATTTTGGACAGAGAAACTTTTCAATTTTTTCGGGATTAGGTGTGTTATTCCAGTGTTTATGGTGAATACAAGTAACTCACACTCCTTGACAGATTTTATACTGAATCATGATTGGAGAAATGCATAATGTTTCAGATATATTATGAATACATTTCTGTGCAGACATAATTATGGCTTTGTTGATTGCATTATTCAGAAATGTCACTTGTGAAACACCACTGCTGCTGATAGACTGTCTCAATAAGATGTTGATTGGTGAAATTCATATGTCTACAGCATAGTAGTAGAGAAGTTGATATTCAACACTTGCACTTAATTTAACTTTTAGATTGTGTGCTGGTTCCTCTACATTGACATATTTTTGGAACAATCTAGCAGCACCACTGTCCACTGGAATTACAAACTATTGAAATACAACCAAGGATATATGAAATATTAATTTTGAAAACATACTCATAATTTTAGGATGCTTTATCAGTCTGGAGTGTTACAATGCTGTTCTATTTTAAACATAATGTGCCTGTAAGCATATATTCCCCTTTTTGTATAAAATGTGTAGATAATTTTTAATGAATGTTTAATTATGGAAAAGCTGAAAGCTTTCATTTTAAGCAGCATTTTGCTTATGCTACTGAGTCTCTAGTTTGTTGCTTAATTAGGTCATCATTAAATGTTGAACAGTGATGTTCATGCTGTTATACATAACTTTTCTAATAAAATACTTGTTACTGTATTGAAGTTTTTTTGTATCTTTAAATAATTTTGAGCCCATATTCTGACTTGTTTTGACATCATGGTCTCTTGGCTCATTATTCCCTTTTAAACAATTTCACCTTGAAAATACTGCACCTGACCCATTTTTGGTCGGATCACTTTTGGCCAAACCTATTGGGCAAGTGGAGTTTTTTCCGTTAATGATTTGAGAAAAGTCCTAAAGTTGTCCAAACTTGGAAGCTTAAAAAGGGATGCGGAATTTATTTCAAGTACGTGTCGCTGAAATTAACATGACAGCTGGCTGTAAACGAGGTATTTTCGATTCCTGCCAACCTTTCCAGTAATTTTGTACAGGTTGCAATATTCACTCGAAAACAACACACAAATTTTGCCTCGTATGGAAATGTAGTTATTTTGATCCAACATCTATTTAAGTACAATGGCCTAGATTTTCCAGTTGCATTGCCACTGCCAATGAAGAGTTTACTGACCCAATCCTCCTGCCCATTTCTTCCAGTCCCAGCTAACAGAGAAAAGGGTAGTATGCCATCTTACATCCAAGTTCAGATTGTAGTTGGGGGGTTATCGGAGAAGAAGAACCTTTATACAACACTAGCCACTGTCTTCAGGTAAGTTTTTAAATTTAGAGTGCCCAATTTTTTTTATCCAATTAAGGGGCAATTTAGCGTGGCCAATCTACCTACCCTGCACATCTTTGGGTTGTGGGGGTGAGATCCACGCAATCTTGGAGAGAATATGCAAACTTCTTACGGACAGTGACCCGGGGGCTGAGATCGAACCTGGGTCCTCGGCGTCGTGAGGCAGCAGTGCTAACAACTGCAGCACCGTGCCGCCCTACAGGTAAGTTTTAAAAGGTCCAGACTTTGAATAGATGAGCGAGTGCTGAGGTAGGTGATCAGGTTGTGGTTCGGGGTAGTTGGATGGTCAGGGCTGGGATGCTTGGAGGGGGGTGGGTGCCAAGGTTGTGGAGTTACCCAGCTATTAGACCAGGTACTAAACTATAACACAGAACAGTACAGCACAGAACAGGCCCTTCGGCCCTCGATGTTGTGCCGAGCCATGATCACCCTACTCAAACCCATGTATCCACCCTATACCCGTAACCCAACAACCCTCCCCCCCCCCCCCCCCCCCCCCCCCCCCCCTAACCTTACTTTTTAGGACACTACGGGCAATTTAGCATGGCCAATCCACCTAACCCGCACATCTTTGGACTGTGGGAGGAAACCGGAGCACCCGGAGGAAACCCATGCACATTAACATTTACAGAGTAAGTACATGGGTATGTCCTGTGTATCCAGGCAAATCTCCGTCCTGAGCTGTGGGTTGGAGACATTCACGGAGGGTTCCAGGCAGCAAGGAATCAGTAGTTTAAACTTCCCAAGCAATTTGCACGTGTAATTGAGCTAATAAGAGATTCTTTCAAACTCAGAAGTCCATGAAATTCAAATAGGATAAACCAGTGATTAATAAAGAAATGTATTTCAGTGCTGCTGATCACTTATCCCAGGTAACATAGTTCAAGTGATTCATATTTTATCAATTGAGACAAATGGGTAGGCAGTGATGTCATGGTTTGGTCTCTCGACTAATGATCCAGAGAGTTAGGGTAATGCTCTGGAGACCTGGGTTTGAATCCCACCATGGTAAATGGAATTTGAATTTAATAAAAATCGGGAAGTAAAAGTCTAATGATGACACTGAAACCATTATTTTGGGCGGCACAGTGTTTAGCACTGCTGCTTCACAGCTCCAGAGAACGAGTTCAATTCCAGCCTCGGGTGACTGCGAAGTTGGCACTTTCTCCCGTCTCTGCGTGGGGTTTTTCCGGGTGCTCTGGTTCCCTCCCACAGTCCAAAGATGTGCAGGTTAGGTGGCTAGGTCATGCTAAATTGCCCCTTGGTGTCCAAAAGATTAGGTTGGGTTATGGGGCTAGTGTGGAAGCATGGGATTAAGTAGGGTGCTCTTTCCAAGGGCTGGTGCAGACATGATGGGCCAAATGGCCTCTTTCAGCACTGCAAAGTCTATGATTACTGATTGACGTAAAAACCCATCTGGTTCACTAATGTCCTTTAGGGAAGGAAATCTGAAATCCTTACCTTGTATGGCCTACATGTGACTCCAGATCTACAGCAATGTGGTTGACTCCTAAATGCGCTTCGGGATGGGCAATAAATGCTGGCCTCCAGCAATGCCCTCATCCCATGAACGAATAAAGAAAAAAAAAAGTAAAATTTTTAATAGTTTAATGAATTTAGACATGGCCCTTCTGTATTGTTTTGAATGTGCTTTAATGTTGGATGCGTAATATTTAATTTCCTGTAGTATATAATTTTATTTGCACTACATTATTTTGTTAGCTGATTTGCTTTTATCACCAAGATTGAAAAATAAGTTGTCCCAAATAGGTTTCTTATATCCCTTCAGGCCTTTTCTGAGTGCAGCTTATCCATGAGACCCACCTGCTGCTGCCTCAACCTTATTTGCACCAAACTTAACTACCCAACTTTCCTTTCTGGTTCCCATGCTAGCTGACATTGTTGCTGGTTATCTCACCAGGAGCTGAAATTTCCTTCAAAACTGACCATTGCTCTTCTCCGCGTTGATATTGACCTCTATGCCCATGCAAATTTCCACATCATCTCCAAGGACATTGAACATGTTGTCACCTCACATCTGTAACAATCTTCCTTCCAACTCAATGTTTTAACCACTATATTAAAGTTTCTACCCGTGCCACTGCCAAAACGACCCTAATCAGTCAATACTGAAATTCTTTGATTGTGACCTTGTCGTGTGTCTCATCTTTCTGAAGCTCTCTGCAGCTTTGCAATTGGCTGACCACATCATCCTCTTCCCACACTTCGTTTTCCAGTTGAGTGGCACCGTCTTTACCTGGTTCATATTGTCTACCTAGTCATTGCCAGAGAATCACCTGCAATAGTATATCTTGCAACTCCACACCATGACATGACGTACCCCCAAAACCCACCCTTGGCCTCTTATATACATGCTGTCCCTTTGTGCCATCATCTGGAAAGACATAATCAGGTTCCACATGTTCGCCCATGACACAACATTGCAGTCGCTTGGTTGAACTTGAATGTTGCTGAGAAGCGAAACATGTTGCCAAAGTTTTAATGCCTTGCATTCATCAGGACAAACGCAAGAATACCGAACTACCATTACAATTTGTGCTGCAAGAGAAAGGTTTGGTCGGTGAGTATACTCTGGCTGAGGCATTGCCATGGAGAAAGCATCAGGGAACAAATACTCCCCATGCTTCTGAGTAATTTCAAAAAAGGTCAAAGCTTGGATATATTCCTTTTGTTTGGAGAGTGGTTCCCTGTGTACGAATGTACATCTCTTCTGGCAAGTGTAAATAAGCAACATTACAAGTTCAAATTATCTTAAATTGGTTGTTTGTGTAGCTATTAGCACATTCCAGATTGTTTAGCTTCCTAATTGTATAACGGTAGCCTTTGGTGATTGGAGCTATATGAATCCCAATGCATATATTGACCAATGAAGGTAGGCTTGTGACAGACCGTAGTGGAGAAAACATTCATGAATTTTTTTAACTAACATGTCAAGGAACATAGAACAGTACAGCACAGAACAGGCCCTTCGGCCCTCAATGTTGTGCCGAGCCATGATCACCCTACTCAAACCCACGTATCCACCCTATACCCGTAACCCAACAACCCCCCCCTTAACCTTACTTTTATTAGGACACTACGGGCAATTTAGCATGGCCAATCCACCTAACCCGCACATCTTTGGACTGTGGGAGGAAACCGGAGCACCCGGAGGAAACCCACGCACACAGGGGGAGGACGTGCAGACTCCACACAGACAGTGACCCAGCCGGGAATCGAACCTGGGACCTTGGAGCTGTGAAGCATTTATGCTAACCACCATGCTACCCTGCTGCCCCATAAGGAGTGCATTAATTTAGGATTTCCTCACACACATTAATGTGCTTCAACCTGCATTTAAATTCATTTTTGAGATGGAACTCTTTAATGAACTCCCTTTTCTAAACATGCTCCACGACAGCAAGCCAACCTTAACCAACAATAGACATATCGGGATTTGTACATTTCCATGCATAATATCTTTACAGAAATCTGGCCCTACCATTTGCTCACCGTGCAAGCTCAGCAGAGAAATAGAGCGCATCAAAGCTATTTTGGGCAGCACTTTGCATAGTGGTTAGCACAATTGCTTAGCAGCTCCAGGGTCCCAGGTTCGATACCCGGCTTGGGTCACTGTCTGTGTGGAGTCTGCACATTCTCCCCGTGTGTGCATGGGTTTCCTCCGGGTGTTCCGGTTTCCTCCCACAGTCCAAAGATGTGCAGGTTAGGTGGATTGGCCATGCTAAATTGCCCTTGGTGTCCAAAATTGCCCTTGGTGTTGGGTGGGGTAACTGGGTTATGGGGATAGGGTGGAGGTGTGAGCTTTGGTAGGGTGCTCTTTCCAAGAGCCGGTGCAGACTCGATGGGCCGAATGGCCTCCTTCTCCACTGTAAATTCTATTCTACAGGATAATGGCTTCTGGTCAGATCATTGTTGGCTGTGTATCGCGCAAACTCACAAATCAGCCAAAGGCCTCCACATTTGGATCTGAAAAGTGTCCGGTTGAAGTTAAATTACCCTGGAAAGGCAAAATATCCCCAAAATTTGAACAACATGTTAAGTTTTATGCTGTTACTATTGTTATGGACCACAGTTTAGAGAACGCCAAAGTATATCATGGAGTTTACCTGACCTACACCTTTCAATAGATTTTGGTTATGAGGAGCACAAGAGCCCACTTTCCAGGTGTTATGCAACAGAGACCGTAAGTATTTTTAAACAAAAGAATGTTTCTTCTATGAATCCAGTTAACATTTAATAAACACACAGTAAACAGTTTATCAACTACCAACACAAATAGCCCCCCCAAAGATACAGTACTCTATAGGTAATCTTTAATAACTTTCCTAACAACACCCTTAAGCCAAACACCCTTTTTTGACAAAAACAGTAGGTTTGACTTCCTGAGAGAAAAACAGGTATTACTTTGAAGTTATCAAGTGGTCTGGAGACATTCTTTAGCATGCAGAGTGCAAAAGTACACCTTTGTTTGAATGCAGCTCCCAACTGAAAACAAAACAAAAAAACTCAGAGCTACAAAAACTCAGCTTCCAGCTCAAAACAAAAGTAAAAGGCAGAATCATAACCGAGCTCCACCCGCACAATGACATCACTGCAGCCATTTGTTGAAACACACTTTTCTTAAAGGGACCCTTCCATGAAAAAAATAAACCATCAACTTCAAGATGGTTTCATTTTTCACCTTTTCACTTTCCTTAAAGAAATATTGACAGGAAATATACTTTTTTGTTCAACAAAACAAAACATGCAAACATTTATAATAACATAGTGCATTTTAGTTCTCCCTGCAACTGGAATCACTTTTCTCTTCTTCACATTTGTGACAAAGCATTGGCTATCACGTTTTCTCATCCTGCCACGTGTATTTTTTTTAATGGAATGGCTGTCACAATAAACTCCATCGAAACAATCTAGCACTGTTATTCTGGAATCACTCCAAAAACGTCAATGGATTATGATCAGTTTATATAATTGTTTCAGACGAATTGCTGGTAATATAAATTTGAAAATGTTGCAAAACCAGCACCAAGCTCAAAGTCTCCTTCTCAATCGTTGAATACTTCTTATGGTACTTATTTAATTTCTTTGAAAAATAACCAACAGGCCGTTCCAGTCCTTCGTCATCTTCTCAGGGCACCGCAACTATGTCCACATCACTCGCATCAACAGCCACTTTGAATGGTTTTCTGTAATTTGGGATGCCCAACATAGGAGCAGTGGTTAACACAGCCTTCAGGGCCTCAAATGCCTGTTGACACTCCGCTGTCCACTGAAATTTGCTATGCTTCTTTAGCAAGTCCGTCAGTGGAGTGACCACACTACTAAAATTCAGCATAAATTTCCGGTAAAATCCACTCATGCCAAGAAATCGCATCATTTCCCTTTGTCTCGAGGGTATTGGAAACTCCCGAATAGCGTTTGTTTTCACATCCCGTGGGATCATGAGACATAGGAGCCGAATTAGGCCACTTGGCCCATGGGGTCTGCTCTGCCATTCAATCATGGTTGATATTTTCTCATCCCCATTCTCCTGCCTTCTCCCCATAACTCCTGATCCCTTATTAATCAAGAACCTATCTATCTCTGTCTTAAAGACACTGAATTGGCTCCACCGCCTCCTGCGATAAACAGTTCCACAGATTCACCACCTGAATAAGTTCCTCCTCATCTCTGTTTTAAAGGATCGTCCCTTTAATCTGAGATGGTGTCCTCTGGTTCTGGTTTTTCGTACAAGTGGAAACATCCTCTTCACGTCCACTCTATCCAGGCCTTGCAGTATCTTGTACGTTTCAATAAGATCCCCTCTCATCCAAAGAGTACAGACCCAGAGTCCTCAAAAGTTCCTCATACGACAAGTTCTTCATTCCAGGGATCATTCTTGTGAACCTCCTCTGGACCCTTTCCAAGGCCAGCAAATTCTTCCTTAGATATGGGGCACAAATCTGCTCACAGTACTCCAAAAGGGGTCTGAGCAGAGCCTTATACAGCCTCAGAAGTACATCCCTGGTCTTGTATTCTAGCTCTTTTCCATTCTAGACCATTCAACACTGTCCAATTGTATGGTCGAGGAAAGTGACTTCCAAATTCACTTTTGGCTAGGTTTGCCACCAAACCCGCCTCCTGAGGTCGATTGAATAATTCCATCAGATGCTTCAAATGTCCTTTTCATGTCTGACTAAATATTACCAGATCATCGATGTGTACGGCGCAATTGGGTAATCCTGAAATGACTTTACAATTTAGCGTGGCCAATCCAGCCACCCTGCACATCTTTGGGTTGTGGGGGTGAAAACCACGTAAACACGGGGAGAATGTACAAACTCCACATGGACAGTGACCCAGAACCAGGATTGAACCTGGGACCTCGGCGCCGTGAGGAAGCAGGGCTAACCCACTGCGCAACCGTGCTGCCCTTCTTACCACAAAATTCACCTCACTTAATTTCCTTTCAATCTGATTAGGTCCACAAAACCTTGCTTTTAAAGGTTCACCTACCACTGGTAACAATACTAAAGCTGTATCTCCACTGGCAAAACTACAAACTTTTGCTTTCTTGTCCGTTACCCATTTCATCACGTTTGTTTTTTGTTTTTTTTTGAAAAATTTTTTTTTAATTGCTTATTGTCACGAGTAGGCTTCAATGAAGTTACTGTGAAAAGCCCCTAGTCGCCACATTCCGGCGCCTGTCCGGGGAGGCTGGTACTGGTTTTGTGCAACTTTTAAATGTTGTCCAGCCAATTCCCCTGCTCTATTGGATTGGATTGGATTTGTTTATTGTCACGTGTACCGAGGTACAGTGAAAAGTATTTTTCTGCAAGCAGCTCAACAGATCATTCAGTACATGGAAGAAAAGGGAATTAAACAAAATTCAAGAAAATACATAATAGGGCAACACAAGATATACAATGTAACTACATAAGCATTGGCGTCGGATGAAGCATACAGGGTGTAGTGTTAATGAGGTCAGTCAATAAGTGGGTCATTTAGCCGCTATTTAATCGTTCCCTAAAATTTGACAGGTAATCCAATAATGTAAGTTACGACTGCTCACTCATCAATTTTTGCTTAATTAATTTAAGTGGTCCTCTTACCTCATGACCAAAAATTAGTTCAAAAGGACTGAATTTGGTTGACTCATTAGGTGCATCCTGAATTGCAAACAATACAAATGGAATTCCTTTATCCCAATCGTTTGGATAATCTTAACAATAAGCCCTCAACGTTGTCTTTAATGTCTGATGCCACCTGTCTGATGCTCCGTGTGATTCTGGATGGTACGCAGTTGATTCAAATTGTTTTATTCCTAAGTTATCCATAACTTTGAATAACCTTGAGGTAAAATTTGATCTTTGATCCGATTGTATTTCTTTGGGTAGTCCATATCTAGTAAAGAATTTAAGTAACTCCTCCACAATCTTTTTAGTTGTAATATTGCATACTGCAATGGCCACTGGAAACCTAGTAGACACATCCATGATAGTCAAAAGATATTGATTCCCACTTTTCGTTTTAGGAAGCAGTCCTACGCAATCAATTAGGACCCTTGTAAAAGGTTCCTCAAATGCTGGAATGGGTATTAAGGGCGCTGGTTTTATCACTGCTTGAGGTATCCCTATCATTTGACATGACTGACATGACCGACAAAATTTAATTACATCTTTATGTAGTCCAGGCCAATAAAAATGTTTTTTAAATTTTCGCTTGAGTTTTCCGTACTCACAAATGACCTCCCACTGGTACCTCATGTGCTACTTGCAACCCCTCCTTCTATACCCTACGGGCAATACCACTTATAGAACATAGAACAGGACAGCACAGTACAGGCCCTTCAGCCCACGATGTGCCGACCATTTATCCTAATCTAAGATCAGCCTAAACTACACCCTTTCAATTTACTGCAGTCCATGTGCCTGTCTAAGAGTCGCTGAAATGTCCCTAATGATTCTGACTCCACCACCTCTGCTGGCAGTGCATTCCACACAGCCACCACTCTCTGTGTAAAGAAACTACCTCTGACATCTCCCCTATACCTTCCTCCAATCACCTTAAAATTATGTCCCCTCGTGACAGTCATTTCCACCCTGGGGAAAAGTCTCTGGCTATCCACTCTAGCCATGCCTCTCATCACCTTGTACACCTCTATCAAGTCACCTCTCTGCCTTCTTTGCTCCAGTGAGGAAAGCCCTAACTCCCTCAACCTTTTTTCATAAGACATGCGCTCCAGTCCAGACAGCATCCTGGTAAATCTCTTCTGTACCCTCTCCAAAGCATCCACATCCTTCCTATATGATTGGATTGGATTTGTTTGTTGTCACGTGTACCGAGGTACAGTGAAATGTATTTTTCTGCGAGCAGTTCAACAGATCATTAAATACATGGGAAGAAAAGGGAATAAAAGAAAATACATAATAGGGCAGCACAAGATATACAATGTAACTACATAAGCACTGGCAACGGATGAAGCATACAGGGTGTAGTATAATGAGGCGATCAGAACTGGACACAATATTCCAAGTGTTGTCTAACTAGTTTTATAAAGCTGCAACAAAACCTTGCGGCTCTTAAACTCAATCCCCCTGTTAATCAAAGCCAACACACCATACACCAGTACATCTGATCAACTACCAACACAAATAGCCCCCCCAGAGATACAGTACTCTATAGGTAACCCTTAATAACCTTCCTAACAACACCCATAAGCAAAACACCCTTTTTCTACAAAAACAGTAGGTTTGACTTCCTTGCAGAAAAACAGGTATTACTTTGAAGTTATCAAGTGGTCTGGAGACATTCTTTAGCACGCAGAGAGACCAAAAATACACCTTTGTTTGAATGTAGCTCCCAACTGAAATCGAAACCAAAAAACTCAGAGCCACAAAGCAGCTTCCAGCACAAAACAAAAGTAAAAGACAGAATCACAACCCAGCTCCACCCACACAATGACAACACTGCAGCCATTTGATAAAACACATTTTTCTTAAAGGGACCCTCGCATGACACTATGCAGCAATGACAGAAGTGATAATTTCCACTAATAGAATACTGTCATCAGTCCAGTAAGACTTTCGGCCTATTACATAATTGAACAATGTAATATATGAATTTCAGTGCAGACACAATGCCAGTTATATAGGCTAACCCAACAATTTACTGATCAAATTGAACATGCTCCTCCGGCAGTTTGTAATAGGTAAAGTACAGACCACAATTGACCAACCCCTATATGCAAAGCCCAAAATAAAACATCCAGTTTGATGTGATTCTGCAATTGGCGGCACGGTAGCACAGTGGGTATCCCTGTTGAGAGAGAAAGACAGAGAGAGTGATTCATAAATATAGGGCAGCACGGTAGCACAAGTGGATAGAACTGTGGCTTCACAGCGCTAGGATCCCAAGTTTGTTTCCACGCTGGGTCACTGTCTGTGCGGAATCTGCACGTTCTCCCCGTGTGTGCGTGGGTTTCCTCCGGTGGTCCGGTTTCCTCCCACGGTCCAAAGACGTGCAGGTTAGGTAGATTGGCCAGGCTAAATTGCCCTTGTGTCCAAAAAGGTTCGGAGGTGTTATTGGGTTACGGGGATAGGGTGGAAGCGATGGCTCAAGTGGGTCGCTGCAGACTCGATGGGCCGAATGGCCTCCTTCTGCACTGTATGTTCTATGTTCTCACAGTTCCAGGGTCCCAGGTTTGATTCCCGGCCAGGGTCACTATGTACAGAAACTGCACGTTCTCCCCGTGTCTGAGTGGGTTTCCTCCGAGTTTTCCGGTTTCCTCCCACAGTCTAAAGATGTGCAGGTTAGGTAGATTGGCTGTGCTAAATTGCCTGTTACTGTCCAAAAAACGTTAGGTGGGGTTACGGTGATAGGATGGAGGTGTGATGCACTTTAAAAAAAAATTAATTTAGAGTACCCAATTCATTTTTTCCAACTCAGGGGCAATTTAGCATGGTCAATCAACCAAGCCTGCACATCTTTGGGTTGTGGGGGCGAAACCCATGCAAATATGGGGGGAATGTGAAAACTGCACATGGACAGTGACCCAGAGCCAGGATTAAACCTGGGACCTCAGTGCCGTGAGGCTGCAGGGCTAACCACTGTGCCACAGTGCTGCCCGTGTGGTGCTCTTTCCAAGGTGCCGGTGCAGATTTGATGGGCCAAGTGGCATCCTTCTGCACTGTAATGTCTATCATCTATGAATTGGGCAGCAGTTGCTGAACAATCCCCAGTGTGCTAAGAGCTACACAAACAAACATTCTAAGGTCATCAGTCAAACTTGTAATGTGGCCTATTGTACTGAAACAGGCTGAGAAGATACACATAGGGTAGATGCAGAGACTGTCTCATGAGGCCCTGGCTGGAATCGATTCGGCCATCTGGAAGAACACTCCAGCCAATGCATAAACATGTTATCGCTATATGGACTTTGTGATTACCCACTCCAAAGAACAAGACCATGCTATGCATATGTAACAAACTTCCAGATACAGGTGATCAACTTTGCAGCAGAACGAAGAACAGTCAAAAGAAGCCATCAGACTCCTCAATGAGCTGATGGCTGGTCAGACAAGGATGTTTCAGAGAACAATGGGCCTTGATTGAATCACCATGGATAATCAGGAGTATCCTGTCTTTCCCATTAACAAGTTGGGGTCTGGATGGGACAATGGCCAGTTGTTGGCATATACCTATGACTCAATCCTAGCATATCATATAGTATATCATATAGTATATCATATAGTATAAAGAAATGAACATCAAACAGATATTCAGCAATAACCTGGGAGTCCCCGAGGCACAACTATCGCAGGAAGAAAGGACCCTACCCAGAGAAGACATCCACATCGAGTGATTGTAGCCTGTCAGCCTCCTTCACTAAGTGCGGGTAAAACCCAAAGCTCAGTTGTGAGTCTGGGTCATATTTGGTTGAATAAGAGAATTGTGAATAAAATTATTTTAAACTGTGAACCTTTTTTGTCCTTTGTTCAAATAAGGGTACCTGGGTAAAACCTTCGATTAAAACACTGGTCGAAGTATCTGAATTGGATAGATACAACAGGTCAATTTATTCTTGCTAGAAGCAAAATACATTCATACACAGGGACCTGTTCTCTGCAAACAAAAAGAATAAGTTCAAGCCTTGCACCTTTTTGAATTACCCAGAAGCATTGTGGGAAGAGCGATGTATATTTTTCATAATTTTGTGTTTATTTTTTCCGTGTAGTTAAATAAAATGGAATTTGAGATGAGAGGGAAAAATGGTATTTTAAAAAAAGGAGTTTACTGGCTTGGCGAGAAGTCTTGAAGACTAATTCCTTTGTGTGGGAATTGCTGAAAAGCAATTGGATTGGAGGTAGCCATCCAATATTAAGCCAGGAGTCTTTGTTTTAGGAAACAGTCTGTTTCTGAATCTCCTTTTGGAATTCCAAATCGGATTGGGAGGTCTGAGAAGTCGTGGTGTACCGTAATAATAATAATCTTTATTATTGTCACAATTAGGCTTACATTAACACTGCAATGAAGTCACACTCTAGCGCCTATTCGGGTACACCGAGGGAGAATTCAGAATGTCCAATTCACCTAACAAGCACGTCTTTTGGGACTTATGGGAGGAAACCGGAGCACCCGGAGGAAACCTACGCAGATAAATGGAGAAGATGCAAACTGATCCAAGCAGGAATCGAACCCAGAACCCTGGCGCTGTGAAGCAACAGCGCTAACCACTGTGCAGCCCGGTTTGCCTGGATTAAGGCAGGAACCAGGCTAAAAGAGATTAAAAGGTGCTAAGCACTGACCATCCCAAACAGGATATCTCCAAAAATGTGCTTTGATATTTTTGATAAGGTTTTATCATAAAATGGGCTAGACAGTTGAGTCTTGCACTGCAACCACAAAACAGAATCAGGAATGGTCACCCTGATTCATGGCTTCCAGCTCCAACCAAAAGGACCAACCGTGTGAAGAGTGTAAGTGTCAGCCAGATTTGAGGGATATTGTGTCTGAGGCTTAAGCATAGTTTAAGGGCACCAACAAAATCCTGAGGGCGTTTAAAGTGACAATTCCTTGACTTTGGTAATATTTACTGGATTTTAATGGTTAAAATTTACAAGGGGTTCTTGCCAAAAGATAGTTTAGACCATAAGGCATAAAAGCAGAATTAGGCCACTCGGCCCATCGAGTCTACTCCGCCATTCAAACATGGCTGATATTTTCTCATCCTCATTCTCCTGCCCTCTCCCCATTACTCCTGATCCCCTTATTAATCAAGAACCTATCTCTGCCTGAAAGACACTCTGATTTGGCCTCCACAGCCTTCTGCGGCAAAGAGTTCCACAGATTCACCACCCTCTGGCTGAAGACATTCCTCCTCATCTCTGGATAGTTTAGTTGTGTATTCTTTTTAATTGGGCGGGGGGGGGGGGTTATTCTGTAAGCCTGTTTTCTCTGTGTAGCTATTATCTTGTGTGAGCTTAGTTTTCTTTCTTTTCAACAATAGTGTAATTTTTAAAATTCTAAATGTATTATTGAAATCCTATGCTTTTGAGGTCAGCTTTATCTCCTCATTTACATGATTTAAAAAAGGATGATCAGTGAACTAGACTTCTCTGTGAGGTCTGGTTTGCCAGCAATAACATCGCCTGTGGTCTTTACACTTCCCTGTTGCTTTCTCCGTGCAGTGCTTTGGGCAATCAGAGTCAATTTGCAAATCAATCAGCACCCCCTTCTCTTGCAGTTGTGATAAGTTGTTGAGATTGGTTAAAAGTTGGCATTTTTTTCATTTTTCCTGATGGGACAAGATGAAAAGTTTCAGCAAACGGTTATCTTTTCTGCACATTTTTCTGCCTTCCTTGATTCCTCCACTGTCTCTAATTTGCTACACTGCTTGTCCAACATCTAGATGAGTAGAAATGTTCTTCAAATACTGTAAATGTTGGGAAGACCTGAGCCACTGTCTTTCGTCCGTTCCACAAACCCCACACCCTGGATTTATGGGTTCAGTTCGCTCAGTTAGCTGGAAGGCTGTTTCAAGACGTGGAGCGACACCAACAGCCCGGGTTCAATTCCCGTACTGGCCGAGGTTATTTATGACGGCCTCACCTTCTCAACCTTGCCTGAGGTGCGGTGACCTTCAGGTTAAATCGCCGCCAGTCAGCTCTCAAAGGGGCGTGCAGCCAATGTTCCTCTGGGGCTGTGGCGACATTTATATTTATTACAACACCACCCTCTGCCCTGCCCCCCCCCCCCCCCCCCCCTCAGCTCCACCTTGCAAAACCTTGTTCTTAATCCAAAAGGATCAAGCCAGTTTTTGTAGTAGACCTCACATATTCATGACAGAAGAATAATCAAATATAGGAGAAACTTTTAGAACAGTGGTATTATCTGAGACAGATGTAGCTCCCATCTGCATGAAAAAGCATTGACGCAAGTGGAGAATTCAAATCCATGGATACTGCATATCAGGGGAGGTGAGACCCAGGGTAATGCTTTGGGCATCTGCATTTAAATCCCATAATGGCAGATGGTGAAATTTGAATTCGATAAAAATCTGGAATTAAAAAGAATTGTCATAAAAACTGATTTGCTTCACTAATGTCCTTTAGGGAAAGAAATTTGCCATCCTTACCTGGTCTGACCTACACATAACTCTTAACTGGCCTAGTAAGCTATTCAATTCAAAGGCAATTATGGGGCAATAAATGCTGGCCCACCTCCCATGAAGGAATTAAATAAAATATCATGACCAGAACGATCTGAACTAGTTTGGGTCACCTAGGGGAAAGGGCATAGTGGAGATTTCGAGAATGATCTACAAACCACATGGAAGCCCAATTACACCTTTTGCCCTATCACCACCTTAAGGTCTTTCTGCTCCCCATATCTCTTCTTTACCTGAGACTTTTAATCGGCCTGTCTTGGCCTTTAGATTATTCAACAATAGAGTATCCACAACCCCCTGGGGCAGAGAATTTCAAAGATTCAAAACCCTTTGAGTGAAGAAATCTCTCCTAATCACAGTCTGAAAGAAATGAGCCCTTTATCCTGAAGGTGTGCACCAATGTTTTAGATTCACTAGACTCTGGGGTGGTCCCGGCGGATTGGAAATTAGCAAATGTGACACCACTGTTTAAGAAAGGAGGTAGGCAGAGAGCGGGTAATTATAGGCCAGTGAGCTTAACTTCGGTAGTAGGGAAGATGCTGAAATCTATTAGGGAAGAAATAGCGAGGCACCTGGATAGAAATTGTCCCATTGGCCAGACGCAGCATGGGTTCATAAATGGCAGGTCGTGCCTAAC
This sequence comes from Scyliorhinus canicula, assembly GCF_902713615.1. NCBI lineage: Eukaryota > Metazoa > Chordata > Chondrichthyes > Carcharhiniformes > Scyliorhinidae > Scyliorhinus > Scyliorhinus canicula. The sequence continues at coordinate 137,008,242 of NC_052155.1, read as the reverse complement.
TAATTTGGTGGAATTTTTTGAGGACATTACCAGTGCGGTAGATAACGGGGAGCCAATGGATGTGGTATATCTGGATTTCCAGAAAGCATTTGACAAGGTGCCACACAAAAGGTTGCTGCATAAGATAAAGATGCATGGCATTAAGGGTAAAGTAGTAGCATGGATAGGGGATTGGTTAATTAATAGAAAGCAAAGAGTGGGGATTAATGGGTGTTTCTCTGGTTGGCAATCAGTCGCTAGTGGTGTCCCTCAGGTATCAGTGTTGGGCCCACAATTGTTCACAATTTACATAGATGATTTGGAGTTGGGGACCAAGGGCAATGTGTCCAAGTTTGCAGATGACACTAAGATGAGTGGTAAAGCGAAAAGTGCAGAGGATACTGGAAGTCTGCAGAGGGATTTGGATAGGTTAAATGAATGGGCTAGGATCTGGCAGATGGAATACAATGTTGACAAATGTGAGGTTATCCATTTTGGTAGGAATAACAGCAAACGGGATTATTATTTAAATGATAAAATATTAAAGCATGCTGCACACCTGGGTGTGCTAGTGCATGAGTTGCAAAAAGTTGGTTTACAGGTGCAACAGGTGATTAAGGCGGCGAATGGAATTTTGTCCTTCATTGCTAGAGGGATGGAGTTTAAGACGAGGGAGGTTATGCTGCAATTGTATAAGGTGTTAGTGAGGCCACACCTGGAGTATTGTGTTCAGTTTTGGTCTCCTTACTTGAGAAAGGATGTACTGGTGCTAGAGGGTGTGCAGAGGAGATTTACTAGGTTAATCCCAGATCTGAAAGGGTTGGATTACAAGGAGGTTGAGTAGACTGGGATTGTACTCTTTGGAATTTAGAAGGATGAGGGGGGATCTTATAGAAACATGAATAGATAGGATAGATGCGGGCAGGTTGTTTCCACTGGCGGGTGAAAGCAGAACTAGGGGGCATAGCCTCAAAATAAGGGGAAGTAGATTTAGGACTGAGTTTAGGGGGAACTTCTTCACCCAAAGGGTTGTGAATCTATGGAATTCCTTGCCCAGTGAAGCAGTAGAGGCTCCTTCATTGAATATTTTAAAGATAAAGATGGATAGTTTTTTGAAGAATAAAGGGATTAATGGTTATGGTGTTCGGGCCGGAAAGTGGAGCTGAGTCCACAAAAGATCAGCCATGATCTCATTGAATGGTGGAGCAGGCTCGAGGGGCCAGATGGCCTACTCCTTCTCCTAGTTCTTATGTTCTTACTCCCAGCCAGAGGAAACAACCTCTCAGTGTCTACTTTGTCTGATAATGGACCAGGAAGCTTAGAAACTCGAAAGTGACATGGGATGAATGATTTTCAATCAGAATTTACTTAATGTAATAATAATAATAATAATCTTTTTATTGTCACAAGTAGGCTTACATTAACACTGCAATGAAGTTACTGTGAAAAGACGCTAGTGGCCACATTCCTGCACCTGTTCGGGTACAGAGGGAGAATTCAGAATTCTCAGCTGGTACAGGAATTGAACCCGCGCTGCTGGCCTTGTTCTGCATCACAAACCAGCTGTCTAGCCCACTGAGCTAAACCAACCCTGCTAGGACCGTAATGTGGTTAATCAGTAAATAAAGAAAAAATTCCACTCATTTTGATCAGCACCCAAAACCTCACACACAAAGGTGCTTTCCAGGTAATAGTGCACTCACAGATGCTGCTTTATCTCCAAAATGAGATATAGGACATGGGACACATTTCAAGGGTTAAGGGTGCCTGGTCCATTGAATATTAGTATTCAGACATTCCTTTTACAGTAGGTTGACTTTTCAAACCAATGTCTTGCTGCTATTTCATACAAACTGGAAAGGCTCCTTTTAAATGTGAAGTCTCTTCCTAAGACTTTTCAGTGACAATTAATACTGATGGAAAATATTTGAATCTAAACAACGATCACTTTGCATTACTATTGTCCCATTGTTTTGAGTAAGTTGGTTTATACTCGCTGGAGTTTGGATGAATAAGGTGAACTCTCATTCATACAAGATTCTGAAAATGCATGACAATACAGAGGTTGTTTCCTCTGGCTGGGAATTGGGGACATTGGGGCACACCCTCAGGATAAGGGGTTAATCCTTGAGGGCTGAGATTAGGAGAAATTTCTTCACTCAATAAATTTTGAATCTCTGAAATTCTCAGCCCCGGGGGAGGAGTTGTCAATGCTCTATTGTTGAATATATTTAAGGCTGAGATAAACAGATTTTCAGTCCCAGGAAATCAAGCGATATGAGGAGCAGGCAAGACAGTGGCACTGAAGCAGAAGATCAGTCATGGTCATACTCAACGATGGAGCAGGCTCAACGGGCTGAAGAGTCAATCCCCATTTCAATTTCTTAGGTTCTTATTGCTATAAATACACAATCAGCATTTAGGAACAAAATGCTTTATGAGATTATGAAAGGAGTAAGATTCTTCCAATGCAAACAGCCAGACACTTTGGTTCATGTTCTAACAAAGTCTCTGGTTATATATCTACATTGTTGCTTCTGCTTTGACACAGGATGCAGTTGTTCTCTTTTTCTTTCTTGCTCTCCTTCGTTTTTTCTCTTTACTTGGTTGTTGTTGTGGCTGTACCTTCTTTTTCAGACAACTGAGAGGATTAGGGCCCCCTTTTCTTTTGCGTTTTTTACACCTGGGTTCGGATTCCTTCACCAGGCCCTGTTCTTCTTTCAAGTGCTGGATAGTTTGTTGCTGATGCACAGGAACAAATTGATTACCATGCAAAGACTGCAGTTGTGCAATTGATTTGGGAGAAGGTTTCTCCAGGACCATAGTATTCTGTATAATGTACATGAGCGGTATTCCTGACAATATTTTAATTTTCACAGTTAATTCTTGATCCTGTTGAAACAATTGAGAGACATTTAATAGACATAGTAACACAACAACAAAGAAGTAATACATGGGTAAAAATTAATTGATAGCCAGTTCATCTTTTTAAATCATTGACAAGGACAGTAGATATTAAATCCCCCATGTCACATCTCTGTAAACCTATATTCCTCTTTAGATATTATATAGGTGTGCTATATCTAAAATATATAGTTTGATTTCATTACTGCTGGATGATTCTCAGTCGAAAAATAAATAGATTTTATTTAAGAAGTTTCCGTACATTTGCTACTAGGGCATTTTCACAGGAAGAAACAGGAAGTAACCATTCAAACTTTTAACACTGATAATATTAGAATATCCAGGGCCTCATGTGGATTGAATTAAATGAAATCTGTATCAAGCCAACTTGAAACTGACAGCGGTTGTCTCATGTTTGCATGGAAGAAGTTTGAAGCGTTCTTCCGCAAATGACAATGATGTTCGGTCGATTGCTCATTTTGAACTTGCGGCAGGACTCTACGCCCTCCTGCCAGTGGGATCTTCCAGTCTCGCCAAAGTCAACCCCACGTAGTGGGTTTCCTGACAGCAGGACGGACATACCATGCAAACGTTTGTAGACTTTGCTGAGATCAGTAGATCCCATCGGTGGCCCCCACCACATCAGCTGCGAGAAAACCCGCCGGGGGGCGGGGCGGCAGAAAATCTAATTTTGGCCTTAGCTTGAAAGACTTTTGTTGACCAACGGTATCAAGGGAAATGGGGCAAAGGCCAGTATATGGAGTTGGGTCACAGATCAGCTACAATCTCATTGAAAAGCAGAACAAGTTTGAGAGGCTAAATGGTCTACCCCTGTTCATTGCTCCCCTTACACCCTACCCCTCGAAGCTATGTGGCCACACAGCACCTGAAAAATCCCCTCAGAGGCCATGCACAGGATGACTTCTTCAAATATGCAAAACAATTGAAAGGGGCCACACATTTAAATAAACCACTGTCGTATTCCATTGAAAAATTCAAGAGAACATTGTCCAAAGTAAAGGACTTTTTTTTTTTTTTTTCTTTTTTTTTCTTTTTTTTTTCTACCCCTCACAAATCCGTGCTGACTATCCCTAATCAAGCAGTGCCTTTCCAGATGCTCAGAAATCCTATCCCTCAGTACCCTTTCCATTACTTTGCCTACCACCAAAGTAAGACTAACTGGCCTGTAATTCCCAGGGTTATCCCTATTCCCTTTTTTGAACAGGGGCACGACATTCGCCACTCTCCAATCCTCTGGTACCACCCCTGTTGACAGCGAGGACGAAAAGATCATTGCCAACGGCTCTGCAATTTCATTTCTTGCTTCCCATAGAATTCTTGGATATATCCCGTCAGGCCCGGGGGACTTGTCTATCCTCAAGTTTTTCAAAACGTGCAACACATCTTCCTTCCTGACAAGTATCTCCTCGAGCTTATCAGTCTGTTTCACACTGTCCTCTCCAACAATATGGCCCCTCTCGTTTGTAAATACTGAAGAAAAATACTTGTTCAAGACCTCTCCTATCTCTTCAGACTCAGTACACAATCTCCCGCTACTGTCCTTGATCGGACCTACCCTCGCTCTAGTCATTCTCATATTTCTCACATATGTGTAAAAGGCCTTGGGGTTTTCCTTGATCCTACCTGCCAAAGATTTTTCATGCCCTCTCTTAGCTCTCCTAATCCCTTTCTTCAGTTTCCTCCTGGCTATCTTGTATCCCTCCAGCGCCCTGTCTGAACCTTGTTTCTTCAGCCTTACATAAGTCTCCTTCTTCCTCTTAACAAGACATTCAACCTCTCTTGTCAACCATGGTTCCCTCACTCGACCATCTCTTCCCAGCCTGACAGGGACATACATATCAAAGACACGCAGTACCTGTTCCTTGAACAAGTTCCACATTTCACTTGTGTCCTTCCCTGACAGCCTATGTTCCCAACTTCTGCACTTCAATTCTTGTCTGACAGCATTGTATTTACCCTTCCCCCAATTATAAACCTTGACCTGTTGCACACACCTATCCCTCTCCATAACTAAAGTGAAAGTCACAGAATTGTGGTCACTACCTCCAAAATGCTCCCCCACTAACAAATCTATCACTTGCCCTGGTTCATTACCAAGTACCAAATCCAATATGGCCTCCCCTCTGGTCGGACAATCTACATACTGTGTTAGAAAAGCTTCCTGGACACACTGCACAAACACTACCAGATCCAAACTATTTGATCTAAAGAGTTTCCACTCAATGTTTGGGAAGTTGAAGTCACCCATGACTACTATCCTGTGACTTCTGCACCTTTCCAAAATCTGTTTCCCAATCTGTTCCTCCACATCTCTGCTGCTATTGGGGGGCCTATAGAAAACTCCCAACAAGGTGACTGCTCCTTTCCAGGGCATGTGTGCCCTGTCCTTATATGGGATGTGTAATGCTCCCTTGTGGTAGTGTCACCTCTGGGTGTCTTGACTGCCCATTGGTCATGTCCTATTCTATGTGTTCATTAGCTGTATGTCTGCTTGTCATGGTGTCTCTGGTGCTCCTTCCAGTGTTTACTTAGTCGTAGTGTGTTTACATTAACCCCTTGTGTATTTACAGTGATACATATCACCACAATTCCCATCCCAAATGGAGGCAGAGCAGCAAAGAAAATGTTGCAGGCAGCCTGTGGGCTGGTCTGCTGCTTCCATTCCTGACCCTGATGGCATTTCCGAGCACAGGGACAAGTGGAGAAAAGAGTGGGTGTGGAGGTCCAGGACATGAAGTCACCTTCCTTGTTAATTGGAATTGATGAGGTCATCAGGGTGCTCATTTAGAGCTCGCCATCTGGCTTCCTGTGATTTTCCTGGGGGCGGTTGAAGGGTAGGACCTCTCTGAAGCTGACTAGCTGCAGCCTGGTGAGAATGAGGCAGCAGTGCTGAAACCATTTTATTTGATGCATATAAGTGAAACCTGGATAAAAACTATATTGAGCAACAATGAAATTTCAATCATCAACTTTTCCCTTCCCTATCCTGGGTTGCAACTCTTCATTTCCACGGCCACTTTGAAGGTGAAGATCCTCTCTTTCTGTCAGGACCTCACACAGATGACAGCCACAACAACAAAGTAAAGGACTTTTGAATTACAAAGGGGTTTGGTAGGGTAGGTGGAGAAAAGGTATTCCTTTTTCAGTGGGGATGGTGGAAGAACAGAGTCCAAATCTAGGTGTCCTAAATATAAGACAGTCACTAATAAATCCAATAAAGAATTTTGGAATTGTTCGAATGTGGAACTCACCATCACAAGAAGTTCAGGTGAGTACCTTTAGGGAGAAACTAGATAAGCACATGGGGGAGAAAGGAATAGAAGGCTATTCTGATAGAATTAGATGAAGGTGAGAAGAGACTTGTCTGAAGTATAAACAATCACCTGTTCCTGTGTTGTAAATGATATGTAATTCCAATTTCTAAAATAACTATTTAATCTGTCAAACTACTGTCTTTTGGATGGCAAGGCTGGAAAAGAAATATTGCCAAGGCCAATTTTAAAAGTTAAAAAACTCTTAAGAACAACCCTCTACTGCCTAGTGCAGGATCAGAAACCCTTCCAACTGACAATTTATTAAATATAAAAACCCAACAGCTTCATGGACACACATACTGCAAACAGACCCTACCTCAACTGTGTTATAAGGGGTTAATCTTCAAAATATGTTGACAACAAACCAAGACAATGGAACATTGCCATCTCAAAGACAAAAATGTGGCCATCAGACAATCCAATTAAAGAAACTGGGAGAGCATCAGAGTTGATTGCCACGAACAACAGCCACTACATAAACAAACATCAACAACACAGAAGAAGAAATGGACTTCATCATGTTCATATCAACTTGAGAGCCAGAGACATCACATCTGAATGGGGTCCATTGTTTCGGTCTTGGAAACAACATCACGATGAATGTTTTTTAATAATAATCTTTATTATTGGCACAAATTGGCTTACATTAACATTGCAATGAAGTTATTGTGAAACTCCCCAGTTGCCACTCCGGCACCTGTACGGATACACAGAGGGAGAATTCAGAATGTCCAATTCACCTAACAAGCACGTCTTTCAGGACTCGTGGGAGGAAACCCACGCAGACACCGGGAGAACATGCAGACTACACACAGACAGTGACACAAGCAGGAATCGAACCCGGAACCCTGGCGCTGTGAAACAACAGTGCGAACCATTATGCAGCCTGTTTTTTTGGACTAAGGCAGGAACCAGGCTAAAAGAGATTAAAAGGTGCTAAGCACTGACCATCCAAACAGGATGTCTCCAAGAATGTGCTTTGATATTTTTGATAAAGCTTTGAAATAAAATGGGCAAGACAATTGAGTCGCACTGCAACCACGATGGAGAATCAGGAATGGTCACCCTGATTCAAGGCATACATGGGGGGTTGTATCAGCCAGTTCTGAGGGATATTGGGACTGAGGCTTATGCATAGTTTAAGGGCACCAACTAAATCCTGAAGGTATTTGAGTTGAGGTTTTGGCATAACATGTGGTTTTGCCTGTGTTTGGTCGTGGTGGCTTTTATTAATAAGTTGTTTTGAGTGTTGTGCGGCATCATTACACTAATTTATAGCATTGAGCATGTTTTTATTTGTTAATAAAAATGTATGTTGATGCCTAAAAGCCTGTGTAAGTTTGTAAAATCCGAAAGTCAAGAACTGACAGTAAGCGTAAACGGGAGCAGGGTGCACGGTGTCACAGTGGTTAGCACTGCGCCGAGGTACCAGGTTCGATTCCGGCTCTGGGTTACTGTCCGTGTCGAGTTTGCACATTCTCCCTGTGTTTGCGTGGGTTTCGCCCCAGCTACCTAAAGATGTGCAGGGTAGGTGGATTGGACACGCTAAATTGCCCCTTAATTGGAAAAAATGAATTGGGTACTCTAAATTAAAAAAAAAAGAGTAAACGGGAGCCTGCATCTCTTACACTCGGAAAGAGATTCGAGAGCAGGATTATCAAAGCACATTTCTATTCTTTTACACTTACAATGTTAATATTAATGGTCAGTAAGAAAAGGTTTAGCATAGATTTGAACTGAACTTTGTGAAAACAAATTAAGAAAATGAACAATTGCTGAATAAAAATATCATAACAATAAACTCCTGAGCTAAACAAAGTTAATAAAAATGATCAGAGTGCGAGAGGGTGAGTGTGTGCCAGGCTTCCTTACTGTGAGTGTGTGTATGTGTTGGTGTGTGGTGGTGCAAGTGAGACATCTGAGACAGTCCCACAATCTCTCATGCACACACACACAACTTGGGACTCTGCAGCATCTCACTCCTGCGCTCTGACTCCTTGTTGACAGGCTCCTTCACCCTGGCTTCCCCACTGATGGCCCCGCGCAGCCTGTCTCCCCTCCCTACGGCCTACAGTTGGAGGAACAGCTCTTTACAGAATCTTCCACACCAACTTCCTTGTTTGACTTGCATTTTGAAAATGGCTTGGGGAGACACATCCAGCCTGTTGGTTGGACAAGCCTGGTCAAGAGTTTAATTTATTCTTTTGTAGGTTAATTTTTTTTTCATTTATTTTATTTGTTTTACAAGTTGTGGGGGGGGGGGGGGGTGGTTTATTCATTTTCTCATTCATTTTTTTTACAAGTTCGTGGGGGGGCGTTTATTCATTTTTTTCATTTTATTTTTTTTTACAAGTTCGGGGCGGGGGTTTATTTGATAAAACTTTGCAGGAAAATAATTCAGAACTTTGGACAGATGGACTCCCTACTTCCGACACAGGAAGGCTTCACCTTCATCCAACAGGTTCCATTGGAGGAGTGTGTATGAGGGCCAAAGGGACCCAAAACCATTTCCTCCATTTTTGGCAGCAAACAAGGTAAGAGAAAATGGTGGGTCGCGCAGGTCGGCCGGAGTGGGTCGCGTAGGTCGGCTGGGTTGGGTCCCGAAGGTTGGCCGGTTGGTAAAAATGGGTCCTCGGAAAAAAAGTTTGAAGAACACTGGCCTAAATTTCAGTGGCAAGATTCATCCCCAATTAACAGTTCAAATCGAGTAATTTCATGACATGCAGAGTCTCATGGTGAGATAGCAATTTTTCAAATTTTGGCGAGGCTAACAGCATGGAATCGCAACTCGTGGCATATTTCTTTCCCATCACAGACCTGTTTTGTTTGTTCCAACTAATGTTGCCCAGTGTCATGAAGTCCCCATTATTTTTCTAGCAATTCCTCAGTCAATGGTTAGTTATGGCACAAAATGCATTCCCACCCCTTACTCAACATATTTTAAAACAAATACCTGTGTGGCCACAAAGTAATGATGCGGATTATTGTTTTCAACCATCGACAGCAAGCACGTTGAGGCACCTACAGGATTTTTCATGTGTGAACAATTTCTAACTTGAAATCGTTGAGCAATCAATTTTGCACCGTACAATTCTTTTCCAAGTGACTGCAGCTCTTTCAGGACGCAGCTGGAAAATTAAAACAAAAAGAACAAGGTTTGACCTTTCACCTTTTGTTGCACCGCAGCTCCAGCAATGTGCAAATTTGGAAGAAAGGCTGACTCCAAAGAACATACGAATTAAAGTCAGCAAGGCTTCATGAAGGGGAAATCATACTTGTTAAATTTATTTGAATTATTTGAGATGGTAGTGAGCAGTATAGATAAAGGGGAACCAGTCAATGTAATACACTTTGATTTCCAAAAAGCAATCAAAAAGGTACCGCACAAGACGCTACTTGAGAATATAAGAGTCGTCCTGGCTCAGAGATAGGTAACTGGCTCAATAGCAGCAGCAACCGGGGGGGGGGGTGCATTATTGTAGTGTTTATTCTGTAACTTTATAGTGTGTTAATTTGCGTTGTTGTTAAAATGCTGGGTTGTTCATGGGGATGGGGCGAATGTATATGATTGTTAATATTATTGTTATTTTCGGTATTTTACTAAGGTGCGTCAATGTTGTATAAAAAGAATATAAGAGTCTAGAGCAGCACGAGGGCGCAGTGGTTAGCACTGGAACTGCGGCACTGAGGATATGGGTTCCAATCATGGTCCTGGGTCACTATCCATGTGGAGTTTGCACATTCTCCCCGAGTCTGTGACCCAAAGATGTCCTGATAGGTGGATTGGCCAAGCTAAATTGCCCCTTAATTGGAAAAAAAGAATTGGGAACTTTAAATTTATAAAAAAAAAGAATATAAGAGCCCATAGTATTGTGCACAGTAGGGATGATGGATTGGTAACTAATAGAAGACAGAGAACTGGGAGAAAAGGGGCATTTTCAGGATGACAGCCTGTAACTGGTAGGGGACACAGGGATTAGTGCTGTGGCCACAATTACTTATGATATATATATTGATGACTTTGACGGAGGAAGTGACTACTACTGCCAAGTTTGTGGATGACACAAAAATATGTGGGAAGTGGTGAGGATGACATACAGAGTCTAAAGAGGGATAGAGACAGGTTAGGTGGCTGGGCAAAAACTTGGCAGATGGGATATAATGGAGGAAAATGTGAAGTTATGCACTTTGGTTGGAAGGATAAAAGAGCTGAATTTTAAATGGAGAAAGACTGCCAAAAGTTGCAGCAGAGAGGGATTTGGGGGGGTCCTCATGCATAAACCGCAAAAAGTGAGCATGTAAATTCAGCAGGTAATAGGGAAGGCAAATGGAATGTTGGCTTTTATGTCACAAGGAATGGAGAATAAAAAGAGGGAAGTCTTTCTGAAACTATACAAGGCACTAGTTATATCACACCTGGAATACCGTGAACAGTTTTGTTCCCTTATCTAAGGAAAGATATACTGGCATTGGAGGCAGTCCAAAGAAGATTCACTCGGTTGATCCTAGGTATGAAGGGATTGTATTATGAGGAGAGGTTGAGTAGGTGAGGTCTGTACTCATTGGAGCTTAGAAGAGAGATTACCTTATTGGGATAGATAGGATTCTCAGGGAGCTTGGCAGGGTAGATGCTGAGAGATTGTTTCCCCTTGTGGGAGAGTCCAGGACAAAAAGTATAATCCCAGAGTCAGGGGTTGCTCATTTAAAACAGAAAAAAAGAGGAATTTCTTCTCTCATAGGGCAGTGAATTTGTGGAATTGTTTACCACAGAGAGCTGTAGAGGCTGCATCCTTCAAGGCTATAATAGACAAGATTTTTAAATCAGTAAGGGAATCAAACATTATGGGGGTAAGGCAGGAAAGTGGAAGCTAAGGATTATCTCATCAGATCAGTCATGATCTCACTGAATGGCCTACTTCTGCTCTTATACCCATGGTCTTAGGAGGAGTAGGTCACTTTGCACCTCCAGCCTGTTCCGCCTAACAGTAATGCCTGTAACCTCAATCCCACATTCCCACCTACCCCGAACCCTTGTTAATGATGAATATATCCAGCTCTGCCTAAAAAAATCAAAGATGTTGCTTCCAGAAGGAAGAAATGGGATTGAAAAACGAGACTAATAATATTTGCAGTATTGAGGACGGGGCAATTTGAGGCAGACACTCACGATGTTGTACACAGCTGGATTTCTCCCATCAGATATTTGGGCATCTGCTCCTTGATCTGGATTTTATTCTTGAGCGCGGCCTGGCAAAACGTCCCGTCCAGGAGAATTTGGAAAGGTTCGCGGAAACCGTAGTTATATTTGTAAAAGGAAAGAAGTTTCTTCGCGGTTTTTTGCCGTTTGATTTTCATTTCTGGATTAAGGAAGGAAAGGTGGGGAATGAGGAGCCCTGTGGAGGAAGGACAATTCTGGCTGCGCGCGCAGCTGACCGGCCGCTGTCGCTTCCCTTCCCCCGACAACGGGCACCGTAGCAACTGTTCCACCGCTTCAATTAACGACACATTCAATGCTTAGCCCTGAAACATATCATCCCCGGTGTTGATTTAGATATCTGGAGGAAACAGAGCCAGTATAAATCACTGCAAATCACCCCGGTCTGTTTATCTTTCTTAACAAAAAAGAAAATTCGGGTCAGAATTGGTAACATCGGCTCGTGTCCCCTGTCGACACTTCAATTTTTTTTTTAAAGGCTGATATTAAAATAAGCGCCTCTGCTCCAATTGTTCGTAGTATTCCAACTCCCTGGATGTGAGTGTATTTTATTTTTGTTGTTTTCAGTGTCTGGGCGATAGTTTGTTTCCCTCCCGCCCGTGTTTCCGGCGGATACATTTCCGTGGCGTGGAGCTCCCGGTTCCGGTTCTGGTTTTTTCTGCGGGAAGATGGCATCTCGGAGAGATGGCGGTACTGGGGCGGCCGGGGCGACATCGGCAACATCAGCAGCAGCGGCGGCGGCAGCAGCAGCAGCAGCGCTCGGCTCTCCCGTCAAACAGGTTCAGATCGACGGGCTGGTAAGTAAAGCCAACTAGGCCCGGGCTGAATTTCAGCTGAAAGCTCGGTTTGATGCAGGCGGCCAAAGGTCCGCGTGTCTAAGCCGGTAATAAAGAAAGAACATTTTAATTCCCCCCCCCCCCCCATTCCTTCCTCACCTTTTGAATGTTTTGATAGCTCGGGTACAGGTAAGACAATCTGGCTACACCAACGAAGTGATTATCTAATTGCCGGATGGCATGCTGTATGTAGCCTTTAATAACTCGAGCCTGGTGTCCAAACACGTGTATCTTTCCAGCAGAAAATTGGGCTGATTATTTTTTTCGCCTTTTTCTCCTAAATCGGAAAGGCAGAGGTACTTGGTAATTTTCTTTCACAGTGATCCATATCCGAATCAGTTAAAGTAAGGAGCTCACTTTAATGATCAACATGCACTTTCTCAATTTAATTGCTTGAATAAGGAAGAGATTGAAGAGAGCCAAGCAAAATATGTCACACTTGGTAACCATAAACCTCGATTTTATAGCAGTTGTATATTTGAAGGTTTTTACTGTTGTGCCATCGATGAAGGGTCTTATTCCCACTTGAATTTGTGTATTTAAACTCGTCTGAAATTCATACAGACTCTGGGTCTACACGATTCTTTCTGCACTGTTTTAAAACTTAAAGTTGCAGCTCTGGTCCAGTATATTAGCCACAGTTAAAGCCTGATCAGGCGTCCGTAACAAATTGAATTAGAAGATGCTTAATAATAACACTCTATAACAGCCATGATGTGGAGCTGCCGGCGTTGGACTGGGGTGAGCACAGTAAGAAGTCATACAACGGCAGGTTAAAGTCCAACAGGTTTGTTTCAAACACGAGCTTTCGGAGCACAGCTCCTTCTTCAGGTGACCTGAAGAAGGAGCTGCGCTCCGAAAGCTTGTGTTTGAAACAAACCTGTTGGACTTTAACCTGGTGTTGTAAGACTTCTTACTCTATAACAGGGATGGGGGATTTAGGGGGTGGCAAAGGGTGGGCATCAGTAAATTGAGGGACCTGTTTATTAACGGGAGGTTTGCGGGCCTGGGGGAACTGGAAGATAAATTTGGGCTTCCCCAAGAGAACATGTTCAGATACTTACAGGTAAAGGCGTTTGCTAGGCGACAGGTAGAGGGATTCCCTTTGCTGCCCTCGTGGGGGACGATGGACAGAGTGCTTTCGGGGTTGTGGGTCGGAGAGGGGAAGGTGTCTGACATCTATAAGGTAATGCAGGAGGTGGAGGAGTCGTCAGTGGAGGAGTCGTCAGTGGAGGAGCTGAAGGCTAAATGGGAGGAGGAACTCGGGGAGCAGATAGTGGACGGGACTTGGGCGGATGCCTTGGAGAGAGTCAACTCTTCCTCCTCATGTGCGAGGCTTAGTCTCATCCAATTTAAGGTGCTGCACCGGGCCCACATGTCCGGGACTAGGATGAGTAGGTTCTTTGGGGGTGAGGGGACAGGTGCACCAGATGTTCGGGGAGTCCAGCGAACCACGCCCATATGTTCTGGGCATGCCCAGCACTGGAAGAATTCTGGAAGGGGGTGGCGGGGACGGTGTCGAGGGTGGTTGGATCCAGGGTCAAACCAGGGTGGGGACTTGCAATTTTTGGAGTTGCGGTAGAACCGGGAGTTCAGGAGGCGAAAGAGGCCGGTGTCCTGGCCTTTGCGTCCCTAGTAGCCCGACGAAGGATCTTGCTGCAGTGGAAGGATGCGAGACCCCCAAGTGTGGAGACCTGGATCAGTGACATGGCGGGATTTATAAAATTGGAAAGGGTCAAATTTGCCCTGAGAGGATCAATACAAGGGTTCTATAAACGATAGCAGCCTTTTCTGGACTTCTTGGCTCAAAGATAGGTATCTTGGTCAATAGCAGCAGCAACCCCGGGGGGGGGGGGGGGGGTTCCATATTGTAGTTTCTATTATGTAACTTAATATTGTGTTAATTTGCGTTGTTGTTAATATGCTGTGTTGTTCATGGAGGTGGGGCAAATGTTTATGATTGCTATCAGGGGCAGCAAGGTAGCATAGTGGTTAGCATAAATGCTTCACAGCTCCAGGGTCCCAGGTTCGATTCCCGGCTGGGTCACTGTCTGTGCGGAGTCTGCACGTCCTCCCCGTGTCTGCGTGGGTTTCCTCCGGGTGCTCCGGTTTCCTCCCACAGATATCATAGAATTTACAGTGCAGAAGGAGGCCATTTGGCCCATCGAGTCTGCACCGGCTCTTGGAAAGAGCACCCCACCCAAGGTCAACACCTCCACCTTATCCCCACAACCCAGTAACCCCACCCAACACTAAGGGCAATTTTGGACACTAAGGGCAATTTATCATGGCCAACCCACCTAACCTGCACATCTTTGGACTGTGGGAGGAAACCGGAGCACCCGGAGGAAACCCACGCACACACGGGGAGGATGTGCAGACTCCGCACAGACAGTGACCCAAGCCGGAATCGAACCTGGGACCCTGGAGCTGTGAAGCAATTGTGCTATCCACAATGCTACCGTGCTGCCCACTGCGCAGGGGCCATGCTAATCTTCTCTGTATCGTTCCAATTTTTTAGTATATGTGCTGCCGAAGCGAGCACAGTCCAAAGATGTGCGGGTTAGGTGGATTGGCCATGCTAAATTGCCCGTAGTGTCCTAAAAAAAAGTAAGGTTGGGGGGGGGGGGGGGGGGGGGGGGGGGGTTGTTGGGTAACGGGTATAGGGTGGATACATGGGTTTGAGTAGGGTGATCATGGCTCGGCACAACATCGAAGGGCCTGTTCTGTGCTGTACTGTTCTATGTTCTATTATTGTTATTTTTGGTATTTTATTATGGTTCGTTGTTGTTGTATAAATTCAAAATTGTTCAATAAAAATTATTTCTAAAAAAAAAGTAATAACACACTATAACACACAGCTAGAATGCTTCTTGGTAAGTTCATTCCGGGCCGGGGGGGGGGGGGGGTGTTCCCCACCCATTGTTATTTTGTTCTGACCTTTCCGAAAGCTTGATAGTCTGTGTCGAATAAGCAAAGGTCATCAGTCCCCTTGGAAGCCACCATAATACTTAATTAGTGAGCATTTTAGAAATAAAATGTAGGTCCAGATGCTTCCATATGAATTCAGTTCCATGGGTAAAGTTATGAAAGTGGCATGCCCTTGCTAGCATGACACCTTATTTCACCTTAATGACTTGCGCCAATGTCTCCAATTATTTTGTTGATTTACTTTGAAATTATTATGGATGCACACATGATTCAGCAACATGAAGGAAGAATCGGCATGCAGGTACTTAATGTATCTTATCTCAAGGATGACATGTTTTAAAATGCCTTACTTACCCAGCGCTCTGTATTAGGTTAAGCTACAAGTGTTGGGATCAAGACACTTCAAATATCTGCCTGAATCTGTTAGTGTAATAGTACTCCTAGAGACTCTGTGTGTTCACTTTTTCAGCAGATGATGTGCGTGAGCATCCCTGCTATTTGTGAGCCAAGAAGCTAAGAATTCTAAATAGATTTAACTTAAGTTGGATTTTGAGACAATGTGGTGGATGGTTTTCGTTGAGAGGAAGTTGTGACAATGAATAGATAGAAACTGAATGTAGCATTTAAAACCTTTGGACTGTAGTGATTTTATTCTGTCTTGAAATTTATTTAAAAAACATACCTGTTAAATCTGCTTTGTTAAGTAAGGAACTACAATGAATGAATATTGACATGCCTTTTCTATGGGAAGAAGACATTGGCCAGTCTTCATAGTGAGAAAGGAACTGATGCTTTAACTCGGGGAGGTTGCCCTTAAAGGAAAGTACATAGGTGATGTCTCTTGTGTCATCAGGATAGTTTGTGACTTTCCCATTGACATATTAGGCTCAATGCTGAATTCTGTAAAGAAGTATGATTGTCGAAGAATTATTTTTCAAAATTAAGAGTACAAATGAAAAGGTTCTCCCTTAAGAATTAAGTCCTGAAAGACGTGCTGTTAGGTAGTTTGGACATTCTGAATTCTCCCTCATTGTACCCAAACAGAAACCGGAATGTGGCGACTAGGAGATTTTCACAGTAACTTCATTGCAGTGTTAATGTAAGCCTACTTGTGACAATAAAGATTATTATTATAACAATCCCTTATTCAATTTTTTTTGCTGCATATCTCAGAATTCTCCATGTCACTAGTTATTTAACTGAGTGAAGTCTTAATCCTGTAAAGTAGCTTCAATGTTCAAATCATTTAGAATTTCAGAGGTTGTAATTTTAAAACATTGCACTTTATTATTTAAGCAGTTGATGGATCCCTTCAGTTTTGACCCAATTTATTGAAATTAGATCCGCAATAGTACTTTCTAGAGTTGAGAGGTGGAATTAATGTAAGCATGTTGGTAACTCGCTATGCCCGTCTGTGTTTGGATGCATGGTTAAAATACACACATGTTAACGTGTTAGCAAGACATGGGAAGTAAGAGCGACATTTACAAGAACACCTAAACATAAAACTTGAATGACGATGACATTACGAGAGAGGCAGGAAATGGCTTTGAGAAGTAAGACTCAATTTTGTGAGCAAGTTGAATTTATAAGCACTTCGGGTGCGTGCAATCTGGGATGATCTTGAATCTTGATATTGTAGTGTGAACAAAGAGCATTAGAATTTATTTTATAAACAAATTGGGATGATTGATGAATTTTTGAAGTGTATTTGGTACTGGTTATCAACTGGTAGTTTGACCCTTTTTACTCTTTATTTTCTCCAAGTCAATGCTATGAATATGTTTTCAACAGAAAATATATAGAACTGTTTATTTTCAAATAATGTAACGGGAATAAACAGTAGTTTGAGACTCTGGCTTTAACCTGTCCTCCTTCTCATATAGACACTTAGTAGTGCAAATGTCTTGCCTCTGTTTAGTTGTCATTAATGACAGGACCCTCAAAACAACAAAACCTTTGTTTCAAGTACTTACATTCAATTTTGCATTTGTATACTTCTCTTAGAAGTCACCTGACTTTGGGTGCTGTGAGGATACAATGTTTGGGCACAATGAGACCAAATAGCCATTTAAAAATAGCCTAGCTATGATTAGCATCAAAATGAATAGCATTAGAATCATAGAATCACTACAGTGCAGAAGGAGGCCATTCAGTCCACCGAATCTGCACCGACCCTCTGAAACAACACCCTACCTAGGCCCACGCCCCCACCCTATCCCCGTAAACCAGTAAACCCCACTTAACCTTTTTAGACATTAAGGGGCAATTTAGCATTGCCAATCCACCTAACTTGCACATGTTTGAACTGTGGGAGGAAACATGAGCACCCGGAGGAAACCCACGTAGACATGGGGAGAACGAACAGACAGCAACCCAAGGCTGGAATTGAATCCGGTTCCCTGGCGCAGTGAGGCAGCGGTGCTAACCACAGTGCCACCATGCCGCCCATTGTTCCATTGCTACTTTTATGTTGGATTTCTTTTTGTTTGGATTATGAATGTATCAGTTCCCCACATTTATAAATCAAGTTCCATATTCTGGTGACAAATAGATAGTGCCATCAAAAGACTACTGAGATAAGGGAACTGGATTTAGCAGTTTGAATGCTGTGAGCTGGTATACAAATTGCTAATCTAGCATTCAGTTAACTGAAGCAGTGGTGAAGACAGCACAGGTCAAAGTGTGGGCTGCCTGGTGGTGGATAAGCAATTTATTTAGTTTTGGCATTATGTCTTGAGAGGCATTGATGTAACGCGCTAATTTAGAAGAGATATGGAATATTTTCAAAGTGCAGACAATTCAATCAGGCATGAATTATATTAGTGTAACTTTTGAAAACAATGTGTGTTGCATTTATCAAAGGGAAAATATTATTAGTATCCTTATAATTTTTACTGCTTATCAAATTATTAGTTGCACTAAAGGATGGAAAGTAAAACTTAATTCATTCCTCTCCATCTTGGACCAATGTGAAGTTTTTAATTTCATACCCATCATCTTTGGCCTTGCATTGGTATGAGTGATTTAGCAGCATTTCATATGCTCACTAGGAACTGGGCTGACATTACAC
This sequence comes from Scyliorhinus canicula, assembly GCF_902713615.1. Classification (NCBI taxonomy): domain Eukaryota; kingdom Metazoa; phylum Chordata; class Chondrichthyes; order Carcharhiniformes; family Scyliorhinidae; genus Scyliorhinus; species Scyliorhinus canicula. Next base: position 136,989,969 of record NC_052155.1, on the reverse strand, counting down.
AAGTTTCGACAGGCATAATTTGTGTAATATAGGATTCTGACAGAGAGAGTAGCTTTGTCCTTTGATTTGGGTTGGATTCAAATCCAGATTGCAGCGTTGAAAGGCACGCACATGCTCACCCCCAGTCTCCCCTTTTTAAAAAAATCTTCAACTTTTGCAAAACATTTGGAATAACGTCATCAGTTTGCCTATGTGGAATGGTTACTCAGTTAGCCTGATTGTTTGGAGTAACTAGTTCTTAAAAGATGCCATCTATAACACTAATGAATTGCATATATATATATATATATAAAGCATATATATATATATATATATATATATATATATATCACTTTTAATGTAGGAAAATGTCCACTTAGATTTAAGTTGCCTTATGCACTTAAATGTATTATAAATGTTATGAGAGCTGTAGACGAGTAAATCAATAGTCCTGAGCATGAAACCATGTAATTGCACACAAATGCGTAGCTTGGTTTGAAAAGCTTGTTTCCTTTCCAATATCTTCAACCTGCAGTGCTTGACCTATTATAATTTTTATCGACTTAACCTGATGCTATTTCTCTGGCCATAATTAGCTACTTAAAACATTGTTCTTTGTAGTTGTAGTACTGTATTTGCTTGCTATTAGTGCAATTAACTATTGCTGTACAGAGGCAAAGTAGGCCTGGATGGTAATTTTAGTGGGGTGTTAAATCAGTTCTCAGGGTGGTGCTTTTCTATTTGTCTATAAAATAAGTGGTTCAATTATTGAGTGAGTGGAGATGACGTGCACAATTTGTGCAGCCCATATATATTCTGCAGCCAAAAAGAAAAATATATATATATATATCTATTTGTGCTATGGGCATCATAACCTACTGGACTGGAGCGGTTCAAGCAGGCAGCTCATGTTTAGGGATGGGTAATAAATGCTGGTCTAGCCAACGACACCCACATCCCATGAAAGAATAAAGAAAATCTTGAAAAGCAGGGGTTGACACAGTAATCTCGCAGTTTAGTTGAGTTCAGCATCCTGGCTTTCAGCTGGCTGTGCACTGGTATTTTAGTCATAGTGATAATGCTCATAAGTTCCATTTTGATATGAAATGTTAGAATCAAAACAGATGAGCAATATGTTCACCCTGCACGTTCCTCGAGCCAGTTTATTTCCTTTCCCAACTTTTGAAAGTAAATCACTTTGGAACGCTTCCCTAGCCATGTTGATTTTAATGTTTACTAATCTAGAGAATTCCTCCTTGCCGTGTTAGGGAAACTCAAGAAATTGTTGATGTCCTGAATCATCACATTTCTTCCAGCCTACTGTCTAATTTGATTGTAGGACATATGGCCCTTTTGCTGTGGCTAGTCTTATCCTTCTAATTTTTTCATCCCTGCTCCCACATACTGAACCTCTAATGTTGATAGAACTTCTGAACCCTCGACCTGCAGTAAAAATAATAACCTGCCAGTTGCCCTGAAGTTGATCTATTCACACGAATAAGATTTAGGAGCAGGAAGTGGAAGGAGAAATGGGCTTATAGATGAGGTAATTCCCACCCAGATCTAACTCAATGTAATCTAGGCATTCAAATGGAAATAGAGCATCCACTTGTGCAAAGGAAGCCCTGACTGTAAATGGGAAGTGAACCTACCACACACGCACACACCCGGGCCGGCGCCAGGACTCTGACCATCTCTTTCATCCTGCAGTCACCGCCCTCATCCCACCCTTCATTTTCCCACCAGGCCTTCCTCCCTCTGCCCTGTCACTCCGCCTCCCCCTCAAACTATCTATCCCTCAAACCAGGCAACTCAAGAAGGCTATCCTAACCTGCAGTGGGATCCAGACCTGCAGTGGGATCCAGAAGGTAACAGCCCCTGCTCACATCAAGAAAGTAAAGAAGCCAATTAGGAGGGAATAGGAGTTGAGTTCAGTGAGCCTCCTGTGTGTGTGTGCTGATTTCCACCCTTCCTCCATGCTCTCCCCACCACACAGTCCAAGAGAATTTCTCTGCCTCTGTCTCCCCAACAACGTCTATTGATGCCATATTTACCCTTCCTTTGCTGTTATCCAGCGGTTTCTGTAGTGTAGTGGTTATCACGTTCGCTTCACACGCGAAAGGTCCCTGGTTCGAAACCGGGCAGTATCCCGTACCCTTTTCTCTTGACACTATGCACAAATGTATATTGGATTCAAAATGCTTGATATTAAGTTTCCACTGGCTTGTTACCATGTTTGAACTGCAGGTTGTGCTGAAGATCATCAAACATTTCCAGGAGGAAGGTCAAGGCAATGAAGTTGTCCAAGGAGTTCTGCTGGGACTTGTGGTAGACGATCGCCTTGAAATTACCAACTGTTTCCCCTTTCCTCAACATACAGAGGAGGATGCTGACTTTGATGAAGGTATGTGCGGATGGTACTTCTTTTGAAAATTCAGATTCTATTTCAAGCTGTGAATTATTTCATAGTTCTGTATATGCGAATATCTTGATTGGCGTTCAATTAATTTGAACACTAACGAAGTGTATTGCATAGAATAGGCTTCCAGTCAGTGCATGAGAAAGTTTGCTGAATTCTTGCATCCCATACTTGTATTGCCACTGAACCTTTTGCTTGTACCACTTGGTGGCAGTCATCAGTTCACTTGTATAAGGGTTGCCACTGTCAGATTGCTGATTGGGAACTAAAAACTCATTAGCAATTTTCAGAATTGAAAATTGGGCTTTGAACAATTAATAGTCGTTTAAATCTTGTCTCTCACATTGTGAATTCATTGCCTCTCTGCTTAACATAGGCCACTTTTCAGTTTTTCAGTAATTAAGAATGAGTTCTGCAGCCATTTTGTCATTGTGTTTAGTTAGTTTGAAATGGCACTATAAGCTGTTAATTCATGGGCTCATTTGTGACTCATTTATTTATCTGAAATTAAAATCACCCAACACAATGAATTTCAATGTATCGGTTGCACTATCTTGTCGAGCTTGCTTTGGTTAAAAGATTAATGTTTGTGAGGATAAGTAGCAAAGGTTAAGTGGCTTGTGTTTGTCAATAGTTTTTCTTGTGGCACAGTAACACAAGGGAGTGGAGCAGCTAGCTACATGCAGCAGTCATAGGACACAATTTTTATCTGTGGCCCAGTACACACCTGCAGTCAGGCACATTTGCATACAGAATAAAAAATAAACAGCAAATCCTTTTGAGGCCACACTTGTGTTTCTTCTCCCTTCCAGCAGGGGTACTCAGTAGAGGTTTGGGAGTCAGGGAGAACAAACCAAGTTTATTCAACCTCTCCTCAAAGCTAATGCCCTCCATACCAGGCAACATCCTGGTAAATCTCTTCTGCACCCTCTCTAAAGCCTCCACATCCTTCAGGTAGTGTGGCATAACTAAGGTTCTATACAGCTGCAACATGACTTGTCAATTTTTATACTTAATGCCCCATTCACTTATTAACCCTACTTGTATTCGACCTTCCAAAATGCATAATCACACATTTGTCCGGATTAAAGTCGGTCTGCCATCTCGCCGCCCAAGTCTCCAAACGATCTAAATCCTGCTGTATGCTCTGGCAGTCCTCATCTGCAATTTCACGAACCTTTGTGTCGTCCGCAAACTTACGAATCAGACCTGTTACATTTTCCTCCAAATCATTTATATATACTACGAACGGCAAAGGTCCCAGCACTGATCCCTGCGGAACACCACTAGTCACAGCCCTCCAATCATAAAAGCACCCCCCCCCCCCATTGCTACTCTCTGCCTTCTATGACCTAGCCAGTTCTGTATCCATCTCGTCAGCTCACCTCTGATCCCGTGTGACTTCACCTTTTGTGCCAGACTGCCATGAGGGACCTTGTCAAAGGCCTTTATTATCTAGTCAGCATCCACTGCCCTACCTCCATCAATCATCTTTGTGACCTCCTCGAAAAACTCTATCAAGTTAGTGAGACATGACTTCCCCTTCACAAAACCATGCTGCCTCACACTAATATGTCCATTTGCTTCCAAATGGGAGTAGATCCTGTCTCGAAGAATTCTCTCCAGTAATTTCCCTACCACTGACGTAAGGCTCACCGGCCTGTAGTTCCCTGGATTATCCTTTCTACCCTTCTTAAACAGAGGAACAACATTGGCTATTCTCCAGTCCTCCGGGATATCACCTGAAGACAATGAGGATCCAAAGATTTATGTGAAGGCCTCAGCAATTTCCTCTCTAGCCTCCTTTAGTATTCTGGGGGAGATCCCATCAGGCCCTGGGGCCTTATCCACCTTATTATTTTTCAAGACGCCCAACACCTAGTTTTTTTGGATCTCAATGTGACCCAGGCTATCTACACACCCTTCTCCAGACTCAACACCCACCAATTCATTCTCTTTGGTGAATACTGATGCAAATTATTTATTTAGTACCTCGCCCATTTCCTCTGGCTCCACACATAGATTCCCTCCCCTGTCCTTCAGAGGGCCAACCCTTTCCCTGGCTACCCTCTTGCTTTTTATGTACGTGTAAAAAGCCGTGAGATTTTCCTTAACCCTATTTGCCAATGACTTTTCTTGACCCCTTTTAGCCCCCCGACTCCTTGTTTAAGTTTCTTCCTACTTTCGTTATATTCCACACAGGCTTTGTCTGTTCCCAGCCTTCTAGCCCTGACAAATGCCTCTTTTTTCTTTTTGACAAGGCCTACAATATCTCTCGTTATCCAAGGATCCCGAAATTTGCCATATTTATCCTTCTTCCTCACAGGAACATGGCGGTCCTGAATTCCTTTCAACTGACACGTGAAAACCTCCCATATGTCAGATGTTGATTGACCCTCAAACATCCTCCCCCAATCTTGGTTCTTCAGTTCCCGTCTAATATTGTTATAATTAGCCTTCCCCCAATTTAGCACATTCACCCTTGGCCCACTCTTATCCTCGTCCACCAGCACTTTAAAACTTACTGAATTGTGGTCACTGTTCCCAAAATGCTCCCCTACTGAAACTTCTACCACCTGGCCAGGCTCATTCCCCAATACCAGGTCCAGTACAGCCCCTTCCCTAGTTGGACTATCTACATATTGTTTTAAGAATCCCTCCTCAATGCTCCTTACAAACTCTGCCCTGTCCAAGCCCCAAGGACTAAGTGAGTCCCAGTCAATATTGGGGAAGTTAAAGTCTCCCATCACAACAACCCTGTTGCTTTTACTCCTTTCCAAAATCTGTCTATCTTTCTGCTCCTTTGTCTCCTGCTGGCTGTTGAGAGGCCTGTCGTGAACCCCCAACATTGTGACTGCACCCTTCTTATTCCTGATCTCTACCCATATAGCCTCGCCCTCTGAGGTGTCTTCCCGCAGTGCAGCTGTGACAGTCCCCCTCACCAGTAGCGCAACTCCTCCATCCCTTTTACATCACTTTAAATGTAGAATTTGAATGCTGAATACAGGGTTAAAGGCAGGATTCTTGGAAGTGTGGAGGAACAGAGGAATCTTGGGGTCCATGTACATAGATCCTTCAAAGTTGCCACCCACCCACATTTAAGCGACTCTCAGACAAGCACATGGACAACAGTAAATTGAAAGGGGATAGGTTAGGTTGATCTTAGATTAGGATCACCGAGGGCAGCACGGTGGCCTAGTGGTTAGCACAACCGCCTCACGGCGCTGAGGTCCCAGGTTCGATCCCGGCTCTGGGTCACTGTCCGTGTGGAGTTTGCACATTCTCCCCGTGTCTGCGTGGGTTTCGCCCCCACAACCCAAAAATGTGCAGAGTAGGTGGATTGGCCACGCTAAATTGCCCCTTAATAGAAAAAATAATTGGGTAATCTAAATTTATAAAAAAAAAAAGATTAGGATCACCTCATTATAGGAAGGATGTGGATGCTTTGGAGAGGGTACAGAGGGGATTCACCAGTTGCTGCCTGGACTGGAGGGCATGTCTCATGAAGAAAGGTTGAGGGAGTTAGGACTTTTCTCACTAGAGCGAAGACTTCACTAACACTAACACTTCAGCAGTCAAGGGCATTCATCCTCTGATCTCCGGGTAAGCGTTCTCCAAGGCGGCCTTCAGGACACGCGACAACGCAGAATCACCGAGCAGAAATTTATAGCCAAGTTCCGCACGCATGAGTGCGGCCTCAACCGGGATCTTGGATTCATGTCGCATTACATTCACCCCCCACCATCTGGCCTGGACTTGCAAAATCCTACCAACTCTCCTGGCTTGAGACAATTCACACCTCAAATACCCCTATCTCTGGATCTGTAAAGATTTGATTACCCGCAAATGCTCGCATTCCAAGCATTGTCTGGCATCTTTGACTTTGTCTATAAATATATATGTTTCTGGAACATATCTCTTCATTCACCTGAGGAAGGAGCAGTGCTCCGAAAGCTTGTGTTTGAAACAAACCTGTTGGACTTTAAACTGGTGTTGTAAGACTTCTTACTAGAGCGACGAAGGCAGAGAGGTGACTTGATAGAGGTGTGCAAGATGTTGGGAGGCATGGCTGGAGTGAATAGCCAGAGACTTTTCCCCAGGGTGGAAATGGCTTTCACGAGGGGATATAATTTTAAGGTGATTGGAGGAAGGTATAGGGGAGATGACAGAGATAGGTTCTTTACAAAGAGAGTGGTGGGTGTGTGGAATGCACTGCCAGCGGAGATGGTGGAGTCAGAGTCATTAGGCACATTTAAGCGACTCTTAGACAAGCACATGGACAGCAGTAAATTGAAGGGGGTAGGTTAGGTTGATCTTAGATTAGGATAAATGGTCGGCCCACCATAGTGGGCAGCACAGTAGCACAAGTGGATAGCACTGTGGCCTCACAGATTGGCCATGCTAAATTGCCCTTTATATCCAAAAAGGTTAGGGAGGGTTATTGGGTTATGGGGATAGGGTGGAAGTGAGGGCTTAAGTGGGTCAGTGCAGACTTGATGGGCCGAATGGCCTCCTTCTGCACTGTATGTTCTATGTATCCATGTATCCCCCTCTATCCCACCTGAAACATCTAAATCCTGGAATGTTTAGCTGCCAATCCTGTCCTTCCCTCAACCAGGTCTCTGTAATGGCAACAACATCATAGTTCCAAGTACTAATCCAAGCTCTAAGTTCATCTTCTTTACCTGTTATACTTCTTACATTAAAACCTATGCACTTCATCCCACCAGTCCCGCTGTTTTCAGCAACATCTCCCTGTCTGCTCTTCCTCAGAGCCATAGTGGCCCTATTCCCTAGTTCTCCCTCAATTTTTTTCACCTACTGACCTATTGCTCCGGTGCCCTCCCCCCGCCATACTAGTTTAAACCCTCCCGTGGGACACTAGCAAACCCCGCGGCCAGGATATTTATGCCTCGGCAGTTTAGATGCAACCTGCCCTTCTTGTACAGGTCACACCTGCCCCAGAAGAGCTCCCAGTGGTCCAGATAACTGAAACCCTTCCTCCTACACCAGCTGTTTAGCCACGTGTTTAGCTGCTCTACTTCCTTTTTCTAGCCTCATTGGCACGTGGCACAGGGAGTAATGCCGCGATTACAACCCTAGAGGTCTTGTCTTTTAACTTTCTGCCTAGCTCCCTGAACTCCTGCTGCAGGACCTCATCCCCTATCCTGCCTATATCGTTAGTAGCAAAATATACCATGACCTCTGCCTGTTTGCCCTCCCCTTCAGGGTGCCCGCTACCTGTTTGAGACATCCTGGATCCTGGCACCAGGGAGGCAACATACCATCTGCAGTCTCTTTCACGTCCGCAGAAGTGCATATCTGTGCCCTGGCTATAGAATCCCCTATGACTATTGGTCTTCTGCGCTTTGACCCTCCCTGCTGAGCATCAGAGCCAGCCCTGGTGCCACTGCTCTGGCTGCTGCTGTTTTCCCCTGATAGGCTATTTGCCTTGACAGTATACAAAGGGGTATACCTGTTCGAGAGGGGATTTCTGCACTGTCTGTCTGCCCCTTCTGGTGGTCACCCATCTCTCTGCCTGCACCTTGGGTGTGACCACATTTATATAACTGCTATCTATGATGCTTTCTGCCACCTGCATTCTCCTAAGTGCATCCAACTGCTGCTCCAACCGAACCATGCGGTCTGTGAGGAGCCCCAGTTGGGTCCACTTTCCCGGACCTGCCACATCTCACAGTCCGAGCACTGCACCCCTATAATTGACATTGTGTTAATTAATTAGTAAATTAAATTAAAAAACTACAAATATCTTTTCAATTCTAAATGAACTAAACTTCAAATTGCATGGGAAGGATGATGATTATTTTCGGAACTGTGAAGAAATAGATGCTTTCCAAAAGTCAGTGAAAGTTTGGCAAGTGCGAGTACAAAGCCAAAACTAGTACATGTTCTCATACTGCTACGACACATCGAAGAAAACAGTGTTAGTAACGGAATTGTCAATAGACTGGCAAGACTTATTCAGTCGCATCTGGCTACGCTGATCAACAGTTTGTCCTTACTTTCCAGAGAAGTTTCAGATTTTGAATGAAAAGAGGTGGGTGATAAATCCTTTTCAAATTGGGACACCAAATGAAGAGACTCTACTTTTTAAAAAATAATATTTTATTATGGTATTTGAAAATTTTTATAACAGTAACAAAAACGATGATATCAACAAGGTAAAATAAACACTTCCCCTGTTTTCTCAGGAAGTCGCGCACCTGCAAATACCTAAAACCATTCCCTGCTGGCAATTTAAATTTATCCTCCAAAGCTTTCAAGCTGGGAAAGCTCCCGTTGATAAATAGAGACGCTATTTCTGCGCCTCACCTGTGACAGCACATTAAAAGCACATCACAAGTCCGTGAGACTGGTAGCATTCTGGCGTAGTGTCTCCGAGCAGTCTCCAGTGCTGAGTAAAGCAAACATTGTGTTGCTATAGCCCTTCACAATGACTTACATGTGCAAGGATAAATTTTCCGTCCTCACAAAGGTGAAGTCAGCAGAAAGGAATCGGCTGAACTCTGCACCTGATATGGGTATTACCCTCTCCTATGAATCTGATTGAAGTGAGATCGTGAGCATCAAGCTGGCTCACCTGTCACATTAGCCGGTTGGTAAAAGTTGGTCCTGGGAAAAAAAGTTTGAAGAACACTGGGTTAGATGCTAACCGTCGACCACTGCAATCTGGATTGAAGTTCTGCTCAAACAGCATGTGTGACAATCTCCACTGTTTCCTGGTATCGAGGGTTAAACATGCAGTCTCAAGCTATTTCCTAGTGGATATGGGTCTACTAATCTAAAACTGCCCCAATTTGGCACTAATAGACAATCTCACTGAGAGGTCACAAAGTGGCAAATTGAAGGGAAAAGTAGACACATTGGACGAGATAATGCTGTCTTTAAGTTGGGGATGGGGCAGAACAGAGTTTTAGAATTGCTGTACCTGACCCAGGTGTGTTTCCTGATGGTGAATGCCTGAAATGAAAAGTGTTACATTTGCTCACGCTTTTTACTGAGGAACTCATTAGAAAATATTTCTTTCACATTTTCCACAGTTGACCTATTTTTTTGCATGGGATAATATGGAAGAGGTCCATTTTATGTATAACTTGCCTTTTTTTCTGACAACTGTTGTCCTTAACTATTTTTCCTTTTTTTTCTTACACCAAATTTCATTACAGTGTCTCCACTGCATTCCAAATGTTCATATATTTTTAGGTATCCTTGTCGTTGCTCAGAGCCAGGTCAGGCAATGCTTTATTTCTTGTTGGAATGGTGGTATATTGGCCTTGATTTTGCTAGTTGATATCCTCTCCCACCCTCTCCTGTAAGCTTCACTGGTCAGTATGTACGTTGGGATTCCTACAGCTCTATATGCTATAATATGGACATTTTTGGCACCTCATAAATAGGGCCCAAGGCATGCAAGTTTGCCTAAATAGAATCCATCAGAGCTATCTTGCAGGATAATGGCTACCATGATCAGATCATTGCTCGCTGTATATTCATTTGAAAATAAAATATTTTTTGATCATCTGTTTGTAGCCAAGTGGTTTTGGTAGACCCTGAACTGAGCATTTGTCAGCCACCCCCTCCCCCCATGCATTGAGAGGAGATTGAGGGCTGGGTATATATCTTGAGCCTGAGGTTTATGTTTCACAACACTGGGCAACTGCTTCTTTTGTACCTATATTGGAAGCAGCTTGGCTGGAGAGCAGTTCTTTTTTTAAATTATAAATTTAGAGTACCCAATTCATTTTTTCCAATTAAGGGGCAATTTAGCATGGCCAATCCACCTACCCTGCACATCTTTGAGTTGTAGGGGTGAAACCCACGCAAACACTGGGAGAATGCACAAACTCCACACGGACAGTGTCTCAGAGCCGAATCGTACCTGGGACCTGGGTGCCGTGAGGCAGCAGTGCTAACCATTGCGCTGCCCTGACTGGAGAGCAGTTCTGATGCATAGGCAGAACTATAACTGGGGGTGGCACAGTGGTTAGCACTGCTACCTCACAGCATCAGGGATCCTGGTTCAGTTCTGGCCTTTGGTGACTGTGTGGAATTTATACTTTCTCTCCATCTTTGTGTGGATTTCCTCCAAGTGCTCTGGTTTGTTCCCATGGCCCAAAGACGTGCAAGTTAGGTGGATTGGCCATGATAAAGTTGCCTCTTTGTTCCCAGGGATGTTCAAATTAGGTGGGGTTACGGGGAAAGGGTGGGGATGTGGGCCTAGGTAGGGTGCTCTTCCAGAGAGCCGGTGCTGACTCGATGGGCTGAATAGCCTCCTTTTGCACTGTAGAGATTTTAAGATTCTATGATGCTGAGGCCCATAGCCGTTGCTATGTTCGGAGCACTCAGCCACTTAGCATTGCATGGAGTTAACTGTAGCAGGTGGACATTGGCATTGAAGATGACAAGAACCTTGAACCTTGATTGTTCAAAATTGCCCAATCAAAATAGTTCCCTCCACACTTGTGCATGAAGAACTGCCAACACTTTAGCCCAGTCTCTGACACTCTTATACTGGGCTATGTTTTGGTTGAAGATCATTATGTTCATGGATCCTTTTTTCATTAGTTCCTGATTGACCAGATCAATTTCGACTAGATGTATGGAACTGCAAAGTTGTGCTCTCTATTGGCTGTAGGACAATGTGTTCCCAGCTGTAGTCTGCTGCATTTTGGTGTTTTTGCATGCAGGCAGCCTTTAGTTTTAACAGTACCTCATTCAAGGTTATGACTGATGCTACTCTGGCTGTAACCTTTTTTTCATAAGTCCATTGAATTAGAAACAATCTTTCTGTAATGGTGGAGTTAGGAGTGTGTCAAACTTTGAAGTTAAAGGTATACAGGTTGCGGTGTTAATCCTGCTGTTGATAGTTGACAAGCAACTGATGGATTTTTTAGATAAGTTATGAGCACTCTTGTTTTTAACTGCATGATGGTAGATGTCTTCACTGAAGATGAGAGTTTACTAAGACTGCAGTGGCCACTTCTGCCACTGCAATACTGTAGCAGTCATGCTTGTCGTGGCTGGTGAGCACAAGGTCAAGCTGAGGGTGTTGCAGCTGTGTTAAGCTACCAGACCCAGACCCCAACATTTGTTAGGATATCGGACAAGAACCCCAATCAATTTTTAAAGATTTATAAAACTGTGAGGAAAGGATACTTCACCCTCGGAATGATGACTCTGACCAACTGGTATCTTTGATGTTAAGACAAACTTTTCCTTTAGTCTAATCTAATGTTTTATTATTGTCACAAGTAGGCTTACATTGATACTGCAATGAAGTTACTGTGAAAAGCCCCTAATTGTCACACTCCGGCATCTGTTTGGGTACACTGAAAGAGAATTCGGAATGTCCAAATTATCTAACAGCACGTCTTTCTGGACTCGTGGGAGGAAACTGGAGCATCCGGAGGAAACCCGCGCAGACACGGGGAGAACTTACAGACTCTGCACAGACAGCCACAGAATTAACCACATTAATGTCAAAGAAAATAACTTTACAATTATCAGATAAACAGTTCTTAAACAGAAGGAAAAACTTAAACTTACACTCCATACCTGCCACTATCTCAAATTCAGCAACCCCAAATGCCACTTATAAATACAGTTAACAAAACAGGTTTACTTGCTCAGCTGTGCAGACCTTTGGAGACAGTTCCTTTCAAGAGCAGATTCAGTACACTTCTGCTCAACTGAGCAATATTTGAAAAAAACTGCTGTTCAACTTAAACTCCTTAAAGTCCTGTTCGACTCTAATCCCATGGCAAACTGCAAAACGACAGATGCACCTGGCTCTTTCCATTAATTAGATTATCTGTAGCCCACTAAACTGTCACATGACCTACTTATCTGGGACTATATCCAATCCCTCATATACTATCTATCCTGCAGGGAATATCCAGCCATCCTAACCTGATTCCAGGGATGGCAGGACTGTCATATAAGGAGAGATTGACTAGGTTGGGATTGTTCTCGCTGGAGCTCAGCAGAATGAGGGGGGATCTCATAGAGACTTATAAAATATAACAAGACTAGACAGGGTAGATGCAGGGAAGATGTTACCAATGAAGGGTGTGTCCACAACCAGGGGTCACAGCTTGAGGATTCAGGGTAAACCATTTCGGACAGATAAGGAGACACTTCTTCACACACAGAGTGGTAAGCTTGTGGAATTCATAACCACAGTAAGTAGTTGATGCTAAAATGTTGAATATATTCAAGAGGCGGCTGGATATAGCACTTGGGGAGAATGGGATCAAAGGCTATGGGGAGAAAGCAGAATTAGGCTATTGAGTTGGATAATCAGCCATGATCGTGATGAATGGCGAAGCGGGCTCGAAGGGCCAAAAGGTCTCCTCCTGCTCCTATCTTCTATGTATTTTTTTGTATCCCATTGGCTCTTTATATCTAAACAAGTAAATGATTCGAATCAGTCATGACCTCACCTTTTGCAACTTATAATAGGAACACAGTCTGGATATCTTTACCTTTAATATTATTACAACAGATATAAAATACAATATATACCAATTTCTTACATTCATCACAGCTGTCATCAACAGAATTTTTTTTTAAGCTCGCCAGTTTTGAGAATTCTCAGATTCATGCGCATCCAACTGCATATCCGTGTTATTCCTCCCATCTCTGGTAGTTGGGCAAAGTGAACCCAGAACAAAGAGTATGTAATGTTGGCTGATATGTTTCTGTGAACAAGCCCGTCAGGTTCATACTTTACTAGTCTGTAGGAAAGCTGCCTTGACTTGAGCGTACGTCTCTGGATGCAATTGAGAAGGAATTTGCACGGTGATTGACAGGACTGGGTTGCAGAAAGATAAGTTGCTACTGATCAGTTTCTCCAATTTCTTAGTTTTTGAACTGCTTAGTGATTGTTTACTAATGTTAAGGCATTGGGTATTAGAGGTCAACTAGACTGCCTGCAGCTGGAATTGTGTGTATTCTAGACACTTGAATTTTATTAAGGGCTACATAAGTGCATTTTCAGAGCCCTTTGCATATGTTAGTTACACTTTTAATGTAAAATTAAACTTGTATGACAAGTGCAGATTTTGTTAACTATCAAATGTTTAACTTTTTTTGTTACAGTAGAAATTATTTCAGGAAGTATTCTATTAAATTTGACTTTTTTATAGTTGGCACATTTATTAATCTGATATTTCAATTTTTCATGAAGATCATCTATAAGATTTTGTCAAACTAACGTAAATTCAGTAACAGTAACTGCAGTTGTTTTCAGAGACTGGATAACCTGTTGGGCTTACATAAAGTATAATTGTAATGTAATTTCTGGACTGAATTGCCTACTCTTGTTCCAATGACAACTGAAGAAACATAACACCTCACTACATCTGTACTTATCCTCTTTATAACTGCGGTGTATGAAAAATTACAATGCACGCGGATCATTCCCATTTCTAGACTGCCCATTCTACTTAACAATAAGCAGCATTTATAACTAAAATGAACTGCCATAACCATTTTGTAACAACGCAAATGCTTTCCAGTAATTTTTGATTAGCTTTATTAACCCACTTGTTGATTTAGAGTGTTGTGAAAATATTTGATTTCAATTTCCTCAGGCTTTTTAAAACCAGGAATTATTTATCCTAAAATACCCTTCTTTATGCTACTAATGTCACTTGGTCTAATATCCTGTATTGCATTGATGAAATTCACAAACTTATTCAAAATAAATGGTCTAAACTCATGCTACTTTTTAGAGAAAGTTAAAGTAAAATCTTTTCCTCAATCCTGGTTATTTTATGTTCCTAAGAAACGGCTTCGGTTTTTAATCTTTTTTAACAATGATTTTTCTCCAAACAGTTCAGGGAAGTTGGGCAATTCCACAAGGGAAACATAATGAATGATTCTTTCTTTTGAAATTTGCAATGTTCAACAATGTGAATATCCCTTTCCATTCTTTGTCATCAGTTCTCCTCTCAATTTTATCATTTACATTTGTATTGCTCCTGTCAGTGGGTAAGGACATTCTCTGTGATCAACACAGTTTGTTTCTGGTCCATTGAATTGAAGCATTCTGGTGAGTTCTGAGTTTGGATTCAACAGCTTTAGTTAAAAGAGTGAGTAATACCAAGTGCTGGATTTAAAATCTATGTGAATAGTAGGAAGGGTGTTCTGGATTCTTATAATGAGTTCATCCCAACAGTGATTTTACATTTTGTGAATTTGGTCAAAGGCTCAAAGCAAAAAAACAAGTCTGGCAGCTTGAAGAGCTGATAAAATTGAAATGACACGACTAAGAATATGGCCTTAAGTTTTTCAATAATGATCTTTATTAGTATCACAAGTGGGCTTACATTAGGTACACTGAGGGAGAATTCAGAATGTCCAATCCATCTAACAAGCATGTCTTTTGGGACTTGTGGGAGGAGCATCTGGAGAGATGGAGCCATACGTGCAAAATGATGCAATGTTTGTAAGCAATTATTCCACTTGTGGTTGGGATATGTTATATTAGTTCAAAGATACATTTAACCATGGCTAGAAGCTCGGTATTTTAATGCAGTAGGACACAAAAAATATACCTGGAAGGAAATGTGTGAAATCGATGCATTGAAGCTCTTTCTATTTGGAGGTCTGCCATTTTCTTAAGTCTTCACTCTATTGTTCATTACTGTTTTCTTTTGTAATGCTATATATGTATTTGATATAGAAGTAAAATCTGATGCTTAGTGTATTCTCTTTTTGTTTCTTTGTGGAACTGCCGCGTTGACAGGCGCCACATTTGATAATGTATCTCCTGAGATGATATTGCTTAATTACAGTAAAATTGTGTGATGAGTCAAACTCTGATTGCACAAAGTTGTGGCTATGCCTTAAGTCTTCATTCATTCCCACAGCAAAATAGAACATCCTATAGATGGATGCCCATGATGAGCTGATATTCTGCACTGGTAATTCAACGTTAGCTACATTTATCGAGGTTTGTCATGTGACCTTGCCAACCAATTAGTGCAGAGTTAGACCACACAAGAGCACACATTTGTACCAGTGCCAGGGAAGCCATCATATGACATCAAAATCTCTCTGTGAAAAAGCAGGCCAGTGTGGCTAAACCTGTGAGAAAGTGAAATGTTGTTGATTGGAGAAAAGGTAAAGCTGATTCAATGAGTGTTGAACTGTGGTGCAAAATGGACTTCAAACAGGTGAAAACATGTTTGACTGCATTGACAACATGGTGCACTGTATCATGCATGTGTGAAGACAGCATGCTAAGCAAGAAAACATTAGAGTTTGTCCAGAGCTAACATTTCAGGGAAAAGCTTCTGGCGTTCGACAAATTCAGGACATTGTAAGATGGGAACAAATTGAATAAAGACTTTTGCACTTTTATTACTTTACTGTGCTTTCATTTAGCATTTAAATCTGTTCTTTTTGACATGGGTCACTTTCGTAAGCATAATCGGGTAACATAGAGATGCAGCCGTGTGGGAATGGGCCTCCTCGGCAATGACGTACTTTGGCTTGACACAAATTTGTGGTTGGATCCCCGGGACTTTGATTCATTGGGATTTTTCCCTAGCAATAACCTACAAGTGACAATGTGGACTCAAGTGCATTGATAATCCCACAGATATTACTCCAAAAGTGATACAAATGTATTAGCATGTTCTATTAAAATATTGTCAACGTGTTAAGTCAATTTTATTGGACAATAAATTCCTGTACCAGCCTCCCCGAACAGGCGCCGGAATGTAACTTCATTGAAGCCTACTTGTGACAGCGATTTTCATTTCATTTTCATTTTCAATAAGGAATTGATGTTAAAATGTTAGTGTGGTGTGAAGTAGAACAAAATTACATGAAGGCTTAAATTTGTGAAAGTGATTCTGTGCAGTTGGAAAAGTATTACCAGTGAAGTGAAATCCAATTTCATTTGGGCTGTGAGTATTGTAATAAAGTAATATTCTGGTGCATTCTTTATCTGATGGTGAAGAAGTATATACTTTGATATGATTCCTATTTTGTTAATTGTAAATTGCGTGGTTCTTTCAAGAGTAGAGCATAGTCAGTAAATAAAATATTGCACTCACAGATAAAATCATATTAATAAATTGAGCCCTACCCATCTTTCAGTGTTAACTGCATTGCAGCGTTTGTATTGTTGTATTAATGGAGAAGACCACAGGAGGTCACTATATACTGCAAAACTAATGTTACAGACATCAAACGATCTTGTTCAATTGTAAATGCTCACTTTTTAAAACAAGATTATATTATGGATTATTGGATAAATTAAATGAGGCGTGTTCATTTTGTCTTGTGTAAGTGGCAAGCTGTGAATATTTGGCCTCTGATCCAGGTTAGGTGCAGCCCGATTGGCATGAGACACAAAGCCAGCCTGCATCCCAGGTAAAACCCTTCCATGGCTACAGCACATACCACCTGTGACACAAAAGGTAGACTGTCCTGAAAGATGTGCTGTTAGGTAATTTGGATATTCCGAATTCTCCCTTCATGTGTCCGAACAGTCACCAGAGTGTGGCGACTAGAGGCTTTTCACAGTAACTTCATTGCAGTGTTAAGCCTACTTGAACTGATGTTCTTTGTGTGGACACTTGCCCACGGCTCCTTATATCGTAGCTTTAGCCAGTTCAAAAATCTTGGTCAAATCCCAAACCGCTGCAGAACTGCCATCAAGTACCCCCATTCTACCCGGTCAAATGCCTTCTCAGCATCCAATGCCACAACCACCTCAGTTTCCTTCCCCTCCGCCGGTGCCATAACCACGTTCAATACCCTTCTAACGTCTGAAAAGAGCTGCCTCCCTCTCGAACCCCGTCTGATCTTCACCTATCACCTTCCGGAGGCACTCCTCCAGCCTACCCGCCAGTAGCTTCGCCAATACTTTTGCATCCACATTCAAAACCGATATGGGCCTGAACGACCCACACTCTGTCAGGTCATAGAATATTACAGCGCCCATGTCTTTTTTTAGCAACAGGGAAATCGATGCCTGCCCCAAGGTTTGTGGCAACACCTCCTTCCCTATCGCCTCTTCAAATATCCCCACCATCAGGGTTGCCAGCTTATCCTTGAATTTTTTATGATATTCCACCGGAAACCCATCCGGCCCTGCCACCTTCCCTGACTGCATCCTCCCAATCGCATCCTTTATCTCCTGCTCCACTATTGTTTCTTCTAATGTAGCCCTGCCCCCCTCCCCAACCTCGGGTACTCCACCCCATCTTGAAATTCCTGCATCTCCCTGTCTCCCCAGATGGTTCTGACCTGCAACACCCCTCATAAAATTCCTCAAAGACCTTGTTCCAGAGCCACCACCAACTTCCCTGACCTGTCCCTCAACCTGAACAATTTCCATTACTGCTGCCTCCCTCAGGAGCTGACCTAACATATCATGTTATCTCTTGTTCGTAATCACCATGCCTTATCTCCATGTTCGTAAACTGCACCCCTTGCTCGCCTCAGTTGGCGTACCATCTTCCTGGCAGATAGTCGGACAAAGCTCGCCTGTAGTTCCTTCCTCTTTTCCAAATTCGCTGGGTCCCCATCTTCTGCATAACTCCTATCTACCTCCAGCATCTCATCTATTACCCTCTGCCGCCCCAACCTCTCCTCTTTGTCCACCCTGGCCTTAAACGAGACCACCTCACCTCTCACCACCGCCTTTGGAGCCTCCCAGATAACTGCCTTCGGCACCTCACCCGTACAGTTGAAATCTACGTATTCCTCAATTACCTTTTCAATTTTTTCACAAAACCCTTGATTCCCCCAAAAGTCCCACATCATCTAATTTCCACCCTGGTCTCTGCGCTGCCGCCTTCTCCAGCACCATATCCACCCAATGTGGAGCATGATCTGACATGCAATTGCCGAGTATTCCGACCCCTTAACCCCAGCCAGCAAAGCCTTCCCCACCACGAAAAAGTCGATCCGAGCGTATACCTTATAGACTGCCGGGAATACCCCTCCCCCGACGGGACCAGCAAGCGTGGCTGTGACCTGTCCAACCTTGGCGCCAGCAGCAAGTTCCAGTCTCTTCCCCCCCCCGGTTTGTGTGTGTCCAAGTCGGGGATGGCTCCAAACACCAAACAGATGGTTCAAATGTTATAGAACGGTGGGTAGGACAATAACCCACTTCAGGAGGTCAAAATTGAATGGTGAACTAGATAGATGCATGGGAGATGACATTTAATGCAGATATGTTTGAAGCAATTCATCTTGGTAGAAGAATGAGGTGAGGCCATATAAACTAAATTGTACAATTTTAAATGAGGTGCAGGACCAGAGCTACCTGTGTTTGGCTGCGCATGCAGAAGTCTGGAGGCGTCAGGGCAAGCTGAGAAGGCCATAAGACATGTAGGATATTTGCTTTTCTACTGCCATAAAGCCTAAGAATTTGTTTGACCTCAGCTGGGCATCTCACTTCAGAAACAATGTCAAGGCCTTGGCTGTGTAGAAATTTACTAGAATGATATTATCAGGGATCACCAGTGGCAGTCACACAGAGAAACCAGAGACACGCAGACTGATTTATTTTGTGCAGGGAAAGTTAAGAGCAGATTTGATGGAGCTGTTCAGAATCTTGAAGGAGTAAATTTGGAGTAAACAGCAATAATTTTTTTCCAATGGCAGAAGTGTTGGTAACCACAGGACACAGAGATAAGGTAATTGACAGAGGAACCAGAGGTAGCATGAGGAAAAATATTTCTATACAGTGAGTTGCTGTGGTTGGAATGCACTGCTTGAAAGGCCATGGAAGCTGTTTCAATAATGGAATGGATTTTGCAGTCAATAGAAAAGAGATGCCACTCACCATTGACCTGAAAGGATACTACCTGCATGATTTAGTGGGCTTTACAATGCAGATTTCCTCTTTGCTATGTCAATTCTAATTTGGTGCCTTCAGTCCAACAACAGGGCAGCTGATCTGATCATCCAATCAGATTGAAGAATTCTCAGAAACAGCAAGGCAAAGATAAAAAGCAGGAAAGTTAAATCATACAGAAAGTATAAATTTCTTCTATCAGAAGCTAGTGAATCTTTGGTATTCTTTATCCCAGAGGGCTGTGGAGCTTAAATCACTGAGCATGTTCACGACAGAATTAGATAGATTTCTTGAATAGAACATAAAAAATACAGCACAGAACAGGCCCTTCGATCCGTGCCTATACCTTATAGACTGCCGATGTTGTGCCGAACTTTTGTCCTAGATTAAGAACAAATTAATCTACACCCCATCATTCTACCGTAATCCATGTACCTATCCAATAGCCGCTTGAAGGTCCCTAATGTTTCCGAATCAACTACTTCCACAGGCAGTGCATTCCATGCCCCCACTACTCTCTGGGTAAAGAACCTACCTCTGACATCCCCCCTATATCTTCCACCATTCACCTTAAATTTGTGTCCCCTTGTAATGGTTTGTTCTACCAGGGGGAAAAAGTCTCTGACTCTACTCTATTTATTCCCCATGTCATCTTATAAACCTCTATCAAGTCTCCCCTCATCCTTCTCCGTTCTAATGAGAAAAGGCCTAGCACCCTCAACCTTTCCTTGTAAGACCTATTCTGGAAAATTGTACGTATTCAATTAATGATGGATGATAACATCCATAATTTTTTAGGATACGACTGATAGACACTAATGCCATCAAGAGATATGGGGGCAGTGGGGAAAAAATGGTAGAGCTGTGATCTGTCTCAGTTGTGAGCAGGCTTGATAGACAAATGGCCTATTCCTGCTCCCATGTTCCTAAAGGGAAATAAAAATGGAGACTTGAGGCTGAGGAGAGAAATGAACTACAAAACAAACACTTTAAAAAATAATTTTAAATTTTAATTAAAATTATGCAATTTTACGTGTTCTTCACTTATAAATGTAGTTTTAGTGGGCCAGAAAGATTTTTCAGCTGTAACTATGATGAAGTACATTATTAAAAACTCAGTTATTCCCGATTGAACAAGGTCTAATGTTTACCTTGTTTGCACATTGAGAATAGCTTGCAATTAGTTAATGTTCAAAACAAACCAGTGATTTTAAATTATTCCAC
Source organism: Scyliorhinus canicula (assembly GCF_902713615.1). Classification (NCBI taxonomy): domain Eukaryota; kingdom Metazoa; phylum Chordata; class Chondrichthyes; order Carcharhiniformes; family Scyliorhinidae; genus Scyliorhinus; species Scyliorhinus canicula. Next base: position 136,969,501 of record NC_052155.1, on the reverse strand, counting down.
GTGCGAACACTGCGTACCCTGTGCAAAGTATCACGGACTGTAACTTTATGATTTCTGTGGTTAACTGCACATGCGGACACCAGACGTTAATTTTACCAAATAATAATGGTGCGCACTCACCGTTACACTGCTGCAAACTTTGGCCCATAAGCTTTCAAAGGGGATATTGGGATATTCTTGAATAATTTAAAGAACGGAGGTATGGGACTGTGAAAACCTGCATGGCATGATAGTACCATTTTTCTTCTGTATGATTCCATGACTTTAAGAACTATAGGAAAAATAGAAATGAGAGATTGGTCAAGTGAAAATAGAGATGAGAGATTGGTCAAAGAGGAAAAGGTATTTTGAAGAGACATTGCTGATGTTCGAGGAAAGGGAGCCAGTAATGGTAAGAGCAAATTACTGCGGATGCTGGAATCTGAAAAAAAAAAACATGTAAAGGTGCTACCGGCACCCTTCTTAGCCTTAATCACTCCATTTACATTCATTTTGTCTTCTGTCCTCGGCATCTTTGTCTGTCTCTACCTATCTCTGGCTCCGTGATCCAGCCACACCGCTCCACACACCCCCACTATAGTATAAATCTGACCTCATTTCCAGTTCCCTCTAGCTTTGACCAAAAGTCATCTGGACTCGAAACGTTAGCTCCCTTCTCTCTCCAGAGATGTCAGACCAGCTGAGATTGTCCAGTATTTTCTGTTTCTGAGCCAGTATTGGTGTCAGTTAGCATGGAGGCCATGAACAATGTAAGTCATTAGGAGTTGAATTGGGAAGAATCTAGAGAATAGAAGATTAGTTCCACACAAGAATTATGTTTGGAGAGAACAATGTTACTTGCGTGAAAATATTGTTATAGTCTGTTTAACTGAAATGGGTTCCGAGAAATGTGAAGATATCTAAATTTATTTTTGGTGTAATTGAAAAACACTGTATCCACGCTTGTGAAGTGAAATTCCAATGTAGCCTGGTTCTAATAATACTTCCAGGTTTGAAGTTGAAGCTATTAAATATCAGAATTTATGTTTAAAGGCTTTCATGTTTATTACTGTGCTATTAATGGTAATCATAGGCTAGTGGTGGCATTCATAGTAGTGTTTCTTTTTTTAAATAAATTTAAAGTACCCAATTATTTTTTTTTCCCAATTAAGGGGCAATTTAGTGTGGCCAGTCCACCTAACCAGCACATCTGTGGGTTGTGGGGTTGAAACCCACGCAGACATGGGGAGAACGTGCAAACTCCACTCAGAAAATGACCTGGGGCCAGGATCAAACCCAGGTCCTCAGTGCTCCATGCTAGTGTTTCAAAGGGGCATTTGACAGGAGTAAATTTTCATTGTGTTTGTTCTTGTAGTTTTCATATATACCAGAATTTGCAAAATGATGGGTGATTTAACAGCCAAATTTTACTTGAAGTTAAATTTTCTTTGATCCTCCAACTACACACAATTTTGTAATACATTGCTTTAATATAGTGTATTAATCCAATATTATAATCAGAATTTCTCAACAAAATCAGTGGAAAGTATCCTGAAGGTCAAATATCCATATTTTGTGTTTAAAAATCAGGATAAAGGCTGCAATATCAGAGCTTTTATTGAGTAGTTTTCGATTGAACAATGCACGATGATTATAATGGAAGGAGCAGAATTAATTGTCTATCATGGTAACCGTTTTCTATCCAGTTTAATGTTTTTAAGTTTTTGCTTTTTATTTTCTATTTCCTTGTCTTTGTGCTTGTTGTTCTTCCTAGTTGCTTCAATTTTTATCTTTGTAAGCCTTTTAGAGTCCCAATGTTTTGTGCCTTTACAGTTTCATCCAGTTTTGACACCAGTTTGAATTCTGATTTCTTATTTCCTGTTTTCCATGCCTACGAATTCATTATGTTAGCTTTTGTTTATAATGTCTTGATAAGCTAGCCAAATTTAAGAATGATCTGTAATCAAATTAGCTGCTTTGTTTTTACTCATGGATAGTATTCATCTCTGTTGTAGCACTTTGCAACTAAGACTCTTATCCTGATCAAAATTATTTCCGATTAAGCAAAATTGCATCTGCCCTGTTTCTTAGATTTTTCTTCCCTCCCCCCTCATGCCTAAATAGAATTGGGTAAAGTTGAAAAGGTCTACATTGGGTAGGTAATTGAAATGCATCGCAGCGCATGAACATATTTATGAAACGCCCTGTATAACTATTTGCAGATCTTTTTTCAGGTCATCCTGACCTGAAGTGTATAGGAGTTTGGAGGTATAACGTGATGATCACTTTGGTGAAATCAACTTAAAAATTAGCAATGGTAATCCCCAACATTTCCTCATCTTAGTTTGGCTGTCTAGTTTATAAGCTGTAAAAAATTCAAAGGGAAGTTTGATGATTTTATAGCTTGATAATGAAATTGGCCATTATACCTTCAATGTAATGTGAAACATGTCAACACCCTGGTTTTAAAAAAATATATTTTCCATACTTCTTGTAGTTTTCATTGCCGTTCATTTTCACAACCTGAATTTTTTGAAATGTGCCTTTCTGCGTATGTATTTTGGGAAGTGAAGAAAAAATATCCATTGTAGTCTATGCTGATTGTTTAAATTAATTTTTGAATCAAAATTGCTGTGAACAAGAGTTGAAATAGTTAGCTTTTAGAAACATTTTAAATTAATATGAAGTATGCAACTGATGATATGTGTTCCATTATTCACCCTTCCAACTTTGCTTTGTTAGCACAGATTCTTGAATTTGGAATCTTGGGGCCCAACTCCAGCAAAGTTGCAATAAAGTCTAGGAACTTGCGACTTCAAGATGATACTCATTGTGACTTTAGGAAGGAAGCTCGGAAAACCTAAGCAACTTTATGTTGGGTGCACCCATGATCATTGGTGGTGGCATTTGTCTGATGAGACTTCGGCTAAGGGTATGAGTGATCGGAGTGATCAAACACCCAGTTATGCCATGGCATTTTGTGATTTGCAGATAAAAAGCTTCATGTGAACTGAGCATGCTTACCGCTGCTGCACAAAGTCTAAATAATATTGTTTGCCAGTAGCCATTTCTAATCCTAATGACCAAAAAATTCAAATGAGTAGGAGAAAATGATTAAGAAAGCTGATGGCTATCACATTTTAATGTTGGTGACTAAAGGTGGTTCTTGGATCTTCTTCCTGTTTGGAAACTCGTATGTTGAGCTCTTATCTGCATAGGGCTATAAGTTGGCAGTTTACCGTGCTCTCTAAGCTGACAACTTTGGATGAGTTGCTCATGCATTCAATAAAGCACAAGAAATATTGATCACTCAGCTTTTCAGTGTGGTACTTATATTAAGTTCTCTGCTCTCTTTAATTTTGATTTCTGATTTCATCTTTTTGCCCCTCAGCTGCATCATGCTAATGTTTGAATCAAATCACAAAGTTTGCATTCAATTGGTTTAATATTTTTTGCAAGCATATATAACAATAAATTGAAAGAAATAAGTTGTGATCATGTCAAGAGAGGACAATGAAAGATGCGTGGGAGTGTTGAATTATTTGTTGCAGACAACTTGAGATGGCGCTCCATGGTTATTGGTCAATATGCTTGGAAAGAGTAGAAGAAGATGAGGTTAATTATAAGAGGGCAATTTTAGATTAAAGTTTGAGGATTGTATGAGGCAAGAAAGGCTGAGGATTCTATGGACCTGGTTAGGATAATGCTTGATGCTTGTCTACAAGTATGGAGCTGAATGAATGATGTTGCTTAGGAAGGTGGACAGCATTAGAATTAGAAACAATAAGTGAGACGAATGCGGGTTAGCTCTTTTAAAACATCAGATATTGAATGTACTGTTGGACCAAGAGAGTTGAAAAGGAGGATCTATTGAATGACTAAGCGGCACAGTGGTTAGCACTGCTGCCACACAGCACCAGGGACCCAGGTTCAATCCTGATCTTGGGTGACTGTGTGGAGTTTACACATTCTCCCTGTGTCTACGTGATATCCTCCGGGTGCTCCAGTTTCCTCCTCCAGTCCAAAGATGTGCAGGTTAGGTGGATTGGCCTTTCTAAATTGTCCCTCAGTGTCCAAATGTTAGGTGGGGTTATGAAGCTACAGGGATGGGGCAGGGGGTGAGCCTAGGTAGGGTGCCCTTTTGGAGAGTAGACTTGATGGGCCAAATGACCTCCTTCTGCACTGTAGAGATTCTATGATTCTATTCTATGACTGCTTCACAGTGGTAGCATATTTTGAGAAATATGTCTCATTTAGCCTGAACTTTGAAATATGTTCGAGATGATCTTTATAGATCAGGTCATTTCTTCTAAACAATTTGTAGCTATACTGTTAGGCTTCTAACTGGAAAACCTTGTTTGACATACCGAATCAGTCATAATATGGTAACTTTTCCTGATCTCCAGTTTTGTTTCTGCAAAGTTGGGATGGAGGTTAATCAAAATAAGATGTTCTATTTTAAACAAAATGAAAGCACAATTTTTTGCATTTGTCACTTATCTCTTCATAATGGAATATTTTTTCCATGCTAATGCTGGCTGTCTGAAAACAGGTATTCTCAGGCCAAGTATTGCCAGTTGGAGAGTAAAGCAACAATATGCAATAAACTCCCAATGTGTAATTCATCTGATCCTGCTATTTCTCCACACCCTATCAATATTTCCAGCACTTTTCTGAGGACTAAGCTGTTTCTGCTATAGTACTAAGTACACAAATAACTGGTTTGAGACTTTTCAGCTTTTGTTTTATGTAGAGATCATGGAACAGGAAGAAAATATTTTTCCGTTTCAGGTGGATTCAAAATAAAAAGTGGTGGTTAACCCACCCTGGTGCCACAGTCCTGAAACAAGTTTTAAAACTGCAGTTGAGCTCTCCGGTAGGGAGCTGATGTCTTGAAATTATCAGGAATGTTAATAAATCTTCAGTTTTTTTGTACAGTTGTGATTACAGATGACAGGCAACCCATAAACAGTGGCGCAGATCTTTTAAAAATTGGATTTTACTTTAGTGTTTTGTTTTCTGATTCTTGTGTAAGATTTTGAAGATCACTTATTGGAAGAGGTGCCATTTAGGTACACATGAGCATGCAAGAAGGGAAACTACTTCATTTGATAATTTAGCCATAAACTTGAATAATAAGTCATGCCTCATACTATGGGTTTGATGAGAAAGTATTCTGAGAAATGTTATTGCGCAATTCAATTGAAAGGGTAGTAAAGTTTTTTTTAAAAGCCTGATAATTAGCTATTGGGCTGGGTTGTCCTCTAATATTCTAAACACATACACATAACTATTCATTTTCTCCTCATAGCTGCTCAATCACAGTAGCTAATTCTCTCCAGTATTCTAAAGGAATCAATTTGATGGACTAAATCTAACAATTTCTTCAAAAAATGTTCTTGTCTTGACATGGTTTCTCTATTTGTTTTACATGCTTTCCAAACAAACATTGTACTTTAATGGTTTAATTGTGGTGTTTTCAAAAGAAATGTGCAGTTTTAAAAACAAAATTAAGTTTCTTGTTTCTGTCTAACTGATTCCCAATGGGAATGTTTACATTGTTTCTTTTGATGAATCACCAAATATATGTGATATTATATTTTGTCATAATAGGATGGGAAGTATTCTAGAGTGAGTATACCCAAACAATTGTGGCATCATAAGGAACACAATTTTGTGAGCATATATAAATATTAAATGCAAATGAAGAAGATGGCTCCTGGAATAATTCCTGGAATATTCCAGAAGGTGATGGGGTGGGGGATGGGGGGGATGGGTAACCCTACTTTGGATATAATTGGATAAGTAAGGGTGGATCGAAGTGGGAGCAGTTCAACTGTACTGGACAGTGAAGGAGAGAGAGACTGGTAGGATGACATGTCAACGGCTGTAGAAAGGTTGAAGACCAATAATGCACCACAGTCACATGCTTGAAGGATGTAATTTGTCACTTTGGTTAGACCATTTTTGGTTTTGTTGGGGCTGGAAAGGTTCAAACGAGAAGTTGCAGGAAAGTGAGCGTCGATTTGGGAGCAAGGGAAAAGAGAATTTGGGAACGAATTGAAGGGGTTTTGAATGGAAGGGGACAGTCCCTGAGCAGAGTAAACATTTAGATGCCAACTAGCATAAGGTTACTATGCTAGTACATTAGACTTGTTGGAACATAAGTTGTGTGTCTTGTCGTTCAGTGGAAAGCAGGGAGTCACAGAGGCAGGAGCTCGATCTTGAACACCAAATGAGCTCGGACTAGATACAAGAGGGATAGACAAGAAACGTAGGCAACAGAAAAAGAGGATGCAAATTAACATGGAGTTCATGTTGTACAGCCATGACTGGCATTATGAGGGATGCCTCCAGTAGCAAAAATGTCAGAGAAGAGATGATGTGAGCGATTCCAAGTTCAAATGCTGTGGTTGGATGAAGTTGCCATGTTGAGGAGGTGAATTCAACCGAGAGCATCCAATGAACTGTATCCAGATTGGAAGTGGTTATGGAGAGAAATTGGACCTAGGGGAATGTTATCAGACATTGCACTGCTGAAGGCGGACCAGTGGAATTAAGTGCTTGAGGAGGAGTGAAAATGTCATCATGTGGCAACAGAGCACAATCTAGGATTAAATGTAAATATGGCTTTATGGATCCACTAAGTGCTACATGCTGAGACTAGTTGACTCTTTTGAACTTCGTGAATTTAACAAGTTTCATTGTGAGGACATCACTCTATTCTTTCAATTAGATATTCAAGAAACAGTGTTTCTGATCCAGCCACCATATAAATTTAATTCACATAACCCTGTTCATAAATATCCACGATCTCTGTGTTAACCTGTTTGATATTTCGCTAGAATCTGAAAAGTTAGCAAAACTATTTTCTTTTCTCGCATAGTTTCGGGAAAATGGATCTTCTCAATGTGATGTGCTGCCTCATTGCCATAGCATTGACTGTTAATTTCAATTACTTATAAAATTAAACTTGATAAACCAATATGTTTTCAACTTCCCAAAATAAATATGACGAGCAAAGAATAGTACAGCACGGGAACAAGCCCTTTGGCCCGCCAAGCCTGCACCGATCACATGTCCTATCTAGACCACCCCAAATTATAATTTGTTAATATAGTGATTTCTAGGGCAGCACGGTGGCCTAGTGGTTAGCACAGCTGCCTCACGGCGCTGAGGTCCCAGGTTCGATCCCGGCTCTGGGTCACTGTCTGTGTGGAGTTTGCACATTCTCCCCGTGTCTGCGTGGGTTTCGCCCCCACAATCCAAAAATGTGCAGAGTAGGTGGATTGGCCATGCTAAATTGCCCCTTAATTGGAAAAAATAATAGGATAATCTAAATTTTTTTAAAAATACAAAAAAAATAGTGATTTCTTTTTGGGTTTTTTCCTTTTTTTAAATAAATTTAGAATACCCAATTCATTTTCTCCAATTAAGGGGCAATTTAATGTGGCCAATTGACCTACCCTGCACATCTTTGGGTTGTGGGGCCGAAACCCACACAGACACGGGGAGAATGTGCAAACTCCACACGGACAGTGAACCAGAGCCGGGATCGAATCTGGGACCGTGGCGCCGTGAGGCAGCAGGGCTAACCCACTGCACCACCGTGCTGCCCTTCTGATTTCTTGTGATAATTCCCCATAGAGGTTTTTTGTTCCTGTATTTATGAATCTTGAAAGGTAGCTAGAACAGGATTTCATGGATCAGCATACTGTTAAATTTGAAACATAATTTTTAATAACAATGAGGGTAAAGGCAGTGCTGCTAAAATTGCTGGTACTGTTCAAAAGGAACTGTTGAAATCTTATTAGAATAGTGTTTTCCATTGTTTATGGTAATCCAAATACCTATTGAATAAATACAACATACTGCAGCTGCTGAAAGTCTGAAAAAATGCTCGGTGGGCTAGTGGTACCAATATTCCTGGTCGCATTTTTGTCAATTTTCAAATGAATACAGAGATTTCAAAATGGGCACTCTAGTTATGTGACCGTTCTCCACAATGATTTCAAAAGGATGTTTATCTGGTGTTTGGGCCTGGCCATTGCATCGGTTATAATGTCGCAGTCATTAGCCTCTGAAAGGGTCACCACCCATGTTGAGGATTTTGTTGTGACAAGCCATTTTCTGGGAAGACCCTGTGATTTCATGTGGGAGGTGAGCTTATCAAGATGCAAATAATGTCCATTGTTCCTTTAATGGTTCCCTTTTGAAATTGACCTAGGTAGTCCCAGATGTGAGATGGGGCTGTTTACAACTCTTCTGAAAAATGAGTTTCATGATTGCAATGTCCTTATAGTAGAGTGTGAGATTCCACAAGGGTGAAAGGGGAACTGTTTTCATTCTCCTAATTCCTTTCGGAAGTTTGCAAGACAGATGCCCAATCCTGTGAGCCCTGTGACCTGTGGCAGCCATCTTTTTAGTTCAGCCAAAGTCCATTAAAAAAAAGATACAAAAATAATTTACGTATACAGGTTTCATGTTTTATTGACCTGCCATGCAAGTAGCAGACACATTTCTATACATAAGGAAATCTATTAAGCCCATCCTCATTCACCCATCTAGAATTCTAAAATATCACTGCCATCATGCCTTTTTATTAAATTTCGCATGAATCTGTAATATTAATTAGCACAGGGGCTAGAATGGTAAGGCATTTAGTGGTAACAGGACTCAAAGGAACAGGGAAGCAGTCGACTATAGGAGGACATGATGGGTTGAAAATAGAGATTCATGGTTGTCCAACTGGGAAGAACCCCCTCCACCAACCACCACCACCACCACACCAAACAAGTTGACAGCTATAAGCATTTTTTTTTTTTTTTTTGTTTTTTTTTTTAAATTTAGATTAGCCAATTATTTTTTCCAATTAAGGGGCAATTTAGCGTGGCCAATCCACCTACTCTGCACATTTTTGGGTTGTGGGGGCGAAACCCACGCAGACACGGGGAGAACGTGCAAACTCCACACGGACAGTGACCCAGAGCCGGGATCGAACCTGGGACCTCAGCGCCGTGAGGCGGTTGTGCTAACCACTAGGCCACCGTGCTGCCCTCGCTATAAGCATTTTTGTGTATAATGGCGAAGAACAATTGATAAGCAGTTAGGAGATTGAAAGCACAATTAAAAGTGACCTGGCAACATTATTTTTGTCCAAAAGACAGAAGAAAATGGGTGCAGAGGATATAGAGGGGTAGTGGGCGGTGAGGGATACAAGGAAGAGTCAAACGTGCTCTGGTCAGTGACCAAGGCTATGGGGATGGAGAGGCAAAGTTGAACAGATGAGAGTTTATAGCGAAAGGGAAAATGCTGGAAAATCTCAGCAAGTCTGGAAGCATCTGTAGGGAGAGAAAAGAGCTAACGTTTCGAGTCCGATGACTCTTTGTCAAAGCTAACAGACAGAGATAGTTGGAAATATTTATACTGTGGAGTGAGAATGAAAGATGAGTCATAGCCACAGAAACCCAGGGAAACTGGGTACTAATGGCCACAGATACCAAGGAGAAAGAGTGTTAATGGCAGTCCCCAAAGAGGACAAAAGATGTGACAGGTCAAACAGCAGGGAAACTAATATCAGAGGATGAACTGTAGGTGTATATTGGGAGGAGTTTGCAGAGGACAGGAAGATTTATTAATTCAAAAGAGAGAGTCCAAGAGGAACTGAAATGGGAATTGTAATCATTGAGGATGGCTTGTCGCTCAGTGGAGAGGCTGAAGTAGGAAAGTTTTATAGATGAGAAATTCTGAGTAAATCCAGAGCAGACAACATTTGATGCTGAATATTTTGTCGTAGAGAGTTCGTGCAAGTGAGTTTCATGGAGGCGAAGGTGGTGGAGATACCAGTGGAATTGGTGGAGAGACCAGAGTGTGATTTATTGACAAAGCCCACACGGTCATTGCAGCAGCTTTGGCAGAGCAGGTTTAGGAGTTTGAGAAAGGGAATGATATGGTCACTTGTGAGCAAAGTTTCAGTCAAGACCACAATGTCAATGTAATCATCCTTAATAACCATGTGGATGACAAGGTACTTATTTTCAAGTGATGGGACATCCAGGAAGAGATCCAGAGAGGGATGCTGAGTCTGCTAAGAGTCTAAGGGGGGAGCGGTGAGGGCGGGGGGTCAGTGGGATGGGATGGCGTTTGACAAAGTTATCCATCTGTGGCTATGCGGGGTAGAAAGGAGGTGGACTAAAGGAGAGGACAATCCAATTGGGAGATGCAACTTTTAAAAGGGGTGGGGTTCGGTGGTGCTGACTACTATTCAAAATGGGAGAAATGAACAGTGGCATGACGTGGTGCCAGGAAGGAAAGCGTCAAGAGAAAAGGAAAGCAAAACTTGCTAAAAGTAATTGACTTGAATTCAGAGTGCCCGCCAAAATGTGCTTCAAAAGAACACTGAATTCAGCTTGAATGCATAATTTGGAGAGGTGCACTCGTCATAACCAGAAAAGAGACCATCTAAGAAAGTCCAATGTTTTGTCTTTCTTCCAGACATGACACTCCAACCTAAAATCTTACTATCTAAATAATGACATGTACCATATTTATACCTTAGAATATTTATTGCACGATTCTATTTAGGTTTGCTGTAATCTTTTTTTTTCCCCAATTCCCCCCGCATATTACTCTGTAATCTTTGTTTTTACCTCCTTTTTAATTTTCTCGTGGAGCTTGGCTACTGGTGATTGCTCCATTGCATGAACAGGCCTATTATCATTTCCTCCTAATGTACACAATTGTATCTGCATAGGGGTTTATGGAAATAGTGCGGCTTGTGAATCTGTGTGGTGTAATACTGAAGCCTATTGACCATGGAATATGCGCCCATTTGTACAAATGGGAGCATTGTGTATCTGAGGTTTGTGATTTTTGGGTATAATTAATCATGTCTCATAAAACAAGGCTGGAATTTAGAGACTATTTATTTTGGTAAGCAAGTTTTAAAAGACACCAAACTGAAGAAAAAAGACATTGATGGAAAAAGTTGATATTCACAACCTCTGGCTGGAACATTTTGACGTTATTTCTGTTGGTCAATCGATCTGAACTTAAAATTTAAGCTAAGTCCTGCCTGCATGTTTGTACTAGTACATTTGTTACCATACTTCCTTTCCCAAGTTTATTGAATTTAAAATTTTTAAATATGAGCACCATATAATACTTCAGAAATGTAGTGAGAAATATTTTAAAATTAGAAACAGAAATCAACAAGAAGGGCAATCCTCTGCCATGCTGAACTAACTCAACATTAATACAATTATTGTGCTCTTCCCTGAGGCTTTTCCCTGTCCCGCTAATGCTCTACAACTACAAAGCTGAAAAAAATAAATATTTTTAGTAAGAGCTCCCTTCTCCCTGAGGAGGCTTCAGTGGAATCCACATCCAACAACTTGCTCTGAAAACTCTGCTCACATTTTGACAGCTGTGGACATATTCCACCACAGCATTCTAAAACAATTGACCACATTCTAAATACAACAACCCCCAAGATTATTTTTTAAAAGTACATTTTCCCTATCTCCCAATTTGTACAGATTCCTTAATAAATTCTGGGGTCTGGATTCACACCCTCACTAAAACAAATCCATCTTACTTGGGGCATCCCCTATCTATGAATCAAGTTCAGTTGAAATTCGTCCATTAGTTTTTGAGATATATTCTTTGCAGACTAACAAACAGAGCAAAGCATTGCCTCTGCCACTGTAAACATGTGAAAAAGTAAGTATTTTAATGTCGTGCTGACTTTTGCTGGCAATTTGTGATACTCCAGTCACTGGGGCCTTTCAGTGTGAGAAATGAAAGTTCAGAATTTTTAACAAAGTATCCCCAATTATTTTTAAAAGCTAATATATTTTGGTGTCAGCACTTTACAGAGGATGAGCAGTACCCATCACAGTCCAATATTACTCTCGGATATGCTTTTGCTTCTTCAACTCATCGTGCCATTTTTTTGAATATGTTTGAAAATCCAATTGCACTAGATTAATACCATAGCTGAAGTAGTATGCACAGTTTTGGACACCGTATCTAAGGAAATACGTTTGCCTTGGAGGTGTGTGATGAATGTAAGAAATTGTCATTTTATATTTTATATATTTTGCAGTAATGTCATTAAAACCTAGGTTAATATGCATACAGACAACATGACTGCTAGGGCAGTGATTAAAGTGTTTAGAAAAGTGCGATAATCATTGATTTGCAGGTGGAGTGCTCCGTTAATAGATCTTGAAAACCATCTACTTGTTTACAGATAGCTAGCTAATGGAATTATTGTTTAGGATTGAAGGACCACGGGGTGTAGATAATTTATGAGGGATGTTGTGTTTGGTCCTGGCAAAAAAAGTCAAGGAACATTGTGTATGAAGAGACAAAAGAATTCCTTTGCTTTGGGCATAGATAATATAGTTAATGGGAGGAACCAGGCCTGTCTGAAGAATCAATAGGTCCTAGAATTCTAATCTAAATAGTGATGTTTGAGTTTGGTCGTGAAAGGTTTTCTCTCCAAAGATACTGCACAGAGAAAAACAAGTAAAACCCTGGTTGTTAACTTTACTTAGTTACTAGACCTCATTGCAGCCTTGATTCAAACTTGGACAAAGGGTGAGGTTAGAGTCCCTGCCCTTGACGTCAGTGCAGCATTTGACTGAGTGTAGCATCAAGAAGTCCTGGCAAAAGTGGAGTCAATTGGAATTAGTGGGGAAACTCTCTGCTTGGAGTCATACCTAGCACGAAGGAAGATGGTTGTGATTGTTGGAGGTCAATCATCTCAATTCCAGGACATCACTGCAGGAGTTCCTCAGGATTCTAGGCCAAGGCCAAACCATCTTCAGCTGCTTCATGAATGATCCTAATCCCGTATAGAAGAAACAGAACTTTAATAATAAAAATAAAATGCACCCCCCCCCCATCCCAAACTGCTGACGGTAACCAGTTACCAAAAAGGATGAAGGCCTGCCACTTTGAGTTGAATCCTTCCATCTTTCATGGTGTACGTGACCTTCTCAAGGTGCAAAAATCCCATTAGTTCCCCAAACAAACTGAGGCCTGAGGTGGCACTGGGGACCTCCACCCAAGCAGCACTCGCTTCCGGGCTATTAGCGAGGCGAAGACTAGGACATACCCTCATCGCCATCTGCAGCACTGTCGAGTCCTATACTCCAAACATAGTCACCAATGGTGCCAGCTGAACCCCCCTAAAGCCCCCCCCCCCGCAATATAGATTCCAGATCCTTGAACCACCCCCCGCTCCTTATCAATATTTGACATCCAGTAGTAGCATAACAGATTAGGTAGTGTCAACCTCCCCGACTGCCTATTCATTTGCGAAAATGTCCTATGAACCCGAGGAATCTTACTAACCCAAACAAAAGCTGATATCAGTTTATTAACCCTTTAAAAGAAAAACTTGGGGAGAAAGACTGGGAGACACTGGAACAAAAATAAAAATCTCGGGAGAATATTCATATTCCCGCTAAGGTCAGAGGGAGGGTGTCCCACCTTTTCAAATTGGCCTTCAGTCCATCCACCAGACGAGAAAAGTTATGTTTATGGACGCCCAGTCATGGGTCACCCCGATTCCCAGATACCGGAAGCTAGTCCTGGCCAGATGAAACAGCAGCCATCTCAGATCAGCTCCCCTCCCAGGTGGTTTCACTGGAAAATATTCACTCTTGCCCAGATTCAGCTTGTAGGAGCCAAACCTCCTGAGCAACTCCGTTATCTCCCCACATTGGAGCGTGGGTCCGTGATATATAGCAACAAATTATCTGCATATAAGGACCCCGATGGACACGCCCCCCCCCCCCCCCCCCCCCCCCCCCTTCCCCTCTCCCAACTCTATCCCTCTCCATCTGTTAGATGACCTCAACACGATCGTATACCACTATTCAGTTGGAAATAACCAATCCCAGGGCATTAGTACATTCACTCGCGGTGGGGGCCCCGTACAGAATACAGAAGCCTCACCCATAAAATAATTTATTTTCAAAAAATGTTTCCAGTTAGGGTCAAATTAGCACGGACAATCCACCTACCCTGCGCATCTTTGGATTGTGGGGGTGAGACCCACACAGACACAGGGAGAATGTGCAATGTCCACACGGCCAGTGACCCGGGGCCGGGATCAAACCCGGTCTTGGCACTGTGAGGCAACTGTGCTACTCACTCTGCCACCGTGCTGCCCCATGAAATAAATTTTGGCTCAAACCCAACCCTATTGAGTGCCTTCTCCACATCCATCAAAATAATCACCTCTGGCTCGGTCCCTAAGGAGGGTGACAACACAACATTTAACGCTCTCCTAATATTGGCCGACAACTGACGACCCGTAACAAATTCAGTCTGCACCTCTGAAATCACCCCAGGTAAGCAGGGCTCCAAACGCATTGCCACCTCCTTAGCCAACAAACTAGGCCAATAACCACATTCCATGGGAGCCCTGTCGTCCAGGACCAAGGAAATTGACGCCTGTGCCAGCATAGCCAGCAACAACCCCCCACGCCCGGACCCGGTGCTTTGCCCATCTGCATTAACCTCATAGAACATAGAACAGTACAGCACAGAACAGGTCCTTCGTCCCTCGATGTTGTGCCGAGCAATGATCATCCTACTCAAACCCACATATCTACCCTATACCCGTAACCCAACAAACCCCCCCCCCCCTTACTTTTTAGGATACTACGGGCAATTTAGCATGGCCAATCCACCTAACCCGCACATCTTTGGACTGTGGGAAGAAACCGGAGCACCCGGAGGAAACCCACGCACACACGGGGAGGACGTGCAGACTCCGCACAGACAGTGACCCAGCCGGGAACCGAACCTGGGACCCTGGAGCTGTGAAGCATTTATGCTAACCACCATGCCACCGTGCTGCCCACGGTACAGCTCATTATTCATCCGGCCCTATTAGCATCTCCTATTAACCTTCTCTCCTGCCCGACCACCAGAAAGGTCAACCCATCCAAAAATTGCTTAATTGATGAACCCTCTTTCGGTGGCTCTGACTCCTACAACCCACACTAGAAGGCCTCAAACACCTTAAAATGGCAGAAACCAACCGGCAAACCGAGTCCGTAACCTGCACTATGTCCCAGGAGGTAGCCATCCCCCCCCCCCCCCCCCCCCCCAAACCAGAACTGCTTTCAGGAATGGACCGCCTCATTCCTATTGAATTCAACATACTCCCCAATGGCAGAGAATAAACGCTCACAAAAACTCTCATCCATGAGCAACACTCCACTGAGAGTGACCCGGCTCCAACATCAGGTCCACAAAATGTAGAGCATTCCATAATGTAATGTTCGTCGAGCACCACCCACCCCAGGGAGAAGAGACCTACCCACCACAAAGAAGTTCATCTGGGAGTAAATTTGATGGATTTGGGGAAGAAAGAAAACTCCTGATCTCACAGAAACCTAAATCTACATGGGTCTGGGTCTGCTCCCATCTCTTCTTTGAACACCAGTAACTCCTTTTCAGCCCTGATGGAGTCAGAGACTTGGGACTCTACCTTCGACCTCAGCCCCAGCCCCCCTTGCGCCTACAGTCAAAACCTGTGCTATACCTGCCCCATCCATCCCTTCCGCAACCTTGTTTGATCCTTGATTCTCAAATGGGTCCACATTTAAACCACATCCGCCTTCAAACTTCTCAGGTGCGCAAACATTGGGACCGATTTACTGAACCATTTAACTCCCTCACATTCCAAGTTATCAACCAGACAGGGGGCCTCTGACCACCCTCCTCGCCCCCCGATACAGGATCAGCCAGCCATTTCCACCGTGTGACGCAATCCATCAGCGCCCCAACCTGCGCCAGCTCTGGGCCCACACAAGATGGACACCACTTCCCCATCAAGCCAGTCAAAAACAAAGGAACTGCCATCGCCAGCCCCCACTTTTGCCCCCCTCCCAGCACCACCCCACCCTGAGAACCAAAGAAACAGCCAGCAAAAATCCCCCCTTCCTGTCCTGAAACCCATCAGGGCAGAAACAAAAAGCCTAAGCTCATTATTTACAAAAAAAAACACCCCAATGATAACAACTGCAGACAAATCCCCCTCTCCACTTCCGTTAACTAGCCAAACTGCTAGCAGGGTGACCCCCCCCACACAGGGTGGAAATCAATGTCAACAAAAGAATATTTCAATGATCATCCCCCGCCCATACCAAACTTTAATACAGAACAATAAGGGAAAATCAACCCTCAAACTCCCTCCTGTCTCCCCAAAACTCCCAACAGTACAATGTCCATCCCCCAACTCCAGAAAAAACACCCACCGGCAAGCCCAGACACAATCCTAAGCCCTCCCCCACATTACAAAAATCCCACAAAAAATGCAAATGCAGACTAACTTAATGATGAATAATTGCAGCAAAACATCCTTGCTCCTGTACCCTAATCCTCTCGCAATGAAGGCCAGCATGCCATTTGCCTTCTTTACCGCCTGCTGTACCTGCATGCTGATCTTCAGCGACTGGTGTACGAGGGCACCCAGGTATCGCTGCACATTCCCCTCTCCTAATTTATGGCCATTCAGATAATAGTCTTCCTTCCCATTTTTGCTACCAAAGTAGATAACCAACATTTCTGGGGTCTTTGCACCGATCCCTGGGGTACCCCACGAGTCACTGTCTGCCAATTTGAAAAAGACCCATTAATTCCTATTCTTTGGTTCCTGTCAGCCAACCAGTTTTCTATCCATCTCAATTCCCTACCCCTATTCCCATGTGCTTTAATTTTGCACACTAATCTCTTTGTCAAAAGCTTTCTGAACGTCCAAGTATACCACATCCACTGGCTCCCCCTCGTCAACTCTACTACTTCCAGTAGATTTGTCAGGTATGATATTCCCTTCATAACTCCATGTTATGCCACTATTTTCGAAGTCCTCTGATATTAAATCTTTGATAATGAAACTCAACTATGATCACCAGCGGCAGCTTCCCAGATCTAGACTTCTGCCTCAGCGACCGATGGGCCAGGTCCAACTTGGCAAGGGTCGAAAAGACCACTAACTTTCCGAACATCTTGGACATACAGTTCGTAGAGTCTGTGCCTTCCAGGCCCTCTGGCAGCCCAATGATTCTTAAGTTTTGGCATCTCGAGCGGCTCTCCAAATCGTCAACCTGGGCCTTCAACAATCAATGCTCCTCAACCAACAATGTCGTCTCTGAGTGGCACAGTGGCACGCACTGCTGCCTCATGGCGCTGAGAACTCTGATTTGATACCGGCCCCGGGCCATTGTCCGTGTGGAGTTTGCACGTTCTCCCCATGTCTGCATGGGTCTCACACCCACAACCTAAAAAGATGTGTAGGGTAGGTGAATTGACCACACTAAATTGCCCCTTAATTGGGGAGAAAAAAGAATCAGATACTCTAAATTTATATTAAGAAAAAATCAACACCATCTCTGCCTCCAGGGCGATAATCCGATCACTATTGTCTCCCCCTTGCTGAAGCTCGTGGAACTTCTGAGTCTGACGATGATCCCTTGCCTGACTTCTGCCTCCTGTTATGTTTACTGGGCGTTACTCGTACAACGGGATCTTATTCCCTCAAACTACACCAATTTCCTCCAAAGAAATCGCCCACAAACCTGGAGAAAAGGGCCAAAACAAACTACCCTGGCCAGAACCATCGTGTGCGACTGCTCACCACATAGCCACCACCAGAAGTCCGACGAGAGAATCTAATCATCGCTCCTTGGCATTCAATGGCATTACCATTGCTGAATCCCCCATTATCAACATCCTACTTGTTACCATTGACCAGAAACTAAACTGGACAAGTCAGAGAATAAATTGTAGCTACAAGATCAGGTCAGGGACTCAGAATCTGCAGCGAGTACTGATCTCCTGACTCCCCAAAGTCATTGTACCATCTCCAAGGCACAAGTCAGGAATGTGTTGAAATACTCCCTGGTCTAGATGAGTAGCTTCAACAACACTCACGAAGCTCAACACCATCCATAACAAAGCAGCCCACTTAATTGGCACCTCATCCACAAACATTCACTCCCTCCACCAACAACACACAGTGGCAGCAGTGTGTACTAGCTATAAAATGCACTGCAAGAACTCAGTAAGGCTCCTGAGACTGCACCTTCCAATCCTCCCTATAGAAAGTAAGGTAACGGTAAAATCACCAGTCCCAGACAATCACAGACTGCTTTTCCCTTTGAGGGGGCGAGCCAACTGGTGGTGATTTAACCTGAGGATCAGGCAAGGGGCAAGGTTGAGAAGGTGGGCCTTCATGAATAACCTCAGCCAGTACGGGAATTGAACCTGCACTGCTGGCCTCCGTATGCATCACAAACTACCCGTCTCGCCAACTGAGCTAAACCAGACAAGGGCAGCAAACTCATGGCAACACCGCCACCTGCAAGTTCTCCTCAAAACCACCAGTCATCCTGAATTGGAAATATATCGCCATTCCTTCACTGTCATAGGGTCAGAATCCTGGAACTCCCTCCCTAACAACACCGTGTGTGTACCTACACAACACAGACTGTAATGGTTCAAAAAGGCAACTCGCCATCACCTTCTCGAGGGCAATTAGGGTTTGGCAGCAAATGCTGGCTTAGCCGGCGACACCCACATCCCACTGATGAATTTAAAAAATGACTGGTGTAGTATAATGCACCGAGGATTACTTGGGACATGCACCACCTCTGTGTTCCCCAAACGATAGGTATTGTATTGTTAATCCAATATGGCGTATTGATAACAAATTAATGGATTTAATTATAAATAATAGATAGAAACAATAAGACCCAGGAAGAAACTGAAGCAGTAAGAATGGAATCAATCCAGAAAATTTTAAGATCCTTTCCTAGAATGTATTTATTCCAGTGTTGCACAATGTTTTTGGGTGAGCGTCCACATTTCAAACCATGTAGTGCTGTACATGAGTGCGGCAATTCCCATGTTGACTTGTGGAATCCAGGCATTGATTAGGGATATTGGGAATAGTATCTTGTTTTCAGATCAAAGAACCCTTAGAAACAGCACTGCCAATCAACCATAATCAAGAGTGCAGTGGAGAATACCATTGTACTGAATAACTGACGAACTGGTGTCATTGTTTGTGCATCCCGAAATGTTCACACTTCTGCCTAATGCAGTTTAATTCAACCTCAGAAGAAGTCCTCCATATATTAACTAATTTATGGACCAAACATCTTGGATGTTGCTTAACAGACTCCAGGGCTCCAGTTTTTATTTTATTTTTTATCAATGTTTTTAGTGGATTTTTGAACAAAATATATTTGCCATTCCGTACACAGGATATATATAGGAGAAGGGCACACACACACAAATCATGAAGGGAGAGGAGAAAAGAAAACAAAAAACAGTAACAACACAAGAGAAGTATGAAATCAAATAATGTAACTGGTGGGGGATAATGCACCCGCCCAGCCGCAGCAACTCTGTACACTTGGCAAAATTATTTACACACATAAGAAGGCATCTGTTTGTGTATATATATATATATATATATATGTGTGTGTGTGTGTGTGGGGAGGGGGGGGGGGGGGGGTGTAGATATACAATTGGGTGCCGGAGAGACAATTCCGGAGGGCAATCCTCGAATGGGTCTGGTGCTGGTGTTGTCCCTTGCTTCTCCCAGACTGATTTCACTGTGCTCGTCGACTCGTGCTCACTACCACTTCAGCCGGCCCTCCCGTCTTCTGCCTGTATTTTCCTTTTTCTCTGTACCTGTGGATGCCAAGTTCGTTAACGTTTCCCTGCCCCCCTCCAGTTTTTATTTTGATATTTGGTCAATGTTTTTGGAATACATTTACCCTGTCAGTCTACCCTTTCAATGTAAACCCAGATAATTTCCCCTCTTATATTGCAGTATTTTGCAATTATTGGAAAATAAATGTTGCCGTTTTAGAAGGTTATGTATTTGTTCCAATTAGAAGGTTAACTAGTATGGGATAATCATTTAGCACAGAACAAGCTCTTTGATTTTACTATACGAGTTACTTGTTAATTGTCATTTTTGATACTGGGGTATTAGAAAGGTAAATCTTTAAAATCACTGTATCATGTCTACGCGAAGCTGTGAAGCTTTATATTGGGAATGGAGCAACTGTGACAACATATGAGGCCACAGGAAAAATGTGGATCTGCATTTTTTATTTTGTTAACATTGACCTAGGAACATTGGCTTAAGTGCTTGGCCATACTTAGCATTGGGTAACCTAGATAAAATTTGAATCAGCATTTTTCCATAAACCTTATGATCCTTACTATTGTTCCAATGATGCACTCTTTCACTGAATTATTGCTAAAGATTTGTACATTCAACATAAATTGATTATTGCTGCAAATGGAGACATGTTGCTTTTCATCTTGCACTCCAGAGCAACACAAGAATGCCAAATTTCAAACAATTTATATTCCAGGAGAAAATAGTGTTGATTAGTTGACAAGTTAGGCAATGGGGAATTATAGGAGTCCCCCTGCTGAAGTGTACTAGTAGATGAATGTTAGGTGAGCACAGGATCAAGCGAAGCTACAATGCTTCTTACTGTGAAATAGCCTTGAAAGACTTTTTGTCTGGCCTACACAAAGAATGGCCATTTGACAAGTTACTGATAGTCAACAGTTCCAAGCAGAATGACCACATCTGGTTTGTGGAAGAACAAGAGAAATCTAGATATTGCAGAAAAGCAATTGGTTTTTCAAGAAGCTAGAACCTTGGGGAAATGGTGAACAAAATTGTATGCAGGAATATATTTGTTATGCTTTATACAAGACTCGAAGTGAAACAGTCTGTAATGACCTCCAATTAGCATTATTGGTTGGCCACTTTGAGTATGAGGGCCCATATCCTATGAAGTTTCGATAGGAGGTAAGGTGCTGAAGAAACACCTAGACCAAATAAACACCTAGACCAAATAAGGGCAGCGGAACCACACCTGGAGGCAGGCGAAGCAGGACCGCCTCAAGCTGGGATAGCCCAGACGGAAAAGATACCCACACCCCAGCCCCGAGCAATTTCTCCAGACCCCGTCATCCAGTCGTCAGAGTCGGAGATGGACACGTTCGACGAGGCCGCCGTGACACCTCTCCCCGAGGAGGAGGAAGAACAACTTCCAAGGAGGTCGTCAAGAAAAAGACGGGCACCTATAAGGTACACCCAGCCCACGTTGGAGAACGACCCGGCGGACGACACAGAGGTGACAGACCCGGACATGAGGAGCAGGAAGAAGCTCAGAGGAATGCCAGCTGGCAGGAATTCCTCGGATGGGGGGGGGGGGGGTAATGACCTCCAATTGGCTTTATTGGTTGGCCAATTGGAGTATGAGCTCCCTCAATGATAGCTCATTGAGGAGGCCCATATAAGCACCTGTACAGGCTTTGTGAGCAGTCTTAAGTTGACTGGAATGCTCACAGCACTGTTTGGAGCTGCTCTTGTATCTAGTTATTGGCAATAAATATTGGTGTGGTGACGGGACTCCTGCCTCCTGTGGATTATTACAGTCTAAAAAGTGTTTTTAATTAAGCTTTTAATACATACATTTCTCCACATCTATGCAGCAGTTTCTGACTGCTTTATTATTAATGGTTAAAGTGATCGAGTAAGTTTATGATTGATGGTTTAGCTCTTAAGAAAAAGCAGACTCCTTCTCTTGAGCCACTCTTTCCCAACTTGCTGGCGTGACATTTGGCGTTCGTTACTTCTTCATGATGTCTATTAGTCTTGCTTATTTTCGGCATTATTCTGGTGGCAAGTGTGGAAATTAAACTTATCCATGTTGGAAGTAGTAATAGAGGCTGCTGTTTTCAGTAATACAGTGAAACACTCTAAATATTCTATTTCTAGCACAGGTCGCTCTGCCTTCAATGTAGTAAAATGTTCCAGATACTTAACAGGTGTTTTATCAAACAGAATTTGATGCAAAACCACTGAAGGATGTATTGGGGCACATGATGAAAGATTTGGTCAAATAATTACGTTTTGGGGAGTGATGCAAAAGAAGAAAGAGAAGGAGAGAGGTTTTGGGAATTAATTCCAGAGTTTGAGGCTTGGCAGTTGAATGAAATGTCCCCATTGGTGACGTAAATAAAATCAGGAATTCACAGGAGGCTGGAATGCAGATACCTTTTGGAGCATTGTCAGCCAAGAAAGGATTGCAGAGATATGGAAGTGTAAGGCCATGATCAGGTGAAGGTTTAGAAAATAACACTGTAATGCGATAGAAGAACAATAAGTGGGAAAACAAGTGGGACAGAACAGAGTCCTTCTATTCCCCTTTTTTAACCAAAGGAATTGTCTCGCACTTCATTCTGGCATATTTTCAAGGATACCTGCCAACATTTATCTACTTGCAAATATATCCAAGTTGAGAAAGATTAGGAAGCAATGTTAGACAAATAAAAATTGGAAATAAGGCAATACAGACAATGCAGGAATGTATATAATTACCTTTTAAAGTCAGTATTTGAACATGTTTTGTACTTTGTGCTTCTTAAAAATATAGAAGGTATAATTTAACTGATATTTTTAATTCTTAGAATTTCAGTATACATGCAGGTCATCGCATAGTTGGTGTATTTATGGCTTGGGCTGTTACCATTAGTCATATTCATACTTGTGCTTCCTGATTGATATGAGCGATTTTATAGGTTTCAAGCAATGTGGTTATTTGGTGCAACATGGAGTCAGAGAGGTCTACAGCACTGGAAAGGCCCTTTGGCCCATCATGTTTGCACTGGTCAAAAACAACCACCTAACTCTTCTAATCCCATTTTCCAGTACTTGGCCCATAGCCTTAGAACATAGAACTGTACAGCACAGTACAGGCCCTTCGGCCCATGATGTTGTGCCGAACTAGTCTGAAACTAAGATCAAATCAACCTGCTGCCAATCATTCTAGTGCACTCCATATGCCTATCCAATAACTGCTTGAAAGTTCCTAAAGTGTCCGACTGCACTAGCATAGCTGGGAGTACATTCCACGTCTCAACCACTCTGAGTAAAGAACCTACCTCTGACATCCCTCCTATATCTTCCCCCATGAACCTTATAGTTCCCCTTGTAACAGCTACATCCACCCGAGGAAAAAGTCGCTGAACGTCCACTCTATCTATCCCTCTCATCATCTTGTGCACCTTAATTAACCATAACCTCATGGCTCTTAAACTCAATCCTCCTGTTAATAAACGCCAACACACTATAGACTTTCTTCACGACTGTATCCACTTGGGTGGCAACGTTCAGAAATCTATGGACTTGAACTCCGAGATCTCTCTTGTCCTCCACATTCTTCAGAACCCTGCCATTAACCCTGTAATCCGCATTCAAATTTGTCCTTCCAAAATGAATCACCTCACACTTATCAGGGTTAAACTCCATCTGCCACTTTTCAGCCCAGCTCTGCATCCTATCGATGTCTCTTTGCAGCCTACAATAGCCCTCCACATTATCCAGTACTCCACCAATCTTGGTGTCATCAGCAAATTTACTAATCCAACCTTCAACTCCATCATCCACATCATTGATAAAAATCACAAATAGCCGAGGACCCAGCACTGATCCCTGTGGTACACTGCTGGTGACTGGGCTCCAGGATGAAAATTTACCATCTGCCACCACCCTCTGTCTTCTATGTGACAGCCAGTTACTGATCCAATCAGCAAAATTTCCCTCTATTCCATGCCTCCTTACTTTCTGCATGAGCCGACCATGGGGCACCTCATCAAACGCCTTACTAAAATCCATGTGTACGACATCAACTGCTCTACCTTCATCTATGTACTTAGTTACCTCAAAGAATACATTCAAACTTGTGAGGCAAGACTTGCCCCTCACAAATCCGTGCTGGCTATCATGGATTAAGTTGTATCTTTCCAAATGATCATAAATCCTATCCCTCAGGACCCTTTCCAATAATTTACCTATGACTGAAGTGAGACTAACCAGCCTATAATTCCAAGGGTTATACTTATTCCCTTTCTTGAACAAGGGGACAACATTCATTACTCTCCAGTCTTCTGGCACTATTCCTGTAGACAGTGAGGACATAAAGACCAAAGCCAAGGGCTCTGCAATCTCATCCCTCGCCTTCCAAAGAATCCTAGGATATATCCCATCAGGCCCAGTCTATCCTCAGGCTTCTCCAAATTTCTAATATACTTCTTCCTTCCAAATATCTACCTCCTCCAGCCTACCAGCCTGTCCTCCTCGCACTATCCTCCTCAACAACATGGCTACTGTCCTTTATGAACACTGAAGAAAAGTATTCATTTACGGCCTCTCTTATATCTTCAGACTCCATGCACACGTTCTCACTACTGTCCTTGACAGGCCCTAACTTCACCTTGGTCATTCTTTTATTCCCCACATAAATGTAAAAAGCCTTGGGGTTTTCCTTGATCCTACCCGCCAAGAATTTCTCATGACCCCTCTTAGCTCTCCTAAGGCCTTTCTTGAGCTACTTCCCAGCTATCTTGTATCCCTCAACTGCCCTCACTGAACCTTGTTTTCTCATCCTTACATAGGCCCCCTTTTTCCTCTTGACAAGACATTCAACCTCTTTTGTAAATCATGGCTCCTTCACTCGACCATTTCCTCCCTGCCTGACAGGGACATACATATCAAGGACACGCAGTATTTGCTCCTTGAACAAGCTCCACATCTCAATTGTGCCTAACCCTGGCAGTTCCTGTTTCCATCTTATGCTCCCCAGTTCTTGCTTTGTATGCCTTGGCATCACAGGTACATGTCTAAATACTCCTTAAATGTTATGAGGGTCCCTGTCTCCACCACCCTTTCAAGCAGTGAGTTCCATACTCCCAGCACTCTCTGGGTGAAAATGTTTTTCCTCACATCCCCTCTAAACCTTCTGCCCCTTACCTTAAATCTGTGCCATCTGGTCATTGATCCTTCCATCAAGAGGAAAAGTTTCTTCTTGTCTACTCTTACCTATTTCCCTCGTAATTTTATACCGTGTCACCCCTCAGTCTCCTCTGTTCCAAGGAAAACAATCTCTCTTCATAGCTAAAACTCTCAAGCCCAGGCAACATCCTGGTAAATTTCCTCTGCACCTTTTCCAGTGTTATCACATCCCTCCTATAATGTGGATTCCAGAATTGCACACACTACTCTCGCTGTGGCCTAACCTACATTCTTAAATGCTATGCCTCGGCTAATAAAAGCAAGTATACCATGTGCCTTCTTCACCACTTCATTCCCCTGCCCTGCTACCCTAAGGGATTGGTGTACATGCACACCAACGTCCCTCTGATCCTCAGTGCATCCCATTGTCCTGCTGTTCATCATGTATTCACTTGCTTTGTTTGTCCAGACCAAGTGCATCACCTCACACTTATCCAGATTGAATTCCATTTGCCACTATTCAGCCCATCTGACCAACCTGTCTATATCCTCCTGTAATCTAAGACTATCCTCATTATTTACCACCCCACCAATTTTCATTTCATCCGTGAACATGCGGATCAACCCTTCTGCACATGTCTAAGTCATTGATGAACACCACAAACAGTAAGGGCTCCAACCTTAGTGTCCAAAATTGCCCTTGGTGTTGGGTGGGGTTACTGGGTTGTGGGGATAGGGTGGAGGTGTTAACCTTGGGTAGGGTGCTCTTTCCAGGAGCCGGTGCAGACTCGATGGGCCGAATGGCCTCCTTCTGCACTGTAAATTCTATGTAAACATAGTTCCTCTGGGGGACCCCACTGGACACAGGCTTCTAACTCTTCGACCATGACACTCTGCTTCCAGTTTGCCAAATGTCCTTGGATACCATGGGCTCTTGCCTTCACTGTCACGTGGGACATTATCTAAAGCCCAACTAGACTAGATGAAATGCATTGCTCTCATCTACACACGGTCACCTTTTCGAAAAATAAAATCAAGTTGGTCAGACATGAGCTCCCCTTAACAAAACCATGCTGACTGTCCTTAATTAATCCCTGCCTCCAAATGCAGATTCTGTCTCTCAGAATTTCTTTCAATAGTTTCCCCAGCACAGAGGTTAGACTGGTTGGCCTGCAGTTTCCTGCATTATCCCTTTCTCTCCATATAATCTTATGGGAAATTAGCATCTTCTTTCAGATAAATACAGCAGGATGTAGATAGATTGGAGACTTGGGCACAGAAATGGTAGATGGAGTTTAATCAGGACAAATGCGAGGTGATGCATTTTGGAGGATCAAATCTAGGTATGAATTATACTGTAACTGACAGAACTCTTGGGAACATTAACATACAGAGGGATCTGGATGTGCAGTTCCACAGTTCCCTTAAAGTGACAACACAGGTGACCAGGGTGATTAAGAAAGCATCAGCCTTGAGTACAGGAGTTGGGAAATCATATTGCAACTATATAAAACCTTGGTTAGGCCGCATTTAGAGTATTGCATGCAGTTCTGGTCACCACATTATCAGAAGGATGTGGAAGCTTTGGAGAGTGTGCAAAGAAGGTTCACCAGGATGTTGCCTGGCTTTGAGGGTGTTGGCTATGAGGAGAGGTTGAATGAACTAGGATTATTTTCACTGGAAAAACGGAGGCTGAGGGAAGATCTGATAGAGGTCTACAAAATTCTGAGAGGCATAGACAGGGTGGATAGTCAGAGGCTTTTACCAAGGGTGGAAGTGTCA
This sequence comes from Scyliorhinus canicula, assembly GCF_902713615.1. Classification (NCBI taxonomy): domain Eukaryota; kingdom Metazoa; phylum Chordata; class Chondrichthyes; order Carcharhiniformes; family Scyliorhinidae; genus Scyliorhinus; species Scyliorhinus canicula. The sequence continues at coordinate 136,942,881 of NC_052155.1, read as the reverse complement.
AGTGCAAGGGGGCACCGACCGGTTCAAGGTGAGAGAGGGAACGTTTAAGGGAGATGTGCGGGGTACGTTTTTCACGCAGAGAGTGGCGAGAGTCTGGAACGCGCTGCCAGAGAATATGGTGGAAGTATTAGCAACATTTAAGAGGCATCTTGATGGATACATGAATGGAGAAAAAACAGAGAGATACGGGGGCAGAGGGTTTTTTTTTTAGTTAGGGCATCATAATCGGCACAGGCTTGGAGGGTCTAAGTGCTTGTTCCTGTGCTGTACTTTTCTTTGTTCTTTGATTTGCTAACAATCAGTTTGTGTACATTTTCCCATGGGCAGTAATGAGATAACAATCAGTTGCAAGGTTTTGATAGTGTTGATTGATGGATGAACTTTCAGCATGACACTAGGAAAACACTGCTTCTCTTAAAATATGATGTGGAGATACCGGCGTTGGACTGGGGTGAGCACAGTAAGAAGTCTTACAACACCAGGTTAAAGTCCAACAGGTTTGTTTCAAACACGAGCTTTCGGAGCACGGCTCCTTCTTCAGGTGGTCTCTTAAAATAGTAACATTTTATATTTAATATCCACCTGAATGGGGGAAGTAGGACCTTAGTTTAAGATGTTGTTGAAAAATTACCCTGATGCAGCCGTCCCTTAGTACGGCAGTAAAGTGATTCTAAATCAGTGTTTTTCAAACTTTCTTTCCTGGGAAAGAAAAAAATGGGACCCATTTTTACCAACTGGCCAACCTTCGGGACCCACGCCGGTCCACCTTTGGGACCTAAGCCGGCCGACCTTCCTGACCCACGCTGGCCGACCTTGGCGACTCACTCTTACCTTGTTTGCTGCTGACAAAATGGAGGAATCTCAATCGCGCCCAAAGCATGTGATGGCAAAGTTCGGGGGCTGTGACCTGCTCTGCCTCCCTCAGGCAGGAAGATTGCATAGAATTAAAAAAAAAATCTTCTGCATCTCCGATGGTTCAAATTTGTGGTCTTCAGCCGCAGCAGCTGACTTTTATATACAATTTTTATTTATTTCTTGTAAATTGTAACAATGTTGTTGCACGGCACGTTTAATCAAAGAGACCAAAGCCCATGTCATCGTCAGACACTTCAGATTCTTCCTGTTTCTTCAGTTCCTTTTTCTCTTCAGCAGCAACAGGGGCAGGGGTGGAAACAACTGTTGCAGCAGCTGGGGCACTGCTACCAGCACCAACGTTGCAGATCAGACTATCGAAATCAATATTAGCCAATGCCTCAGCAAACAGACTTGGCCAGAAAGGTTCAATGGTCACACCAATAGTTTTAATCAGGGCATTGAGTTTGTCTTCGGTGAGAGTGACCTGGTCGTCATGCAGGATATACGTGCTGTAGATACAGGCGCGTTCCGAGTTGGAGGCACTGGCAAGGATCTCTGTGGGTGGGTCAGATGGTCCCAGTCGCCGGGGGGAAACTCGGCCTCAGCTTCGTTCAGAAGAACCGAGCACTTCCGAACCGGGCAGAGGGAGCACCATTGAACATAGAACATTACAGCGCAGTACAGGCCCTTCGGCCCTCGATGTTGCGCCGACCTCTGAAACCACTCTAAAGCCCATCTACACAATTCCCATATCATCCATATGTTTATTCCTTCCCCATCCTATGCATGCTAAGTCTTGCCTAATCGCATAAAATTGCCTTTTCCCCCAGCTATAACTCTTGCCCAGCGGTATATACCTATCCCTTTCCATCGCTAAAGTAAACGTAACCGAATTGTGGTCACTATCACCAAAGTGCTCACCTACTTCCAAATCTAACACCTGTCCTGGTTCATTACCCAGTACCAAATCCAATGTGGCCTCGCCTCTTGTTGGCCTATCTACATACTGTGTCAGGAAACCCTCCTGCACACATTGAACAAAAACGGACCCATCTAAAGTACTCGAAATATAGCGTTTCCAGTCAATATTTGGAAAGTTAAAGGCCCCCATAACAACTACGTTGTTACTTTCGCTCCTATCCAGAATCATCTTCACAATCCTTTCCTCTACATCTCTGTAACTTTTCGGAGGCCTATAGAAAACTCCCAACAAGGGGACCTCTCCTTTCCTGTTTCTAACCTCAGCCCATACTACCTCAGTAGACGAGTCCTCATCAAACGTCCTTTCTGCCACTGTAATACTGTCCTTGACTAACAATGTCACCCCTCCTCTTTTACCAGCTTCCCTGAGCTTACTGAAATATCTAAACCCCGGAACCTGCAACAACCATTCCTGTCCCTGCTCCATGCACGTCTCCGAAATGGGCACAACATCAAACTCCCAGGTACCAACCCATGCTACAAGTTCACCCACCTTACTGCGGATGCTCCTGGCGTTGAAGCAGACACACTTTAAACCACCTTCCTGCCTGCCGGTACACTCCTGCAACCATGAAACCTTACTCATGACCTCACTACTCTCAACCTCCTGTATACTGGAGCTACAATTCAGGTTCCCAACCCCCTGCTGAATTAGTTTAAACCCTCCCGAAGAGCATTAGCAAATTTCCCCCCCCCAGGATATTGGTACCTCTCTGGTCCAGGTGTAGACCACCCCGTTTGTAGAGTTCCCACCTACCCCAGAATGAGCCCCAATTATCCAGGTATCTGAAATCCTCTTTCCTGCACCATCCCTGTAGCCACGTGTTCAACTGCTCTCTCTCCCTATTCCTCATCTCACTAGCACGTGGCACAGGTAACAACCCAGAGATACTAACTCTGTTTGTCCTGGATCTAAGTTTCCACCCTAGCTCCCTGAATTCCTGCCTTACATCCCTATCCCTTTTCCTACCTATGTCGTTGGTGCCTATGTGGACCACGACTTGGGGCTGCTCCCCCTCCCCCTCCCCCTTAATGATCCCGAAAACACGATCCGAGACATCACGGACCCTGGTACCTGGGAGGCAACACACCAACCACGAGTCTCTCGTTCCCACAGAATCTCCTATCTATCTCCCTAGCTATGGAGTCTCCAATGACTAATGCTTTACCTCTTCTCCCCCCTTCCCTTTTGAGCAACAGGGACAGGCTCTATGCCAGAGACCTGTACCCCGTGGCTTATCCCTGGTAAGTCGTCGTCCCCACCAGGATCCAAAGCGGTATACTTGTTACTAAGGAGCACGACCACAGGGGATCCTGTACTGACTGCTTCCTCCCAGCCACTCTCACCGTCACCCATCTATCTTCATTCTTTGGAGTAACTACATCCCTGAAGCTTCTATCTATGACCACCTCTGCCTCCTGAATGATCCGAAGTTCATCCAACTCCGGCTCCAGTTCCCTAATGCGGTTTCTGAGGAGCTGGAGATGGGTGCACTTCCCACAGGTGAAATCAGCAGGGACACTGACGGTGTTCCTCACCTCAAACATTCTGCAGGAGGAACATTGCACTGCCTTCCCTGCAATCCCCTCTAGATAAAACAAGAAAAAGAAAGGAAGAGCTTACCTGATATTCACTCAACCCCTTAGGTTGGAAGAAGTGGAAAGGTGGGGGACCCTACAAGTGTAGTGTAGCAGCTGCCTTTTAACTATTCCGGCTGCGAGCAGCCTTTTTACCAAAAAAAGATTTGCGCATGCGTACCGATGAGTGGGCATGCATGCGCAGTGTGGCCTCATCTTTTCTATATAGTAAAAAGGCCGCTCGCAGCCGGCATAGTTAATAGCCGGCTGCTGCTGCTGTTATGCACAAATTTGCACAATCGGGAGCACCGTGACGGACGGCTCCGCGACCCTCCCAACACACGCCCACGGCCCACCCACGGGTCACACCCCCGGCCCACCCACGGGTCACACCCCCGACTTTCAAGATCATTGTTCTAAATTATGTGCACAGGTCGGAAGGAAAGCTTTAAACTCGCAACAGTCTAGCTTGCATTCAGGTAATTCTACCAATAATTCAAGAAATCACCAGAGTTGATGAGCAGTTAGCACACACCCCTTGACTGAATTAAAAAATCTATGCCGAAATTTACGATTTAATTTATGTTGTTTCTTAGCTGTATTATTTTGTACTTTTCATTAAATTACATCTTTCCCGGTAATATCATCTGAGTTTTAGAAATGGGTGGCAGGAAAACTTTCAAAAAACACTAATTGTTGAAGCTTAAATGAAGGGCTGAGCTTGGCGATACCTCGGCTGCAGAGGGCGCACTTTCAGCACATGGAGTTCCACTGCCTGTGATTTCGGATCTAGCGACTGAAGACCTCTGATGATTAGACTACAACTAATCTGTAGAAAAAACTGAAGCAGATTCCTGCAATTCTCTCTGGATTGGAGTTTTGGAGTCTGACCAGTTACGGGTGGCAGATTTCCTTCCCTGAAGGAAGTTAGTGAACCCACACAGGTTTTCTTACAACAATCGATGATAGTTGTCTTGGTCACCATTACTGGGACTAGCTTTATATTCCAGACTGATTAATGGAATTTAAATTCCACCTGATGGGATTTGAACTCTTGTCCGCAGGCCATTAGCCCGGGCCTCTGGATTTTAAGTCAAGCAACATTAGCATGACACCGGTTTCCCCTAGATTACCGTGAGATGCAATGTTATGTTGGCACCCTGAAATAACGTATCATCACCATTGCCAGTTGCACTGCAGTGTGCAATGGTCAGAGTCAGGCTGGAGAGGGCTGATGCAAAATCAGGGAGGTGGGAGGAAACATGCCAGTGGCAGACAGTGGCACCGGAGAAAGTGACTGAGAGAATGTCTCTAAATGCAGCCACAAACCAGTACTGGCACTGGCTGACAGACACACACCAATGATTTCAGCCCTGGAGAACACGAGAGCCAAGTAGTGCACATGCACAATTGTTCCTAGTACCTGGCCAATTGGCATCAGGATTTACATGCCAAATGAACAACAAATTTCTGAAGGAGTTTGGCTGAACCATTTTGTGTTTTTGTTATGTTTTTACAGGATGTGGGTGTTGCTGGCCAGGCGTAAATTTGTTGTTCATCCCGAATTGCCCTTGAAAAGGTGGCGACAAGCTGCTTGCCTTAAAATATTGCAGTTCATGTGGTGTAGGTGCACACAGTGCTGCATGGGAGAAAATCACAGGATTTTGACTCGGTGTTAGAACATAGAACATTACAGTACAGGCCCTTCGGCCCTCAATGTTGCGCCGTCCTGTGAAACCCCTCTAAAGTCCCTCTACACTATTCCCTTATCGATAGAACATAGTCAGTGAAGGAATGACGATGTAGTTCCAAATCAGGATGGTATGTGGCTTGGAGGAGAACTTGCAGGCTGTGGTGTTCCCATGCGCCTGCTGCCTACGAATGTGCCTGGGCAAACTACGGCCCGCGGGCCGCATGCAGCCCGCCAAAGGTCTTTATGCGGCCCACCAAGATCAAGTCTTTTTTTTTAATTTTAAGGTTAATGGGGGGGCTGTTGGGTTACTGGTATAGGGTGGATACGTTGACTTGAGTAAGGTGATCATTGCTCGGCACAACATGTGTTTCATGTGAAGTTTCTACTTTAAAATATTAATTAATAAAAATTAATTGCTTTTTTTTCTTTAAAAACCTTTTATTTTGGCTATTTTAAATATTAATTATTTTACTTAATATACTATGCGGCCCTTTAAAATTGTGATTTTCTGAATGTGGCCCTTGCACGGAAAAGTTTGCCCACCCCTGTTCTAGGAGGTAGAGGTCATGGGGTTGCTCGGTGCAGTCAAAGGACCCGTGGCATGTTGCACTGCATGGTATACACTGCTCCACTGTGCATTGTGGTAGAGAGAATTAATATTTAAGGTGGTGGATGGGGTGTCAATAAAGCTGCTTTGACCTCCTTGAGTGTTATTGGAGCCACACTCATCCAGGCAAGTGGGGAATCATTCATCTCCTGATTTGTGCTTTGTAGATGGTACACAGGCCATGGAAGTTAGGGAGTGAGTTACTCCATAAGAAATAGGACCAGAATTAGGCCATTCAGCCCTTCATGTCTGCTCCACCTTTCAATCATGGCTGATATGTTTCTCATCCCCATTCTCCTGTCTTCTCCCCATGACCCCTGATTCCCTTATTAATCAAGAACTTACCTATCTCTGTCTTGAGACACTAGGTGATTTGGCCTCCACAGCCTTCTGCGGCAGAGTTCCACCGATTTGTCACCCTCTAGCTGAAGAAATTCTTCATCATCTCTGTTTTAAAGGATCGTCCCTTCAGTCTGAGGCTGTGCCCTCTGGTTCTAGTCTCTCCTATTAGTGGAAACATCTCCAAGTCCACTCCATCTCGGCCTCTCAGTATTCTTGAAGTTTTAATGCGATCCTACCTCATCCTTCTAAATTCCATGGAGTGCAGTCCCAGAGTCCTCAGCCGCTCCTCGTATGACAATCCCTTCGTTCCCGGGATGATTCTTCTGAACCTCCTCTGGGCCCCCTTCGAGGTCAGCACATCCTTCCTTCGATACAGGGTCCAAAACTGCTCACAATATTCCAAATGGGATCTGACCAGAGCCTTGTACAGCTGCAGCTGTACATCCCTGCTCTGTATTCTAGCCCCCTCAATGAATGCTAACATTGCATTTGCCTTCCAAACTGCCAACTGAACCTGCAGGTTAGCCTTGAAAGAATCTTGAACTAGGACCCCGAAGTCCCTTTGTGCTTCTGATTTCCGGAGCCTTGACCCATTTAGAGAATAGTCTACACTTCTGTTCTCTACCAAAGTTCACCTGAGGAAGGAGCAGTGCTCCGAAAGCTAGTGTTTGAAACAAACCTGTTGGACTTTAGCCTGGTGTTGTAAGACTTTTTACTGTGCTCTACCAAAGTGCATAACCTCACACTTTTCCACATTATATTCCATCTGCCACTTTGCCCACTCTCCTTGCTACACAAACATGGGTGGCATGGTAGCACTGATGCTTCATAGTGCCAGGGACCCTGGTTCGATTCTTGGCTTGGATCACTGTCTGTGCGGAGTCTGCACGTTCTCCCCATGTCAGAATAGGTGTCCTCTGGGTACTCTGGTTTCCTCCCACAAGTCTCGAAAGACGGGCTTGTTGGGTGAATTGGACATTCTGAATTCTCCCTCGGTATACCCGAACAGGCTTTGTAGTGTGACGACTGGGGGATTTTCACATTAACTTCAATGCAGTGTTAACATAAGCCTGCTTGTTACACTACTAAAGATTATTATTATTATTTCCAGCCTCTGACTGTTTTTTTGTAGCCACAGTACTTTTTAAAAAATAAATTTAGAGTACCCAATTCATTTTTTTTCCAATTAAGGGGCAATTTAGCGTGGCCAATACACCTAACCTGCATATTTTGGATTGTGGGGGCGAAACCCATGCAAACGCGGGGAGAATATACAAACTAAACATGGACAGTGACCCAGAGCCGGGATCAAACCTTTGACCTCGGCTCTGTGAGGCAGCAGGGCTCACCCACTGTGCCACCGTGCTGCCCTCGCCACAGTACTTTCATGACTTAACAAGTTGAGTTTCTGGTCAATGGTAACTTCTAGCCTGTTGATAATGGGGATTCAGCTGAAGTCCTGCCGTGTTACTTGTCACTTTTCAGCCCAAGCCTGAATATTGTCTCGATCTCGTTGCTGTATATGGACATGGAATGGTTCAGTATCTGAGGAGTCGCAAATGGTACTGAACATTATGCAATCATCAGTGAACATCCCCACCTCTGACCTTATGTTGGAGAGATCATTGATAAAGCAGCTGAAAATTGTTGTGCCTTGGCCTTAGTAGAAATGAAAATGATTACTGGATGTGACTGAGCGGGGATGTGGAGGTATTTGTTTGGAGCTTAGTCTTAGTAGAAGAAAATTCTTCTTTATAGATTTTCAAAGCCTTCTGTTTAAAATCCCTGAGACATGCCTGTACACCATAAGGGTGCAGTCATACAATCTGGAAGGAAATGAGTATAAGTTATTCTTAAGCTTGCATTGCTGACAGAAAAGTAAACAGTATAGCAACATCCTGCTGAGCACGATATCTTTGGAAACTCAATTTGTGCTACAAGAGATATTCGCTTCGAGCATTAATTTACTAATGGCCCATGGTTTCAGTTTACGATCCCGAGTGCGCCACTTGTTTCTATGTTGTACTGACATTTCAGCATTATGCTGCACCAGTATATAAAGTTAATCATGTTGTGCCTTCTGTTATGGACTAATTTTTGTAAACCTTAGTATTGGGGAAGGTACGTGTTTAGGAACAATATTTATAGAACATGAATCTGTCACCTCTTTACCTCAACTGATGAAGTGACTTTTGCAAGTCTACATTATAGACTTGGTTTTCATATAAAAGCCTGATGGTGTAGTTTTCTTTCAGACTTTCTCATTTCTTCCGTTTCATTTCTCCTTTACTTCTCTTTTAAATGTGGTGAACATGCTATGGTTCGGCTCAATTTGTACCAACAGCCTTCCAGTTCTTAATTTGCTATTCTTATACTAACTTGGACAACATCAATAATATTGAACCATGAGTACAGACATCAATAGCATTTTGCATTTATATAGTACTCCCATTTTGAGAAAAAACATGAGAGCAACCAATGTGCATCACCATTCATAGAATCTTTACAGTGCAGGTGGAGGCCATTCAGTCCATCGAGTCAGCCTAGATGCACTCCCTTGCCCTATATCTGTCACCCACCCTGTGTATTGATCATGCCCAATCCACCTAACCTGCACATCTTTGAATTGTACGAGGAAATCTGAGCACCGGGAGGAAACCCATGCAGACATGGGAAAGCATGGAAACTCCGCACTGACAGTCACCCAAGGCCGGAATCGAACCCGGGTCCCTGGCGCTGTGAGGCAGCAGAACTAACCACTGTGCCACAGTGTCGCATTAACCTGGCATCCACATGTTTGCAGAGATTATTGCATAGTGAATGATCATTTTGGACAGGGCACTAATTGCTTTAAGTTCCCATTGCCACCGTGGTTGCGGTCAAGGATTGGATCTGGGTCCTTCCTCATTAAAATTGCTTGTTTATGGTATATTCACCACTGAGCCATGGGGAATTTCTGAGGTGATTGTATTAGGAAAGACAACAGGTTCACTATGATTGTTTGTGAGAGTGTTTTTTGGAAAACCCTTCAATTGTTCCCATTCATCAGGAAAAGTTACCATTATTTGTAAACTTTAGTCTACCAAACTCCAGGCTTGTTGCTCTATAATATTTTAAATATATATTTTTAAACAAAACCTTTGGGAAAAAATGTAATTTAATCCACCAGACCTCTTTTCATCTAGTCCCTGACCTGATTGTTCAGAAATGTTTCCACTTAAACTACTGTCGATTTGCTCTTCAAGATTTTGTAGAAATGTGACCTGAATGGATTAAGCATTTCCTGCAGGTGGCAGTCTATTTCATAAATTGCTGACTGCGATGATTATAGTCTAGCATTGTTTAGCTCAGTTCTCAAACTTACACTTGTGTCCCAGTCTATGGTTTAATTCAGCTAGACCCCACTAAGAAAAAATTGCATTTCCTTGAGCTTCTAACTGGATCTACTAAGTGCAGAAGTAACTGCAAAGCATCTAATGATGTCAACCTCACCCTCCTCATTTATTTGTTTTGTCTACTTGTATTTGTCTGGTTATTTGTTTTGTCTACTTGTATTTTTTATAATTGAGCAGACAAACCTGGTTTATCTTAGCTTAATAAAAAGATAAAGTAGTTATCTAGTCTGCTATCTGCCAGTTTTGCAAGGTATACTTGTCAATCATCTCATTTTTTAAAAAAGCAGAAGCCAATGCCTTTTCTTAATTTCTTTATCTCTTCTTCCCTCACCCATCCACCCACACCCACCCCATATCCAAGTTGGAATGTTTTATTGACCACCTCTTACCAATAAACTGACCACCTCTTACTTGTATATATTTGTGAGATTTGCATTTTTTTTATTTCAAGAAGTACTTTACAGCTGCTCTATCTGCATAATGCTTCTCATTGTGTGTCCTTTAAAACTGTACGTGGCCTCTTTCTATTAAACTGTTAGTTTGGAATACTTTTAAGGCCTTTAGCAGAAGACCTTTTCAAAGACAGTTTCTCCCCTCTGCATATCCAATAAAACGAACACTGTCCACAGTTAATAATTTCTTGCTACTTTTTCTGCTAGGTTTTTTGGTTCTTTCAAAAATTCAAGATCCTCCACTCTGGACACCCATGAAGATTTAAATTGTGTAATGTTGAATTCTTTTGTAACTTGTTCCTGTTGAAATGGTTTTTATTTTGTACTTGCACCGCACTGCGCCCTTATGCCAAATTATTCCACAATTACCTGAAATACTGTGTGTTCCCGTATTTATCATTTCTCTTCCAGCATCTAATGCATCGATTTGTGAAGAGCATATCCAGAATTAAATGGTGGTAGTACACCAAGATGAGATTCATTCCAATTCAACTTTTTTTTGCAAATATTTCTTTTAAAACTAAAAGAAAATGGAAGCAATCAGTCTGTGTCTGTGTATGTTATGATTTTAATATATTGTTTCGCAGAACTGTATAGTAATTTTATCTTTTGTGCATTTATGCTGCAGAGTGGTATTGTCTCTCACTGACTCGACAGTTACTACGTAAATGCAGTCTGTATCTTGAAATCTGACCCATGATACCAGAGCAAAGCAATGAGAGACCCCATGTACAAATCTACTTGGCTAGTCGGTTTGGTTCTTAATATTGTTACGATCAGGCAAGGAGAGGTAGAATGCTTCCCTCCTCCCACTTCTTGTTTGACCAAAGCTATTTAACAAAGTAAATATGCTTGCCAATCTAGTGGGTGTTTCTCTGTTTGCACGCTGTGACTGAGGAAGACGCAAACAGACAGGTTTTCATGGATTTTTGAAAAAAGAGCATAGGTAGTTTTTTATTGCAATTAACCCAATCAAAGTAAAATAATAAAAGCACTCCCAACTTCCATGTACACACATCAAGTTCAATAAAGATTAAAGTGACATGGTTCTTCTAGGGTTGATATCTTGGGGTCGATCCAGGCTGAGCTCGGTGATCTTTATGGTTTTGGTGTCGAACCTGTTTAAGGAAGATGGACGAATGTTTATCTGTTCTCTGGGAGACGGCAGCTACTCAGTTGAGCTCTGAGTCCATGTCAACTCTTTGAAAGAACCAATCAGTTAGTTTCCCCCCTGCTCTTTGCCCATGGCCCTTTCAAGTACTAATTGAATTCCCTTAAGAAATTTATGATTGAATTTGCTTCCACTAACCTTTCAAATAGTGCATTTGAGCTAACAATCTTTTAAAAAAAGAATTCCTCACATCATCAATATCGTTCTTTTGCCAACTATCTTAAATCTGTACCTTTTGGCTATTAGCATCCTTCCAGTTGAAACGGTTTCTCCTTAACTAGTCTATCAAAAGCCTTCATAATTTTGGATATAAATTCATCCTTTGAAAAGAATCCCAGTTTCTCTAATCTCTCCATACAATTCTAAATCACAATACTTCAGGTTCACAGCGCCAGGGTCCCAGGTTCGATTCCCCGTTGGGTCACTGTCTGTGTGGAGTCTGCACGTTCTCCTCATGTCTGCGTGAGTTTCCTCTGTGTGCTCGGTTTCCTCCCACAGTCCAAATAAGTGCAGGTTAGGTGGATTGGCCATGCTAAATTGCCCTTAGTGTCCAAAAAAGGTTAGGAGGGGTTATTGGGTTACGGGGATAGGGTGGAAGTGAGGACTTAAGTGGGTCGAGTGCAGACTCGATGGGCCGGATGGCCTCCTTCTGCACTGTATGTTCTATGTTCTATCCTTTCATTGGTCTAAAATGCAAGTTTAATTGTGGTATTGGTGTATGTGACAAGCAAATGAAGGATTAGAATGCAACTACAAATTCTATTGGTTAATCAAGCTATAAATGTTTCTGCTTACTAGATTAATTTGGAGTAATACCAGTGAATTCCACTGGCTTTGCCCTCCATGTGCACATGTCAATAAAACTTGATCAGAGAGCTCCTGTGTCAGCCATGTAATACTTCGACAAAACCTCAGAGGTAAGCCACGAGCACATTTGCGCAAAGATTGGTGTGGGTGAAATGGGCGTTGAGATCCAGGCACTGGCATCAGTATCGGGGAATATGGGAGCAGTACCTTTGGGACGGGTTCACCTCAAATCATGCTGGAACCAGTGTTCTGGCAACGGAGAGGGCTTTAAACAAAATAGTGGGGTTACGGTAAGATGTGTTAAATTGGAGACAGAGATAGAAGAAGGTAAGAGGGTAGGATAGCAATACGGAAGATGGTTATCAGAGTGTGGCAGAAAGGGACAGAGCATACAAATATAATAGTGCACCAGCAGTTAAGGCCAGAGATATAGTAAGACTTAATTAAAGGCATTCCATCTGAATGCACACGCTTTTGATACAAGGTAGATTAATTAATGGCACAAATAGAAGTAAACAGATTGCCAATACTGAAACATGGTTGCAGTGTGACTAAGGTTGGAGACTGAAAGTCCCAAATGTATTCGTCTTTCAGGGTGGATAGGCAAAAAGTAAAAGGTGGCACTGTTGTTTTCGACCTCAGCCACGGCAAGAATAGCAGTTAACTTCCAAAAAGCTGGGTCTGTGAAGAAAGTTTGTCTTGAGAAGCCAGTTGTTGCTTTTATCTCAGAAGCAACCCCAAAGAGATGTGGTACCTATTACTGGATTTTTGCTATACTTTTTAAAAATTGCCGATGTTGAGGGATACTCAGGGAGAATTAGTTATGAAGAGAGTGAAGTAAAGGTGTTTGGAACATTCACTGTTCTAGTACTACTCGGGTCTGCTCCCTCAAATCTTTTTCCATTACAATGCTGACTGTATTGGTGCCAATTCACTCTGGTCTTGATCTGGAAAACATATCGATTTTATTTTTGCTTCCAATTTCTACCCCTCTCACCTTTCACATGGTCCATCTCTGTTGTTGACCTTCACTTCCTTGACCTCTGTGTCACCATTTCTGGTGATAGGCTGACCACCAGTAGTTATTACAAGCCCACTGACTCCCACAGCTACCCCGACTACAGCTCTTCACACTCCGCTTCCTGTAAGATATTCATTCCATTTTCCCCACTTCTGTCACATCTGTTCCAATGGTGCCACCTTCAAAAATGGTGCCTCTGACATGTTTGCCTTTTTGCTTAAGTGAGGTTTCCTCTCATGCCTATGTGGTTGACATGAAACTCAACTGGGGTTCGACCCATTTCCCACATATTTGCATTTACCCCTTCCCTTCCCTCCGAGAGCCCTGATGGAGTCCCTCTTCTGCTCACTTTTCACATCATCAGTCTGAACATGTGCAGGATCATCCTTTGTCATTTCCACCAATTCCAGCATGGTCCCATCACAAAACACATCTTCCCCTCAGTACCCCACTATGTCAGCATATTGCAGGGACCACTCCCTCCATGACACCCTGGTCCCCCCCTCCATCAACCTCAACTCCTCACCCCCCTTTCCACAGCACCTCCCTATGCAGTTGCAGAAGGTGTGACACCTGCCTCTTCATCTTCTCACCGTTTAAGATCCCAAGCACTCATTTCAGGTGAAACAACATTTCACTTGCACCTCCTTCAAGCTGGTCTACTGTATTCTCTTATTCGCTACTCTAAATGTGGTCTTCTCTAGATTGGGGAAACTGAACACAGACTGGGTGACTGCTTTGCGGAACACTTTCACTCAGTCTGCAAGCATGAACCCAACCTTCCTGTCGCTTGCCATTTCAACTCAGCATCTTGCCCTCATGCCCACATGTCCGTCATTGGCCTGTTGCAATGTTCCAGTGAAACAGTCCTCGGGACTCAACATTGAGTTCACCAACTTCAGACTGTGACCTTTTTCTTTCACCTTGACCTTTTTATTTAAACATACCATTTTTATCCCAATGTAAACACCCCCCCCCCCCCCCCCCCCCCCCCCCCACGAAGCCATTGATCATTGTTCTTAAGTTTTTCTTTCATTGAAGCACCAAAATATGTGGGGCAAGTTGGCTGAGGTAAATTGGGGAACTACATTAAAAGATATGATGGTAGACAGGCAATGGCTAACTTTTAAAGAATTAATGCATAGTTTGCAACAAATTACTTCCCTTTCAGGCATAATATGGCAGCAGGAAAAGTGATCCAACCATGGCCAACAAGAGAAGTTGGAAATTCTAGTAGACCGAAGGAAGAGGCATATAAAATTGCCCAAAGAAAGGTTCTGGACCTGAGGGATTGGGAGTATTTTTTTTAAAAATCAGCGAAGGAGAACCTAGAAGTTGATAAAGAAAATGAAAATAAAATATGAAAGTAAACTAGTGAGGAACATCAAAGCCTCTATAGGTATGTAAAAAGAGAAAGATTAGTGAAAACAAATGTGGGTCCATTATAGGCAGAGAATGTAGAATTTATAATGGGTAATATGGAAATGCCAGAGAAACTAAGCAAATACTTGTGTGTCTTCATGGAGGAAGATATAAAAAAACTCCCTGAAATATTGGGGAACCAAGGAATAGTGAGATTGAGATCTGAAAGAAATTAATATTAGTAAAGAGTAGTGCTATATAAATGAATGTGACTGGAAGTTGACAAATCCCCTGGACCAGATGATCTACATCCAGAGTGTTGAAAAAGGTGGTTGTAGAGATATCGAATGCATTGATGATCATCTTTCAGAATTATATAGATTCCATCCGTGCGCATGGATTGGAAAGTAGTAAATGTAACCCCACTATTTAAGAAAGGAAGGAGAGCAAAAACAGGGAACTTACAGATCTGTGAGCCTGACATCAGTAACAGGGAATGTTCTAGAATCTATTAGAAAGGATATGATTACTGAGCACTTAGAAAATAATGGTAGGATTGGACAGAATCAACAAGGATTTATGAAAGGAAAATTATGTTTGACAAACCAGGTGAAGTATTGCTTAACAGGATAGAGAAGGGAGAACCAGTGGATGATGCATGTTTGGATTTTCAGAAGGCTTTTGAGAAATCCCCACACAAGAGATTAGTAAAAGAAATTGGAGGAAATGGGATTCGGGTCATGTACAGGCATGTATTAAGGTTTGGTTAACAGAAAACAGAGTAAGGATAAACGGATCGTTGTGAGGTTAATGCACAGGAAACAAAGTGTAGTTATAAATGGGTCAATCTCAGGATTGCAGGCTGTGATTAGTAGGTTATTACAAGATTTAGTGCTTGGGGCCCCAGCTGTACACAGACTATCAGTGATTTTGATGTGGGGTCCAAATGTAATATTTTCAAGTTTGCTGATGACACAAAACTCGGTGGGAATGAGAATTGTGAGGAGGGTGCAAAGAGGCGTCAGCAGGAATTAGGCAGGTTAAGTGAGCGGGCAAGAACATGGCAAATGGAATATAATGTGGAAAAATGTGAAGTTATGCACTTTGGTAGGAAAAATAGAAATGCAGAATAATTCTTAACTAGGGAGTAGATGGGGAGTGTTGATGTCTTAAAGGACCTTGGAGTTTTTGTTCATAAGTCATTGGGTGGCACGGTAGCACAGTGGTTAGCACTATTATGTCACAGCTCCAGGGTCCCAGGTTCGATTCCCGGCTTGGGTCACTGTCTGTGCGGAGTCTGCACATTCTCCCTGTATCTGGGTGGGTTTCCTCAGCGTGCTCTGGTTTCCTCCCACAAGTCCCGAAAGATGTACTTGTTTTGTCATTTGGACATTCTGAATTCTCTTCCGACCAGGCGCCGGAATGTGGCCACTAGAGGCTTTTCACGGGAACTTCATTGCTGTGTTAATGTAAGTCTACTTGTGACTATAAAGATTATTATTAAAAAAGATTATTATGAAAACTAACATGCAACAAGAAATTAGGAATGTTAACCTTTACTGCAAGGGGATTAGAGTAAGGCAGTCTTGCTGCAGCTTTGTGTAGAGTCCACACCTGGAGCATTGTGCGCAGTTTTTGTCTCCTTTCTGAAGGAAGGATATACCGGTAATAGAGGGAACGCAACAAAGGTTCATCAGGCTAATCCCTTGATTACCAAGATTGTCCTATGAAGAAAGATTGAGGACCTTCTGGAATACACGTCAGTATTTCCTGGAGTTATAAGAATGAGGAATGACCTCTTGAAATATACAAAATTCTTACTGGGCTTGACAGGGCAAATGCAGGAGGGACATTTATTTTGGTGGTGGTAGTTAGGTTGGGGGCGGGGGGGGTGTGTGTGTGTGTCTAAGTAGAAGACACAGTCTAGGCATTAGAAGTGGGCCAAGTGGAACTGAGGTGAAATGGAATTTTTACACTCTGGCTGTTGAATGTTTGGAATTCTCTACCCGAGATGGCTGAGGAGGCTCATTCGTTGGTATATTCAAAGCAGAGGTTGATAGATTTCTAAATACCAATGGCATCATGGGATATGGAGATAGTGCAGGAAGAAGACATTGAGGTAGACGATCAGCAAAGATCGAGTTGAATGGCAGAGTGCGCTTGAGGTGCCAAATGGCCTACCCCTGCTCCGATGTTCCTACATTCCTATATTTGTTCTATGGGCATGTGATTTTGTTATGTATGCTCGAAACTAAGAAAATGTGTGGAATGGTTGTATTTTTTGCATGAAAATCATACTGGGGGAATGTTGTGTTTGAATATTTTCCCATGAAAATGCTAAATCAGTTGGTCATGTGGGAAATTTATTGAAAGCAAACCAGCAGAGATGATCAAAGCTACACCAAACATAGTTAGTTCAAATATCAGAAAGGTGTAATGAGTAGCCATTGACTAACAAATAACAAATTTGCGGCCTGCTTTTACAGTGGAAGCGCGATTTCCATAAAAATGCTGAACATCTTTGTTAACTAGAGGTCCATTTGAGAAAAGTACATGGGACCAGCACCCACATTGATTTCAAACAAGCAGTTGTACCTGACAACTGGATGGATAAGTGAGTCAGTTTGTTTGAACTATTGAACGCCCCCAACAGAGGGTGTGAAGGTTGTCTTCATCAGCTGCGCCCGTATTTTACACACACTTTGTCAACATTTATGCATTACAAATTCTTAAGTACGCATTTATCATCGAAACTGACTGTACGTTTATACTGTAATTACATCGTCCTGTCTGTTGAGGTACTTTCGCACGATTTTGTCAGCAAGTTATAATTGTAGCATGACCGGTTTGCATTGACAGTTTGTACAGATTTATAAATGCAAACAGAAATGATAGAAATTTAGACATCAGGACATAATGTAAGACTTTGAAATGGAAACTGAATCCATCACATTTGCACCCCGGGTTCAATTGTCACCAACCTTCTATCTCAGCTGAGCACTGCACTTGATCTTGGCTCCAGTCGGCGATGACGTGAACAGTTGACTCACAATGTTAGTATGTTAAGATGAATAATTGGACCAAGTCAGATGATGGTCTCGGCAGTGGTTTGTTTTAGGTTTTTGTTCCTTTTTAAATCAGACATCACCAGTTGAAATGTTTGCTTGTGATTTTACCTCTTCTGCTTTCTGACATGAATTCAACACCATAACCTTACATTTTGGGGTTATATACGTGGAGAAGCTTATGAGAAGCCAAGCAGGACTTTGTTTTAATATTTTGATATTTTGTTTTGTTTTCAATTTTTTAAAACTTAATGAATTGATTTGATGTTAGCAATACAGCTGAATGGGCACAAGGCATTATCTGATGCCTCAAGTGCCAAGGTTTCATGTGAGTCTCGATAGCACAAGTGAGCAGGCACTACAGCTAAACCTAATTCTGTTTTCGTCCAACATATATATTTGTAAGGGGATTACTAAATGCTAATTAGAAATGGGCAACTTGATCCCATTCCTTTTTTCCCCCCCTTTCCTTTCCATAACCCAAGAATGCTGAGGCAAATTGTAGTTTCCCTGCCAGGGCAGGTTGTTCGCTACAGATAGAAAATCAAACCGGGCACCTGGTTAGTGTGGCTCACCTGCTCAATGGACAAAATCTTGAGTCGTCATGTACACTTTTCCATGTTCTTCCACCTGAGTTTTTTGCCAAGGAGGATTGACTTTGTTTTTTTCCCTACGGACATCAGTCCAACTATCATTTTAGGTAACTTTGACTGAAGAGCACAGTAATCAGCATCAACTTTGTTTCATTAAATGACAATACAAAGAACTGTTGCAAGTTGTTGAAGTAGAGAAAGTCAGTTGAAGGACAAGGGTTAAGAAGGGGCAAGGCTAAGAGGATGAAAATTTAAAATTTGAGGCTTTGATGGACAGGTGACCAAATAGCTCAACAAGGACAGGGAAGATAACTGAGTCTTCAGGATCCTGAAGGGGGAGGGTGAGCAGCCAGAAGTCGTGGTGCACATTGGTACCAACGACGTAGGTAGGAAAAGGGGTGTGGAGGTAATAAACAAGTTTAGGGAGTTAGGCTGGAAGTTAAAAGCCAGGATAGACAGAGTTGTCATCTCTGGTTTGTTGCCGGTGCCACGTGATAGCGAGGATAGGAATAGGGAGAGAGTGCAGTTGAACACGTGGCTGCAGGAATGGTGTAGGAGGGAGGGCTTCAGGTATTTGGATAATTGGAGCGCATTCTGGGGAAGGTGGGACCTGTACAAGTAGGACGGGTTGCATCTGAACCAGAGGGGCACCAATATCCTGGGAGGGAGGTTTTCTAGTAGTCTTCGGGAGGGTTTAAACTAATTTGGCTGGGGAATGGGAACCGGATCTGTAGTTCAGCAACTAAGGAAGCCGATATTCAGGACGCCAAAGCGTGTAGTGACGCAGTGGGGAAGGTAACACTGACAAAGGAGAGTACTTGCAGGCAAGGAGATGGGTTGAAGTGTGTAGACTTCAATGCAAGAAGCATCAGGAATAAGGTGGTTGAACTTGAGGCATGGATCGGTACTTGGGACTACGATGTGGTGGCCATCACGGAAACTTGGATAGAAGAGGGGCAGAAATGGTTGTTGAAGGTCCCTGGTTATAGATGTTTCAACAAGATTAGGGAGGATGGTAAAAGAGGTGGGGGGGGGGGGGGGGTGGCATTGTTAATTAGAGATAGTATAACAACTGCAGAACGGCAGTTCGAGGAGGATCTGCCGACTGAGGTAGTATGGGTAGAAGTCAGAAATAGGAAAGGAGCAGTCACCTTGTTGGGAGTTTTCTACAGGCCCCCCAATAGCAGCAGAGATGTGGAGGAACAGATTGGGAAACAGATTTTGGAAAGGTGCAGAAGTCACAGGGTAGTAGTCATGGGTGACTTCAACTTCCCAAACATTGATTGGAAACTCTTTAGATCAAATAGTTTGGATAGGGTGGTGTTTGTGCAGTGTGTCCAGGAAGCTTTTCTAACACAGTATGTAGATTGTCCGACCAGAGGGGAGGCCATATTGGATTTGGTACTTGGTAATGAACCAGGGCAGGTGATAGATTTGTTAGTGGGGGAGCATTTTGGAGGTAGTGACTACAATTACATAGATAGAACAGTACAGCACAGAACAGGCCCATCGGCCCTCGATGTTGTGCCGAGCAATGATCACCCTACTCAAACCCACGTATCCACCCTATACCCGTAATCCAACAACCCCCCCTTAACCTTACTTTTTTAGGACACTACGGGCAATTTAGCATGGCCAATCCACCTAACCCGCACATCTTTGGACTGTGGGAGGAAACCGGAGCATCCGGAGGAAACCCACGCACACACGGGGAGGACGTGCAGACTCCGCACAGACAGTGACCCAGCCGGGAATCGAACCTGGGACCCTGGAGCTGTGAAGCATTTATGCTAACCACCATGCTACCGTGCTGCCCTTAATTCTGTGACTTTTACTTTAGTAATGGAGAGGGATAGGTGCGTGCAACAGGGCAAGGTTTACAATTGGGGGAAGGGTAAATACAATGCTATCAGACAGGAATTGAAGTGCATAAATTGAGAACATAGGCTGTCAGGGAAGGACACAAGTGAAATGTGGAACTTATTCAAGGAACAGGTACTATGTGTCCTTGATATGTATGTCTCTGTCAGGCAGGGAAGAGATGGTCGAGTGAGGGAACCATGGGTGACAAGGGAGGTTGAATGTCTTGTTAAGAGGAAGAAAGAGACTTGTGTAAGGCTGAGGAAACAAGGTTCAGACAGGGCGCTGGAGGGATACAAGATAGCCAGGAGGGAACTGAAGAAAGGGATTAGGAGAGCTAAGAGAGGGCATGAAAAATCTTTGGCGGGTAGGATCAAGGAAAACCCCAAGGCCTTTTACACATATGTGAGAAATATGAGAATGACTAGAGCGAGGGTAGGTCCGATCAAGGACAGTAGCGGGAGATTGTGTATTGAGTCTGAAGAGATAGGAGAGGTCTTCAACGAGTACTTTTCTTCAGTATTTACAAACGAGAGGGGCCATATTGTTGGAGAGGACAGTGTGAAACAGACCGGTAAGCACGAGGAGATACTTGTTAGGAAGGAAGATGTGTTGGGCGTTTTGAAAAACCTGAAGATAGACAAGTCCCCCGGGCCTGACGGGATATATCCAAGGATTCTATGGGAAGCAAGAAATGAAATTGCAGAGCCATTGGCAATGATCTTTTCGTCCTCACTGTCAACAGGGGTGGTACCAGGGGATTGGAGAGTGGCGAATGACGTGCCCCTGTTCAAAAAAGGGAATAGGGATAACCCTGGGAATTACAGGCCAGTTAGTCTTACTTCGGTGGTAGGCAAAGTAATGGAAAGGGTACTGAGGGATAGGATTTCTGAGCATCTGGAAAGACACACTGCTTGATAGGGATAGTCAGCACGGATTTGTGAGGGGTAGGTCTTGCCTTACAAGTCTTATTGACTTCTTTGAGGAGGTGACCAAGCATGTGGATGAAGGTAAAGCAGTGGATGTAGTGTACATGGATTTTAGTAAGGCATTTGATAAGGTTCCCCATGGTCGGCTTATGCAGAAAGTAAGGAGGCATGGGATAGTGGGAAATTTGGCCAGTTGGATAACGAACTGGCTAACCGGTAGAAGTGAGAGAGTGGTGGTGGATGGCAAATATTCAGCCTGGAGCCGAGTTACCAGTGGCGTACCGCAGGGATCAGTTCTGGGTCCTCTGCTGTTTGTGATTTTCATTAATGACTTGGATGAGGGAGTTGAAGGGTGGGTCAGTAAATTTGCAGATGATACGAAGATTGGTGGAGTTGTGGATAGTGAGGAGGGCTGCAAAGAGGCATAGATAGGATGCAGAGCTGGGCTGAGAAGTGGCAAATGGAGTTTAACCCTGACTAGTGTGAGGTTGTCTATTTTGGAAGGACAAATATGAATGCGGAATACAGGATTAACGGTAGGGTTCTTGGCAATGTAGAGGAGCAGAGAGATCTTGGGGTCTATGTTCATAGATCTTTGAAAGTTGCCACTCAAGTGGATAGAGCTGTGAAGAAGGCCTATGGTGTGCTAGCGTTCATTAGCAGAAGGATTGAATTTAAAAGCCGTGAGGTGATGATGCAGCTGTACAAAACCTTGGTCAGGCCACATTTGGAGTACTGTGTGCAGTTCTGGTCGCCTCATTTTAGGAAGGATGTGGAAGCTTTGGAAAAGGTACAAAGGAGATTTACCAGGACGTTGCCTGGAATGGAGAGTGGGTCATACGAGGAAAGGTTGAGGGTGCTAGGCCTTTTTTCATTAGAATGGAGAAGGATGAGGGGCGACTCGATAGAGGTTTATAAAATGATCAGGGGAATAGATAGAGTAGACAGTCAGAGACTTTTCCCCCGGGTGGAACAAACCATTACAAGGGGACATAAATTTACGGTAAATGGTGGAAGATATAGGGTGGATGTCAGAGGTAGGTTCTTTACCCAGAGAGTAGTGGGGCCATGGAATGCACTGCCTGTGGAAATAGTTGAGTCGGAAACATTAGGGACCTTCAAGCGGCTATTGGATAGGTACATGGATTACGGTAGAATAATGGAGTGTGGATTAATTTGTTCTTAAGGGCAGCACGGTAGCATTGTGGATAGCACAATTGCTTCACAGCTCCAGGGTCCCAGGTTCGATTTCGGCTTGGGTCACTGTCTGTGTGGAGTCTGCACATCCTCCCCGTGTGTGCTCCGGTTTCCTCCCACAGTCCAAAGATGTGTAGGTTGGGTGGATTGGCCATGATAAATTGCCCTTAGTGTCCAAAATTCTATGATTAACCTAGAACAAAAGTTCGGCACAACACCGTGGGCTGAAGGACCTGTTCTGTGCTGTTTTTCTCTATGTTCTATGAATCGGACTTGGTACAGGATAGGATATAGGGATGTGTTTTTGATGAGCAGAAGTTTTTGAAGGCTGAAGAGTGGGGTGCTGACCAGGAGGGCATTGGGATAGTCAAGGTGCCAAAAGAAGAAATTAGCGTATCATGGGCAGATAGTTGGGAGCGGGAGCTAAGCCACAGTCGTTACTGAGGTGAAAATAGATTTTATGCTGCCTGAGATATGGGGTCAAATGAATTGCTGTGATTCATGAAAGTAAATCGCTACTAACCTATGGGAGGTTACGGTGGGCACAAAGTGCTTGCGATGTCAGTGACGTTCACATCCCATGAATCTCCCTCAAGGTACACTGCCTCTTATCAGACTGCTTTTCCAATATTCTATCTTCGATGAATCACAGTTTGCTCCAGTTAAACAGTGGGAAGACTTTAAGCATCTGCTTCGACCTCCGTCACAAACACTACATATTCCACTGACACTACTCCCCTCCATCCTTGTCTTACGGATAGACAAGGCATTTTGGACCTCAATGCCCCACTTGATCCAAGCAGAGCTAATTCTTGTGTGGGATGTGAACATCACTCTAAAGGTGAACATTTTTTGATTTACCCTAATGGGCAATGAAGAATCTCGGTAATGAGCCTAGTAGTGTCATGGTTTTGTTGTTGGACAAATAATCCAGCAAATGACTCTTTAGATTCCAATTGGCAGTTTGGAATTTGAATCATAGAATCCCTACAGTGCAGAAGGAAGCCATTCGGCCCATCGCATCTGCACCAACTCTTCGAAAGAGCACCCTACCTTGGCACAATCCCCTGCCCTATTCCTGCAATCCCACTCTAAGGAGGGGCAATTTAGCATGGCCAATCCACTTGCCCATGTTTTTGTATTGTGGGAGGAGACCAGAGCACCTGCAGGAAACCCCGCAGACGCGGGGAGAATGTGCAAACACCACACAGTCACCCAAGATCGGAATTGAACCCGGGTCCCTGGCGCTGTGAGACAGCAGTGCTAACCAATGTGCCACCGTAAACTGAACTCAGTTCAAAAAACTGAAACAGTTTATTGTAAAAATCCTACTGTTTCGCAAATGTCCTTTAGTGAAGATTACTTGTCACCCTTATCTGCTCTGGTCTCTGTGATTTTAGCCAATGTTGTTGACTCTTGGCTGCCTTCTGAAAGTACATAGTGAGTAGGTCGTTTGAAATTCCTATCAGTCGTTCAAAAAGATGTGTCACCACTTGGTCAATCACTCACTGCCTGAAAATAAATGTAATGCCCCCATCCTGAGAATTAAAAAGTCTTCCAAGTTGCTCTCTCATAGGTCACTGGGGACAGATTTAGTTTTGAAATGGCTAATTCAACTTCTATTTTATTTTGCAATTTTTTGTCATAGTCACTTAAATCTATGGGCAGAATAAGAGCCAGTCTGTATCAACAGTCAGATTTCAAGATATTGTGTTATGAATCCTCACTGGCGGGTTGAAACTGTGACAACAACATGTCTTTCAACAATGTGACCCCTGCTCTGCAGTCACGTTCACTGACAAATTGTCCTAGTGGCGAAATGTTCAAGATCTTCAAATATTCTAACCAGAATTTGTGTTTTTTCTGGTTCTGTTTCCTTCAAGAAACATGAATTAAGTTCAAAGGATGATCCTGGTTTTGGTAGAAAAGTGTTCTGGGAAAGCTGAACAATATTAGCAGCATTCCATATTGAATCGTACAGCTGTGCTTTTTTGAAAGTGAGATGCATAGGAAAGATGTGCAGGTCAGTTAAGTAGTATCATTAGAGTTCCAATCTCAAAATTGTTTTTATGAAGTGCTGGTATATAAAGGCACTGCCTGGTGCAGCATGAAACCCATTCTGATGGCAGTTCATAGACCCGAAACATGCATTTTATTTCCCTCTCCATTGCTGTTGCCATACCTGCAGAGTATTTCCAGCATTTTCTGTTATCTTTACAGAAGATTCATAATTTGATTCTCTGCATTGTGAACACAAGGAAAGCAGTTAATTTTGCTGAACATCTCACTAGTTAGGGAAAAAAAATGTAGGATTCCCACTTCTACGCACTAACCCCTCACAAAGAGGGGTTATTAATGCTTGGTTTCTCTGCGACCCTGTTTCTACTCCTGCCTCACCCCACCACTATCATGGCTAACATTCACACTCCAACTTGGGCAAAATACCTGAGGATAACCAACAAGAGCTTCGACAAAGGGCCATCTGGACTCGAAACATTAGCTCTTTTCTCTCCCTATACATGTTGCCAGACCTGTTGAGATTTTGCAGCATTTTCTCTTTTGGTGTCAGATTCCAGCATCCGCAGTAATTTGCTTTTATCTGTAGTGATATCATGGTTGTGTTGTGATTCACTGTGTGACCACTAGGAGTCTCATCAGTACATAAGTGAATGTTAGAGTCAGGTGACCTCAGACTGACTGAAGAGCTGGAATAGAGAGGTTGCTTGTGCATGTTAATACTGTTATTCATCAGTTGTTTTGTATGTTGACCCACAGTTAATGCTAATAAATCATTTCTAGCTTTAGGTACAAGTATTTGTAGCTCGGTGCTTTTCACAGTAACTTAATTGAAGCCTACTTGTGACAATAAGCTATTATTATTATTAAGTATTCTTGTCATATAAATCAGGCCATCCGTCAAGAACACTACAACATCTGTGGGACATAGACCAGCAAGAAAATCTGACATCTGTCATGAATAAATATGTTACGATAGCACAAGTGGATAGCACTGTGGCTTCACAGCGCCAGGGTCCCAGGTTTGATTCCCCGCTGGGTCACTCTGTGCAGAATCTGCACGTTCTCCCCGTGTCTGTGTGGGTTTCCTCCGGGTGCTCCGGTTTCCTCCCACAGTCCAAAGACGTGCAAGTTGGGTGGATTGGCCATGATAAATTGCCCTTAGTGACCAAAAAGGTTAGGAGGGGTTATTGGGTTAAGGGGATAGGGTGAAAGTGAGGGCTTAAGTGGGTCGGTGCAGACTCGATGGGCTGAATGGCCGCCTCCTGCACTGTATGTTCTGTGTTCTAAAGAATGGAAGAAAACAAACCTACATAAATAATTTAAAGAAAATTTGTACTGTTGGTGGGATGAATTATTTCGATATGTACATTTAATTTTGGTTTAAATTTTGTTTCACAATGAACTGATAATTCTTGGGTCTGAAGCTCTGCTAAAGTATTGTCATGGCAACATTGACATTCTGGAATGGCTGACAATTTTTATTGCTTAACAGATTTTCAGATCAACGCATTCTCATTTTGTTCATGGCCATAGATTGACACCTATTTTCTTGTTACTTCAAACCTTTCTTTAGCTTTCTTGTTCAGCGTGAATGATAGAGCTGCCTTCATACCTGGGAAAATTGGGGTGATGCTTGTGGCGATGTAGCTTAATTTTTGAACATTTGACAATTTTTCATTAATTTCAGATAATTGTAATTAACGGATATTCTTCACTTGTTGAGGATTCTGCAGAGTTCACAGTGATGTCTTGATTCAGAATATTTCTCAATGTTGAATATTTTAAAATGACAGCAAGAGCTGTGAAGTTTTGCTTCTAAGAACATTTCACAAAGGCTATTCCATATTACACAACTTTCAGTTTTACAAGAGAGCATAAGTATTGATCAAAATAAGCATTACTGACAAGGTTTGTAAAAACAACATGAAACCAGAACATGGAATTCACCAAAATAACTGAAGGAACTGAAAGATCGACTTCTGAAAATCAGGATTTATTATTATGAATATATTACTTATTTAAAAAATTAACAAAACAGATGGCACCGCGACACCCGTGGTTAGCACTGCTGCCTCACAGCGCCACTACCAGAGTTCGATTCCGACCTCTGTGACTACCTATGTGGAGTTTGCACATTCTCCTCTTGTCTGAGGAGTTTCCTCTGGCAGGCCCAGTTTCCGCCCACAGTCCAAAGATATGCAGGTTAGGTGGATTGGCCATACTAAAGTGCCCCTTAGGTTGGGGTTAGAGGGAGGGGGATTCGGCCTAGGTGGAATGATCTTTCGAAGAGCCAGTGCAGACTTGATGGGCTCAATTGCCCCCTTCTACACTGTAATAATTCTATGCCCTAAATGTGTGGGGCAGTGTACAATATTTCACAAACAAAACAGAAAATAGGAAGGAAAGTACAGGTTGAGGTAACAGGCCATTGCTGATCGGTTCACTATAAAAGCAATGTTTATGCTTTCATTGAATCTTGCATCCATTTATTATATTCAAAAATGTTGCTGTAAGATATGAAACAGATGTTTAATCAATTGCAAAACTGTTTTCTACAAATTATTTTATGGGATTTATTTTGAGCACGAAAGAAACAATTTATAAGTGCTACAGCTGCAAGTCAATCAAACTATTTTCCCAAGTGAAATCTGGTATTGGACCACTGCAGATGCGTTATTCAAATATGTATTTCAGTCCTTTGTGAAGATGATAAACACTTCTGAGAGATTTTGCAAATTGACTTGGTTTCCATGGTAATAAAGCTTGATGTATCTTTTAATAACAATTTGCTTCCAGTAATGATGCAATTTTGGTACTTTCAGAGCTTAGATAATGCACTGGTTACCTATGGTTCTGATTGTGTATGATATGTAAAATAAGTCAGAAGCACTCCGAAATTAGTAGAAATATAGGATTGTTGCCTTTCTTGTTTCCTTTGTGCTTTGATTTATGGGGGAGGGGTGCAGAAGTCATCCATTTCGCATTCTCTTGTAAAAGCACAGGTGACCTGAATCATAGTTCCTACGTTTTAGATCCAGAATTTTGAGGCTAGTTGTTGAATTAATATCTTACCCACCTTTTAGTGCTCTGATTTACTTAGATGTTTGAATTTTCTATTGAATAAATTCGTTGTAAATGTATGAGTAGGAACCCAAAACTTATTATCGCTTAGCCCAAGAGCAGGTAATGTGTTTTCACTTAGAACAGGGGAAGTAACAAACATAATACTGAGGCTGCCACTGTCTCTCAAAGGATTTCCAACTAATATTAGGCAATAAGGCTGAACTGGGATCTATTCAATCAATGATCAAGATGGTGGTGCTGAACAGAATGCCAAATGGAACTGATTATTTAGTCCTCTTTAATTTTACCAAAAAAATAGTAATTCTACCTCTGGTGTCAAATGCCACACTTTTAAACAAGTTAGAAGTATTTATTCTTATGCCTATTGTTGAGGTGAACAATGTTGTAATTCCTGGTGCATTAGAGAATATTTTACTGTTCTGTTTTCCTCTGTTACATTTATTATATTGTATTTGTTTTGATGAATACGAACATTACCTGATATGGATCTTTGACAGTGTTTCTGAGATGTTGACTTTCCTCTACGAAGAATTCCCCTTCGTTACCATTGACGCGGCCTTTGACATTGTCCACCTCACTTTTGCTCTTACTTCTTCCCTTCCCTCCCAGAATCACAACAGGACTCCCTTTGTTCCCACGTTCCACCCCACCAGCCTCCTTATTAAGTGGGTTATTTTCCCCCATTTCCACCCCTTATCTTTTCAGCAATCTCTTTGTGGTACCTTGGCCCATACCTCAGTCGTCGTCGTCCCCCCCACCCTCTCTTTCCATGGCACCCTTTCATACAAACGCAAAGGTTGTAGCACCTGCAATTTCATCTCCTTTCACCTTACCATCCAAGGCCCCAAACACTGCTAAGTGAAGCAGTGGTTTATGTGTACTTCTCTCAATTTAGTCTGCTGTATTCACTGCTCACAACGTGGTCTCTCCATTGGGAGACCAAATGTAGATTGGGTGACCACTTTGCGGAACACATCTGTTCAGTCCATAAACATGACCCCAAGCTTCCGTTGGCTGTTATTTTCATTCTCCATCTTGCTCTCAGAATTATATCTCTGTCCTCGTCCTGGCTGTACTGTTCTAATGAAGCCCATCGTAAGCTGCAAGGATAGCACCTCATCTTTCGATTAAGCATTTTTAAGTCTTTTGAGCGGAACATCAAGTTCAATCATTTCAGACCATAAACTCCATCCCCCTATTGTTTCTTTGTGTGTGTTTTTTTTCTTATTTTACCTTTCAGGTAATAGTACACCTGCTCAAGGCTCATCTTTTGTTTATGTTTTTCTTTTCTTGCTCCATCCTCATTCCTTTTATCCCCATCGGACTAACTTTCTGCCGTTCAATCTCCCCTGCCATCCATCCTATACAGAGCTTTTCTTTGTCCTTTGGCCTCACCCACTCCTTGCTCAAAACCTATTCCATCTTCATCTTTTCCCAGTTTTGATGAAAGGCCCTGGACCTGAAACTTTTCTTCAGTTTCTCTCTCTGTCGATACTGCTGGACTTGCTAAGTGTTTCCATCGTTTTCTGTTTTATTTGAGAGTGGTTTTCAGCATCTCCAGTATTCTGGTTCCTAACCTCTCGTAGCCTTGATTGGTTTTAACTGTGCAATTTCTGCACCATGTCCCAACTGTCCTTTCTAACTTTTACATCCACGATGCCCTTCTCTTGCTTCCATGATCCCCTCTAGCTTCAACTCCTGGTCTTTCAATTCCCATTCCAGGATCTATGCACATTCCTATGCCACATGGTGACATTTTGTCCTATTTCTGCACTCTTCCAATTCACTTCCTGCAATCCTTTGGCCTTTGATTTTGGTCTCCTTTGCATTCTTCCTTTTCTTTACTTAACATTGGTAGAATAGATTTTAGCTGCTTAAGCCCTGATTTCTGGAATTCCTTACCTATATCCTTTCAACTCCTTACTTCAAAACTCATTGTAAATCATCTTAGTTTTCAATTATGCCTCCTAAACACACACCCTTTAGTTTGGCTTTTATTCCCCTTGTTACTATTGCTATTCATTAAAGTGCCTTGGAACATATTGTAAATTCAAAACACCATATGAATGCAGATTGTTGCAGTCTCCAGCCGTATCTTCCCAATTGTTACACAATGTTAACTCTTGGATAATTTAAACCCTCAAAAATGGGCAGGCATAAAGTAGGGTGGGGAGTTCAAATTAAAAAAAATTCAAACATAATTCCCCTCATCTTCCTGCTTCAGATTTTAACAGTTCAAGGTGGGTAGAAGACCAACTTGGTCCCATGAGGTGTTTCCCTCTTTTGAATATTGCAATAGGCTACATGTCTCCAATGTTATCTCTCTTCCAACTCGAAATCTGAACCACTGCTCACATTTGTTTGGACAGAGATGCTGTTGGTGCTCATGGCTCTGTCGTTACAACCTCCTGCTCCTCTAGACTTTGTTTTCTTTATTTTATGACCCCTTTTTTGCCTTAAACCAACATACTTTTTGTCATTCAATCACCCCTTCCGTCACCCTATCATAGGACTACACTTTGTTCTTTTCCCCTTTCTACCCCCTTCCCCATCCTCTGTACTTGCTTATGTCCTGTTACATCACTAACCTTTGCTCGTGCTGACAAAGGGACAGCGATCTGAATTGCCAGATTTTTTTTTCTCTGTTCATGGATGCTGTCTGACCGTCTGAACGTTCCAGGCAGCTTTAGTTTTTATTAGTTTATATTTTAGCGATAAGGGAGCTCACAGCTCACATGTTCACAGCTCCCACTTCTTGAGTGGCTGGTTTTTAGAATCAGGAGAGTGTTCCTCCACTTAATAGCTCAAATTTTAAAAGTAAATGTAAATGTTTCTAGGAGCTCCAGTGCTGTTTCACGGTACTTGGGCAGACTGTCTACTGGAGATGGTCTTGCATTTTGCTGAACTGCATCAGATTGCCAGGTTGCAAGTATGACTAGTTGAAAAGTTAACTTAATTCAATTTGCAGCTGAAACCACTTCCAATAACTTTAAAGTGCATCCTAAATTTAAGAGTTTTAGGTCATGTTACTTTGTTATGGAGATAGGGTGGAGGTGTGGGCTTGGGTCGGGTGCTCTTTCAAAGAGCCGGTGCAGACTCGATGGGCCGAATGGCCTCCTGCACTGTAAATGCTATGACTCTATGTACTATTATTTCCAAACTTATGAAAATTAAGAATTGTTTTCTAATTGTGTGAAAATGTTCTCTCACAATTGAATTAGTTGAGCACTAGAGACAGATCCTTTTCCTGACCTGATGAAGATATTTGATTTTTATGTTTTTGATTACAACATTGAGAATTTAGTAAAGCTGCAGTCCCCTGAAACAATTGAAATGTTAATGCATTACAATAGTATTTGCCAACTGCTGTAGACTGTTTAAAGTATTTTAATAAGCATGACTGTCTCTTGGCATAACAAGGAACAAAGTGAATGCTAGTTTTTTTTTTCTTGGAGACCATTATAAGTTCGCCGAGTTCCATTGAATCTAACTTCCAGGCATGTAAATTATAATATGCCAGCTCTCCGCTGCCAGAAAGTATCCAAAATTTTAGATAAAATTGAAAAGCATTTTTTGCAGTTGCTTTACTACGTTTATCTATGTTTTATCCAGCTGCTGGAAGTTTGCTGGATGCAGCCAGAATGACTCACTGACTTCAATGCTGGCACTAAGATTTCAGTAAAACTTAATGAGCATGTGAAATGTTTGTTTTTGTCCACGTTATCTAAGGCGAAACACCCTTTTCCCTTCCAAACGTGGTGTGAATCTATAGTGTACATTTTGAGCTCTTTTAATATAAGGATGTAGTGCTCGGTGATCACAAGCCTGGTTGTTATCATGGTAATTTGAGATGATGAATTCAGAGTATTGCACAAGTGTATTGCTGAATTGCGGTATTGGCTCAAGAGTGTTTTTTTTATTAGTTTATCCTGAAGCATATTGGCATAAATAGTCTAAACGAGATTAATGAAAACCCTATGATTGATTTTTCTCCCTGTGGGAAGTAGCTCGCACCTCCCTCCTGGCATGCCATAATTAGTAACTTACCATTTGGGGATTTGCAGATATGATGCCACGTCTTATCATTTTGGTTTATGATTCCATCATATTGCTAAAGAGCTTTTACCTTTTCTAAATTGTAGCTATAATGGTGCTTTGTCAGCAGTCTTGGCGAGAGTTTAGGAAACAGAGCTGTTCCTTGCAACATGAGCCGCCTATTCAGGGGGAAGAACTGGAAAATGGAACTTGACCCATAGAAGTAAAAGCTGCTGCAGCCGTCTTCTGGCTTTTCTCATCAATTTCTTTTACCCTGTTCCTGACTGCTGTTCCCACTCTTCACTACTGTTGCTATGTACCAAGCAGTCTGTCCAACCTTAAGCTTGAAGATTCCAGTTCTTTGCTGTTCCTGTATGCTGTCAAGTTACAGAATAAAGAGTTGGGGGATGGGGTGGTGGTGGGAATTGTGGCGTAAGGGTTGAGTGAGATGATTCAGCCATGCACTGGTAGATTAAAAATAGAGAGCCAGCCACAACTTGAAGCGGTAATGAAGTTTTTTTTTAATCAAGTGGAAACTGAACAAGTGTAACACTGTAGTTTGCTTAGCGCTACAACAATTGTACATTATGGAAACAGTTCGAAATAGTTGCTCAAAAACTTGAGAGCATCAAATAATGCAGCATCTGAGCGCAGGGATCAGTATTATATCATTGGCAACATTGAATTATATTATTAAGATATAATTCAATGTTTCATTATATATTGGTATTGTCCTCTTAAAAAAGAATAATGACAACCTTGTGATTGACTTTCCTCCCTGTGGGGAGTAGCTAGAACCTTGACTGGTGACATAGTATTGTACACTCCCCTTTCTCATTTGTAAATTTTGCATTCTAGTAAAAATAGTTTCAAATGTTGTTAGAAAGCAGAGTGGACAGAATGCTTTTACTAGGACTTCACCTGCATGTCCCCGACCCCATTTTGATGTAGAAATGTTGATGCATTTCTCAAAGGTTCAAAGACCATTCAACTTGTAAAGCTGTGAATCATTGATTACACTGCTGCAAGGATTTGATTTTGCTTGAGTGATCACAAACAGCAAAAGCAGGATCCAACCTGGGAGGTGATTTGAACGGACAGAGACGACAAGTACTTTTAGTGGTGCGGATCTGATGTTGCCACAGAGTACTCTAATTCTGAAGAGGTGAAGCACTGCAAATTTATCTTAAATGTCAAAGCGTGTTTTCAGGAAGTACCTTGTGTACAGAAGAGGTTATACAATGGCAGCACTTTTACATTGAATGCCCAATTTTTAAATTGAGTGTTTTTCTTTGATATTAGGTAGCCCAGATTTTTCCATGTGTAATTACTGTAAAAGATCATGTAACTAAATTTTTGTATTGATGGATCATGAATTGTTAAGTGTAAGTGACATACTTTAAAAAAAAAAATTGATATTCAACTTCAAAATGTGGTCAAATTGAAAAGATTTTCTCCCCTTATATTCCAAACCATTGTTGGTGAATTCAGGCACTAAATCTTTGGTGTGAAAACTATGTGAACCACAATTTTCTTCTACTTTCTCCATATCTCGATATTCCCCATGAAAGTCCAAATGTTAAGTGGCATAAATTTCCCCTCTGACCACCATCCCTGACTTTCAAAACCTTCTGGCTTTTCAGTTTCTTAGTAGCATTCATCATTATGTTGTGTTTCACCCCCAATCTGGATTTTGAACTTTTAAGTCAATGACAACAATCATTAACAATGGTCTTTAAGGTAGGAAGAAATGGCCTACAACCTGTATTTATTTTTCATTTGTTCACTGAATGTGGAAGTCGTGGGTGAATTGCAGCAGTGCACCTTGTAGATGGTGCACGCTCCTGCCACTTGGTGGCGGGAAAGGTGAATATTTAAGGTGGTGAATAGTATGCCAGTCAAGCAGGCTGCTTTGTCATAAAAGGTGTTGAGCGTTTTGAGTGTTCTTGTGGCTGCACTCATCCAGACAAGTAGTGTGTATTTGTGCCTTGTAGATGATGGACGGGCTTTGGGGAATCAGGAGGTGAGTTGCTCGTCACAGAATTTCTAGCATCTGACACGCTCTGGTATCCACAGTATATGGCTGGTCCAAGTTCAGTCCCTGGTCAATGGTAACACCCAGGATTTTAGCAGTGAAGGCTTCAGCAATGGCAATACCATCGAATATCAAGGGCATTTGCGCCATACAAGTGCCAGGTAATGACCATCTTGAGATAGTCATTACCTGGCACTTGTGTGGCGCAAATGTAACTTGCCACTTATGAACCCAAGTCTGAATGTTGTCCTGGTCATGCTGCAAATGATTGCAGACTGCTTCAACATTTGAGGAGATGGTTCTGAACAATGTAAAATCATCAGGGCAGCACAGTAGCACAACTTCACAGCGCCAGGTTCCCAGATTTGATTCCCACTTCTCCCACTTTGATTTGATTGGGTCACTGTCTGTGCGGAGTCTGCATGTTCTCCCTGTGTCTGCGTGGGTTTCCTCCGGGTGCTCCGGTTTCCTCGCACAGTCCAAAGATGTGCAGGTTAGGTGGATTGGCCATGTTAAATTGCCCTTAGTAACCAAAAAGGTTAGGAAGGATTATTGGGTTACGGGGATAGGGTGGAAGTGAGTGCTTAAATGGGTCGGTGCAGACTCAATGGGCCGAATGGCCTCGTTCTGCACTGTATGTTCTGTGTTTTTTATCAGCGAACATACCCACTTCTGACCTTATGATGGAAGGAACGTCATTCATGAAGCAGCTGAAACTGGTCGGGACTAGGACACTACCCTGAGGAACTTTCCTTTGTGCTAGGTGTGACTGCAACCAGTGAAGTGCTTCCCTCCAATTTCCATTGACTTTGGTAGAGCTCCTTGATGTCACACTTGGTCACATGTTGTCTTGGTGTCAAGGGCAGTCACTTTCACCTCACCTCTGGTATTCAGCACTTCAGTCCATGTTTGGCTGTAATGAGGTCCGGAGTGGAGTAGCCCAAAGTGGGTGTCATGGAGCAGGTTATTACTGAGTAAGTATCAAGTATCAACTTGGTAGCACTCTCAGTGGCACCTTCCATCACTTTGCTGAAGATCAATGGTAGACTGTGGTGCGATAATTGGCTGAGTTGGACTTTTCCTACTTTCTGAGGACAGGGCATAACTGGGCAACTTTCCATATCCCCTGGTAGATGCCAGTTACTGTGTCTCGAATCCAGCTGTTCACAAACCAGAATTGCCCAAAAACCAGACACTTTCATAATATTCCATACATCAGTTTTAGTTGAGTAATGTAAGAAGTAACTTCCCTGGGTAATTTGTGTAGGTTCTGCAGTGGTACAATGTAGCTCCTGACTAGTTATCAGCTTTGCATGTGTTCCAAGCAACCCTTGACTCTGCCCAACCAAGCTTGACCCAAACTGCTCACAACAGTAAGCTCCCAAACCAAAATCCAGCATTATCCAAAATCCGGCACAGCCTCAGTCCCAGGATTGCTGGGTTTTGAGTACTGTACCTGTATTTTACATACAGCCTCTTTCAGGAAAAATGTAACTATATGATTCATAGAACTTTTACTTGCAGGATATAGTTTTGTTTAAAAAAACAAAATCAATAAAAATCAAATCGTGTAACAAGAAAGCATTTGGTAACAGACCAATTTTGAAAAGCATTAAAATTTTACCCATCCAGATTCAAAGGGCACACTATCAAAATATGTGTCAAATGCAGATAATCTTCATTTGTGTAGGCAAGATGCTGCATACTACTAAATGCTGTTGAAAATATAATTGAGATAAAATTTGCAGCCATTTTGAAGTTACTATATTGGTGGCCATCACGTTTTTTAGTTTACTTAAACAGTGCTTCTACAATGAAAAATTATAATTAAACTATCGTGTTTAACCTTTTATTCATGTCAACTCTGACAAATAGCTATGCTGACTGAAATCTTGCACTCTCTAATTTGCTCGATGGTAGCTGTTTTCAGATTTATGCAATAGTAATTTGCTACTTATTATTTTGTAGGATGTCAATGATGCGAGCAAGGCCAGCATTTGTTGCCCATTTCTATCAGACCTTGATTCCTCTAGTTATTTGGGATGCTGACACTTTTCCAGTTAGGAAAAGTAACAGAAGATTATTTTGAGATTTAAGTCAAGTTTGGGTCATTAGCCTTGTTTAATTTTAATGTCCGGTGTGTGGCTGGCCATTTTGTTTTGTAGTATTGAGCATTTTAGACTTGCTGTCGCTATATTGAGAAAATGGGATGAAATTGATTTGTTTTTTGGTGGTCGGAAGCCCAAATAAAGGCTATTGTTATGCTAATCAAGTTAAACATTTGTGGGCATGCGGGGGCTTTTCAAATTTAGTATTAAAATCCACACAGGCCAAAGTGCATGGAGCTAAATTATATTATTACATGCTGCTTTCCCACTGTCTGTAATAATTGCTGATTATTTAGGTTAGTAATTCTAGGGCTATAGCTAGAATATTTTCCACATATTTTTGCCTTGCAACAGTTTCTACATGCAGCATAATAATGTGCCTGAAACTCGAAATCCCCAATCAGAAGTCGTTTTTCTGCGCGGATGATTAAATTACTTGTGATCCGGGTTTGATTCCCGGCTTGGGTCACTGTCTGTGCAGAGTCTGCACGTTCTCCATGTGTCTGCGTGGGTTTCCTCCCACAGTCCAAAGATGTGCAGGTTAGGTGAATTGGTCACGCTACATTGCCCTGTAGTGTCCAAATGTTAGGTGGGGTTGCTGGGTTACGAGGATAGGATGGAGGTTTGGACTTGGATATGATGGAGGTGTGGACTTGGAGAGGGCGGAGGTGTGGGCTTGGAGAGGACGGAGGTGTGGGCTTGGAGAGGGCGGAGGTGTGGGCTTGGAGAGGGCGGAGGTGTGGGCTTGGAGAGGGCGGAGGTGTGGGCTTGGAGAGGGCGGAGGTGTGGGCTTGGAGAGGGCGGAGGTGTGGGCTTGGAGAGGGCGGAGGTGTGGGCTTGGAGAGGGCGGAGGTGTGGGCTTGGAGAGGGCGGAGGTGTGGGCTTGGAGAGGGCGGAGGTGTGGGCTTGGAGAGGGCGGAGGTGTGGGCTTGGAGAGGGCGGAGGTGTGGGCTTGGAGAGGGCGGAGGTGTGGGCTTGGAGAGGGCGGAGGTGTGGGCTTGGAGAGGGCGGAGGTGTGGGCTTGGAGAGGGCGGAGGTGTGGGCTTGGAGAGGGCGGAGGTGTGGGCTTGGAGAGGGCGGAGGTGTGGGCTTGGAGAGGGCGGAGGTGTGGGCTTGGAGAGGGCGGAGGTGTGGGCTTGGAGAGGGCGGAGGTGTGGGCTTGGAGAGGGCGGAGGTGTGGGCTTGGAGAGGGCGGAGGTGTGGGCTTGGAGAGGGCGGAGGTGTGGGCTTGGAGAGGGCGGAGGTGTGGGCTTGGAGAGGGCGGAGGTGTGGGCTTGGAGAGGGCGGAGGTGTGGGCTTGGAGAGGGCGGAGGTGTGGGCTTGGAGAGGGCGGAGGTGTGGGCTTGGAGAGGGCGGAGGTGTGGGCTTGGAGAGGGCGGAGGTGTGGGCTTGGAGAGGGCGGAGGTGTGGGCTTGGAGAGGGCGGAGGTGTGGGCTTGGAGAGGGCGGAGGTGTGGGCTTGGAGAGGGCGGAGGTGTGGGCTTGGAGAGGGCGGAGGTGTGGGCTTGGAGAGGGCGGAGGTGTGGGCTTGGAGAGGGCGGAGGTGTGGGCTTGGAGAGGGCGGAGGTGTGGGCTTGGAGAGGGCGGAGGTGTGGGCTTGGAGAGGGCGGAGGTGTGGGCTTGGAGAGGGCGGAGGTGTGGGCTTGGAGAGGGCGGAGGTGTGGGCTTGGAGAGGGCGGAGGTGTGGGCTTGGAGAGGGCGGAGGTGTGGGCTTGGAGAGGGCGGAGGTGTGGGCTTGGAGAGGGCGGAGGTGTGGGCTTGGAGAGGGCGGAGGTGTGGGCTTGGAGAGGGCGGAGGTGTGGGCTTGGAGAGGGCGGAGGTGTGGGCTTGGAGAGGGCGGAGGTGTGGGCTTGGAGAGGGCGGAGGTGTGGGCTTGGAGAGGGCGGAGGTGTGGGCTTGGAGAGGGCGGAGGTGTGGGCTTGGAGAGGGCGGAGGTGTGGGCTTGGAGAGGGCGGAGGTGTGGGCTTGGAGAGGGCGGAGGTGTGGGCTTGGAGAGGGCGGAGGTGTGGGCTTGGAGAGGGCGGAGGTGTGGGCTTGGAGAGGGCGGAGGTGTGGGCTTGGAGAGGGCGGAGGTGTGGGCTTGGAGAGGGCGGAGGTGTGGGCTTGGAGAGGGCGGAGGTGTGGGCTTGGAGAGGGCGGAGGTGTGGGCTTGGAGAGGGCGGAGGTGTGGGCTTGGAGAGGGCGGAGGTGTGGGCTTGGAGAGGGCGGAGGTGTGGGCTTGGAGAGGGCGGAGGTGTGGGCTTGGAGAGGGCGGAGGTGTGGGCTTGGAGAGGGCGGAGGTGTGGGCTTGGAGAGGGCGGAGGTGTGGGCTTGGAGAGGGCGGAGGTGTGGGCTTGGAGAGGGCGGAGGTGTGGGCTTGGAGAGGGCGGAGGTGTGGGCTTGGAGAGGGCGGAGGTGTGGGCTTGGAGAGGGCGGAGGTGTGGGCTTGGAGAGGGCGGAGGTGTGGGCTTGGAGAGGGCGGAGGTGTGGGCTTGGAGAGGGCGGAGGTGTGGGCTTGGAGAGGGCGGAGGTGTGGGCTTGGAGAGGGCGGAGGTGTGGGCTTGGAGAGGGCGGAGGTGTGGGCTTGGAGAGGGCGGAGGTGTGGGCTTGGAGAGGGCGGAGGTGTGGGCTTGGAGAGGGCGGAGGTGTGGGCTTGGAGAGGGCGGAGGTGTGGGCTTGGAGAGGGCGGAGGTGTGGGCTTGGAGAGGGCGGAGGTGTGGGCTTGGAGAGGGCGGAGGTGTGGGCTTGGAGAGGGCGGAGGTGTGGGCTTGGAGAGGGCGGAGGTGTGGGCTTGGAGAGGGCGGAGGTGTGGGCTTGGAGAGGGCGGAGGTGTGGGCTTGGAGAGGGCGGAGGTGTGGGCTTGGAGAGGGCGGAGGTGTGGGCTTGGAGAGGGCGGAGGTGTGGGCTTGGAGAGGGCGGAGGTGTGGGCTTGGAGAGGGCGGAGGTGTGGGCTTGGAGAGGGCGGAGGTGTGGGCTTGGAGAGGGCGGAGGTGTGGGCTTGGAGAGGGCGGAGGTGTGGGCTTGGAGAGGGCGGAGGTGTGGGCTTGGAGAGGGCGGAGGTGTGGGCTTGGAGAGGGCGGAGGTGTGGGCTTGGAGAGGGCGGAGGTGTGGGCTTGGAGAGGGCGGAGGTGTGGGCTTGGAGAGGGCGGAGGTGTGGGCTTGGAGAGGGCGGAGGTGTGGGTTTGGAGAGGGCGGAGGTGTGGGCTTGGAGAGGGCGGAGGTGTGGGCTTGGAGAGGGCGGAAGTGTGGGCTTGGAGAGGGCGGAGGTGTGGGCTTGGATAGGGCGGAGGTGTGAACTTGGATAGGGCGGAGGTGTGGGTTTGGGGAGCGTGGAGGTGTGGGCTTGGAGAGGGTGGAGGTGTGGGCTTGGAGAGGGTGGAGGTGTGGGCATGGGAGAGGGTGGAGGTGTGGGCATGGGAGAGGGTGGAGGTGTGGGCTTGGAGAGGGTGGAGGTGTGGGCTTGGAGAGGGTGGAGGTGTGGGCTTGGAGAGGGTGGAGGTGTGGGCTTGGAGAGGGTGCTCTTTCAGGGGCTGGTGTAGACTCGATGGGCTGAATGGCCTCCTTCTGTACCGTAAATTCTATGATTCTCTGAGTATCTCGTATACATTTTAACGTGGGTTGAAAATGTTTAACTTTGATCAACAACTTCAGTCATCTTCAGGATCAATTTAACTATGCCCCATGCAATATTAGCATTTTCTATCTAGTCTTCGGGATTTGACTGTTAAAACTTTAAGGCTTTGACTACCTTTTACAGTGAAGGGTAACATCATACAGCGGAAACCACTGTTATAGTGTAGAACAAGCTTAAATAAATCCCTAAAAGTGTTTGAATGGGGACAGGAAAAAGATCTGAATGGTAGCTAGCGTATTCAGTTTGTTGGATTGTTTTCTGACCCTGACATCAGAGTAGTTCAGCATTTCATGTGTCTAGAAAAGAATCAATAACTATGGGCTAAATTGGGGGATAATTATTAAACGGTAGCATTAAAACCAGCACTTTTTAACGTCAGATAAATGGGGCTTCAGTTAAAGATTGATGGTTGAAAACTGTTAATTTTTTTTATTTGAGTGGTGAAGTTTATTGAGCAATGAGTCCTCTAAATCACAAAATATATCAGCAGTTTAAATTGCTTAAATTCTTGGGAAAAAATGCAGTTTGGAAAATGATGGTTTCTTTCTGTTTTGTTTTTCAGTTCAATACCAAATGGAAATGATGAGAAGCTTGCGTCATGTTAACATTGACCACCTCCACGTCGGTTGGTACCAGTCAACTTGCTATGGTTCTTTTGTCAGCCGAGCTCTGTTGGACTCCCAGTTTAGTTACCAACACGCAATTGAAGAGTCTGTGGTCCTCATCTACGGTCAGTGACGTTTTCCTATTCATTTCTTCTACTTTACTGTTTACCTGGCAGTGCTGCCTGGCAGTCCCTCTCAGTAAATACCAACCAAGTGTCTGCCTCAGCCCCAGCAGCAGCTCAGTCTAGACAGGGTTTCCTTCTTTCTGTTTATTTTTCTTGCTATCAGAGCCCTGATGTGTACATTCTGGAATGCTGAAGTTGCTGCTTCACTTTTTTTTCATTCCTCTTCCCCCTTGTTGATGGCGGGTGGAACAGGACCAGATGTCTAACAAAAACTGATTGCTTGAGTCTGGCTCAGTACGTGACCTTACAGTTATGACACATTTTGCCAGATTTCTCCTTTGACAGGCGCTCACAAAACGTAGACTGTTCTTAGCACAAAGATTTTCTTCTTTCTGCCCATTTAGTGCCGTTTCCTTTACTCACTAAACCAGATGTTCTGTGCAGTATCATAGCTGTAGGTAAAACATCCTTTATTGCCTTCCCCAAGCTCCCTATTTGCCATAGCTGGCAGACTGTTACAAAGTTTCCAACCGAGAAGTAAATTTTACATCCTGAATATCTGTCAGGAAAAAATACTAATGAACACGATTAATCTTTGGGTAACACAAAAATTGTTTCAGTATGTTAACAATCGGATTACAGTAGAAAAGCTGTTAAAATATACTCTATTCATTGGAATTTTTTAACATTTCCTCCTGAATTTTCCATTTGTATCAGATTTTCTGTTCTACATCATTACTTATAAAAAGGAATTTGTTTTGTGTTTCTCTTTCTGTTCAGCTTTCCATTTATTTGAAAGTACTTCTGCTTGGTTATTCCCAAGTTTAGCAACTAATAATGGGAAAATAAAACCTGTGCATCTTGAAAATGGTATTATAGAAATGTGACAAAATCTAGCTTTTATTTTATCAGATAAAACCTTGACCAATGACATCTGTTTAAGCAGAAAAGTTAAATTGATTTCACTGTAAACATATAAATTTGCAATCTTCAGATTAGGTGTGTGGGTTAAATTTACATATGATTGTGCAATGGAAGACATTAATATGCCAGTGTACTTTAACACAGAACAATGGGTGCAGTAATTTTCCACACCACACATTTTATGAGTAAATAGCAAGGTAAAGAAATCGGAGTTACTACAAATTGTTTCTCTATACCTCCCTGTGGATTTTCTGCCCACCCTTCCTAGAGAATAGTGCTTTATGTTGAATAGTGCTTTATGGGACAAAAGCCAAATTTGTCACTTGCAAGACAATTGTGGATAATATACCCTTGTGAATATTTGGTATTGCTGGATACATTTGTTTTCATTTTATGGACACTGTTATCATCTTTAAGCATTCCCAGGTCTGTCTGTGGCTCATACTATTTAAATATAATATCAAGTTCTCTTTACTCTGCCCCAACAATGTGCCTCAGACTATCCTCTGAAGAATATGTTTTTTTCCATTTATTCCTCCTCTCCCCCCCCCCCCCCCCTCCACTCCAAGGCAGACTTTTTTCCAGGTGCATTTCAGTTCATGATTCACAGAACATTGAACAGTACAGGCACTTCAGCCCACGATGTTGTGCTGACCATTTATCCTAATCTAAGATCAACCTAACCTACACCCCTTCAATTTACTGCTGTCCATATGCCTGTCTGAGAGTCGCTTAATATCCCTAATGACTCTGACTCCACCATCTCCGCTGGCAGTGCATTCCACATACCCACCACTCTCTGTGTAAAGAACCTATCTCTGTCATCTTCCCTAAACCTGCCTCCAATCACCTTAAAATTATGTCCCCTCGTGACAGCCATTTCCACCCTGGGGAAAAGTCTCTGGCTATCCACTCTATCCATGCCTCTCATCACATTGTACACCTCAATCAAGTCACCTCTCTTCCTTCTTCGCTCCAGTGAGAAAAGCCCCAGCTCCCTGAACCTTTCT
Organism: Scyliorhinus canicula; assembly: GCF_902713615.1. Classification (NCBI taxonomy): domain Eukaryota; kingdom Metazoa; phylum Chordata; class Chondrichthyes; order Carcharhiniformes; family Scyliorhinidae; genus Scyliorhinus; species Scyliorhinus canicula. The sequence continues at coordinate 136,901,416 of NC_052155.1, read as the reverse complement.
TCATAAGGCATGCCCTCCAGTCCAGGCAGCATCCTGGTACATCTCCTCTGCACCCTCTCCAAAGCATCCACATCCTTCCTATATAAGGTGACCAGAACTGGAAATAATATTCCAAGTGAGGTCTGACAAGATTTGAGAGAATTTCTGGACTTTGACTGATCTGACCAGGAATATCAAATATAACAGTGGATATTTAGTGTTCTATCAAAGCAACTCATCTCATCAGTGCCAAAACTCTCATTCTGAATTAGTTTCTTTTTTCCCACCAAGTATAGGAGTGTCACTGTATCAAAGTATAGATTCCATGTGCAGCTTTTCATTCATTTATGGGATGTTTTCTCTCTGATTTCTATCGACAAATGAGGGCTCCTTGATGCCACACTGGGTCAAATCCTGCCTCGATGGTGAGGACAGTCATTCTCACCTCACCTTATTTGTTCAGCTCTTAAGTCCATGTTTGGACTAAGGCTGTAATGAGACCTGTAGCTCAGTGGTCCTGGTGGAACTCAAACTGAGTATCAATGAGCAGTTCATTGGTGAAAAGTGTCGCTTGATAATACTGTCAGCGACTCATTCCATCAGTTTGCCTATGATTAATTGGCAATTGGCTGATTAATGATAATTGCCAGGATTCAGTTTGCCCTGCATTTTGTGGATAGGATATATCTTGGAAATGTTCCACTTCCTGTCATGCCAATGCATCTATTGCAACTGTACCAGAATAACTGGGTTAGAGGTGCAGCTAGTTCTGAAGTCTTTAACACTGCAACTGGGATGTTGCTAGGGCTCGCAACCTTTGTTGTATGCAATGCATTGGTTCTTAAAATCACATGGGATGAACTGAATTGGCTGAAGATTGGCTTTTGTCTTAGTGGGGATTTCAGGAGAAGGCCAAGTTGGGCAGCACGGTAGCATTGTGGATAGCACAATCGCTTCACAGCTCCAGGGTCCCAGGTTCGATTCCGGCTTGGGTCACTGTCTGTGCGGAGTCTGCACATCCTCCCCGTGTGTGCGTGGGTTTCCTCCGGGTGCTCCGGTTTCCTCCCACAGTCCAAAGATGTGCAGGTTAGGTGGATTGGCCATGATAAATTGCCCTTAGAGTCCAAAATTGCCCTTAGTGTTGGGTGGGGTTACTGGGTTATGGGGATAGGGTGGAGTTGTTGACCTTGGGTAGGGTGCTCTTTCCAAGAGCTGGTGCAGACTCGATGGGCTGAATGGCCTCCTTCTGCACTGTAAATTCTATGATGGATCATCCACTCAGTACTTCAAGCTAAAGATGTTTGCAAGCACTTCAGCCTTGTCTTTGAGACCTCCGCCATTGAAGTTTGGGATGCTTGCCGGGCTTCCTCCACCTGTTGATTGTTTAATTTTCCTTTGCTATTTCCAATTGATTGTGGCAGGGCTAAAGATCTGACCTGTTGTCTATTTTGGTTACCTCTGTCGAGAGATGCTACTTCCATTGTTTGCATGCGTGTAGTCATGTGGTGTAGCTTCACCAGATTGGCACCTAATTTTTAAGTATGCCTGGTGCTGTTGCTGGCATATTCTTTTGCGCTCTTCATTGAACGTGTGTTGAGCTTTATGATAATTGTGTAATGCGAATTACGCAAGGCCATGAAGTTATTGATTCTGGTGGAATGCAATTCTGCTGCTGCTGATGTGCACTCTGCCGCTTGGATGCCCAATTATGTGCTGTTCTGAATCTATCCCATATAACAGTCATTTTCAAATTCGGGGTCACGACCCTTGGGTGGGTTGCGGACGGGTGTTGGGAGGGTCGCGGAGCCATCCCACGCGACGTTCTCAATCGTGGGAATTAGTGCGCAGTAGCCGAAGCAATCGGCTTTTAAAAATGACTGCCATGACGGCTTTCAGAATGCGGGCCCGCTGTGCATGCATGTCCGCTCATCAGTGCACAGGCCTGGAGTCCAGCGAGAAACACCGCATCCCCTTGATGTCAGCGCGCTGACCCAGGAGAAGATTTTTAAAAAAAAATTGAATTCAGTCTTGTCTGAAGCGGCAGAGAGCAAATCACGTGCCCTGAACCCTGACATCACGTGCTCTGGGAGCAATTGGGATTCCTCCATTTTATCAGCAACAAACAAGCAATACGAGAGTAAAATTTGAAATGGATAATTTTCTAATAAGAAAGAGAGGGCAAGATATACAAAGAGGCCAGCATCTCACAGTAAACCTGCTGGCGATAGTGGCTCAGGAGGATCCACACAGGCCAAAGCAGTGGTGATGTGAGCTTTTCAGGAGAGTCCACAACAGGACAAAGCAGTACTGGTGTGACCTCCAGGACCTCTGATGAACAACACATACAGAAATGTTACATTGAATGACAAAGCAAGCAAGATCATTAGGACCGAGCAGGCTCACCTGTTGCATTAAAAGTAAGCAAAAATGGTGGGTAACAAAGTTTAGGCAGCGTATGTCGCGAAAGCCGGCTGGCATGGGTCTCGAAGATTGGCTGGTTGGTAAAAATGGGTTCCCAGGGAAAAAAATTGGAAAAACACTGCCATATAACATGATGGAAGATGTCCTCAGTGCGAAGAACGGGGCTTTTATACGGTAGCGACCACTGCTAACAGCCCATTCCATCAATTTCCTGATGCGTGAAAGTAGGATCCTGAGGGCAGTCATGGATAGGTGCATCTACATGAGGTGGATCGGTGAGTAGAAGTGAAAAAGATTTTCCCTCTTGTTGGTTTTCTCACCACCTGCCACAAGCCTAGTAGTGGTGCTACCAAGCTACTCCTAGAGATGAATATTTCATCCCATCCAAAGTATAATTTGTGTCCTTACTATCAGTGCATTTACCAAGTAGTGTTCAGCTTGGAAGAGCACTGATTCATCAGTTGAGGCATGGCTGAGGCATAGCGGTAGACAACTAGACCTATATATGACCTGATACCATGAGATTTCAGTGTGTGGAATCAATATCGGGGTTCCTTGGGCTCACTACCTTCCGACTATGCTGCCTTTACTGATGTGTCTCCCTTGTCGATAGGATCCAAGGGTTGTGATGGAGGAGTCTGGCATATTGGCTGAATGGTCTGATTCTTGTCACTATGACTATTGCTAGACTAGTCTGTGGCCAGCTCTCCATTTCTTGGCCTATGCCTCAGGTGATAGGGAGAGCTTTTAGGGCCTTTGTTATGAATCAAACCTAAGCCTCGATCAATGCAGGGTAGTCTGTCCGGTTTTATTCTTATACTTGTAGTGGTTTAGAGCAACTAAGTGACTCACAAGTCCATTTCAGGGGGCAGTCAACTTTATTGCACTGGGTTTGGAATCACATATAAGAAGTAAGTGCAGAAAATTCTTTCTTGAAAATTAGATTTCTGTTTATCTTTCATGGGCTTTGTGCATCTCTGGCAAGGTCGGTATCTGTTCCTCATCCCTAATTATCGTGAGAGGTTATTGGTAAATTACCTTCTTGAATCACTGCAACCTATCTGTTGTAGATATGCCCCCAGTTCTTCTGGAAAGAATTTCCAGGATTTTGACCGAGCAACAGTGAAAGAACTGTGATATAATTCCAAGCCAGCATGGTGTGTAGCTTGGAGGAGAACTTGCAGACTGTGGAATTCCAATGCACGGAACTCCAATGTGCCTAGTCATAGAAATCCCAGGTAGTGGAAGTGCTGACAAAGATGATTTGGCGAGTTGATGCACACTTGTGCCAGTAGTGGAGTTGGTAAATTTTTGCGGTGGTGATCTAATGCCAACCAAGTGGATTACTTTGTCCTAGATTGTGCCGAGCTTCTTGTTTGTTCTAATGCCCTGGGTTAGTGTGTGGTCGATTACAGCCCCACAGACCCCGAAGTCCCAAGACGAATGAATTAATCAATAATTCGGATAGAGTTTCTGAGATCTTTGTCCCTTGACTGCTCCAATGACTTGCGGCCGCCAGATTTGTAAGTGAAACACGACAACTGTTTATTTATAATGAAAATAGAGATAAAATATGCAATACTTACAATAGACTAACGGCCAGCTAATCTACTACTCCCCCGTTTACCATCCCAACCTCTACCCAAACACACACAAGACAGACACACACAGGGCGAGAGGTTAAAAAGAATAGGAATTAAAATATGAAATGGAAAATGGGTGCCCTTGGTTTGGCTGTTGAAGTCGTTGTAGCAGTAGGCTGTCTTTCCAGGACTTGGATTATGTGAAACTACTGGTTGGATTGCTAAGGAGGATGTTCCGGCAGTGACATTCAGCCAGAACTCCCAGGCTATCATTTTTTTACGGAGTGTTTTATTGAGAATTTCATTTATAAAAGAGCATATGATATCAACATGACAACAAACAAACAAAAATGAAAGGATCTTTCCAGAGTGCAATGACAGTGCATTTGTACAGGTGTGGTGGCCCCTCTTTGCGAGACCCCGGTTAACATCCGCCACCGCCGCGTAGCTTTGCCCCCCCCCCCCCCCCCCCCATCCTCATTCTCGGCACTGAACAGTATTGGGAGGAGGGGGGGCTTGTTCAGCGCTAACCTGATGCAGTTTGCTCTCGCAGTTGCAGTCGTTTCCGCTAACGCTCGTGCCGTTTGTCCTTTCCAGTTCCCCTTTCCTGTGTTTCTCCCCTTGATGTCCCCCACACCCCTAGTTTCTTCCATTGTCTGTTTGGTTTCTCCCTCCCCCTTTTGCTTACTGGTTGCTGGTCATGAACAGATCTTGAAACAGGCTGGTGAATCGCCTCCACGCATTGTGGAAGCCTTGCTCTGATCCCTGGATGGTATATTGTACTTTCTCCAATTTGAAGAACTCTGCTAGATTTGGCAGCCAATATGCGGCCTTGGGTGATGCTGCCAATTACAAGCTGAGCAGGCGATCAAGGAGGCAAAGGCTAGGGCGTATGCTCCCTCCCCATAAAGAGCTCTGGCTGCTCTGGTACCCCAAAGAGCACACAAAATTAGTGGGCACTGCTCCACCCTCGCACCCCACAACCTTGGAAATGGTTTTGAAGCAGATCATCCGGTACTCAACAAGCCTGGGCAAGACCAGAACCTGTGGGTATAGTTGGTCGGGCCTCCCTGGCACTGTTACATTTGGCCTCCACCTCTGCAAAGAACCTGCTCATTCTTGTTGTGGTTGAGTGCACTCTGTGTCCTACCTTTAGCTGCTTCACGCTCAACCCTGCGCTTGTGGAGTTGGAATTCGCCCTGTGCAGTGCCTCGATCCAGAGTCCTCCCCCTAGTTTCCATGCCTAGTTTCTGGATTTCCACAGAAACTTCATTGCAATGTTAATGTAAGCCTACTTGTGACAAGAATAAAGATTATTATCCTTCTATTTCTCCTGTGTCGTGGATGTACGTACCTGTTCTAGTATCCATCCGTACATGACAATGCAGTTGTTGTTCCCCCGTTCACCCGCGGTCAGATGCCTGTCACATAGTGAGTGTCCTGGTATCTCGAGGAAGTTTCTGATTTGTCTGTATCTTAGCTCATTCCCTTTTGGAAGTTCCCCCAGGGTCGCTACTCTGCCATCCAAATATAGGTCCCCTAACGTCAGTGTCCCTTTATCGTGTCTCTGTCTTTTGAAGGAGGCATCCATCGTCATGAGGATGAATCTATGGTTTTTGCATCTTACCCCATTCTATCCCTGGTGCCTTGATCCATCCCCGTACCCTTTCTGCGTTGGGAGCCCAGAGGTAGAACTGGAGGTTCGGGAGGGCCAAGTCCCCATGTTTCTTCTTCTCTGTAGCACCTTTTTCCTGAGATCCCCCTCTCCCACCCCCCCAAAAAGAAACAAGTGTCATGATTACTTAATAATAATAATAGCTTATTGTCACAAGAAGGCTTCAATGAAGTTACTGTAAAAAGCCCTTAGTCGCCACATTCCAGCACCTGTTCGGGGAGGCTGGTACGGGAATTGAACCGGCGCTGCATGGCATTGTTATGCATTACAAGCCAGCTATTTAGCCCAATGTGCTAAACCAACCCCGTTGTCAACTTCGATAAAGAAAAAGTACCTGGGGTGAAGATCGGAAGGAATCTGAACAGAAATGGAACCTGGGCAGCACATTCATCTTGATCATCTGCGCTCCCCCATAGATCCCGATTTACCACCTCTGGCAAACTTGTTAGGTTCCATTTATGAATCCGTGTCCAGTCGTGGGCTATTTGGACCTCCGGGTATTGGAATTTGGTCTGGGCCGGTTTGAACGACAACTTCCCAGCTCTGCTTACTCCCACTCCCCCACCGCGGGTTCACAGGAAAGATTTTCCTCTTGCTCAGATTACGTTTGTGACCTGAGAGAGCTCCCTTACGGGTTCAATTATTGCTCCCATGCTGGCCAGTGGATTTGAGACATAGAGGAGCAAGCCATCCATGTAGAGTGAGACTCCATGCTCTCTGTCTCCCCTTTGAATGCCTTTCCACTCCTCCGTTGATGTAAGAGTGAAAGCCAGTGGCTCGATTGCCAGGACAAATAGCAGTACTAATAAGGGGCATCCCTGTCTCATACTTCTGTGCAGCCGGACATATCCAGAGCTGGTGATGCTTGTCCATACACTCGCCCATGTGAGTGCTGTACAATGTTTTCACGAGGTGAACCCTGGTCTGAACGCAAACCGTTGCTGTACCTCTGTGAGGTACCTCCATTCGATCCTGTCGAAGGTCTTCTATATAGAACATAGAACAGAGAAAAATACAGCACAGAACCCGGCCCACAATGTTGTGCCAATCTTTTGTCCTAGATTAAGAACAAATTAATCTACACCCCATCATTCTACCATGATCCATGTACCTATCCAATAGCTGCTTGAAGGTCCCTAATGTTTCCGACTCAACTACTTCCACAGGCAGTGCATTCCATGCCCCCACTACTCTCTGGGTAAAGAACCTACCTCTGACATCCCCCCTATATCTTCCACCATTCACCTTAAATTTATGTCCCCTTGTAATGGTTTCTATGTCTAGGGAGATGATCACCTCTGGTGTCTCTGTTCCGGGTTGGCCCGTGCTCACGTTCAGCAGGCACCTGATGTTTGCTGTCTGTCCTTGACAAAGCCTGCCTGATCCTCTGCGACTACCTCTGGCACACAACTCTCCAGTAGCCTTGCAAAGGCATTTGCCAGTACTTTGCCGTCAGTGTTTAGGAGTGAGAAGGGTCTGTATGATCTGCACTCCATCGGGTCTTTCTCCATTTTTGGGATCAATGATAACGAAGCCTGGACCAGCATAGGCGACAGGTTCCTCTCGATTGCTAATAATTGAACCATTTCCCGCAGGTTTGGGGCAAGTGCTGGCACAATGCTTGGAGAAAAGTCTGCCGGGAACCCATCTGGGCCCGGTGCTTTCCCCGACTGCATGAAGTTGATACTCTTTGTGGCTTCGCCCAGTTCTTATTGGTGCCTCCAGACCTTCCTCTTTTCCTCCCCACTGCTGGTAAATGCAGTCTATTGAGGAACCACTTCACCTTCACCTCCGGGGGCTCGGCGGTGTACAGCTCTCGGATAGAAAGTCGCAAAGGCCGCATTGATTTGCCATTCCTTTCCTTCACCTGCGCTATTTCCCTCGTGGCTGCCTGCTTTCTCATCTGCATGCTACTATTTTCCCTTAACACCGCCTTCAGTGCCTCCCAGAATGTGGAGGGTGAGACCTCCCCATTCGGGTTGCAGGTGACATTCTCTCATCAAAACCCTTGACGGTGAGGAGGGCTGTGTCCAGCTCCATGGGGGCGTTGGGTCTAGTCCGTCTCCAACCTCTCATCCACATAGTGTGTTGCATGGTCCGAGATTACTATTGCAGAGTATTCCACCCCTCCCAACCCTGGAAGCACCAATTTCCCCACTACAAAGAAGTCAATTCTGGTGCAAACTCTGTCGACCTGGGAGAAAAAGGAGAACTCTTCTTCCCTTTGGTGTGTGAAAGTGCATCGATCCACCACCACCTGCTCCAGAAAGGCGCTCATTTCTCGCGCCATGGCCGATTGTTTCCCCGATTTGGGCCTGGATCTGTCTGCCCTTGGGTCTTGTACACAGTCACCCCATATGAGGAGTCAGTGGGAGTCTATGTTGGGGATTTCTGCCATGGTCTTTGTTACAATGTCTGCTTTGTTCCAGTTGGGGGAGTACACATTTATCAGTACCACCGGTGCCCGTTCCTGGATAACACTAACCATTACATATCACACCCCGCTGGGTCCATCACCATCTTTGTTGCTGTGAATGTGATCCTCTTATTGAACAGCATAGCCATTCCCCTAGCCCTCGTCCCATAGTACACTTGATATGTTTGTCCTGCACAGCTTTTTCTTGCCTTCAGTCAGTCCTTCTCCCTCAGGTGCATCTCTTGGAGGAAGACTAAATCGGCCCTCAGACTTTTCAGATGGGCAAATACTCTGGATCCTTTCATTGAGCCATTGCCAGGCGACTATTCTCATTGGGGGTTTCTGCCGCCCGCCCCCCCTCCTGTGGGGTCAGCCATACTCACCATGTGGATGTGTCCCTGCACTCCAGGGTTTTCCTGTGTTTGGGAGCCATACAAGATGACCTTGGTTTCTTTGTTCCAGCCATCGACATATGCGACCTGTTACAACCAGCGTTCTCACCCCTCCCCTGGCCTGTCTCAAACCTGCTGTGCAGAGAGATAGGTCTTTACTCTGGACCTTCAGAAAAAATCCATCAGGTGTGAGAAAGAAATCAGAGCTGTGACCCTCGAGCTTCTGTTGAAAACAAAACTAAAACTGGAAACACAAGATCACAGAGGCAGCAACATTCCAATCAGCATAGATTATCAGCTGAGCTCCAGCATTCTGAAACACCTCATTGGCCGCCAGCCAAGTCCATCAAGCTCCATCACACTCTTCACTTGTGCCGTGTCAATGTGTACAAGCTTTGGGCCGTCAGGAGATGAGTTACCAGTTAAAAAATTTGCAGGCTCTGACCTGCTCTTGTAGTCCTAAAACTGCCGTAGCTACGTTTTGGTCAGTGGTAAAATCCAGGATGTTGATAGTAGACTGTTCAGTGATGGTAGTGCCACTGAATATAAAGAGGCCCAGGGGCAACCTAATTTGAGCATCAGTGAGCAGGTATTGCTGTGTTTGTGCTGCTTGATACTTCTGTTAGTGATACTTTCCATCACTTTGCTTAGTCGACTAACGGGGTGGTAATTGGCCAGATTGGATTTGTCCTGCTTTTGTAGACAGAACATGCCAGGGCAGTTTTCCACACTATTGAGTAGATGCCAGTGTGTTAGCCGTGCAGGGGCAGCTAGGGGTGCAGCTAGTTCTGAAGCAGAGGTCTTCAGCCTTACCACCGAGTTGTTCTCATGGCCCATAGCTTTTTCTGTATTCAGTGCCTTCAATTGATTCTTGATATCCACAATCTGTTCATTACATGATCCACTATTATTGATAATATTGCAGAATTGCCAACCACTGTGGTAGGATTTTAAATCGTGTCTCCAGATCATTGGTCTAGTACAGTAACATAACTAATATGCAACTGTTCCTGGGAACTGGGCCACAGAGAAGTGTTGGACAACCGTGTATCCTCCTTTGCTTGTGATATTCAAATATATTAATTGCTCTAAATAACGCATACTAGAAATTAGATGCAGATCCAAATGTCAATAAATATAAGTTAGAGATTAAAAAGATTTGATTTCTAACTTTAGCCCACTTCTGGTGAGAGGTCACAGGCTGAAACGCAAACTCCACAGGCGCTGCGTCTTTGTTTGTCAAGTACCCTGTAGCTAGAGAAGTGTAATCATGGTAAGGATCGAATATGACCACAACAATCCTAACCTTTCTACAGTAGAATGACATGATATAATTTGGTTATTTCTCTGCTGAATGTCGACATACTCTTTTTCTATTCTTTATGTTTCTAGATCCCATTAAAACTTCACAGGGCTCTCTGTCACTAAAGGCATACAGACTGACTCCAAAATTAATGGACGTTTGTAAGGAGAAAGACTTCACTCCTGAAGGGTAAGTTTGTCCGCAAGGAAAATTTAAAAAGTGTATTGCCAAAATTTAGCACTGGAAGCCTGCGTTTTGGACCTGGAACGGCGGCTGGGGGCTCACTGGAGCATCTGTGAGGTGAACAGTATCATGGATAGCACATATAGAGAAGTGCTCACACCGCTAAGACTCCACAGGCAAGAAAAGAATGGGTGACCACCAGGCAGAGCAAGAGGATTTGGCAGGTGGAGCAGAGATCACCTGTGGCTACTGCGCTGCAAATCGGGACCTTCTGAAGGGGGGAGGATGAACAGCCCGTGGTCATGGTACATGTTGGTACAAACAACATAGGTTAAAAAAAGGGATGAGGTCTAAAAGCAGAATATAGGAAATTAGGAAGTAAGTTGAAAAGTAGGACATCAAAGGTCATGATTTCAGGGTTACTACCAATGCCACGTGCTAGCTGAAGAGATTGTGTGAGGGGGAGAGTTTCAGATTCCTGTGACATTGAGACCGATTCTGACGGGGGTGGGACCAGTATAAACTGGATGGGTTAAACCTGGGCAGGACCGCGACTAATGTCCTATGGGGAGAATTTGCTAGAGTAGTTGGGGTGGGTTCAAACAAAAATGGCAGGAGGATGGGAACCTATGCAAGGAGTCAGGGGAGGGGGAAACATGGAGAAGAACAAAATAAATAAAAGGGGAATAATAAAAGTGATGGGCAGAGAATTCAAGGGCCAGAATCAAATAGGGCCACAGTGAACAATAACAGGAACGGGATAAGGAATGTTAAAAAGACAAGCCTTAAGGCTTTGTGCCTTAATGCATGGAGCATTTATAATAAGTGAATGAATTAATCGCAGAAATGGACATAAACTGGTATGATATAGTTAGGATTACAGAGGCATGGCTGCAGGGTGACCAGGGATGGCAATTGAACATCCTGGGGTATTCAGTATTTAGGAAGGACAGGCACAAAGGAAAAGGTAGTGGGGTTGCATTGCTGGTTAAAGAGGAAATTAAAGCAATAGCGAGGAAGAACCTTAGTTCCAACAATGTTGAATCTGTATGGCTGGAGCTGAGAAACACCAAGGGGCCAAAACCTTTAGTGGGAGTTGTACATAGATCCCCAAACTATAGTGGTGATGTTGGAAATTGCATTAAACAGAATATTAGATATGCATGCGATAAAGGAACATCTGTAATTATGGGAGACTTTAATCTGCACATAGATTGGGCAAATCAAATTAGTCTCAATACCATATAGGGGGAATTCCTGAAGTGTATACAAGATGGTTTTCTGGACCAATATGTTAAGGAACCAACTAGAGAACAGATGCAATAGGAAAGGGGTAATTGGCAATCTAATTGTGTGAGGAACTTTGGGATGAGTGACCTTAATATAATAGAATTCTTCATCAAGATTGAGAGCGATGTAATTGATTCTGAGACTGTGTCTTGAATCTAAAAAAAATACGATGGTTTGAGATTGCTATGATGGATATGGGAACGTTATTTAAAAGGATGATAGTGGATAGGCAATGGCAAACAATCAAAAAGTGCACAGGTGAACTGCAAAATTCGTTCATTCTTGTCTGGCACAAAATTAAAATTGGAAAGGTGGCCATACCGTGGCTTCCAAGAGAAATTAGAGGTAGTATTAGATCCAAGGAAGAGGCATACAAATTGGCCAGAAAAAACAGCAGACCTGAGGATTGGAGTTAGTTTAGAATTCAGCAAAGGAGGGCAAAGGGACTGATTAAGAACGGGAAAATGGAGTGCAATAGAAGCTTGCAGGAAGGTTAAAAACTCTCTGATGGGAGTTATGTACAGGCCCCCGAGCAGTAGTCAGGATGTGGGGCAGAAAATAAATCAGGAGATAGAGAAAGCATGTAAAAAAGGCAATATCACAATAACCATGGGCGACTTCAATATGTAGGTGGACTGGGAAAATCGAGTTGGTGGTGGATCCCAAGAAAAGGAATTTGTGGAATGTTTAGGAGATGCTTTTCTGGAGCAGCTTGTGGGAGAGCCCACTTGGGAACAGGCAATTCTGGATTTGGTGATGTGTAATGAGGCAGACTTAATTAGGGATCTTAAGGTGAAGGAACCACAATATGATAGAATTTACCCTGCAGTTTGAGAGGGAGAAGCTGGAATCAGATGTAACGGTATTACAATTAAATAAGGGTAACTACAAAGACATGAGGGAGGAGCTGGCCAGAGTTGATTGGAAAAGGAGCCTAGCAGGTAAGGCTGGAACAGCAATGGCAGGAGTTTTTGGGGGTTATTCGGGGGGCACAGCAAGAATTCATCCCAAGGAGGTGGAAACATGCTAAGGGGAGAACAAGACATCGTTGGTTGATGAGGGAAGCCGAGGACAGCATAAAAGAAAAAGCATACAAAGTGGTGAGGATTAGTGAGAAGCCAGAAGATTGGGAAGCCATTAAAAGCAAGCAGAGGACAACTAAAAAAGCAATAACGGGAGAGAAGATGAAATATGAGTGCAAGGTAGCTAGTAATATTAAAGAAGATAAGAGAAGTTTTTTTTACAATATATATAAAAGCTAAGTGAGGGGCAAAAATTAGACATTGGACCACTGGAAAATGTGGCTGGAGAAGTAATAATAGGAAACAAAGAAATTACAGATGAACTGAATAGTTACTTTGCATCAGTCTTCACGGTGGAAGACACCAGTGGGATGCCAGAGCTCCAGGAGAATCGGGGCAGAGGTGAGTACAGTGGCCATCACCAAGGAGAAGGTTCTGGGGAGACAGAAAGGTCTGAAGGTGGATAAGTCACCTGGACCGGATGGACTACACCCCAGGGTCTTAAAAGAGATAGCTGAGGAGATTGTGGAGGCATTGGTGGTGATCTTTCAGGAATCACTGGAGGCAGGAAGGGTCCCAGAGGACTGGAAAGTGGCTAATGTAACACCGCTGTTTATAAAGGGAGGGAGGCAGAAGACAGGAAATTACAGGCCGATTGGCCTGACTTCGGTCATTGGTAAGATTTTAGAGTCCGTTATTAAAGATGAGATCGCAGAGACCATGGAAGTGCATGATAATATAGGACTGAGTCAGCACGGCTTTATCAAAGGGAGGCCATGTCTGACAAATCTGTTAGAGTTCTTTGAGGAGGTAACAAGGAAGTTAGACAAAGGAGAACCAGTGGCCGTGATTTATTTAGATTTCCAGAAGGCCTTTGACAAGGTGCCGCATAGGAGATTGTTAAATAAGTTAAGAACCCTTAACTAAATGGGGAAATGCTTAGGAAATGAGAAGCACAAAGGGACTTGGGAGTCCTTGTTCACAATTTTCTTAAGGTTAACGTGCAGGTTCAGTAGGCAGTTAAGAAGGCAAATGCAATGTTAGCATTCATATCAAGCGGGCTAGAATATAAGACCTGGGATGCACTTCTGAGGCCGTATAAGGCTCTGGTCAGACCCCATTTGAGTATTGTGAGCAGTTTTGGGCCCTGCATCTAAGGAAAGCACGGTAGCATTGTGGATAGCACAATCGCTTCACAGCTCCAGGGTCCCAGGTTCGATTCCGGCTTGGGTCACTGTCTGTGCGGAGTCTGCACTTCCTCCCCGTGTGTGTGTGGGTTTCCTCCGGGTGCTCCGGTTTCCTCCCACAGTCCAAAGATGTGCAGGTTAGGTGGATTGGCCATGATAAATTGCCCTTAGTGTCCAAAATTGCTCTTAGTGTTGGGTGGGGTTACTGGGTTATGGGGATAGGGTGGAGGTGTTGACCTTCGGTAGTGTGCTCTTTCCAAGAGCTGGTGCAGACTCAATGGGCCGAATGGCCTCCTTCTGCACTATAAATTCTATGATTCTATGAAAGATGTGCTGGCCTTGGAAAGGGTCCAGAGGAGGTTCACAAGAATGATCCCTGGAATGAACAGCTTGTCGTATGAGGAACGATTGAGGACTCTGGATCTGTACTCGGTGTTTAGAAGGATGAAGGGGGATTTTATGGAAGCTTACATGATACTGCGAGGCCTGGATAGAGTGGATGTGGAGAGGATGTTTCAAGTTGTAGGAAAAACTAGAACCAGAGGTCACAATCTCAGACTAAAGGGATGATCATGTAAAAACACAGATGAGGAGGAATTTCTTCAACCGGAGGGTGGTGAATCTGTGGAACTCTTTGCTGCTGACGGCTGTGGAGGCCAAATCACTGAGTGTCTTTAAGACAGAGATAGATAGGTTCTTGATTAAATGTGGATCAGGGGTTAGGGGGTGAAGGCAGGAGAATGGGGATGAGAAAAATATCAACCATGATTGAAAGGCGGAACAGACTCAATGGGCCGAATGGCCTCCTGCACTGTATGTTCTATGTACTGCTGGCTCACTGCACCAGGGATCTTGGTTCGATTCCAGCTGTGGGTCACTGGCTGTGTGGAGTTTGCACGTTCTCCCCGTGTCTGCATGGGTTTCTTCTGGGTGCTCCAGTTTCTTCCCACAGTCCAAAGATTGTACCGGTTAGATGGATTGGCCATGCTGAATTGCCCCTTTGTGTCCAAAAGGTTAGGTGGGGTTATTGGGTTATGGAGATATAGTGGGGCCTAGGCAGGGTGCTCTTTCAGACTCACTGGGCTGAATTGCCTCCTTTTGCACTGTCGGGATACTATGATTCTACGATGAAAAGGATTGCTGAAAACAAGTCCCTTACTGTCAGAAACAAGGGAAATAATAATGGGGAACAGAGAAATGGTTGAACAACTAAGTATATACTTTGGTTCTGTTTTCACAAATGGGGGCACAAAGAACATGCTAGAAATGTTGGGGAACACCGGGTTTAGTGAGAAGGAGAAGCTGAAGGAAAACAGTATTAGTAGGGAAATGGCATTGGGGAAATTGATGGGTTTGAGGACCAATAAATCTCCAGGGTCTGATATCCCAGAGTATTTTGGAAGTGGCCTTAGAAATAGTGGATGTAGTGCAGTCATCTTCCAAAATTCTATAGACTCTGGAGCAGTTCCTTACAGATTGGAGGATAGCTAATGTCCCCTACTATTTAAAAAGGGATGTAGGGAGTAAACATGGAATTATAGACCAGTCAGCCTGACGTCAGTTGTCTACTTTAAATTATTTAATAGCAGAGCACTTGGGAAACAGTGGAAGGATCAGACAGTCAGCATGGATTTACGAAAGGGAAATTATGCTTGACAAATCTACCTCTTCAAGGATGTGACTAGCAGAGTTGACGAGGGTGAGTCAGTGGATGTGGTTTATTTGGACTTTCAGAAGTCTTTCGACAAAGTCCGATATAGCGTGCAAAATTGAAGAGCATAGGATTGGGGGTAGTGTCATGAGATGGATCGAAAACTGGTTGGCAGACAGGAAACAAAGAGTAGAAAGAAGTGGGCCTTTTTCCATCTGGCAGGAAGTGATGAAAGGGGTAGTGGAGAGATCAGTGCTGGGACCCCAGCTATTCACAACATATATATATTAATGATTTAGATAAGGAAATTAACAGTAATATCTTCAAATTTGAAGATGACACAACGCTGAGTGGGAGGGAGAGCTGTGAGGAGGATGCAGAGATCCTTCAGTGTGATTTGGACAAGTTGAGTTAAGTGGGCAAATGCATGGCAGATGCAGTACAATGTGGATAAATGTGAGGTAACCACTTTGGTAGCAAAAATAGGAAGGCAGAATATTAGATGAATGGCCTTAGATTGAGAGAGGGGAATGTGCAATGAGACCTGGGTGTACTTGTACACCAGTCGCTGAAAGAAGGCATGCAGTTGCAGCATGCGGTAAAGAAGGCAAATTGTATGTTGATCTTCATAGCAAGAGGATTCGAGTACAGGAGCAGGGCAGTCTTGCTGCAGTTATGCCGAACCTTCATAAGAACACACCTGGAATATTGTGTGCAGTTTTGGTCTCCTTATCTGAGGAGAGATGTTCTAGCTATATTGGGAGTGCAGCAAACGTGTACCAAACTGATTCCTGGGAGGGCAGGACTGATGTATGAGGACAGATTGAGACTGTTAGGATTATATTTGCTCGAGTAGAATGAGGCGGTTTCTCATAGAAACCCATAAAATTTTAATTTGACGATATGGGTAGATGTAGGAAGGATGTTTCCGATGGCGTGGGAGTCCAGAACCAGGGGTCACATTCTAAGGATACATGGTAAACCATTTAAGACTTAGATTTCTTCACCCAGAGAGTGGTGAGCCTATGTAATTCTCTACCACAGAAAGTAGCTAAGGCCAAAACATTGTATGTTTTCAAGAAGGAGTTAAATATAGCACTTGGGGCTAAAGGGATCAAAGGATGTAGGGGGGAACAGCAGGAACCGCTTACTGAGTTGGATGATGAAACCATGATTGTAATGAATGGCAGAACAGGCTCAAAAAGGCAGCACAGTGGTTTGCATTGCTGCTTCACAGTGCCAGGGACCCAGTTCAGTTCTGGCCTTGGGTGACTGTCTGTTTGGAGTTTGAACTTCCTCATCATATCTGTGTGGATTTCTTTCGAGTGCTCCGGTTTTCCCCCACAGCCCAGCAAAGTGCAGGTTAAGTGGATTGGCCATGCAAAAATGGCCCTTGGTGTCCAAAGATGTGCAGGTTAGGAGGGATTATGAGGATAGGGCGGGGAAGTAGGCCTAGGTAGGGTGCTGTTTCAGAGGGTTGGTGCTGGCTCGATAGGCTGAATGGCCTCCGCCTCACTGTAGGAATTCTATTGTTCTATTCTGTGGCCTCCTCCTATTTTCTTTGTTTCTATGGTTTTATGAACCATGAAAAAATATCCTTATTTAAATTTTTTAAATTAAGGGGCAATTTAGCTTTGCCAATCCACCAACCCTGCACGTCTTTAGGTTGTGGGGGTGAGACCCACGTAGACACCTGGAGTCACGGATGGTGACCCGGGATCGAACCTAGGTCCTCGGCACTGTGAGGCAGTTGTGCTCAACCATTGCGCCACCGTGCCACCTACTTTTTAAAAAGTTTTTTTTTCCATGGAAAACATATCCTGATATATTGAAAAGCCTGTGATCTCTGGATTCAAGTGCTGTAGTTTTATTATCTGCTTTCTTCATTTACAATTTATGCTGCTTTTTACCATTTTTCATCAGATTTAAACACCAACTTAAATGCTGGTTCTCTATTTTCCACAGATCTGCCAAACTTAAAAATGTTGTGATAACTTCTATTTGTAGCTATCCGTGTTATGAAAATAATTAAACAATTCATGTCAACCACTACTGTCACCCCTCCTCAAATACTACAGTGCAGTAGATTAAATCATTAACAGTTAAAGCATTCTTATCTAATCTGCAAATTGTTGAAAGACATGTACTCTATCTAACCTTTGGGGCATGAAGAAAGGCATTTGTACCGCAAAACCTTCTTTTTGTCTTAAGTTGCTCGCAATTTAAATAGTGTGACTTACTTTGTATGTACTTCAGCAGAATATATAAAGCTGCAATAGGCCGTAAGCATTACAATAAAAATAAAAATATTGTCAATAATTGATAAAAAGAAAATCAAGTGTAGAAACTTCCTGCTACCTCACCAGGTCTAATGCATCTAACTTCTCAGGCTAAAAACATTGCATTTGTGCAGTGCCATCCTTTTAAATATAAGCAGCTTCTCGCACAGTTCATAGTTCAGTGACTGTCAGTGGAGCTGATTTGAAGAGAAATCTGTATCCACTGGATTTAGAATATACCATATTGAGATATATTAAAATATGCATTTAAATTACATTTTGCTCATCCATTTGTAAATTAAATCATTTGTAAACGCTTTCTAATAGTAAGTTTTTGATTTTTTTCAAAGTTATTCATGCTGTAACATTCGATATTTCAGTTTATTTTAATACATAGCTTTAATCAATCAGTATGGTATTGGTGCATTCTTAATCTTAGCACAACTGAAGAATTCGCAAATTAAATGTATCCTTTCACAAATCTTTTATGGTTAATCCTGATCAAATTGGAAGTTGTGTACACAATTGCTTCACAACAGAATGCCTCACAGATACAAGAATACTGCTTAATCCATCCAAGCTTTTTTGACTGAATAGTTCATTCTTGAAACCTCCTAATTTCGCTACTTGAGTAAGTATTTATCTGATTTCATCAAGCATGAGCGGAACTGGGGCAAGAATTTCTCAATTTTTAACTAAATCGCAAGCTGTGAAGCCTCGAGAATAAATGTAACTGAAATAGTTTGTTTCGCCAGTGCACTGGTTATGTGCGAGACACAAATAGTTAACTACTGGTACTTAATTTACAAAACAAAATTGGAAATAGTTTCTTTAGGCTTGCCAGGTCCAAATAATTAGTATATATTCTTGTATTTCAACATATGTTTTAAAGTCATCAACTTTGCACTGTGATCAGATCACAATTTTGGGCTATCTCAAAGCTTTGAATTAGATTTAGTGTGACTTGTAAACTGGGTGGGGTTTTTTCTTAAGTAGGTAATTAACAGAATCCAAAACTTTTAGGGATGTGTAGATTTCCTCCTGTATTGCGAAAAAAAATTCCAGCACGGTGTCCATTTGTACGTTGCATTACACAGCACTGAAGCAGACCATTTAGATCTGCTGCAAGTGTTTCTGCCAACGTGAGCCTCCCTCAACATATTCTCAATTATTTTCTCCCTCATGTATTTGTCTCACATCTTCTTAAATGCATCTACGCTAATTGTCTCAACTGCTCTGTGTGGTAGTGGGTTTCATATTCTTATCAGTTAAGAGGTTTCTGCTGAATTCCTTGTTGGATTAATTAGTGACGATATTGTATTTATGGCCCCGAGCTTTAGACCACAAAAGGAAACATCTTCTTCACATCTATTCTAGTGAATCTCTTTGTAAATTTTAAAGAGCATTATCAGATCACCTCTCAGGCTTATCTTTTCGAGAGTAAAGAACCGTAGTCTTTTCTGATAGTTATACTCTCACAGTCTTGGTATGTTCCTTCTCAATTTTGTTTTCACTTCCTCTGTGCACCATACTCTTTGTAATCTAACCAGACTTAAATATAATTTTAACCATTACCTTTCTGTTTTGGATTCTTGTAAATTATGTAAAATCTTTTGAGTTTAATTTATGTTCATCAGGGGTGTTAAATGAAGGCTCGAGACCAGTTGGACAATGGTAGCAATATCTGGATATAGCCAATAGAATCATTAATTTTATAAAATTTCATGTTGCAGCTGTACAAAACTCTGATGCAGCCGCATTTGTAGTATTGCGTCCAGTTCTGGTTGCCACATTATAGGAAGGATGTGGAAGCATTGGAAAGGGTGCAGAGGAGATTTACCAGGATGTTGCCTGGTATGGAGGGAAGATCTTATGAGGAACTTGAGGCTGTTTTCGTTAGAGAGAAGAAGGTTAAGGAATGACTTAATAGAGGCATACAAGATGATCAGAGGATTAGATAGGGTGGACAGTGAGAGCCTTTTTCCTCGGATGGTGATGGCTAGAACGAGGGGACATAGCTCTAAATTGAGGGGAGATAGATATAGGACAGATGACAGAGGTAGGTTCTTTACTCGGAGAGTAGTAGGGGCGTGGAATGCCCTGCCTGCAACAGTAGTGGAGTTGCCAACATTAAGGGCATTTAAATGGTCATTGGATAAACATATGGATGATAATGGAATAGTGTAGCTGGGCTTTAGATTGGTTTCACAGGTCGGCGCAACATCGAGGGCCGAAAGGCGCTGTAATGTTCTATAAAATTCACGAGATGCTGAAGGAACGAAGGGGTAAAAATAGTAACACAATACAGGAGAAATCTACACATCCCCAAAAGTTTTGGATTCTGTTAATTACCTACTTAATTACTTCAGAGTTACATATTTTTTGTATGAATGGCTGTTGATAGCGGAACTGATCTTCTGACCTCACCGCGTGGAACCTTAAGGACTCATAACAAAACTGAAATTAATGGGAATCAGCTGGGAGACACTCTGGAGTCATACCTAGTACGAAGAAAGATGGTTATGGTTGTTGAAAGTCCTCTTGACGTTCAATGGCATTACCATCATCAAATCCCCCACTGTCAACATCTAGGAGTTAGAAACTGAACTGAGCCAGCCATATAAATACTGTCATTACAAGAGCAGGTCAGGCTGGTAATTCTGTAATGAGTAACTCGCCTTCTGGCTCCCCCAAGGCCAACTACAAGGCACAAGTCAGGAATGTCACGGCATACTCTCCATTGTCTGGATGAATGCAGCTCCAAGAACTCTTGTCAGAAGACAACGGTAATTTTAAATAAGCTGTATTTGTAGGTATTAGAAATAAAGTATAGCTTGAATTAGTTTTGTGCTTCTGTATTTGAAAGGGTTAAGGACTTCAATTTTGTTTAGATGCATACATGATAATGAAGGTTTATGACATGAAAGCAAACCAGGTTTAAAGGAAAAATAGGCTGTTGCTCAGCAACCAGGGCCACCCAAGCACAGAAACAGTTGGTTGTATCTCAGAGAGCAGAATTCCCAAAAGAAAGTCCTAAAAAGCAGGGAATGGGGACAAAAATAATCTCTCAGGAAGACAGTTAAATTACAGGAATAAAGAACAAGAAGTTGAAGAAAAAGCAGAGAAAGTGCTCTTGAGTTAAAAAAGACAGCTGCAAGAATCAGCTAGGTGAGAAGCCAGGCATCCGAGGTAAATCAATAGTATGTTGACATCTTAATACAGCCTGTGAGGCAGTCGTGTTCTGTTGGCTTGGCTGGGTACTTGAGAGATTGTGTGGAGACTTGAACACCCATGACAAACCAAGGCAGTGGAATACAGAAAGGAGAGTTAAAAATCCTGGGGGTAGATTCTTGGTGAAGGTATCCATCGGGGAGAAGGCATTATTTGGGGGACGATTTTGAGCATAGTCTTCAAGGGTGGAGGTTTGGAAACACCTGTGTGGAAGTCAGCGTTCCAGTGAGAGCAGTGGCTCACGGTGCGAAAAGCAGCTGGCGAGAGATTTGATGAGAAATCTACAAGTTGCATGGGTTGCCTATTGGTTTACAGGCACTATAATTACTGAGAACATTATAGTAAAAGATATATTTTGTAACTTATGTTATCCTTACAATCTGGAAACATCTGGAAAGATATAGGTGGAGTGAGGGAGTGTTGCATTAGAGTTAATTTTTTCAGATTCATTAAAAGTTTTATTCTTTCGTTAAAAATTTTCTACTTGGCATGCCAGTCCTACATTTATGTTAATCCACATCTCTAAACAGAAAAAAAGTTAGGATCTATCCAGCCAGGGGTCCGCTCTGAGACCTGACTGTCGAGCATAACAACAGCTGGAATTGGGATCATAACACTCAGGAAGCTTGACACCATCTAGGACAAAGTGTCCCACTTGACTGGCATGCCATCCCCCATCTTACAAATTCATTCTTGTACCACCTACAAGATGTACTGCAGCAACTCAGCAAGACTCCTGGAGCAACCTCCAAACTGGGCAAGAGCACAAATACAAGGGAACGCCACCTGCAAGTTTCCTCCAAGCAACACAACATCCTGATGCAAAACTGCATTCCTGTTCCCTCACTGTTGCTGGGTCAAAATTATGGAACTCCCTCGTAACTGCACTGTGGGTGTATCTACAACACCTGGATTGCAGCGGCAGATGGACATTAATTTCTGGTCTAGCCAATGATGCCTACAACCCGTGAAAGAAAGTAAATTAAATGTATTTGAGGTAATCGGAAAACTCGGAGCATTTTAATAAACATTAAATAAAATGAAGGATAATGACATTGTAGCCTTGGAGAAAACTTGTCTTAAGTCAGTGTAAGCCCCTGCTCTGTTCCACATTTTCAGGAGAGGTACGTAAAAGGCAAGGGTTAACCTAAATGAGGACCTCTTCAACATTTGTAGAAAGGAGAATTTTTATTGTTGGTGCTCAAACATATTCTTTCGGAATTGAGTTGAGAAATAATTAAAGAGGATATGTTACTATCTTGAATATATATATATATATATATATTATATATATATATATATGGATCACCAGTTAGTGGAAAGATAATTAGAATGCTGATTATGGGCAGTTTAGAGAGATTTGCTATAGTAACTGAGTTGGAATAAGGATGGGCACGACCTGTCCGAAATTAGATTAGGATAAGGCAAAACTTTTCGGTCAAATTGGGGGCATTTAGAACATAGAACATAGAACATAGAACGATACAGCGCAGTACAGGCCCTTCGGCCCTCGATGTTGCACCGACATGGAAAAAATCTAAAGGCCATCTAACCTACACTATGCCCTTATCATCCATATGCTTATCCAATAAATTTTTAAATGCCCTCAATGTTGGCGAGTTCACTACTGTTGCAGGTAGGGCATTCCACGGCCTCACCACTCTTTGCGTAAAAAACCCACCTCTGACCTCTGTCCTATATCTATTACCCCTCAATTTAAGGCTATGTCCCCTCGTGCTAGCCACCTCCATCCGCGGGAGAAGGCTCTCGCTGTCCACCCTATCTAACCCTCTGATCATTTTGTATGCCTCTATTAAGTCACCTCTTAACCTTCTTCTCTCTAACGAAAACAACCTCAAGTCCATCAGCCTTTCCTCATAAGATTTTCCCTCCATACCAGGCAACATCCTGGTAAATCTCCTCTGCACCCGTTCCAAAGCTTCCACGTCCTTCCTATAATGAGGCGACCAGAACTGTACGCAATACTCCAAATGCGGCCGTACTAGAGTTTTGTACAACTGCAACATGACCTCATGGCTCCGGAACTCAATCCCTCTACCAATAAAGGCCAACACACCATAGGCCTTCTTCACAACCCTATCAACCTGGGTGGCAACTTTCAGGGATCTATGTACATGGACACCGAGATCCCTCTGCTCATCCACACTACCAAGAATTTTACCATTAGCCAAATATTCCGCATTTCTGTTATTCTTTCCAAAGTGAATCACCTCACACTTCTCCACATTGAACTCCATTTGCCACCTCTCAGCCCAGCTCTGCAGCTTATCTATGTCCCTCTGTAACCTGCAACATCCTTCCGCACTGTCTACAACTCCACCGACTTTAGTGTCGTCTGCAAATTTACTCACCCATCCTTCTGCGCCCTCCTCTAGGTCATTTATAAAAATGACAAACAGCAACGGCCCCAGAACAGATCCTTGTGGTACGCCACTCGTAACTGAACTCCATTCTGAACATTTCCCATCAACTACCACTCTCTGTCTTCTTTCAACTAGCCAATTTCTGATCCACATCTCTAAATCACCCTCAATCCCCAGCCTCCGTATTTTCTGCAATAGCCGACCGTGGGGAACCTTATCAAACGCTTTACTGAAATCCATATACACCACATCAACTGCTCTACCCTCGTCTACCTGTTCAGTCACCTTCTCAAAGAACTCGATAAGGTTTGTGAGGCATGACCTACCCTTCACAAAACCATGCTGACTATCCCTAATCATGTTATTCCTATCTAGATGATTATAAATCGTATCTTTTATAATCCTCTCCAAGACTTTACCCACCACAGACGTTAGGCTCACCGGCCTATAGTTACCGGGGTTATCTCTACTCCCCTTCTTGAACAAAGGGACCACATTTGCTATCCTCCAGTCCTCTGGCACTATTCCTGTAGCCAATGATGACCTAAAAATCAAAGCCAAAGGCTCAGCAATCTCTTCCCTGGCTTCCCAGAGAATCCTAGGATAAATCCCATCCGGCCCCGGGGACTTATCTATTTTCACCTTGTCCAGAATTGCCAACACTTCTTCCCTACGCACCTCAATGCCATCTATTCTAATAGCCTGGGTCTCAGCATTCTCCTCCACAATATTATCTTTTTCTTGAGTGAATACTGACGAAAAGTATTCATTTAGTATCTCGCTTATCTCCTCAGCCTCCACACACAACTTCCCACCACTGTCCTTGACTGGCCCTACTCTTACCCTAGTCATTCTTTTATTCCTGACATACCTATAGAAAGCTTTTGGGTTTTCCTTGATCCTACCTGCCAAAGACTTCTCATGTCCCCTCCTTGCTCGTCTCAGCTCTCTCTTTAGATCCTTCCTTGCTTGCTTGTAACTATCAAGCGCCCCAACTGAAACTTCACGTCTCATCTTCACATAGGCCTCCTTCTTCCTCTTAACCAGAGATTCCACTTCTTTGGTAAACCACGGTTCCCTCGCTCGACCCCTTCCTCCCTGCCTGACTGGTACGTACTTATCAAGAACATGCAATAGCTGTTCCTTGAACAAGCTCCACATATCCAGTGTGCCCAACCCTTGCAGCCTACTTCTCCAACCAACACATCCTAAGTCATGTCTAATGGCATCATAATTGCCCTTCCCCCAGCTATAACTCTTGCCCTGCGGGGTATACTTATCCCTTTCCATCACTAACGTAAAGGTCACCGAATTGTGGTCACTGTTTCCAAAGTGCTCACCTACCTCCAGATCTAACACCTGGCCTGGTTCATTACCCAAAACCAAATCCAATGTGGCCTCGCCTCTTGTTGGCCTGTCAACATATTGTGTCAGGAAACCCTCCTGCACACATTGTACAAAGAATGACCCATCTAATGTACTCGAACTATATCTTTTCCAGTCAATATTTGGAAAGTTAAAGTCTCCCATAACAACTACCCTGTTACTTTCGCTCTTTTCCAGAATCATCTTCGCCATCCTTTCCTCTACATCCCTAGAACTATTAGGTGGCCTATAGAAAACTCCCAACAGGGTGAGCTCTCCTTTCCTGTTTCTAACCTCAGCCCATACTACCTCAGAAGAAGAGTCCCCATCTAGCATCCTTTCCGCCACCGTAATACTGTCCCTGACTAGCAGCGCCACACCTCCCCCTCTTTTGCCCCCTTCTCTGAGCTTACTAAAACACCTAAACCCCGGAACCTGCAACAACCATTCCTGTCCCTGCTCTATCCATGTCTCTGAAATGGCCACAACATCGAAGTCCCAGGTACCAACCCATGCTGCCAGTTCCCCTACCTTATTTCGTATACTCCTGGCATTGAAGTAGACACACTTCAAACCACCTACCTGAACACTGGCACCCTCCTGCGAAGTCAAATCTGTGCTCCTGACCGCTATACTCTCAATCTCCCGTACCCCAAAACTACAATCCAGGTTCCCATGCCCCTGCTGAATTAGTTTAAACCCCCCCAAAGAGCACTAACAAATCTCCCCCCCAGGATATTGGTGCCCCTCAGGTTCAGATGTAGACCATCCTGTCTATAGAGGTCCCACCTTCCCCAGAAAGAGCCCCAGTTATCCAGAAATCTGAATCCCTCCCGCCTGCACCATCCCTGTAGCCACGTGTTTAATTGCTCTCTCTCCCTATTCCTCATCTCACTATCACGTGGCACGGGCAACAACCCAGAGATAACAACTCTGTTTGTTCTCGCTCTGAGCTTCCATCCTAGCTCCCTAAAGGCCTGCCTGACATCCTTGTCCCCTTTCCTACCTATGTCGTTAGTGCCAATGTGGACTACGACTTGGGGCTGCTCCCCCTCCCCCTTAAGGACCCGGAAAACACGATCCGAGACATCACGTACCCTTGCACCTGGGAGGCAACATACCAAACGTGAGTCACTCTCGCTCCCACAAAATCTCCTATCTGTGCCCCTGACTATTGAGTCCCCAATTACTAATGTTCTACTCCTTTCCCCCCTTCCCTTCTGAGCAACAGGGACAGACTCCGTGCCAGAGGCCCGTACCCCATGGCTTACCCCTGGTAAGTCGTCCCCCCCACAAGTATCCAAAACGGTATACTTGTTACTCAGGGGAACGACCGCAGGGGGTCCCTGCACTGACTGCTTCTTCCCAGTCCCTCTTACAGTTACCCATCTATCTCTAGTCTTTGGTGTAACTACTTCCCTGAAGCTCCTATCTATGACCCCCTCTGCCTCCCGAATGATCCGAAGTTCATCCAGCTCAAGCTCCAGGTCCCTAACACGGTTTTTGAGGAGCTGGAGTTGGGTGCACTTCCCACAGATGAAATCAGCAGGGACACTGACGGCGTCCCTCACCTCAAACATTCTGCAGGAGGAGCATTGTACTGCCTTCCCTGACATCACCTCTAGATTTAAAAAAAAAACAAGAAAAAGAAAAAGAAAGGAAGAGCTTACCTGATATTACCTCAAACCCTGCTCCCGCTGAAAGGTAAGCAAATTTAAAGGCACTCACTCACCTTCACGACAGGCCCCTGCTCCCGCTTCCCAACCACCGTGGGGTGGGGGGGTTGGTTAGAGGAGGAGGTAGGGTGGGAAACACTCACGAAGTGTTTCAGGTTTAACTGTCACTTGCCAACAGCCTCTCCACAAACCACCTTCAACTTAGGCTGACCGCACTGCACGTATGCAAATTTCCCCAGAACAGCTGATCAGTAGCTCTGCTCTGCTGCCCTCTGCTGGATGATTGCCTTCACTCAAACTCCTCGGGTCTCCTTCGCAGCTCCACCTTCAACTTAGGCTGACCGCACTGCACGTATGCAAATTTCCCCAGAACAGCTGATCAGTAGCTCTGCTCTGCTGCCCTCTGCTGGATCTGCTGGATTTATTGAGAATGGGCCCAGCACCATGTCCTTAATTAATATGTTCCACATCCAATAGGATGAATGCAGTGCCATATCTAGTTCTGAACAATGCAGTAGGCAAAACACGTATCTGAAGTTAGGGCTGTACTTGGGAAGTAGTGACCATAATCTAATTAGTTTTTTATTCATTCAAGGGATAAAGAAAAAGAGGATTCAAAGATGAATTGACAAATTTCAGTGGAATGGAAAGAAATATTGCCTGGGTTGGTCAGAAAGAGTCGCAGGTCAAACAACAGACCAGTAGTGAAATATTTAGATATAAAATTAATTAACATCAAGTTAAACACTAAATTAAGAATGTAGAAGATCAGAGACTGGAATTCAATGGATAAATCAGGAGGTTAGAAAAGAGTGAGATTTCAAAAAAAAATATGAAATATGAAAAAACATGAAATAATACAGGATAATTGAGCAATATAAAAAGTGTGGGTGAGAAAACTAAGAGTGTAAAAATATTGAGTCACTGAAGGAAAATAATGAGAGCTTTTTATAAGCACATAAATAAAATGATTATCAAAGAATTGTTAGAATCACGTGGAGATTAAGTAGGTTTTCTGGTAACTGACAGATGCTTAATAAATGTTTTTGCTTCAGTTTTTCCAGAAAGAGTGTAACCATTGGAATATTTGAAGAGAATATGTAAGAATGACTACAGGAGACAGATTTTCAAAAGGAAACTAATTTCAACAAAGGATTATGGGATTAATAGTGCAAAATACTATTGGTGCTATGTTGCCACGGATCTCAGAATACTGAAGGACATTGAAGATGAGGGCAAGTTTTCCTAAAATGCCGAGGAACAAGAGAACTGGGATGAAACTAAGATAGTAAAAATAACTGACTAACTGTGGGATGTTCTATGTACATAGAACATACAGTGCAGAAGGAGGCCATTCGGTCCATCGAGTCTGCACTGACCCACTTAAGCCCTCACTTCCACCCTATCCCTGTAACCCAATAACCCCTCCTAACCTTTTAGGTCACCAAGGGCAATTTATCATGGCCAATCCACCTAAGCTGCACGTCTTTAGACTGGGAGGAAATCGGAGCACTCAGAGGAAACCCATGCAGACACGGGGAGAACGTGCAGACTCCGCAGACAGTGACCCAGCGGGGAATCGAACCTGGGACCCTGGCACCGTGAAGCCACAGTGCTGTCCACTTGTGCTACCGTGCTGCCCTTGTAGATACGTAAGCAACGGGCTCCCTTGACACATTTATTTGAATATTTCAAAGAAATCGCAAGTGTATTAATATGAGAAATCCAATGTATGTAGATGTTTTTTAGTCCAAAAAGCATTTAAGATGGTAACGTAAAAAGATTAAGGGACATTGTAGCGGCTTCACTAAGAAAGATATTGAATGCGAAACAAGAAAAGTTGCTAAATTTATCGAAGATATTGGCACAGTTTTGAGTATTTTACGAACTTCCGGACAGCTGTTCTAGGATGGATATTACAGGAAAAGACGGATCAGAGATTTGCTGGAATGATACCATTCATGAGAGGCAGTAATTATGGTCAAAGGCGTATTAATTTGGGACTCTTCATAGGAGCAGAGAAGAGCAAAGAGGGAGCTAATAAAAGTTTTCAAAATTATGAGGGGTTTTGTTGGGATATGCAATAAGATAATTTCTACTGGTTAGAGAATCAATAATGAGAACATAGACTTGGGTTGTACTGGAACAACAAAGGAAATTAAAAGGAGCTATTGATAGAATATGTTGAAAGGTTTGAAGTCTTACATCCATATTTTTAAACAAAAATCATTTTGTCTCAGAAACCTCTTTCGATTATATGGCGCAATATGTGGTTTTGTCAGTGGAGGGAGCTCAGATGTTTTCGTAGCTCACCGGGCCCCCTCGTGTCTGAACCTTGGTAGTGTTACAGTTTAATATTAAGTAAATCTGTATGCACTACAGAACCAAAATAAACACAGTTCAAATTTGCAACTGAATGAAATATAACACCATGTGTAATTTGATGAGGGATCCAGACTTATAGAATCATCTATCATGGTTTTTGGATATTCTAAATAGCTTGTTAAATTGAGACTGTGAAATAAAATATAGTTTCTTTCTATATGGTTGAAAATCCATCTTGCTTTTGTAATTTAAAAGGGGTCTATAAAGCACTTTTTGACAAATAGATGTCTCGAGGTGTGAGGTGTAGTGGAAAGTGGAACTTTTTGTCATTTTCCAGTACAGTGGAAGCTGGCTGCAAGGTAGATGTAATTTTACCTTAACCATAGGGTATTGTTTGTTTCATAGTCTATAGCTTTTTTCAAGTTTTCTCTCAGCCCATCCTTTCTTCCTTTACTGTGGCAATTCAAGCTGAACAGCACTAGCTTGAATGAAATGCGTTTCTCACTTTTAACAGTATCTCCTATTTATGTAACCATTTTACATTCCAAGGTGCTTCCTAGGCCTGTTATCAAACAAAACATAACTCAGACCTGCAGAGGAAGGTATTTGACCAAAGGTTTGTGGAAATAAATAGACTATAATGTGTATCGTAAAGGGGTTGGGGGGAGGATGGGTGTAGTCAACCATGCCAAAAGTGGCAGACAGGTCAAGAAGGATGAGGAGGAATAGTTTGCCTTCGTCATAGTCACATGTGATATCATTAGTAACTTGGGTGAGAGCCATTTTTGAACTTTGTCGGGCAGAAATCTGACGAGGGATTGAGACATGGAGTTCTGGGAAAGATGGACACCAATTTGGCAGGTGTGAACAGGTTCAGGGACTTTGGAGAGGGAGGGCGGTTGGAGATGGGATAGTAGTTTGCAAGAATGGAGGGATCAAAGATTAGTTTTTTGAGGAGTTGTAATAACAGCAGGAGAGGGGGACAGTCCCTGAAGAGAAAGAGAATTTTTCCAAATCGACGCTTTCCATGTAAGCTCATATTCTGTCTTTGAGCTGTCTGATACAAGACCTAACCTTCTCCTGAACTATGTTAATAATCACATTGCACAATTTGCTAATTTGTGGCCAGTTTTATGCACCTAGTTTTAAATGGGTTGAGGATGGTCAGAAATGCTACTTGTAATACCCTTGCAACTCCCAGGAAGAATGTGGTGACTTGTATCCCATCAATTTTGGGTCAAAGTCGGCATGCTTAACTCACTAATCTCTACATCAATGTTACTTCTAATTTTTCTTTTGTGTGCAGCATATTGTATTGTTCAGTACATTCATGATTGCTGGGTGGCTGTGTGCACATCTTAGAGGTAACATTGCCCCGTATATAATTTTTAGTTTAATTTGTAGCTCTCGGACAGATATTCTTGAGATGTGGGCATCGCTGCAAAGGCCATCCCCAATTGAAGCACGTGGTGAGCTGCCTTCATGAATTACTGCAGTCCATATGGTGTAGGTGACCCACAGTGCTGTTAGGAAGGGATTTCCAGGATTTTGCCCAGGGACAGTAAAGCAACGATGATGTAGTTTTATGTCAGAATGGTGTAGAACTTACAGGTAATGGTGTTCCCATGTGCCTGCTGCCCTTATTCTTCTTGGGGGTAGAGGTCAGAAGTTGCTGTTGAAGATGCTTTGGTGAGTTACTTCTTATTGGTGCACACTGCTCCCACTGTGCACTGGTGGCCGAGGGAATGACCATTTAAGACGGTAGATGGGGTGCGAACTAGTGGACTTTGAATATTTTCACGTTTCTTTGTGCTGTTGGAGCTGCATTCACCTGGGTGTATTCCATCACTCTGCGGACTTGTGGACAGGCTGTGGGGAGTGAGGAGATGAGTTGTTTGCCCCAAGCTGATCAAGTTAAGTTTCTGGTCGATGGGATCAATGGAGAGAGATTCAAAGATGGTAATGCTATTGAATGTCACACGGGCGGTTAGATTATCTTTTGTCAGAGATGTTCATTGTGTGGCATGAAAGGTACTTGTCACTTGTTTGAGCAAGCCTGAATGTTGTTCAGGTTTTGCTTAATACAGCCGCAGACTACTTTATTATCTGAGGAGTTGCAAATGAAAATCAACTGTAATCATCAGTGAGTGTCCCCGTTTCTGACTTTATGATGGAGGGATGGTCATTGATTAGGCAGGGGAAGATAATTGGGCCTATCCTCAGGAACTCCTGGAGCTAAGATGATTGCTTTCCGCCATTTGCACCTTCCTTTGTGCATGAGATTACTCAAGCCAGCGGAACCCCCTGATCGCCATTAGCTTCAGTTTTTCTAGGGCTCCCTGTTGCCAAGGTTAGTCACTCTCTCCTCACCCATGGAATTCAACTTCTAATGCCAATGTTTTGCACTTAGGCTGTAATGAGGTCTGAATATGAATGGTGCTGGCGGAACCCAAACAGTTTATTGATGAGTAATTGTCACTTCATAGCACTGCCAACAATATTTCCCATTACTTTACTGATGATTGTGAATAGGCTGATGGGGCAGAAATTGGCCAGATTGGATTTATCCTGCTTTCTGCGGACGATACCAATATTGCAACCTTATTGGAACACCTTACCACATGCTTTAATCATTTTAAATCAAGTGTTGGGTAGTGATTTCATACTGGCAATTTTTTTTTTGTCAAACATTTCCTCTCTCAAAAGCATTGAATACTTGTTGGGATAGGATCCTATAAATGTCTGTTGTCACACCTCAGCTCTTTGCCAAAGTAGCATTTTTTCTTGCAGTAGTATTCCTCTAACAGGAGTCACTGAATAATGGCCAACAGTGTAAAACTTAGATATTCCTATTCACTCTCTAATCCACTTCAATTTTAGCATTCCTACTCCTACTGATATTCAGGTCCAACCTGGAACTTCCTTGGTTTGTAAAGCTCAACTACTCACTCAATAAAGTTGCTGAGCATCTGAACAGTTGGGAAACATTTTAAATTGACATACCAGTAACATAAAATCTTTAAATTGTTGAAATGTTGTAAATATGTAATCTTGAAATGCCTTGAATAAAGAACGAAATGAGCAGCCAGCCAGAGCTGTCATCAAAATGAGTGATGCCGCTTACAAATCCATATAAACGAATACAGCTGTGGTTATTTTAAGAGTGAAAAGAATCCAAATCTGTAACTTCAAAACCAAAATGAGTCCATCTCACTCCAAATGAGTGATTGCCGATGTTTGAGGACTAATCACCTTTATAAACCAAGCTAAATAAATGCAACCAGTTTTCAAGAATTTTCATCTTGTCTTTATCAACTAGAATAAAGAAGGCACTCATTACTTCTGAGAATATGTTTGAAGAAGTGCCCATTATTATCAAGAATTCTCACCTCGTCAATGTGCTGTTGTGGGAACTAGAAGAAAAGTCGAATGTGGCTGAAAAACAGGAACTCCTTAATCTGGCTAGTGGGTAAGTTTGCTTTCTTTAATCTAGTTGCTTTTTATGAGCTTGTCTTTTTGTAAAATAAACCTGCTTTGTAAGAGTTGACATCTTATTGGTATTTTTGACAGTGTTGATAAGTCACTCATTATTTAAGCTTGTTTGGCTGATATTACTTAAGTGAATACACCTTCATCAGTGTTGTTATGCCTTTGAACAGTCACCACCATGGTAGTTTTTGCAGCACCAGCTGTTTGCTTAGACAAGGGGTTTTGCAATAAACATTTTCCTCTTTTCCTTGCCTTTTTGCAACAGTATGAGCCTCAGGCAGTGGTTGTTCTACATTACCTAACCCGAGGGACTATTCCCAGTGTCCGAGTCTTGACACTGAGTTGATTGGGAACATCACAGCCAAGTGCAGTTGTGACCTCGCTCAATGTCCATATATAAGGTGTAGAAGGGGTGTTTGCAGAAGGTTCAGAATTGGGGAGCCTGGGTGATTTTTGCTTTCCCCAGCACAGAGTAGCAGAGGCCCTGTGTAGTGCCTATACTGACATACGGCACAGCAAAAAGTAAGAATTAAACCTTGAGCGTGTGTTTAACTCTGTTCAGGATTTTTCAAACATCTTTTCCCTCAATTGTTTCTGTATTTTTCTCCAGACCCATGCATTCTTGGTCAACCATAAATTTGTGAACATCACTACTACCTGTGTTAATATATAATGTACCCATTGTACGGGTATATTTCACCTGGAACTAGCATTCTTTTAGATCCTTTTTGTGTATTTCATTAGTTGTTTATCAGTGCAAAGCCAATGCTGTTTACACAGCACTAAATAATAGAACCATAAAAACGTTACAGCACAGAAAGTGGCCATTCAGCCCACGTGTCTGCCTGGCTGAAACAAAATCAGTCTGGACACTGGGTCCGAAGCCTTGCAGGTGCAGATCTAGATACCTTTTGAATGAATTGAGGTGTTTGCCTCAACCACCAATGCGCGCTGTGAAATCCCCTCTAATGCTTCTACCGATCATCTTAAACCTGTGTTCCTTAATAACTGACCTCCGCTAGGGGAAATAAGTCCTCCCTTTCTACTCTATCTAGGCCCTTCATAATTTTGTGCACCTCAATCAAGTCCTCCCTCAGCCTCCTCTGGCCAAAGGAAAACAACCCTAGCCTACCTAATCTTTCCTCGTGTTGCAAATTTCCACCCCTGGCAACTTTCTTGTAAATCTCTTCTGGAATTATGTCCGTCCCATTATGTGGTAATCAAAACTGTGTGCAAAACTCCAGCTGTGGCCTAAGCATTTAATGTAATTCCAACATTACATCACTGCTTTTATATTCTATACCTCATCCAATAAAGAAAAGCTTTCCATATGCCTTTTTTACCACCTTCGGGCGGGTGTTTGGGCAGGAAAGTGGAGCTGAGTTCACAAAAGATCAGCCATGATTTCATTGAATGGCGGAGCAAGCTCGAAGGGCCAGATGGCCTACTCCTGCTCCCAGTTCTTATGTTCTAAGTTCTTATGTTCTCTGCCTGTCAGGGCACCTTCAGCAGCCTTTGGACATGCACTGCAATGTCTCACTTCTTCTATCCCTCTCCATAAGACCATAAGACATAGGAGTGGAAGTAAGGCCATTCGGCCCATCGAGTCCACTCCGCCATTCAATCATGGCTGATGGGCATTTCAACTCCACCTCCCAGCATTCTCCCCATAGCCCTTAATTCCTCGCGACATCAAGAATTTATCTATCTCTGCCTTGAAGCCATTTAGCGTCCCGGCCTCCACTGCACTCTGCGGCAATGAATTCCACAGGCCCACCACTCTCTGGCTGAAGAAATGTCTCCGCATTTCTGTTTTGAATTTACCCCCTCTAATTAGGTGGATTGGCCATGCTAAATTGCCCGTAGTGTCCTAAAAAGTAAGGTTAAGGGGGAGTTGTTGGGTTACGGGTATAGGGTGGATACGTGAGTTTGAGTAGGGTGATCATTGCTCGGCACAACATCGAGGGCCGAAGGGCCTGTTCTGTGCTGTACTGTTCTAAATTCTAAATTCTAAGGCTGTGCCCACGGGTCCTCGACTCCTCGCCTAACGGAAACAGTTTCTTTGCGTCCATCCTTTCTAAGCCATGTATTATCTTGTAAGTTTCTATTAGATCTCCCCTTAACCTTCTGAACTCCAATGAATACAATCCCAGGAACGCCAGCCGTTCCTCATATGCTAGACCCGCCATTCCAGGGATCATCCGTGTGAATCTCCGCTGGACACGCTCCAGTGCCAGTATGTCCTTCCTGAGATGTGGGGCCCAAAACTGGACACAGTACTCCAAATGGGGCCTAACCAGAGCCTTATAAAGGCTCAGTAGCACATCGCTGCTTTTATATTCCAACCCTCTTGAGATAAATGACAACGTAGCATTCGCTTTCTTAATCACGGATTCAACCTGCATGTTTACCTTTAGGGAATCCTCGACTAGCACTCCCAGATCCCTTTGTACTTTGGCATTATGAATTTTCTCACCGTTTAGAAAGTAGTCTATGCTTGGATTCTTTTTTCCAAAGTGCAAGACCTCACATTTTCTCACGTTGAAATGCATCAGCCATTTCCTGCACCACTCTCCCAAACTGTCTAGATCCTTCTGCAGCCTCCCCACTTCTTCAGCACTACCTGCCTGACCACCTAACTTCGTATCATCAGCAAACTTCGCTAGAATGCCCCCAGTCCCTTCATCCAGATCATTAATATATATGGTGAACAGCTGCGGCCCCAACACTGAACCCTGTGGGACACCGCTGGTCACCGGCTGCCATTCCGAAAAAGAACCTTTTATCCCAACTCTCTGCCTTCTGTCAGACAGCCAATCCTCAACCCATGCCAGTAGCTCACCTCGAACACCATGGGCCCTCACCTTACTCAGCAGCCTCCTGTGTGGCACCTTATCAAAGGCCTTTTGGAAATCCAGATAGACCACATCCACTGGGTTTCCCTGGTCTAACCTACTTGTCACCTCCTCAAAGAATTCTAACAGGTTCGTCAGGCACGACCTCCCCTTACTAAATCCATGTTGACTTGTTCTAATCCGACCCTGCTCTTCCAAGAAATTAGAAATCTCATCCTTAACGATCGATTCTAGAATTTTACCAACAACCGAGGTTAGGCTAATTGGCCTATAATTTTCCATCTTTTGTCTTGATCCTTTCTTGAACAAGGGGGTTACAACAGCGATCTTCCAATCGTCCGGGACTTTCCCTGACTCCAGTGATTTTTGAAAGATCTCAACCAACGCTTCCGCCAGTACTCGATATCCTCCCTTTTATTGAGTGTTTCCTTGCTTTGTTTTAGCCCTCACAAAATGCAGAACCTCAACACTTTTCTAGATTGAATTCCATTTTCCACTTTTCCACCCATGAAACCAAACCATTGATATCATTCTGGAGTCTACAGCTGTCCTCTTCACTATCAACCACGTAGTTGATTTTTGTGGCATCAGCAAATTTCCCAATCATGACTCCCACATTTAAGTCCAAATCATTAATATATACAACAAGCAGCAAGGGAGCCAAGGCTGAGTCCTGTGGAATGTCACTGGAAGCCACTTTCCATTTGCTAAACCATCCATCAATCATTACCCTTTGCTTCCTATCACTGAGCCAATTTTGTCTCCAATTCGCCACATTCCCTTGTATCCAATGGGCTTTTACTTTTCTGATCAGTCTGCCATCTGGGACCTTGTCAAATACCTGACCAAAACCCATGTAGACCACATTTACTGCACCACCCTCGTCAATCCTCCTCGTTACTTCCTCAAAAAAATCATGTAGTTAATTAGCACAACTTTTCCCTCAACCAAACTATCCTGAATATCCCTCATTAATCCATGCCTTTCTCAGTGACAGTTTATCCTGGCTCTCAGGATTGATTCTAATAATTTTCCCACCAGTAAAGTCAGACTGACTGGCCTATAATTCTTCAGCGTTACAATCCTAGTTGATGTTACTGCTTGATGGGAAGGTCCCAGAATTGAACCCTGGCTCAAAAGACCATAACTTTTACCTTTCTTTTATAAAACATGGATGATCAGAGTCCCATGAATGTCAATTAGCTGTTAACAACAAAAAAAACACAAAACGTTTGACTATAATACAAAGAACAAAGAAAAGTACAGCACAGGAATAAGCCCTTCAGCCCTCCAAGCCTGTACCGACCATGCTGCCCGCCTAAATTAAAATCTTCTACACTTCCCTTCTGGGGTACGTATCCCTCTATTCCCATCCTATTCATGTATTTGTCAAGATGCCCCTTAAACGTCACTATCGTCCCTGCTTCCACCACCACCTCCTTCACAATACTCCTTCACTCTCAATTATCTTCACAAATGTGCACAGGTTTCATGGGTAAC
Source organism: Scyliorhinus canicula (assembly GCF_902713615.1). Classification (NCBI taxonomy): domain Eukaryota; kingdom Metazoa; phylum Chordata; class Chondrichthyes; order Carcharhiniformes; family Scyliorhinidae; genus Scyliorhinus; species Scyliorhinus canicula. Next base: position 136,865,210 of record NC_052155.1, on the reverse strand, counting down.
AGAGGTTACTAAATATATCTTGTGTAATCATGTTCTTGGTTAAGATACATTCCCTGTAACCCAACAGGCTAACTGATCAGAAAACACCCCGAGACCAAGTGGCAGATGCCACCCAATCGAACTTTGGTGGATTTTTACTCTCACCCTCCCAAATGATTATTACGCAGGAAGCCAACTGATTTCACTGGACTCCGGCTCCACATAAGTGTTTCCAAACTCCATTCTCAAAAAGGCACACCTTCGAATCTTCTTTCAAACAATGCTTTCCCTCGACTGTTCCCAGCAGGGATCCACTTCCAAGATTTCTAACTCCTTTCAGCAATTCCTTTGTCTTGCTGCCAGACTTCTGCACAATTTCACCGGGTCCTAGCCACCAATTGCTTCACAAAGGCTTCACCTTTTACTTCACAGGCAGGCACCACCAAGCTTGGGAGTGCTTCAGATATAGCTGGCTCCTCACTACTCAAGTTCACCAGATCTGCCCTTTTTAGCTCTGTTTTAGCATTTTCAATGATGTGGAGATGCCGGCGTTGGACTGGGGTAGGCACAGTAAGAAGTTTTACAACACCAGGTTAAAGCCCCAATGGGTTTCTTTCAAATCACTAGCTTTCGGAGCACAGCTCCTTTCTCTGGTGAATCTGAGGAAGGAACTGTGCTCTGAAAGCAAGTGATTCGTTTAACTTCAATGCACAGTACACTGTTCCAATTCCAGTTCCTTTAACTCCAGTGTCCTGAAATTTATATTTTAATTCCCTGGTTTCCAGAACTAACTGTCCTTTAGTTTCTGGTTCTTCCCCATTACTCCGTTGTTCTACTTCTGCTTTTGGCAGTTGAGAGAGCTGTTCTCTCCAGCTGCCTGGGACCAGTTAAGCTAAAAACACCCGGCCCCTGGTTACTGAGCAACAGCTCATTCTTTCTCCAAACTCATGTTTACCTTTCACGCCATAACTTTTCTAAGCACAATAGAGAGATGGTTTAAAATGAAACCAAAAATCCCCGTGCATGCACACACCTTTGTTTAACATGAAGTTTTACCCGTACACAGAAATGCTAAATTAAACTACTTAAATCTATACCTTTTTTCTAATATCCAACAATACGAGCATAGGTTATTTAAAATTACTGCTGCTTCCTGACATTGGCCTACCTCTTGCACCCATTTTAATCAACGGTTCAAAGTTTGCAGACCTTCAATCCTCTAAATCTAGTGAGGATTGAAAAATGATCCTCCTGGCACGCCCATTTCCTCCGTAACGTCTTTTAACAGCCTAGAATGCTCTGGTGATTTATCTAGCACTGGCCATTTATTCACTTTCAAGGATGCCAGTCCCTTCAGTACTTCCTCTCTCATTATGCTTATTGTATCTAATATTTTGCATGCCTCATTAACTAGAGTGCCTGCATTTGTGCATTTCCCTCTTTTCCAAAACAGAAATCACATGGCCACTGTGATCACATGAAGGTGCTACCTCCATTCCACATGACTGTAAGTAACTACTGAAACTTTATCAGTCAGGATGCTCAAGAGTCATTGGATGCACAATCAAATTTCATGAATAATTTGTGAAAAGAGCAAGAAAGTAAGGCTTGAGTACACAGCTCCTAAGTAGAGCTAATGTGAACACATCATTTCGAACTCCAGGCTTTGAATTGTCGAAATCAGATTTAGAGACTAAGAAAATGTATTAGTATAAGTTTTCAACTCGCTGAACTATGCTGTGTGTCTTTTTTCTTAAGCAGTGGTCCACATAGATAAGAAACAAAAACCTCCCAGCTCTGCTATGACAGGAGTGGGAGTGTTGGCGGTCCAGGGTCAGGGAAATGCGATGTTTTCCTTTAACCAAACATGCACTTAAGCGCTCAATAAATTATTTGTGAAGGAAGTATGGTTGAAAAGCGTAATGTGGCTCAGTTGCAAAGGTATTACAAAATGAAGATTGTTGGATTAGAAATCACAATTTAGATTACAGGTTTGTTGGGTGGATAATTTTAAATTCAAATGGAAGAAACACAGTCCCAGAATTCAGTTGAAGTGTAAGCGGTCTGTACCAAGTAATGATTAATTTCCTGTTGAATCATTACTGGTCCCATTGGTATAGAAACCATCCTTTCTAGATAATAAAAATAATTTTGCACAGGCAGGTTGGGCTTTAAAACAGCTGAGGTGTGTGAATTTTTGACTGCAACTTTATCGAAATTCATCAGTTATCGAGGCCTTTCGGCTATGTTGTCTACACTTAATATTTTAAAAAGTCAGTGCAATTTTAATATTTAAAAGCAACTTATGAGTTGTGCCAAGGTTGAACTACCTACAGACACATATAAACTTCATTAATTAAAGGATTAACATGTAACTCTCAGGAATGTATAAATGCAGTGATCGTTAAGATACTCTAAATCTAGAATTTTGAATTTAACAGCCAAATTAAGACCCCTCTGAAATATTCCCACGCTGATGGTAACTAAATATTTGAAATCCATTATGCAAATTTTATTATGCAGAGACACTTTTATACACAATGGATTTATTTGTTTTAATGAATGCCTGAGTTAGAATAACAATACTGTCATAATCTGGACAGAAATACAAATTCGCAGTTGCTGTATAAACGGCATTTTGCATGCTATTCATGTTTGCAAATGTGAGGTTATCCATTTTGGTAGGAATAACAGCAAACGGGATTATTATTTAAACGATAAAATATTAAAGCATACTGCTGTGCAGAGAGACCTGGGTGTGCTAGTGCATGAGGCACAGAAAGTTGGTTTACAGGTGCAACAGGTGATTAAGAAGGCAAATGGAATTTTGTCCTTCATTGCTAGAGGGATGGAGTTTAAGACTAGGGAGGTTATGCTGCAATTGTATAAGGTGTTAATGAGGCCACACCTGGTGTTCAGTTTTGGTCTCCTTACTTGAGAAAGGACGTACTGGCACTGGAGGGTGTGCAGAGGAGATTCACTAGGTTAATGCCAGAGATGAAGGGGTTGGATTCTGAGGAGAGGTTGAGTAGACTGGGACTGTACTCGTTGGAATTTAGAAGGATGAGGGGGATCTTATAGAAACATTTAAAATTATGAAGGGAATAGATTGGATAGATGCGGGCAGGTTGTTTCCACTGGCGGGTGAAAGCAGAACTAGGGGACATAGCCTCAAAATAGGGGGAAGTAGATTTAGGACTGAGTTTAGGAGGAACTTCTTCACCCAAAGGGTTGTGAATCTATGGAATTCCTTGCCCAGTGAAGCAGTTGAGGCTCCTTCATTACATGTTTTTAAGGTAAAGATAGATAGTTTTTTGAAGAATAAAGGGATTAAGGGTTATGGTGTTCGGGCCGGAAAGTGGAGCTGAGTCCACAAAAGATCAGCCATGATCTTATTGAATGGCGGAGCAGGCTCGAGGGGCCAGATGGCCTACTCCTGCTCCTAGTTCTTATGTTCTTAATCCTTCACTCTGTCTGATTCAGTGTTAAAACTTTGGTGCCTTTCCTAAATGAGTATATGTTCTTGTCCTTACCTGATATCCACATAACATTTTGCACAGGGATCCATGAACAAAAATCAGGCAAGAAGCCTAGTTTTCTTAGCATTAGGGGTTAAGGGGGAAACCGAGAATGGTTCGAAGCTGGAATTCTTCCAAACTGATATGCTTAACTCCTCCCTACTTTAACCAGCTGAGCCATGGGCAACCTGAAGAGAATAGAAAAGCATGTCCCTGGGATTCACCAACTTGGTCCATCATGCTCTCTGAGTTCAAACCTTTATACACAATTCTCTATACTATGTGAATGCTATTATATCTCAATTTGATTTGCTGGCTTGCCTTTCTAACTGCTCCTTAAATTGCTAATGTTAGCAATTTCAGTCACTTGGATATTACCCCTCTTTTAAACTAATCCGTTCATTCATTTTCCCTCATTGCCATTCCTGCGGCTTTGGTAAACAGCTTCTCTGTGTTCCACTTTACAGTATCCTTAAGAATCTTAAATACCTCAACAAGGTTTCTCTTAGTCTCATCTGATGTCAACAAACTCAGCTTATACAATTTCTCTACCATCTGTGATGTGGAGATGCTGGCGTTTGACTGGGGTGTGCACAGGAAGAAATCTTACAACACCAGGTTAAAGTCCAACAGGTTTGTTTCAAATCGCTAGCTTTCGGAGCACTGCTCCTTCCTCAAGTGAATGAAGAGGTAGGTTCCAGAAACATATATAGACAAAGTCAAAGATGCAAGACGATACTTTCAATGTCAGCGTGTGCAGGTAATTAAGTTTTTACAGATCCAGAGAGAGGGGTAACCCCAGGTTAAAGATGTGTGAATTGTCTCAAGCCAGGACAGTTGGTAGGATTTCACAAGCCCAGGCTAGATAGTGGGGGGTGAATATAATGCGACTTGAATCCAAGGTCCCGGTTGAGGCCGTACTCGTGTGCGGAACTTGGCTCTAAGTTTCTGTTCTGCGATTCTAACATCTGTGTCCAACTTCCAGTTCAGTCATGAAGCCCTTTTTCTCCAAACCTATCGAAAGCTACAATTATCTTTATATAATATTGCAAACCAGAACTCGATACAGTGGTTCAAATTAGGGCATCAACATAGAATCATATCCTGTCTACATTTTGTTCCATAATCCGGTACGACCCCAGATCCTATTTGCCTTTTATTTGAACTGTTGCAAGCAGTTTCAGTGATTTGTCTGTCAATAATCCCATTCCTGGGCTCTATCTTGTAGATTAACACTGTTTAGTTTTTAGGCTCAATATTTATTCTGCTTCTCTATTGTCATCATTTTTTATTTACTGACTTTGAAGTTCGGTTGCCATTTCCATAGTCTTATTTTCCTAATCCTACATTGCCTTGGCACCTGATCAATGTGTTCTTAATTGTTTACAATCCCTCTAATCTTATCATGATTGGCAATTGTTATCAATCTTCTCTCAATACTCATTTTCACATTACTGTCGAACCAGATGTGAAGCAAAGGACACAGTACTATCTGAGCACTGATATTAATATGCCATGAATATTTAAATTAAATGGAATGAGTTTCTCAGTGAACTCAGTGACACAATTCAATTTTTATAAAGTGTTGTACATGCATATCATTCAATGTAAAACTATCTCTCTTTGCCCCAACAGAACATAGCTAAGTAGCATGCTAATTTTATTTTGAAACGTCTGCCTATGGAGACAGACTGAACTGAAAAGGATTCATACCAGTTCAGCACATAACCTAGTTCCAGTTCAGTTATGCATTGTATTCTAGGTGAATTAAGATGAATAGCACTGCTAAATGGAGTCGTTTAGATTGGATAGTATCCAAATTAAATCTGATTTTGGTGATTAGATTTTCTGTTAGCACCTAACTGAGTCACCATTGTCCCCGCACTGTTGCTGGAGTACTTGGTGCAGTCTTCTGCTGATTCCCTGGCCTTTATCCTTCATGTTAATTTGGGTTTTCACTTTGCCATGCCAGCTGCCGCAGTTACTGTGCCTGGGGAGAATAACCTAGCCTCCTGGCAACATGTGTTCCTTTAAACCTTAATAGTAATTTTTACCAGCTAAGCTATTTTGGAATTATTTAATAAAGCTAGCTCATCTCATCATCTCCAGTGGGGCTTTCTAAACCATTGACCTATTTATTACGCTCTGGGTAGATTTAATATTTGTTTCTGATGGCATTCTTGTTTTGTGCCCAATAAAATATCTTGATGTTTACCTTCTGTTGTTTAAACCAATGCAAGCAGTTTGTAATCCCAAACTTTTTTTTGGCACGTTGGAAGTGTGTCCAGTTAAATGTGCAACACTTGCAAAATCCCACCAACTGTTCTGGCTTGAGACAATTCACGCCTCTTTAACCTCTCTAACTCCCTCTCCCTGGATCTGTAATAATTTGATTACCTGCAAATGCTCGCATTCCAAGCATTGTCCAGCATCTCTGACATTGTCTATATAAATGTTTCTGGAACATACCTCACCATTCACCTGAGGAATGAGCTGCGCTCCGAAAGCTCGTGTTTGAAACAAACCTGTTGGACTTTAACCTGGTGTTGTACGACTTTTTACTGTGCTCACCCCAGTCCAACGCCGGCATCTGCACATCACAGTTAAATGTGAACAAAGAACAAAGAAAATTACAGCACAGGAACAGGCCCTTCGGCCCTCCCAGCCTGCGCCGATCCAGATCATTTATCTAAACCTGTTGCCTATTTTCCAAGGTCTACTTCTCTCTGTTTCCCACCCGTTCATGTATCTGTCCAGATGCTTCTTCAATGATGCTATCTGCCCGCCTCTACCACCTCCGCTGGCAAAGCATTCCAGGCACCCACCCACCCTCTGCGTAAAAAGACTTTCCACGCACATCTCCCTTAAACTTTCCCCCTCTCACCTTGAAATCGTGACCCCTTGTAATTTACACCCCCACTCTTGGAAAAAGCTTGTTGCTATCCACCCTGTCTATACCTCTGATAATTTTGTAGACCTCAATCAGGTCTCCCCTCAACCTCCGTCTTTCCAATGAAAACAATCCTAATCTACTCAACCTTTCTTCAAAGCTAGCACCCTCCATACCAGGCAACGTCTTGGTGAACCTCCTCTGCACCCTCTCTAAAGCATCCACATCCTTCTGGTAATGTGGCGACCAGAACTGCACGCAGTATTCCAAATGTGGCCTAACCAAAGTCCGATACAACTGTAACATGACCTGCCGACTCTTGTACTCAATACCCCGTCCGATAAAGGCAAGCATGCTGTATGCCTTCTTGACCACTCTATCGACCTGCGTTACCACCTTCAGGGTACAATGGACCTGAACTCCCAGATCTCTCTGTACATCAATTTTCCCCAGGACTCTTCCATTGACCATATAGTCTGCTCTTGAGTTAGATCTTCCAAAATGCATCACCTCGCATTTGCCTAGATTGAACGCCATCTGCCATTTCTCTGCCCAACTCACCAATCTATCCATATTTTGTTGTGAGTTTTGATACTTTTCGAAATGCTGTCATAGGGACACAGTGTCTTCACCAAAACTTTTGTGGACACGCTCCTGGTGGTAGTCACAATTTAGATTTGGGGAAGGGTGACAATGTGAGAGAGAAATGGAGACTTTTTCATTAGTCTTTTTCCCTAGCCATAAAACAAATTGTGGGGAGACATTGATAATGCTGCTGGCAGCTCGCCATAAAATATGAAGTGTGAATTTATGTGAAATGCACTTTTGCCTCTGGTCCACTTTTGACCATGCCAGTATTGAGACTTTGTAAATGTGCATAGATTATTAAATTGGGGCCACTATTCTTATTAGAACATTCAGTCTTTGGGATTTGCAAGCAGAGTTCATGGATGTTTTAAATTGCCAGCAGACTGAATGGAAAAAAAAAAATTTTTTTATGCTTTGGTTATTTTCCACTGTCCATAAAGACACTACTGTACTGAAGAGGATTGCTCAGTCACAAATGCTGCTGCCCATAGACCCCTCTGTCCCAACGCTGGTGTTCAGTGACCTTCATGAATCTGTTGCCTGTGCGCAGCTTATTGGGGAGAGACTCCCAAGATTCACAATCCTACCCTGTCACCAATTCTCCATCATCACAGGATTTGGCAAATGGACTCTTCATATGATTTTGTTTTACATGGTGACCTTGGAATGCTGTCATTGTACACGTGATCTTGATGGGTTGGTAGCCAAATTGTGTTGAGTTGAACCACAAAGACCACGACCGCCCTTCTGCTGCACCCACCTTCTGCTTTTTGCAGCCAGTCTTCCTTCGCCTCTTCTCCAATTGAGAACTTTCTGCTCATATCAAGACTCCATGCATTCAACCTATGGATTTGTGATAGAAAATAACTTCTGGAATGCAACACTTGTAACTATCTTCAAGACTGGAAATAAACCATGTCCATGGGAGGAGAAATTATAGCACGCATTCTCCTGAGTCATCTGCTTCCTGTGGCTGAGGTAATCCTCCCAGAGACACAGTTTGGCTTCAGATGTTCCAACATGATCTTTGTTGGTGGACGAATCCAAGAAAAATGTCAAGTGTAACACCAGAAGCTCTTCATTGCATTTATCAACCTGACCAATGCATTTGACTCTGACAAAATGCAAGGCCCTCTGGATTATGCGACAAAGGTTTGGACAACCAAGAAATTTCAACTCGAGACAGCTGCAGCCACATCCGAAGCATTTGCAGGATGTGTGATGAACATCTGAAAAAGACACCTTAAAAATCAGGACGGGAATCAAGGAAGGCTCTGGAATAGCCCCATACTAATTATTATGTACTTGACCGTGCCTTTTCACCTCATCATAGAGCAACTGTCCTTTCATGTCAGTATTAGATCATACCTAGGTGGAAAACCCTTTGACCTCAATCCCCTCAGTGACAAAGTGACCACCATAGGCATTCATGATCTGCTGTTTGCAGATGATGGCAGTGTCATTCCCCACTCTGCACACAATCTGCAAGCCGTTTTCCCTCTCGATCCCAGTTCACGAAAATCAACCTGTCCTTGAATGTTGCCAAACCAAAACTCCCAGATCAGACCATACCTGCACAGCCAAACATTTTGCCTCCCATATATGTTGAAGGAGAGACTCAGGAATATGTTGAGCACTTCCTATACCTTGGCAGCCATCAATCTCAGAAGGCCATAAATAGCGAGGAGATCCCCAACTGCACCAGGTCAGCCTTCTGAACACTGTGGCTGAGAGTGTATGGCTGAGACGCCACAAGTCAACATAAGCTTAATGTACAGAGCAGTTGTCATCATCACACTCCTGCACTGCAGTTGCATTGAGTCCAGGACTGTATATCAGTGACACATAAGAGCTAGAGAAATTCCACCCAGCAATGCTTCAATCGTATCCCTCAAATTCAGTGAGAGGACTGTCAAACAAACTCTGGTGGCAATCTCGAAGCCAGCACCACAAATATTGAAACAAAACTCTTGCAAAATCAACATTGATGAGCTGTGTCTGGATGGCCAAAAAGCAGCTACCCCGCCCCAGCCTCCCCAGTCCTGGTTTCCCAACTCTTACATGGCCAACATTCATGGGGAAGGCAAAGAAAATGCTTCAAAGACACTCTGAAGCTCTCCTTGAAGTGCATCACATTGACATTAATGACTGGGACACTTTCTACCAATCGTTGAAAATGGGGACAGCATAACCATCAAGCTTTGATTCACAATTTCTTAATGCTGTGGCAGAGTATCGATAGAGAAAGAAAGAAAGGGAAGCAAATTCCCAGATCCTGCTACTTTGTGGAATGTTCTGCCCCATGTCCCCAAGGATCCATGGATTGAGCATGTTCAGTCTCGTGAAGACCCATGGCAGAGCCTTGCGAGTCTGATTAGATGTCATCCTTGAATCGAGGAACAGCCGATGAGGATGAAAAATACTCCTTCCCTCAATGGTCTGGGAGGTGATCTGTGCCAGGGTTTCTTCAGTTTTACTTTGCAGGTCAGCAGGTTATGCACGAGAGAAGCCTTCTTGGGAAAAGGTATCTTGCCTCCATTCAGTACTGCTTATCTGCTTCATGGAACTTGCCCAGTGCAGAAGGAAGCCATTCGGCCCATCCAGCCTGCACAGGTCCTTGGAAAGAGCACCCTATTTAGGCCCACACCCCCACCCTGTCCCCGTAACCCCACCTAACCTTTTTTGGACACTAAGGCCAATTTAGCATGGCCAATCCACCTAACCTGCACATCTTTGGACTGTGGGAGGAAACCAGAGCACCCGGAGGAAACCCATGCAGACACGGGGAGAATGTGCAGACTCCGCACAGACAGTGACCCAAGTCGGGAATCGAACCTCGGAACATATCCTAACTCTGTGAAGCAACAGTGCTAACCAATGTGCTACCGTGCCGCCCATCAGGTGCCCATCAGAGGGTGGGATTTGAAAGTTTGTTACAAGAGTTCTTGCAAAGTCAGATAATGCTAAAGCATACATCAGTTATTATTTGTGTGTCTGTGACCTTTAATTTTTATTTGGAGGTTCCATTCTCTTCAGGTTGACTTAGTGTACAGAAATCTCTGAGTTCGGAACAGCACAAACCTGTTCACCCAAAGGGTTGTGAATTTATGGAATTCCTTGCCCAGTGAAGCAGTTGAGGCTCCTTCATTACATGTTTTTAAGGTAAAGATAGATAGTTTTTTGAAGAATAAAGGGATTAAGGGTTATGGTGTTCGGGCCGGAAAGTGGAGCTGAGTCCACAAAAGATCAGCCATGATCTAATTGAATGGCGGAGCAGGCTCGAGGGGCCAGATGGCCTACTCCTGCTCCTAGTTCTTATGTTCTTAGAGACGGAGTCTTGCTAAAATCTGGTAGACAATATTGTAACCCGAGGTGAACTGTGATGGGTGAATGAATGTACAGAGATATGTTCCTGAAAAGAAAATGAAAAGTTAATGAAGTCCAGAGGTTTTAATGAAAGGCTAAGATCATTGTACTGATAATTTAATGGTGTTGTGTTCCTAAGTGGCTTGTTACAAATGTGAGAGTTTATAAGGCGGTTATGTTTCAAACTGTCTGTTATAATTGAAGGCAAAAGAGAATGTCTTGGAATAGGGGATGGTGTGAAACCATGCTAAACTCTGTCCAGAGACAGGCCCATGTGATTCGGTTTTCATGGGTACAGAGACCCAGATTGAAACTCCAGTGCTAGTTTTCACACCATCATGCAAAAGAGGGACAGCAGGTTGTGTTGACAGACAGAGAGAAAGGAAAACTGAGAACAGTGGTCACTTTTCATTGACCATCTTTGTGTTAATCACCAAGTGGAGTGCAGGTGAGAACAGATTCCCTGTTTGAAGAGATTGAACTTCTAGAAGTTTAAGGACTGAAGATTTGCCAGAGGAAGCCTTGATGCTTGAAATCGGCTTAATTATATTCAAGAGATTGTATGAAAGAGCTTCTAAAAGGACACAGGAAAATTTACCCTGGTGTAGCATGGAGAAGACAACCAGTTAAATAGGTAGGAGGAATATGAGATTTTAACTATGAATATTTGATGAGAGTATTGTGTAACGTATAACAGTGGTGTGAGATTTCTGGCTGTGTTAGTCAGTTAATGGGCTCAGAGTATCTTTTCTATCGTCTGATCTATTAGTTAACTACTAAGTCATGTTTAGTCAATGTTGATTTTAGTTTGCTTTTTACAGTAAGGGTCTTAAAGCATGAAACCATGTGTGATTCTTTCCATCAGTTGCTGGGAAATTCATGACTCCTTTTATAAGTTACTAGTTTCTTTGGGAATTGTAACAAGTGGAATTTCTTATTCGACTACCATATTTGTTTTATGGTGCAACATTTTACATTATCATTAATAGGTCACTCATGCAAAATATAAAACATGCTTGTTTCAAAAGTAAATTTTAAAAATCTGATTAATGGGAGCTTTAGCTTTCAAGGAACCTGCATACATTTGAACAAATTAAAATGGGCATTGCCCAATTTGTGAATATATTGTACTTCAGGACTGATATTCAAAGAAGTATGCCATTTTAATTGTTCTTAAGATTCTACAGATCATGCTTAATTTACTTTGTATACTTTATCTTCACATATGTTTACTTGCTTTGCTGATGGCAAGTACACAAACGATAGGCACTGCATGGGCACAAATGCATCCTGTCAGGATCAATTATGTGTCCGTTTCTACATAAAATACACGTATGATTAGTGTTGTACCTGAAAATATTAGCTGCTTGTTCTGGAAAATTCAATTGATATGCATTTAATTTGTAATGCAAATAGAGCCAGCATTCTTTTTAAATTAGCACAGCATTTTCCAGGTAAAATCATACCCTACTTGCCAATTTAAATTGTCTTTAGATTTTATTTGACCATCTGTTTTTTTTAATATGAATTTAGAGTAACCAATTCATTTTTTTCCAATTAAGGGGCAATTTAACCCTGCACATCTTTGGGTTGTGGGAGTGAAACCCACGCAAACACGGGGAGAATGTGCAAACTCCACACGGACAGTGACCCAGTGCCGGGATCGAACCTGGGACCTCGGCACCGTGAGGCAGCAGTGCTAACCACTGCGCCACCCTGCTGCCCTTGTTTGAATGCCTGTGAGCCCATAGCAACTGATAATTCTGTCCCTTGATTTGCCTTGCTGTTATTAAACCAGCTTTCCCTTGAAAATTGTTAGCAGAGAACAGATAATCCAGGAGGGGCTGGTAACATGATACTTTACTAGTTGGGTCGCAGCTTTCTATGCTGCTATCAATCCAACTTTTCATCATAATATTAACATGATTCCATTCACATCTGCAGGGTTAGCATGACCAGTTGCACACCTTAATATTGAGCCATCTGAAATTTTGATAAATAATATTTTGTATGACGTATTTTAAAGGAAATTTCTATCAAGTTTGACTTGACATCGAGTTGAAGGACATAGTTAACAGGTGCAATTTCCCAAGAGATGCATTTCCACATGAACAAACTAATCATTGAGCAAACAATAAGGTTGACTTTCCCTAAAACGGAGAGGGTGGAGAAAGGGAAGCATGATTGCATTCACTTATAGAGGATTATTGGAGCTCTTTGGAGAAAGTTGCCTAGCTGTACCATTGATCAAAAAATGAGAGTGAGCCGAAAAGAGGGATAGCAAATCACTTTTCTTTGAAGAGAAATGTCTTTAGATTATTTAAACTTTTCTCTTGCATCTGAAAAAGTCTAGTGAGACTTAATTTAAAGGAAGCATTGCTGTCCACTGAAGTGGTGTATCTGGGTTCACTGAGATCTCCCCCACATGCTGAGTTGCAATTGTGTTGTTATGAAGTGAAGGCCAAGCCATTCCCCGCAAAGAAGGAGGGAAAGCTAAGCTCTAGCCAATTTTGAACACCTAGCAACTGATTTAAAAATTATGTTGGAGGAGGCCTGAGAGCAGACTTTGCACCCTGACAGACTGAATTGATGTGCAGAGGGGGAAAAATAAATAGCAGGTTCCCTCACCAAAATACTATAAGTGCTCCATCAAAAGTAAAAATGTTCATACGTTTTCAACTGTTTCCAGCCCCTCTCTCTTTCCCTCTCCTTCCCTCTCCTTCCCTCTCCCTCCTCCCCCCTCCCCCTCTCCCTCTCTCTCCTTCATCCATCTCACCCCCACCCTCCCACCACCATTTGAATTTGGTGGATATGGTAAGTCTTCGTCTAACGTTGTAGTTGTGTTCATGAAAAGTGCAATATTAAATAAATCAACATTTTCTCAAGCTAATAAAAGCTGCAATTAGGTTCTGTAGGATCTTTCTTGTCAGACAAAAGCATTACAGCATTATATCTTGTAAGTTGAAATATTTTCTGGTGCTAAATTTCTATATTCCTATATTTTATGCTAGCCCTTTCTACTTGCCTTCTGCTTACTGCCTCTCATGCCCCCTGGCTCTCTAGCTTGCTACCTGTCCAACTTACTGAACCTCCCGTTCGCCACGTATCCTATTCCTTGACCCTCCAGGTCATTGTCAACCATTCCTTTCATGCACCCCTCTCTTCTGTTAACCTGCTCAGTCGCTGACGCCCCCTCTCTCACTGAACTTTCTGTTCCCTACCTTTTATACACGCTGCTTCCCTCTCTTAAACCATCACCGTAAGAGAGGGCTCAGGTGATGAGTGGCACAATGCTGGAAGAGTAGAGTCAGAGCGAGTGCAACTACGAGTTGCAAGTTTATGGGGGCAAAACATGAACTGCAGATGCACCAAGAGGGACGGAAAAGGGTCAGTGAGCTCGAGGATTGGCGAGCAGGCACCGTTGTTGGTGAGGAGAAGGGTCAACAGTGAGAAAGGCTGCACCAAATGGCACCATTAAGTCATGTGGCCCTGCAACAGAGCTGGTACAAAACAATGTCAAAATGAAGTTCCAATTACTAAAGGGGAATGTTGTCCCCATTGATTGTCAAAGCGGAACAACTTAAAACGGGGCAAAAAAAACCAGGAACTTGCTGTATTCAACACCCATTTTATGGAAATGTATTGAAAGTGCTTCAAGATACATTTTGTCCAAAGGAGAGAAAATAAACTGAATGTGAAGGAAAGATTTTGAATTTTTTTGCACATATTGAGAAAACTTAAAAAAGAAAGAATCTACATCTTTGTTGTCTTCCACAAGCTCAAGGCACCCCAAGTGCTTTCCAGCCAATGGAGTACTTTTTGAAGTGCAGTCACCACTGTAATGTTGTAATATGATGGCTGGAAATACAGCAAAGTCCTTCAAACAATGAGGTGAGGACCAGATATTTTCTTGATAATTTTGGTTTAGGCATAAGTACTGGTCAAGCTGCTGTAAGAACTTCCATGCTCCTCTTATTCGAGCAGAATTAAGCCATTTGGCCCATCAGATCTATTCCACCATTTGATCATGGCTGATCTCATCCTGGCCTTAACTCCACAGTCCTGCCTGTTCTCCAAAACCCTTCAACTCATTACCAATTAAAAATCTGCCTTAACTGCTCCTTAAATTTACTCACTGTCCCGGCATCCACTGCACTCTGTGGGAGCAAATTCCACAGATTCACAACCCTTTGGGAGAAGTAGTTTCTCCTCAACTCTGTTTTAAATTTGCTACCTCTTATCTTAAGACTATGACATCTCAGTCTAGAATGCCCCACGAAAGGAAGCTCCATCTTTGTCCACACTTCTTTATCATCTTGTATACCTCAATTTCATATTCCCTCATTCTTCTTAATTCTAGAGAGTATCAGCCTAAACTATTCAACCTCTCTTCATATGACAAACTCCTCCTCTCTGGAATCAACCTAGTATACCTCCTCTGAACTGCCCCCAATAGCGTATATCTTTACTCAAATAAGGGGACCAGAACTGTGCACAATACTCCAGGTGTGGTCTCACCAATGCATTGTATAATTGCAGCAACACTTCCTTACCTTTATAATATATTCCTTTAACTATAAATGCCAATATTCCATTTGCTTTTTTAATTATCTGCTGTACCTGCATGCTAGTTTTCTGTGACTCGTGAATGAGGACCCCCAGATCCCTCTACAACGGAGCACCCCAAAGTCTCTCCCCATTTAGGTAATTTATTTTCCCATTTTTCCAACCAAAATGCATGATCTCACACTTATGCATGTTAAACTCCATCTGCCACATTTTACCCACTCTCCTAACATATCTATATCCATTTGTAGGGTTCTTATTTTCTCATTGCAACTTACTGTCCAGCCTATTGTTGCGTTGTCTGCAAATTTAGGTATAGAACCTTCTATACCTGTATCCAAGTCTACAATATAGATTGTAAATAGCTGGGGCCCAAGGACTGAACCCTGTGGCACTCCACTAGTAACATTTTGCCATCCAGAAAAAGGCTCATTTATCCCGACTCTGTCTTCTGTCCGTCAGCCAGTTTTCTATCCAAGCTAATAAATTACCCCTATGCGATCTAACCTCGTAAATTAACCTTCTTCGCGGCACATTTTTAAACACCTTCCAGAAATCCAGATATATTGCATCTACAGGATCGCTATTATCCACTTTGCGTGTTACATCTTCGAAGAGCTCCAGAAAATTAGTCGAACATGATTTGCCCTTCATAAAACCATGCTGACTCTGACGGATAACGTTTTGACTTTCCAAATGTCCTGATATTTCTTCCTTGATAATTGATTCCAACAATTTCCCAAAAAACGGATGTTAAATGAACTGATCTGTAATTTCCCACATTCGGTCTACCTACCTTTTTGAATAAGGACGTTACGTGAGCATTTTTTCAATCCACTGGAACCTTTCCTGTGTCCAGGGAATTTTGGAATATTATAACCAATGGATCCACTATCTCCACTATCACTTCCTTTAGCACCCTAAGATGTAGGCCATCAGGCCCGGGGAACTTGTCTGCCCTCAACCCAATTGTTTTTTTGAGTCACCGCTTCCCCTGTGTGCAGATTAGGTGGGTTGGCCATACTAAAGTATCCAAAAAGTTAGATATGGTTACTGGCTTTCAGGGATAGGATGGAGGCATGGGTTTAAGTAGGATGCTCTTAGCAAGGGCCGGTGCAGACACGATGGGCCGAATGGCCTCCTTCTGCACTGTGGGGTTCTATGATTCTATCGATGTTGATTGTTCTAAGTTCCTTTGAATGGTATGGGATATTTTACGTTCCATATCAGATAGATGTAAAAGCATGTTTAACGTCTCATCAAAAGGCAGCATATCCAACAGTGCAGAACCCCCTCATTATGTCACTAAAATGTAGCCTAGATTTTGTGCTTCCGTCTGTGGCGTAGCACTTGAACCCGTAACCTGACTCGCAGGTGAAAATGCTTTCACTGAGCCAAGGTTAGCACATTGGCAGTAGAGGTCAATGGGGAACATTTGAGATCACATTTTAATTTTAGGTAGGTGAAGTATTGGAGCTGTAACAAACTTGCCTCCAAGTGATGATTTGCACCTGGAAGACTTCACAAGGCGAATTCTTAAATTATTGTGGAGATGCACCAAAAAAAGCTACATATTTTCCCACAAGGAGGAAGAACCCGAGTTATTGACCATTCTCTGTTTGCACAGTTGTCAGATTACTTGTTACTTTAAATTGATGTATGATATCCTACTACATATCTTTCCTTCTGTTTTTAAATGGTGGAAGACCAATTGTTTTTGGTTTATTTGGACTTTCAGAAGGCTTTTGACAAAGTCCTGCGTAAGAATGAAATGAAATGAAAAATGAAAATCGCTTATTGTCACAAGTAGGCTTCAAATGAAGTTACTGTGAAAAGCCCCTAATCACCACATTCCGGCGCCTGTTCGGGGAGGCTGGTACGGGAATTAAAAGAGATTAGCATATGAATTTAAAGCGCATGGGAATAGGAGTAGTGTATTGAGATGGATAGAAAATTGTTTGGCAGACCAGAAGAAAAGAGTAGGAATAAGCAGGTCTTTTCAAATTGCAGACATTAACTAGTGGGGTGCTGCAGGGATCGGTGCTGGGACCCCAGTTATTCACAATATGAATATATGATTGATTTAGATGAGGGAACATAATGTAATATCTCCAAATTTGTAGATGGCACAAAGTTGGGTGGGAGGATGAGCTGTGAGGAGGATGCAGAGATCCTTCAGTGTGATTTGGACAAGTTGAGTGATTGAGCAAATGAATGGCAGGTGCAGTATAATTTGGATAAATGCGAGGTTATCCACTTTGGTAGCAAAAACAAGACAGCGGACTACTGTCTGAATGGCCATAAATTAGGAAAGGGGAATGTGCAACAAGACCTGGGTGTCCTTGTGCACCAGTCACTGAAGATACAGCAGGCGGTTAAGAAGGCAAATGGAATGCTGTCCTTCATTACGAAAGCATTCGAGTACAGGAGTACAGATGTCTTGCAGTAATTATACCAGGGCCGGGTATAGCAACACCTAGAATATTGTGTGCAGTTTTGGTCTCCTTATCTGAGGAAGGATGTTCTTGATAGAGGGAGAAGGTTTACCAGACTGATTCCTGGGATGGCAGGACTGAAGTACGAGGAGATATTGAATCGGTTAGGATTGTATTCGCTGGAGTTCAGAAGAATGAAGGGGGATCTCATCAAAACCTATAAAATTATAGCAGGACAAGACAGGGTAGATGCAAGAAAAATGTTCCCAAAGGTGGGGTTGCCCAGAACCAGGGGTCACTGTCTGAGGATACAGGGGAGACCATTTAGGACAAAGGTGAGGAGAAATTTCTTCTCCTAGAGAATAGTGAGCTGTGGAGTTCATTACAACAGGAATTGTGTGTTTTCAAGAAGCAGTTTGATATAGCACTTGGGGTGAAGCGGATCAAAGGATATGATACTTTGCCTCAGCCTTCAGGGTGGAAGACAACTGTGGGATACCAGAACTTCAAGAAAGTCAGGGGGCAAGGTGAATTTCGTGGTGCATTACTAAGGAGAAGGTGCTGGTGAAACTGAAAGGTCTGGACACTGATAAATCACCCGGACCGGATGGATTACACCCCGGGCTTCTGAAGGAGATAGCTGGGGAGGTTGTGGAGGTTCTGGCAGTGATCTTTCAAGAATCACTGGAGGCAGGGAGTTCCCAGAGGACTGGAAAATGGCAAACGTAACACCCCTGGTTTAGAAGGGAGGTAGGCAGAGGACGAGAAGTCATAGGCCCGTCAGCCTGACTTCAGTTGGTGGTAAAATTTTAGACTATTTTTAAAGATCAGATTGCGGAATACTTGTAAGAGCATGGTAAAATAGAAGTGAGTCAGCACGGCTTGGTCAAGAAGAGGTCATGCCTGACAAATCTGTTAGAATTATTGGAGGAGGTAACGAGGAAGTTAGACAAAGGAGAACCAGTGGATGTGATCTGTTTTGATTTCCAGAAGGCCATTGACAAGGTGTTAGGTGCAGTGTACTGGCATGGATAGAGGATTGGCTGACTGTTGAAGGCAGAGAATGGGGATAAAGGGGTCTTTTTCAGGATGACAGCCGGTGACTATTAGTGGTCCGCAGGAGTCAGTGTTGGGATCACAGCTATTCACAATATACATTAACGAACTGGAAGAAGGAACTGAGGGTATTGTTACTACGTTCGCAGAAGATATAAAGATATATAGAGGGACAGGTCATATTGAGCGAGCGGGGGGCAGTAGAAGGATTTGGACAGGCGAGGAGAGTGGGCAAAGAAGTGGCAGATAGAATACAATGTGTAAAAGTGTGAGGTTTTGCACTTTGGTCAGAAGAATACAGGCATAGACTATTTTCTCAATGGGTAATGTCTTTGGAAATCTGGAGCACAAAGGGTCTTAGGAGTCCTAGTTTTGAATTATCTTCAGGTTAACATGCAGGTTCAGTTGGCAGTTAGAAAGGCAAATACAATGTTGCCATTCATTTTGAGAGGGCTAGAATACAAGAGCAGGGATGTACTGCTGAAGCTGCATAAGGCTCTGGTCAGACCCCATTTGGAATATTGTGAGCAGTCTTGGGCCCCAAATGTAAGGACGGATATGCTGGCCTTGGAGAGGGTCCAGAGGAGGTTCAAGCAATGATCCAGCAGAGTGGAGCCCCCGATTGGCTGTTGCGGGGAAAATTTGCATCAGTGCATTGCAGTCACTGTATTCAGAAGGTGTACCTGAGCAAGATACCCACCGTGTTCAAGTGAAGGCAAGCATCCAGCAGAGGGCAGCAGAGCGGAGCCCCCGATTGGCTGTTGCGGGGAAAATTTGCATCAGTGCATTGCAGTCACTGTATCCAGAAGTTGGTTTGTGGAAGAGCTGTTGTCAAGTGACAGTTAAACCCCAAACACTTCTTCAGTGTTTCCCTCCCTACCTCCTCCTCCTCGAACCAAAAAAAAAACAATCACTGTAAGGATCCCAGCCGACTAAAGATCGAGAGAGACTCGAGGGCAGGTAGAAGTAGAAAGAAGGTGAACCGTGACGTCACAGCTAGCAGGTAAGTGATTGGCTGGTGGCTAGTAAGTAGTTGTTCTTTTCCCTGAGGTGTGTTGATAAGGTAAGGTTTTTCTATTTCTATTTTTTTTAATTGTGTGATTGGTAACAATTTTTTCTTTTTTCTTTTTTCATTCACCTATTATTTGATATTATAGTTGGACTAAGTTAAGTTTAAGATTAAAAATGGCAGGAGATCTCTGATCCGTGTAATGCTCCTCTTGCTCAATGTGGGAGCTCAGGGACGTGGCTGATGTCCCTGGCTCCGTCACGTGCGGGAAGTGTGTCCAGCTGCAGCTCTTGTTAGACCGCATGCCGGCTCTGGAGCTGCGGATGGACTCACTTTGGAGCATCCGCGATGCTGAGGAGGTCGTGGATGGCACGTTTAGCGAATTGATCACACCACAGATTAGGACTGCTGAGGGAGAAAGGGAATGGGTGACCAAAAAGCAGGAAGGCAGTGCAGGTGTCCCCTGCGGTCATCTCCCTCCAAAACAGGTATATTGTTTTGGATACTGTTGGGGGAGATGGCTCACCAGGGGAAGGCAGCAGTAGCCAGGTTCATGGCACCGTGGCTGGCTCTGCTGTACAGAAGGGCGGGAAAAAGAGTGGAAGGGCTATAGTCATAGGGGATTCAATTGTGAGCGGAGTAGATGGGTGGTTCTGTGATTGAAAGCGAGACTCCCGAATGGTATGTTGCCTCCCTGGTGCACGGGTCAGGGATGTCTCCGATCGGCTGCAGAACATTCTGAAGGGGGAGGGTGAACAGCCAGTTGTCGTGGTGCATATAGGAACCAATGATATAAGTAAAAAAACGGGATTAGGCCCTACAAACAGAATTTAGGGAGTTAGGAGCCAAGTTTAAAAAGTCGGACCTCAGAGGTAGTAATCTCAGGATTGCTACCAGTGCCATGTGGTAGTCAGAGTAGAAATGAAAGCATCGGCAGAATGAATGCGTGGCTTGAGAGCTGGTGCAGGAGGGAGGGGTTCGGATTTTTGGGACATTGGGACCGGTTCTGGGGGAGTGGGACTACTACAAATTGGACGGTCTACACCTGGGCCGGACTGAAACCAATGTCCCTGGGGGTGCTTTTGTTAACGCTGTTGGGGAGGGTTTAAACTAATGTGGCAGGGGGATGGGAACCAAATAAGGAGGTTAGTGGACAGTAAGGAGTTAGTAGGATAAGCCTGGAAGGAACAAGATCATGAAGCCAACGTGACTAAGGGGAAGAGTAGGCAGGGAGAAGATGATGAACGCAAAGGGACTGGTGGTCTGAGGTGCATTTGTTTTAATGCAACAAGTGTAGTAGGTACGGCAGATGAACTTAAGGACTTCGATCAGTACCTGGGAGTATGATGTTATTGCTATTACTGAGACTTGGTTGAAGGAAGGACATGATTGGCAACTAAATATCCCAGGATTTTGTGTCTTCAGGCGGGATAGAGAGGGAGGTAAAAGGGGGTGGAGGAGTTGCATTACTGGTCAGAGAGGATATCACAGTTGTGCTGAAGGAGGGCACTGTGGAGGACTCGAGCAGTGCAGCGATATGGGCAGAGCTCAGAAATAGGAAGGGTGCGGTAACAATGTTGGGGTTGTACTTAAGACCTCCCAAAAGTGAGCGTGAGATAGATGTACAAATATGTAAACAGATTATGGAAAGATGTAGGAGCAACAGGGTGGTGGTGATAGGAGATTTTACTTTTCCCAACATTGACTGGAATGCACCTAGTGTCAGAGGTCTAGATGGAGCAGAATTTGTAAGGAGCATCCAGGAGGGTTTTCTGGAGCAGTATGTAAATAGTCCAACTCGGGAAGGTGCCTGGTGTTGGGGAATGGGCCCGGCCAGGTGGTTGAAGTTTCAGTCGGGGATTACTTTGGGAATAGTGATCACAATTCTGTAAGTTTTAGAATACTCATGGACAAAGACGAGAGTGGTCCTAAAGGATGAGTGCTAAATTGGGGGAACGCCAACCATACCAAAATTCGGCAGGAGCTGGGCAATGTGGATTGGGAGCAGCTGTTTGAAGGTATATCCACATTTGATATGTGGGAGGCTTTTAAAGAGAGGTTGATTAGAGTGCAGGACAGACATATCACTGTGAAAATGAGGGATAGCAATGGCAAGATTAGGGAACCATGGATGAGAGGTGAAATTGTGAGACTAGCTAAGAGGAAAAAGGAAGCATACATAAGGTCTAGGCGACTGAAGACAGATGAAGCTTTGGAAGAATATCGGGAATGTAGGACCAATCTGAAATGAGGAATCGAGGGCGAAAAGGGGTCATGAAATATCTTTAGCAAACAGGGTTAAGAAAAATCCCAAAGCCTTTTATTCATATATAAGGAGCAAGAGGGTAATCAGAGAAAGGGTTGGCTCACTCAAGGATAAAGGAGGAAAGTTATCCGTGGAGTCCGAGAAAATGGGTGAGATTCTTAACGAGTACTTTGCATCGGTATTCACCGAGGAGAGGAACATGACGGATGTTGAGGTTGGGGATAGATGTTTGATTACTCTAGGTCAAGTCGGCATAAGGAGGGAGAATGTGTTGGGTATTCTAAAAGGCATTAAGGTGGACAAGTCCCCAGGTCCGGATCTATCCCAGGTTACTGAGGGAAGTG
The DNA here is from genome assembly GCF_902713615.1 of Scyliorhinus canicula. Taxonomy (NCBI): domain Eukaryota; kingdom Metazoa; phylum Chordata; class Chondrichthyes; order Carcharhiniformes; family Scyliorhinidae; genus Scyliorhinus; species Scyliorhinus canicula. The sequence goes on along the minus strand of NC_052155.1, from coordinate 136,843,193 downwards.
AGAGAGGAAATAGCTGGGGCCTGAACAGATATGTTTGCAGCATCCTTGAACATGGGTGAGGTACTGGAGGACTGGAGAATTGCTACCCTTCTTGTTTAAGAAGGGTAGCAGTGATAATCCAGGTAATTATAGACCGGTGAGCCTGACGTCAGTGGTAGGGAAGCTGCTGGAGAAGATACTGAGGGATAGGATCTATTCCCATTTGGAAGAAATGGGCTTATCAGTGATAGGAAACATGGTTTTGTGCAGGGAAGGTCATGTCTCACCAACTTAATAGAATTCTTTGAGGAAGTGACAAAGTTGATTGATGAGGGAAGGGCTGTAGATGTCATATACATGGACTTCAGTAAGGCGTTTGATAAGGTTCCCCATGGTAGGCTGATGGAGAAAGTGAAGTCTTAAGGGCTCCAGGGTGTACCAGCTATGTAATTACATTTCTAAATTTTAAACCAACTTTTTTAATATAATCATACCTCATGCCTACACTCAGTATTGCAAAGTCTATTAAAATAAAAGAAAAATACTGCAGAAGCTGAAGGGCTGAAATAAGAACAAGTGCTGGAAAAGCTCTGCAGGTCTGGCAGCACTTTGGAGAGAGATACAGAGTTAACGTTTTGGGTCCATTTGACTCTTCGAGGAGTCATATTGGATTCAGTGTTAACTCTGTTAACTCCTTTAGGACTCCGGTGGATTGGAAATTAGCAAACGTGACACCACTGTTTAAAAAAGGAGGTAGGCAGAGAGCAGGAAATTATAGGCCAGTGTGCTTAACTTCGGTAGTATGGAAGATGCTGGAATCTATCATCAAGGAAGAAATAGTGAGGCATCTGGATAGAAATTGTCCCATTGGGCAGACGCAGCATGGGTTCATAAAGGGCAGGTCGTGCCTAACTAATTTAGTGCCTAACTAATTTAGTGGAATTTTTTGAGGACATTACCAGTGCAGTAGATAACGGGGAGCCAATGGATGTTGTATATCTGGATTTCCAGAAAGCCAGTGACAAGGTGCCACACAAAAGGTTGCTGCATAAGATAAAGATGCATGGCATTAAGGGTAAAGTAGTAGCATGGATAGAGGATTGGTTAATTAATAGAAAGCAAAGAGTGGGGATTAATGGGTGTTTCTCTGGTTGGCAATCAGTCGCTAGTGGTGTCCCTCCGGGACCCGTGTTGAGCCCACAATTGTTCACAATTTACATAGATGATTTGGAGTTGGGGACCAAGGGCAATGTGTCCAAGTTTGCAGATGACACTAAGATGAGTGGTAAAGCGAAAAGTGCAGAGGATACTGGAAGTCTGCAGAGGGATTTGGATAGGTTAAGTGAATGGGCTAGGGTCAGGCAGATGGAATACAATGTTGACAAATGTGGGGTTATCCATTTTGGTAGGAATAACAGCAAACAGGGTTATTATTTAAACAATAAAATATTAAAGTATGCCACTGTGCAGAGAGACCTGGGTGTGCTAGTGCATGAGTCACAGAAAGTTGGTTTACAGATGCAACAGGTGATTAAGAAGGCAAATGGAATTTTGTCCTTCACTGCTAGAGGGATGGAGTTTAAGATGAGGGAGGTTATGTTGCAATTGTATACGGTGTTAGTGAGGCCACACCTGGAGTTTTGTGTTCAGTTTTGGTCTCCTTACTTGCGAAAGGACATACTGGCACTGGAGGGTGTGCAGAGGAGATTCACTCGGTTAATGCCAGAGCTGAAGGGGTTGGATTCTGAGGAGAGGTTGAGTAGACTGGGACTGTACTCGTTGGAATTTAGAAGGATGAGGGGGGATCTTATAGAAACATTTAAAATTATGAAGGGAATAGATTGGATAGATGCGGGCAGGTTGTTTCCACTGGCGGGTGAAAGCAGAACTAGGGGACATAGCCTCAAAATAGGGGGAAGTAGATTTAGGACTGAGTTTAGGAGGAACTTCTTCACCCAAAGGGTTGTGAATCTATGGAATTCCTTGCCCAGTGAATCAGTTGAGGCTCCTTCATTACATGTTTTTAAGGTAAAGATAGATAGTTTTTTGAAGAATAAAGGGATTAAGGGTTATGGTGTTCGGGCCGGAAAGTGGAGCTGAGTCCACAAAAGATCAGCCATAATCTCATTGAATGGCGGAGCAGGCTCGAGGGGCCAGATGGCCTACTCCTGCTCCTAGTTCTTATGTTCTTGTGTTAATTCTGTTTGTTTCCATAGATGCTACCAGCCTTTCTGAGTTTCATTGTAAAATCCATTGTTGTGTGTCCCCATTAGATGCATGAAAACCTCTGCAATTGCTGGTGAATAATTACACAATTCCTAGCTTGTGCACTACTTGAACACTTTGCAGCCTGAGACATTATTGTATTTTTGAATGCTGTCTCTAAAAAACAAACTCCAAAGAGTGTTCTGGGTAGAAATTATGGAAAATGTATTAGTCAGAATTTGAACAAAAATGTTAATGTTCCAGGAAGCAGTTGTGCAGCCTATTTTCTTCAATTCAGTCTCTGTGGTCTTGTGTTTCAGATCCAAGTTGTTGTGGAGTATAATGAAAATGTTTTGAAAAGATTCCTTTTCCCATTGAAACATAATCTGGGCATTGGTTTGTACATCATATCAAAAGGATTGTAGACCAGATCACAGTAAACGCCAAATATTGTACTGTATACTTTTCTATAGAGGAGTCCCATTAACCTTTCAAGAAAAAGCTGTAGTTTGATTTTGAAACTAGGACTTTAAAGCAGTGTGAAATTTATCTTTTTCAAATTCCTTCATGGCTCTATCTTGCTTTATTTGACAGGCGTAACTGCTTGAGGTCTGAGTAATTGATCAGAGTGTGTATTGAATTGTTATCACTGGAAAGTTGCTCTGCCTGATGTAAGGGGGCGGTGGAAGAATTGGCTATCAATGTTCTTATTTTGAAAGCTAATTGTTGGCATGTTGATTTTCTCTTCTACGACTTATTGAGTGGATGTGGAACTGCTGATTTTCAGTACACTGTTATTTTTGTGGTACTGCAACCTAGATAATGATAATGAAATTAATGCTGACACCTCTGAATCAAAGGTTGTGAGTTCAAGCCTCACTTCAGAGATTTCACATAATCTCGATTGACACTTGACACTTCAGTACAGTGGTGCACTGTTTAGTGGAGATATTTAACTGTCTCTGATGCTATAGGATCTCTCATATGTTGAAGAAGGGCTGTGAAGTTTTCCTCAGGTCACAGCTAACATTTCTCCTTCTACAACAGCACTGAAAGAGATGATTGGTACCCTTGCTGTGTGCCGATTTGTTGCTGCATTTCTGATATTAAAACAGTGACTGCACTTCAATTGTTGCTTCGTCCTTGTTCAGTAATTTTGTGATGCATGTTAAGTGAACATTTCATTTGGGCACTGAAGTATTTAATGTTAACACGTAGGCATTTGAATGAAGAGAAAAGCCTCTTTACCCAGAAGAAAAGAGATTAAGTTCAGAAGAGGATATTAGAAACCGTAGACCTAGTATTAATTGTTCAGCCCACGCTGTTTCCGTGGAGATTTTCAGGGTAAGGGGCAGGTTCAAATAAAATTTACTTAAATTGACTGTGTTGTGCTTTGGGAAATTTTGACGGTGTAAAAGGTGTAATGTAGATCCAAGTTCTTTCTTTACTTATAGAATAACTTGTTATGTGTTCAGACTCAGGTGGGTTGTGGTTTTAATCAAACACATCATATTCCACTATCATATTTAAAATAATGGCAGGAGAAATAAATTGGAAGCTCCATTGTGGGCCACAATGAAGGGCAACCAAATGGTGTAATTTTTCACCATAAGGCCAGGAGGCTCTTAAGATTACATTCCTGGTCTTTGCTGAGATGAAGAGTCAACCAAACAGAGTGGAAAAATTGGACAGTTCTTGCTCGAAATGTATTCACACGAGTGCTGGTTGAAGATTAGGTTGAGCACAATTTAACTGCCACTGTCGTGGAATGATCCATTGATGCCCACAGTCTAGACATGAGCAATAGCCACCTGGACAAGGTATAGCAGGCTTACCACCTGCAATATCGTGCCCCAGTTTAAAGTTTCTGTGCACACATTTTTACTCGCTAACTCAAAAGATTACATCGGAATAAGAGCTTTTTTTCTTCAGGGGCCTACAGCTAGTTTAAGTGGAAGTGAAAACATATTTTTTATGAAAGAACTTGAACCCTCAAAGAAGAGGAAGTGAAATGAAGCGTTGTTTCATTCTCATTCAGTAATTTTGCTTTGCACGTTAAGCAAATATTTCATCTGGATACTAAAGTATTCACTAGTGCCACATAGGCATTTAAATGAAGAAAGGCGTTTGGTCAAGAAAAAAAAGAGGAGAAACCAGCCGTCTATATTATGAATATTTGTTCGCAAGAAGATATCAGAAAGTATAGACCTAGCGTTAATTGTCCAACCCACTCTGTTTCCTGGGGCTTTCAGGGTGGGGATTTTAAATAAATTTACTAATCTACTAGTAGATACCCGTTTGTTGCTGCTGTCTCAATTATGTGCTGTGTGTGTTTATAATACATTTGTACGGCATTTATTTTTGCTCAGATGTGCTTTAGTTGCTGTAGTACGCTGTAAAACTTTTAAGAGACTTTCTGTCCAGTGAGAAGATTTACAGAGTAGCTAGTGTTCAATGGTCAGTTACAGATGAATACTTGAATTGTCCACCAGCCAGCTCATGGGGTAAAGCAGGACAGAATAGATAATTGTGTTTTGTGTAATAGGATTCAGTTGGCAAAATTTTAATGCTTTCTTTAAAAATGTCAATAGTAAATTATGGAATTTCTATTGATAAGAATACCAAAATTTGACAAATATTCTGCAAATTTTTGATTCTCTGCTATAGTCAATTTTATACATTTGTTCTCCTGGCTTTGCTTATTTAATACTTCTAACTTAATTTGGCTTAGATAGATAAGGGATGTTAAATAGAACAATAGAACATTACAGCGCAGTACAGGCCCTTCGGCCCTCGATGTTGCGCCGACCTGTGAAACCAATCGAAACCCCATCTACAGTATTCCCTTATCATCCAGATGTTTATCCAATGACCATTTAAATGCCTTTAATGTTGGCGAGTCCACTACTGTTGCAGGCAGGGCATTCCACGCCTCTATTACTCTCGGAGTAAAGAACCTACCTCTGACATCTGTCCGATATCTATCTCCCTTCAATTTAGAGCTATGTCCCCTCGTTCGAGCCATCGCCATCCGAGGAAAAAGGCTCTCACTGTCCACCCTATCTAATCCTCTGATCATCTTGTATGCCTCTATTAAGTCACCTCTTAACCTTCTTCTCTCTAACGAAAACAACCTTAAGCCCCTCAGCCTTTCCTCATAAGATCTCCCCATCATACCAGGCAACATCCCAGTAAATCTCCTCTGCACCCTTTCCAATGCTTCCACATCCTTCCTATAATGCGGCGACCAGAACTGCGCGCAACACTCCAAATGCGGCCGCACCAGAGTTTTGTACAGCTGCAACATTTCCTCATGGCTCCGAAACTCAATCCCTCGACCAATAAAAGCTAACACACCGTCCGCCTTCTTAACAACCCGATCAACCTGGGTGGCAACTTTCAGGGATCTATGTACATGGGCACTGAGATCTCTGTGCTCATCCACACTACCAAGAATCTTACCATTAGCCCAGTACTCTGTATTCCTGTTACTCCTTCCAAAATGAATCACCTCACACTTTTCTGCATTGAACTCCATTTGCCACTTCTCAGCCCAGCTCTGCAGCTTATCTATGTCCCTCTGTAACCTGCAACATCCTTCCGCAATGTCCACAACTCCCCCGACTTTAGTGTCATCCGCAAATTTACTCACCCATCCTTCTACGCCCTCCTCCAGGTCATTTATAAAAATAACACTCAGGCTGAACATTTCCCATCAACCACCACCCTCTGCCTTCTTACAGCTAGCCAATTTCTGATGCAAACCACTAAATCACCCTGAATCCCATGCCTCCGTATTTTCTGCAATAGCCTACCGTGGCGAACCTTATTAAACGCTTTACTGAAATCTATATACACCACATCAACTGCTTTACCCTCGTCCACCTGTTTGGTCACCTTCTCAAAGAACTCAATAAGGTTTGTGAGGCACGACCTACCATGTTGACTATCCCTAATCAAATTATTCCTTTCTAGATGATTATAAATCCTATCTCTTATAATCCTTTCCAAGACTTTGCCCACAACAGAAGTAAGGCTCACTGGTCCATAGTTACCGAGGTTGGCTCTACTCCCCTTCTTGAACAAGGGGACATTTGCTATCCTCCAGTCCTCCAGTCTTTTGGCACTATTCCTGTAGACAATGACGACATAAACATCAAAGCCAAAGGCTCTGCAATCTCCTCCCTAGCTTCCCAGAGAATCCGAGGATAAATCCCATCTGGCCCAGGGGATTTATCTATTTTCACACTTTCCAGAATTGCTAACACCTCCTCCTTATGAATCTCAATCCCATCTAGTCTAGTAGCCTGTATCTCAGTATTCTCCTTGACAACATTGTATTTTTCCTGTGTGAGTACTGACGAAAAATATTAATTTAGCGCCTCTCCTATCTCCTTGGACTCCACGCACAACTTTCTATGACTGTCCTTTACTGGCCCTAATCTTACCCTTTAGGGTGTTCCTTGATCCTACCTGCCAAGGACTTCTTGTGTCCCCTCCTGGCTCTTCTTAGCTCTCTCTTTAGGTCCTTCCTGGCTAACTTGTAACTCTCAAGAGCCCTAACTGAACGTTCACGTCTCATCTTTACATAAGCCTCCTTCTTCCTCTTGACAAGTGATTCAACTACTTTAGTAAACCACGGTTCCCTTGCTCGACCACTTCCTCCCTACCTGACGGGTACATACTTATCAAGGACACGCAGTAGCTGTTCCTTGAACAAGCTCCACATTTCAATTGCGCCCATCCTCCGCAGTTTCCTTCCCCATCCTATGCATGCTAAGTTTTGCCTAATCGCATAAAATTGCCTTTCCCCCAGCTATAACACTTGCCCTGCGGTATATACCTATCCCTTTCCATCGCTAAAGTAAACGTAGCCGAATTGTGATCACTATCACCAAAGTGCTCACCTACCTCCAAATTAACACCTGGCCTGGTTCATTACCCAGTACCAAATCCAATGTGGCCTCGCCTCTTGTTGGCCTATCTACATACTGTGTCAGGAAACCCTCCTGCACACATTGGACAAAAACTGACCCATCTAAAGTACTCGAACTATAGCGTTTCCAGTCAATATTTGGAAAGTTAAAGTCCCCCATAACAACTACCCTGTTACTTTCGCTCCTATCCAGAATCATTTTTGCAATCCTTTCCTCTACATCCCTGGAACTTTTCGGAGGCCTATAGAAAACTCCCAACAGGGTGACCTCTCCTTTCCTGTTTCTAACCTCAGCCCATTCTACCTCAGTAGATGAATTCTCATCAAACATCCTTTCTGCCACCGTAATATTGTCCTTGACTAACAATGCCACACCTCCCCCTCTTTTACCGCCTTCCCTGAGCTTACTGAAATATCTAAACCCAGGAACCTGCAACAACCATTCCTCTCCCTGCTCTATCCATGTCTCCTAAATGGCCACAACATCGAAGTCCCAGGCACCAACCCATGCTGCAAGTTCACCCACCTAGACCTAGTCATTTCAAGCATGTGTTGATACCAACCACTTCCAGATCCGGTAAAGCATGCGTTAATAATAGAAAGCCAGTGAGATTTGTTGAAGACAAATTGTGTTTGACTAACTTCATCAAATAACTTGAATCATGTAATGGTGGGGATGGGAAGGGATTATTGGAGGTAGTGTGGTTGTGTATATGGGCTTTTATAAAATGTTTGATAAAGTAACACCTAATAAACCTGTAAGCAAGATTAATGCCCATGAGATTAAAGGGATAATGGCTGCATGGATATAAAATTGGCCAAGGGAAAGAAAGCAGCAGTGAGCAGTTCATTAGTGTGAGGACCTAAAATTTCACATTGCACATTTTCATAAAACATTGCTAATTCTCAAATTTTTTAAAACTGAAGAAAAACCTGAAAAATGGTTGAAACTGTGACTGTCTGTGACCCCAGAACAAAATAAGCTATTTGGCATTTTAAGGAAAACCAGCACCTTATTGTCTCTGAGGATCCTCTGCGGTCTGTGAAGTCTAATTTCAAAGAGAGAGATACAAAGCATTTCATAACCCAGGATGGCCAGTAGATGATGAATCAACTGATAAGACAAAGGCTTTGCATGGTGGAGAGGTGGGAGTCATTTAACATGGACATCAGGCTTGTGGAATAAGTAATATTGCTATGCTGAGTTGGATAGCTCAATCTGGCATGGAGGCCACACCGAAGGAGTTCTGACCTAGATTAAACATCTGACCCCATCTACCCTGTTTCTGTTGGAAGTTCTGTGCCATTACATACAAGACTGATCATTTCTGCGTCCCTATCTCACCTTGTGAAGTCAACACCATCGGAAAAGCAAATTTTACAACTACAGTTTTCTCTGTCAACCTCCATGAAGGAGTACCTCATTGGACTTTGATTTCAGACTCCAGAGCTCATGTCAACCAATATTTATTATTCGGTAGCACGGTGGTTAGCACTGTTGCTTCACAGCTCTAGGCTCCCAGGTTCGATCACCGGCTTGGGTCACTGTCTATGTGGAGTCTGCACATTCTTCCTGTGTCTGCGTGGGTTTCCTCCGGGTGCTCCGGTTTCCTCCCACAGTCCAAAGATGTGCAGGTTAGGTGGATTGGCCATGCTAAATTGGCCTTAGGTTAGGTGGGGTTACAGGGATAGGGTGGAGGTGTGGGTCTAAGTAGGATGCTCTTTCCAAGGGCTGGTGCAAACGTGATGGGCCGAAAGGCCTCCTTCTGTACTGTAAATTCTATGATTCTCTGTGTGGTCTCTATCCTGTAACACCTTATTTTCTCTATTCCTCTCTTCACTGTCCAGTGCAAAGGCAACGTTGTAATCCTCCTTTAGCGTTTTGACGGTGTGCAATGAACATCCTTTTTAGTTCATTCTATCTCTAGTTTGCTTTAGGATTATTAATAGAAAATTGGATCACAAAAACTGAGGGTTTGGTAAATAGCTACTGCTTATAGAAAGAGAAATAATCAGAACGTTTTTCTGTTTGTGAAGGAGTGGTGAGAGGAGAAATTAGTGATAATTAAATGAACCCCCTCCTATCTATAACATTAGAATGGAGGAAAGTATACTGTGGTATCCTAAGGGGATATGTTAGGACCACTGCTTTATTTGATATATGACCTGGACTTGGCCATACAATGCATCATTTCAAAGGGATGTGGATGACGGAGTAATTCGGAATTGTAGTAAATAGTGAACAGGATACTGGAATAACCAGCTTCGCAAGGACTTGGGTAAACAAGTGGCGTATGAAATTTAATGCAGAAATGTGTGCCAATTTTGGTAAATAGAATTGGAAGAGGCAATATAAACTAAATGGTCCAGTTTTAAAGAGGGTGCAGGAACAGGGAAAGGTATATAGGGTTTCGTATGCACATCTTTGGAGGTGTCAACAAGTCAAAAAGATTGTAAATGATGGCAAAGCACAAAGGCAGGAAAATCATCTAAACTTCATTAAATCGCTGGTTAGACCACAACAGGGGCATTGTGTTCACTTCCGAGCACCACATATTAGGAAAGGTGTCAACACCTTGGAGGAGGACTCTTAGCAGGAAAGAATCATACTAAAAGGAATGTGAAGAAATTAATTGCTAGAGAAAGATACCAGGTAATTAAAGAAAAATACAGAAGTCTTGATATCAGAGAGACAAAAAGATACCTTCAGAAAAACAGCTGCTAGAGATAGATTCACAAAAGATGTGGGAATTGTACATATGATAAAGAATGCAAATGGAGTAACCTCAATAAAAACGAATGCAATCAAAGTGAGGTGGGGCCAATGCTTTAATTTTTGAATGAATAAAAACCCGAGAACAAGGTCAAAGGAGGTAGTTGCAGGTCGAGGAATAACAATGAGCAACAATCTAAATCAGAACAGCACTGAAATGGTAGAAAAAAGACAACAGGGGGACTGAATGAGCTACCAATGGAAATATGGACCTGCCGAGGTGAATATAGAGTCCAGCCCCTGTTAATGCTACTCAATTATGTTATGACGAAAGAGAAAATGCCAAGGGCATGGAGACTAAGCATTTTGGTACCAATTTCAAAGGAATAGTGAATATTCAAAAGCGAGAGTAACAGGGTAGTTGTTATGGGGGACTTTAACTTTCCAAATATTGACTGGAAATACTATAGTTTGAGTACTATAGATGGGTCAGTTTTTGTGCAGTGTGTGCAGGAGGGTTTTCTGACACAGTATGTAGACAGGCCAACAAGGGGCGATGCCACGTTGGATTTGGTACTGGGTAATGAACCCGGCCAGGTGTTAGATTTAGATGTAGGTGAGCACTTTGATGATAGTGATCACAATTCTGTTATGTTTACTTTAGTGATGGGCAGGGATAGGTATATACCGCAAGGCAAGAATTATAGCTGGGGGAAAAGCAATTATGATGGTATTTGGCAAGATTTAGAATGTAGAGGATGGGGAAGGAAACTGCAGGGGATGGGTACAATCGAAATGTGGAGCTTTTTCAAGAAACAGCTACTGCGTGTCCTTGATAAGTATGTACCTGTCAGGCAGGGAGGAAGTTGTCGAGCAAGGGAACCATGATTTACTAAGGAAGTTGAAGCACTTGTCAAGAGGAAGAAGGCGGCTTATGTTAGGATGAGACATGAAGGCTCAGTTAGGGCACTTGAGAGTTACAAGTTAGCCAGGAAGGACCTAAAGAGAGAGTTAAGAAGAGCGAGGAGAGGACACGAAAAGTCGTTGGCGGATAGGATCAAGGAAAACCCTAAGGCTTTCTATAGGTATATCAGGAACAAAAGAATGACGAGAGTAAGATTAGGGCCAATCAAGGATAGTAGTGGAAAGTTGTGTGGGGAATCCGAGGAGATAGGGGAAGCGTTAAATGGATATTTTTCGTCAGTGTTTACACTGGGGAAAGACAATGTTGTCGAGGAGAATACTCAGGTACAGTCGACCAGGCTAGATGGGATTGAGGTTCACAAGGAGGAGGTGTTAGCAATTTTGGAAAGTGTAAAAATAGATAAGTCCCCTGGGCCAGATGGGATTTATCCTAGGATTCTCTGAGAAGCCAGGGAGGAGATTGCAGAGCCTTTGTCCTTGATCTTTATGTCATCTTTGTCGACAGGAATAGTGCCGGAAGACTGGAGGATAGCAAATGTTGTCCCCTTGTTCATGAAGGGGAGTAGAGACAGCCCTGGTAATTATAGACCTGTGCGCCTTACTTCGGTTGTGGGTAAAATGTTGGAAAAGGTTATAAGAGATAGGGTTTATAATCATCTTGAAAAGAACAAGTTGATTAGCGATAGTCAACACGGTTTTATGAAGGGTAGGTCATGCCTCACAAACCTTATTGAGTTTTTTGAGAAGGTGACCAAACAGGTGGATGAGGGGAAAGCGGTTGATATGGTTTCTATGGATTTCAGTAAGGCGTTTGATAAGGTTCCCCACGGTAGGCTATTGCAGAAAATACGGAAGTCTGGGATTGAAGGTGATTTAGCGGTTTGGATCAGTAATTGGCTAGCTGATAGAAGACAGAGGGTGGTGGTTGATAGCAAATGTTCATCCTGGAGTTCAGTTACTAGTGGTGTACCGCAAGGATCTGTTTTGGGGCCACTGCTGTTTGTCATTTTTATAAATGACCTGGAAGAGGGTGTAGAAGGATGGGTTAGTAAATTTGCAGATGACACGAAGGTTGGTGGAGTTGTGGATAGTGCTGAAGGATGTTATAAGTTACAGAGGGACATGGATAAGCTGCAGAGCTGGGCTGAGAGGTGGCAGATGGAGTTTAATGCGGAAAAGTGTGAGGTGGTTCACTTTGGAAGGAGTAACAGGAATGCAGAGTACTGGGCTAATGGCAAGATTCTTGGTAGTGTAGATGAACAGAGAGATCTCAGCATCCAGGTACATGAATCCCTGAAAGATGCCACTCAGGTTAATAGGGCTGTAAAGAAGGCATATGGTGTGCTAGCCTTTATCAGTAGGGGGATTGAGTTTCGGAGCCACGAGGTCATGCTGCAGCTGTACAAAACTCTGGTGCGGCCGCACCTGGAGTACTGCGTGTAGTTCTGATCACCACATTATAGGAAGGGTGTGGAAGCTTTGGAAAGGGTTCAGAGGAGATTTACTAGGATGTTGCCTGGTATGGAGGGAAGGTCTTACGAGGAAAGGCTCAGGGACTTGAGGTTGTTTTCGTTAGAGAGGAGAAGGCTGAGAGGTGACTTAATAGAGACATATAAGATAGTCAGAGGGTTCGATAGGGTGGACAGTGAGAGTCTTTTTCCTCGGATGGTGATGACCAACATGAGGGGACATAGCTTTAAATTGAGGGGTGGTAGATATAGGACAGATGTCAGAGGCAGTTTCTTTACTCAGAGAGCAGTAGGGGTGTGGAACGCCCTGCCTGCAACAGTAGTAGACTCGCCAAATTTAAGGGCATTTAAGTGGTCACTGGATAGACATATGGATGAAAATGGAATAGTGTAGGTCAGATAGGCTTCAGATGGTTTCACGGGTCGGCGCAATATCGAGGGCCGAAGTAATTATACTCTTACCATCAAGATATGGGAGGAGCCATTGACCAGAGAAGTTTGAATTCACGCCCAGAAGATGCACCACCAGTGCAATTTCTGTTATGAGACAAGTCATGGAGAAACAACGGACGGCACGGTGGCACAGTGGTTAGCACAGCTGCCTCACAGCGTCAGGGACCCGGGTTCAATTCCGGCCTCAGGGACTGCATGCGCGGACTTTGTACTTTTCTCTCAGTGTCTGCGTGGATTTCCTCCGGGTACTCCAGTTTCGTCCCACAGTCCAAAGATTGGCCATGCTAAATTGCCCTTAGCGTCCAAAAAAGGTTAGGTGGGGTTACGCAGCTAGGGTGGAGTTGTGGGCTGGAGTAGGGTGCCCTTCTGCCGGTGCAGACTCGATGGGCCAAAAGGCCTCCTTCTGCACTGTAAATTCTATGAAATTCTATGATCAGGAAGGCCAATGCAACATTTTTTTTACTCTTTCACATAATGTAGGCATCGTTGGCTAGGCTAGTATTTGTTACCCATTATAAATTATCCTGGAGATGGTGTGGCACCTTCTTGAACCATTGCAGTTCATGTGGTGTAGGTACACCCAAAGTACTGTTGGGAAGTAAATTCCAGGATTTGAACCCAGTGACAATGAAGAAACTTCAATGTAGTTCTACGTCAGATGGTAAAGGGTTTGGAGGCGGATGTTACAGGTGGTGGTGTTCCCATGTGTCTGCTGTCCTTTTTCAGTATCTGATGATTTACAAATTGTACTGAACATTGATTGTGTAGCAATCATCAGTGAACATCCTCACTTCTGACTTTATGATAGAGGAAAGGTCATTGATAAAGCAGCTTAAGATGGTTGGGCCTCAGACACTACCTTGAGGAACTCCTGCAGTGATGTCCTGGGACAGAGATGATTGACCACCAACAACCACCACATCTTCCTTTGAGCTAGGTACAACTCCATCCAGTGGCGAGTTTCCCCCCCCCCCCAGTTCCCAAGTACTTCAATTTTGCTGGGACTCCTTGATGCCAAAACATGCTCAGTCAAATGCTGTATTGATGTCAAGGGTAGTCTCAGCTCACTGCATGGGTTCTACTCTGTTACCGAGGTTTGGAGCAAGACATGAATGAAGTCTGTTGGCAGCACGGTAGCATAGTGGTTAGCCCAGTTGCTTCACAGCTCCAGGGTCCCAGGTTCAAAGAACAAAGAAAGAACAAAGAAAAATTACAGCACAGCAACAGGCCCTTTGGCCCTCTAAGCCTGAGCCGATCCAGATCCTCTATCTAAAACTGTCATCTATTTTCTAAGGATCTGTATCCCTCTGTTCCCTGCCTATTCATGTATCTGTCTAGATACATCTTAAATGACACTATCGTATCCGCCTCTACCACCTTCGCCGGCAATGCGTTCCAGGCACCCACCACCTTCTGCATAAAGAACGTTCCACATATATCTCCCTGAAACTTTTTCCCTCTCACCTTGAACTCGTGACCCCCAGTAATTGAGTCCCCCACTCTGGGGGAAAAAGCTTCTTGCTATCCACCCTGTCTATACCTCTCATGATTTTGTACACCTCTGAGGTCCCCCCTCAACCTCCGTCTTTCTATTGAAAATAATCCTCATCTACTCAACCTCTCTTCATAGCTGGCGCCCTCCATACCAGGCAACATCCTGGTGAACCTCCTCTGCACCATCTCCAAAGCATCCACATCCTTTTGGTAATGTGCCGACCAGAACTGTACGCAGTATTCCAAATGTGGCCGAACCAAAGTCTTAAAACAACTGTAATGTGACCTGCCAACTCTTGTACTCAATACCCCTTCCGATGAAGGAAAGCATGCCGTATGCCTTCTTGACCACTCTATCGACCTGCGCAGCAACCTTCAGGGTACAATGGGCCTGAACATCCAGATCTCTCTGTACATCGATTTTCCCCAGGGCTTTTTCATTTAACGTATAATTCGCTCTTGAATTGGATCTTCCAAAATGCATCACCCTGCATTTGCCCGGATTGAACTCCATCTGCCATTTCTCCGCCCAACTCTCCAATCTATTTATATTCTGCTGTATTCTCTGACAGTCCTCTTCCACTATCTGCTTCTCCACCAATCTTAGTGTCATCTTCAAACTTGCTAATCAGACTACCTGTACCTTCCTCCAGATCATTTATGTATATAACAAACAACAGTGGTCCCAGCACAGATCCCTGTGGAACACCACTGGTCACAGTTCTCCATTTTGAGAAACTCCCTTCCACTACTACTCTCTGTCTCCTGTTGCCCAGCCAGTTCTTTATCCATCTAGCTAGTACACCCTGGACCCCATGAGACTTCACTTTCTCCATCAGCCTACAATGGGGAACCTTATCAAACGCCTTACTGAAGTCCATGTATATGACATCTACAGCCCTTCCCTCATCAATCAACTTTGTCACTTCCTCAAAGAATTCTATTAAGTTGGTAAGACATGACATTCCTTGCACAAAACCATGTTGCCTATCACTGATAAGCCCATTTTCTTCCAAATGGGAATAGATCCTATCCCTCAATATCTTCTCCAGCAGCGTCCCTACCACTGACGTCAGGCTCACCGGTCTATAATTACCTGGATTATCCGTGTTACCCTTCTTAAACAAAGGGACAACATTAGCAATTCTCCAGTCCTCCGGTACCTCACCCGTGCTCAAGGATGCTGCAAAGATATCTGTTCAGGCCCCAGCTATTACCTCTCTCACTTCCCTCAGTAACCTGGGATAGATCCCATCCGGACCTGGGGACTTGTCCACCTTAATGCCTTTTAGAAGACCCAACACATCCTCCCTCCTTATGCAGACTTGACCTAGAGTAATCAAACATCTATCATGTCCCTCTCCTCGGTGAATACCGATGCAAAGTACTCGTTAAGAATCTCACCCATTTTCTCGGACTCCACACATAACTTTCCTCCTTTGTTCTTGAGTGGGCCAACCCTTTCTCTGGTTACCCTCTTGCTCCTTGTATATGAATAAAAGGCTTTGGGGTTTTCCTTAACCCTGTTTGCTAAAGATATTTCATTTTAGCCTTCTTGATTACTCGTTTCAGATTGGTCCTACGATATTCTTCCAAAGCTTCGTCTGTAATCAGTCGCCTAGAACTTATGTATGCTTCCTTTTTCCTCTTAGCTAGTCTCACAATTTCACCTGTCACCCATGGTTCCCTAATCTTGCCATTTCTATCCCTCATTTTCACAGGGACATGTCTGTCCTGCACTCTAATCAACCTCTCTTTAAAAGCCTCCCACATATCAAATGTGGATTTACCTTCAAACAGCTGCTCCCAATCCACATTCCCCAGCTCCTGCCGAATTTTGGTATAGATGGCCTTCTCCCAATTTAGCACTCTTCCTTTAGGACCACTCTCGTCTTTGTCCATGAGTATTTTAAAACTTACAGAATTGTGATCACTATTCCCAAAGTAATCCCCGACTGAAACTTCAACCACCTGGCCAGGCTCATTCCTCAACACCAGGTCCAGTATGGCGCCTTCCCGAGTTGGACTATTTACATACTGCTCTAGAAAGCCCTCCTGGATGCTTCTTACAAATTCTGCTCCATCTCGACCTCTGACACTAAGTGTATCCCAGTCAATGTTGGGAAAATTAAAATCTATCACCACCACCCTGTTGCTCCTACATCTTTCTATAATCTGTTTACGTATTTGTACCTCTATCTCACGCTCGCTGTTGGGAGGTCTGTAGTACAGTCCCAACATTGTTACCGCACCCTTCCTATTTCTGAGCTCTGCCCATATCGCCTCACTGCTCGAGTCCTCCATAGTTCCCTCCTTCAGCACAGCTGTGATATCCTCTCTGACCAGTAATGCAACTCCTCCACCCCTTTTACCTCCCCCTCTATCCCGCCTGAAGCATCGAAATCCTTGGATATTTAGTTGCCAATCATGCCCTTCCCTCAACCAAGTCTCAGTGATAGCAATAACATCATACTCCCAGGTACTAATCCAAACCCTAAGTTCATCTGCCTTACCTACTACACTTCTTGCATTAAAACAAATGCACCTCAGATCACCAGTCCCTTTGCGTTCATCATCTGTTCCCTGCCTACTCTTCCCATTAGTCACACTGACTTCATGATCTAGTTCCTTACAGGCTTTAGTTACTACCTCCTTACTGTCCACTAACCACCTCATTTGGTTCCCATCGATTCCCGGCTGGGTCCATAAGACCATAAGACATAGGAGCGGAAGTAAGGCCATTCGGCCCATCGAGTCCACTCCACCATTCAATCATGGTTGATTTCAACTCCATTTACCCGCTCTCTCCCCATAGCCCTTAATTCCTCGAGAAATCAAGAATTTATCAATTTCTGTCTTAAAGACACTCAATGTCCTGGCCTCCACCGCCCTCTGTGGCAATGAATTCCACAGACCTACCACTCTCTGGCTGAAGAAATTTCTCCTCATCTCTGTTCTAAAGTGACTCCCTTTTATTCTAAGGCTGTGCCCCCGCGTCCTAGTCTCCCCTGCTAATGTGCGGAGCCTGCACGTTCTCCCCGTGTCTGCGTGTGTTTCCGCCGGGTGCTTCGGTTTCCTCCGACAGTCCCGATATGTGCAGGTTAGGTGGATTGGCCATGCTAAATTGCCCTTAGTGTCCAAAAATTGTTAATGGGGGTTACTGTGTTATGCGGATACGGTGAATACGTGGGATTCAGTTGGGTGCTGTTTGTAAGGGCCGGTGCAGACTCGATGGGCCGAATGGCCTCCTTCTGCACTGAATTCTATGAAAGTCCGGAGCTCAGCGACTGGCATAAACCAAACTGGCCATTGGTGAGCAGGTTATTGCTTTATGTGTGCAGCTTGAAAGCACTGTCAGTGACTCCTTCCATCTGCTGATGATCAAGATTAGACTGATGGGGCATGAATTGGCCAGATTGGGTTTCTCTTTTTTTCAAGGTCATACTCGGGAAATTTTTCACGTTGCTGGGTAGATGCCAGTGTTTCAGCTGAACTGGAACAATTTGGTTAGGGGTGTGGCTAGTTCTGGAGTCTTTAGTACTATTTCCAGAGTTTTCTCAGAGCCCATAGCTTTTGAAGGCCTCTCGCCATTTCCTGATTATCATATGGAGTGAATTAAATTGGCTGAAGACTAGCATCTGTGATACTGGGACCCTGAAGAGGAGGCCAAGGTGGATCATCTACTTAGCACTTCATGCTGAAGATGATTGTCTTTTTGCACTGATCTGCTGGGCTGCTGCGTCATTGAAAATGGGGGATATTTTCAAAGCCTCTTCTTCCTCCTGTTAACTGATTAATTGTCCATCACCATTCACAATTGGATGTGTTGGACTGCAGAACTTTAACCTGATTTGTTGGTTGTGTGATCTCTTAAGTCCATCTATTGAATGCTGCTTCTGTAGTTTGGCATGCAGGTAGTCCTGCATTATAGCTTCACCAAGTTGATGACCCATTTTCAGGTTTGCTCGGTGCATAGGTCAGGGATACGTTGGAGGGCAGGTGGAAAGACAGCTTTCAGACAATGCTGAGATCTTTTTCTACTATTAACTCCTACTCTAGACTGAAGCTTTCATCTTTGTGCCATCATTATCACTTTCTTTGTCTTTTACTCCATAACATTTTATTCTCTCCTGACCTCTAACCTATCACTGACCTATTTTGCTCCACCTGCAACCCCCCCTCTCTTTCTCAACAGAAAAAAAAAATCACAATCCTCTCTCCAGTTCCCAAGAAGAGTCATATTGGACTTGAGGCATTTATCTCTCCACAGGTACTGTCAGACGTGTTGGGTTTTTCCAGCATCATAGAACATACAGTGCAGAAGGAGGCCATTTGGCCCATCAAGTCTGCACCAACCCACTTAAGCCCTCACTTCCACCCTATCTCTGTAACCCAATAACCCCATCTAACCTTTTTGGCCACGATAAACTATTTTGCACGGCCAATCCACCTAACCTGCACGTCTTTGGTCTGTGTGAGGAAACCGAGCACCCGGAGGAAACCCACGCACACACAGGGAGAATGTGCCGACTCCGCACAGACAGTGACCAACGGGGAATCGAACCCGGGACCCTGCCGCTGTGAAGCCACAGTGCTAGTCACTTGTGCTACCGTGCTGCCCTACAGAAACACCCTCTGTCTCCATTTCCGATTTCTAGAATCTGCAGTATTTGCTTTTCATTTAGGATGCAAGTTGACATTTTAGTGCAGGATGAATCCTATCAGAGGTAGCAGCTTTCAGATGAGACCGCCTGCCCGCTTATCTGGGTTTAAAAGATCTCTTGGTGCAAGGGTGTTTTTCCCACATGTCCCTGACAATATTCATCCCTTTACTGACATTACTATTTTAAAAAGGGGATTATTTTGTCAGCATCACGTTGTTCGGGAACTTGCTCTCTGCAAATTAATTGTTGTGCTTCCTTGGATTGCAACAATATAATATTTTAAAAACCACTTCAGTAGCTATTAAGACTCTTTGTGATAAATTGCAATTCTGAGGGGTGCTATATAAATGTAATTCTTTTTTACTAAGAGTTGGGTTGAGACTGCCCAAACTAATTTCAAAAAGCACAGTTAGAGACCACAAAGCCTTTCATCCTGGACTGGATTAGATCCTTAGTCCTAATCTCCCATGATTTATAACAATATGTGTCAAAATCTATTAGCATTGATACAGTCCATTGGAAACTATTGGAGTGCATTACTTAGTATAGTTATAGGGGGACTAGAGCATTTCAAAGGTTCTCTTGCGGTCATTTCTGTTTTGCTCATTTACCATTCAAGGCATTATATATTCAGCAAACATTTTAATTGTCAAAACATTTGGAAGTACTAACGAAAAAAATGCTTGTCTTCCATAATGGAGTTTGAAATGGATATAATAGTAGTAGTTATACTTTTTTTTACAAAATTATTATTGTGTGCAATTAAAATCTGAAGATTCTTGCTGACGGTGCTAAAGTTTAACGGAAAAATGCCTACCTTATTTAAATCAGTTGCATACATTTTATGCCTTATCTATGGAGATTAACTTATTTCTTCTGTTTGAATTCCCAAAAAGAATCTGCATAGAACATAGAATATACAGTGCAGAAGGAGGCCATTCGGCCCATCGAGTCTGCACTGACCCACTTTACCCCTCACTTCCACCTTATCTCCGTATCCCAATAACCCCTCCTAACCTTTTTGGTCACTAAGGGCAATTTATCATGGCCAATCCACCTAAGCTGCACGTCTTTGGACTGTGGGAGGAAACTGGAGCACCCGGAAGAAACCCATGCAAACACGGGGACAGTGACCCAGTGAGGAATCGAACCTGGGATCCTGGCGCCGTGAAGCCACAGTGCTGTCCACTTGTGCTACCGTGCTGCCCTGAATTTTAATTAGGTGTACAAGAATTTTTTGGAGATATTTTTCATCGTCCGTCAATTATTTCTAGCAGCCTAAAACATCACCTCCATCTGTATACATATTGACGTTTTTGGTACCTGTGTCAGTAATATTATGCAAAATACTACCTTGATAACTTGGCTTCACCAAAAGGCACATGATCTTTTTGGGTTGTAAAAAGCCAACCTCCATTTTTCTCATACATTTCACACCATGAACATACAAGGAATTTGGCTGTCTGGTTAGAAATGTCACTGGCACTTGGATGCCAGTTAGTAGAGCACTGTGAATATCTTTTAAGCGTGTGCAGTGTCACTTGCGCCCCATGAGTGTGGTGTGGAGTAGATACCAGTACCAAACTAATATCCACAATATTAGGAGCATGGATACAAGCATACGAAATAGGAATAGAAGTAGGCCGTTTAGATCCTCGAGCCTGCTCTGCTATTCAATGAGGTCATGGTTGATCTGTTTGTGTTGAGTTCCACATTCCCATTTACCCCCGATGACCTTGGAGAATCTATCTACTTCTGCCTTAAATGTAGTAAGAAGTCTTACAACACCAGGTTAAAGTCCAACATGTTTGTTTCAAACACTAGCTTTCGGAGCACTGCTCCTTCCTCAGGTGAATGAGCAGTGCTCCGAAAGCTAGTGTTTGAAACAAACATGTTGGACTTTAACCTGGTGTTGTAAGACTTCTTACTGTGCTCACCCCAGTCCAACGCCGGCATCTCCACATCATGGCCTTAAATATATTCAGTGCCTCTACTTCCACCCTCTTTTGAGGCAGGGAGTTCCTAGGTTGCGCAACTCGTGAGAGGAAGAAACAAATCTCCTCACCTCTGTCCTATAAAAACAACCCCCAATTTTAAAACAGTGCCCCTCGTTCTGGACTGACCCACAAAAGAAAACATTATCTACCTGTCTCCCTTGCCAATAATGTTAAGTATCTTATATGCAATTAAGTCACCCCACACTCTTCTAAACTCCAGTGGAAACAAACCCATCCTTTCTATCCTATCCTCATAAGACAACCCACTCATTCTACGTACCAATCACGTAAACGCCCTGTAAACCACCTCCAATGCATTTACATCCTTCCTTAAATAAGGAGATCAAGACTGCACACAATATTTGAGATGCGTTCTCACCAATGCCTCAGTTGGTATGGTAAAGTTAAATGACACAGCTTTAATCATCCAAATCTCAATTGCACTGCAAGAGTAACTTTAGTGCAGCACTTCAGACTGACTTTTAAAAGCATCACTGTAAAACAGTCAAATTATAAGCTTATAGAATGTGTTACTACCAATTTTGAACAAAATATTCACTTCATTTAGGGGCAGCACGGTAGCATGGTGGTTAGCATAAATGCTTCACAGCTCCAGGGTCCCAGGTTCGATTCCCGGCTGGGTCACTGTCTGTGCGGAGTCTGCATGTCCTCCCCATGTGTGCGTGGGTTTCCTCCGGGTGCTCCGGTTTCCTCCCACAGTCCAAAGATGTGCCGGTTAGGTGGATTGGCCATGCTAAATTGCCCGTAGTGTCCTAAAATGTAAGGTTAAGGGGGGGGTTGTTGGGTTACGGGTATAGGGTGGATACGTGGGTTTGAGTAGGGTGATCATTGCTCGGCACAACATCGAGGGCCGAAGGGCCTGTTCTGTGCTGTACTGTTCTATGTTCTATTTGCAATAACAGCTGGAAAAGAACATTAAAACACATGTTTTTCATATTGATTCAGTATAAAGTTCAGGTGTCGAAACAGTTAAGAACAAACAAGAGTTGATTAAAATAAAGAAGGCGGTGTACCCCTATATTTCAAGGATACCTTTAAGGCGAACAACATTGATCTTGTGGAAGGGGATAAGCGTCACCAGGAACTGCTCTGGTTATTCATGTCTAATTGGCAACACGGTAGCACAAGTCGATAGCACTATGGTTTCACAGCGCCAGGGTCCCAGATTCGATTCCCCACTGGGTCATGCCTGTGTGGATTCTGCACGTTCTCCCAGTGTCTGCGTGGGTTTCCTCCGGGTGCTCCGGTTTCCTCCCACAGTCCAAAGACGTGCAGGTTAGGTGGATTGGCCATGATAAATTGCCCTTAGTGACCAAAAAGGTTTGGAGGGGTTATTGGGTTACGGGGATAGGGTGGAAGTGACCCTGTCACCTTAAGTGGGTTGGTGCAGACTCGATGGGCCGAATGGCCTCCTTCTGCACTGTATGTTCTCTGTTCTAATGTTTTTAAAAGCTATGATATACGATGTATACTACAAACCCATCAGGTCAGCTGGAGGAGAAACATTCATTACTCTATGAAGAAAATAATAATCTTTATTAGTGTCACAAGTAGGCTTACATTAACACTGCAATGAAGTTACTGTGAAAAGCCCCTAGTCGCCACATTCCGGCACATGTTCGTGTACACAGAGGGTTAATTCAGAATGTTCACATTACCTAACAGCACGTCTTTCTGGACTTGTGGGAGGAAACCGGAGCACTCGGAGGAAGCCCACGCAGACACTGGGAGAACGTGCAGACTCCGCACAGACAGTGACCCAAGCCGGGAATCAAACCTGAAACCCTGGCACTGTGAAGCAACAGTGCTAACCCCACCTAAATTGCCAAGGAGAAAGTGTTTACCCCAGAAAGCTGAAAGACACTGGGAAGAGTATCAGACTTGAGAGAGATTCAAAAACTATTGAGGGTATATGTGGACATTGGAGAGATACCAGTAGTTTGGAAATGGGCCAGTGTGATTCCTGTATTTCAAAAGGGTGACAAACAGCACAGGCATTTATAGACCCTTTAATTGTTTTTCCAGATTGAAAATCATCAGTAAAATTGAAGATTGTACAATAATAACTATATACGTATAACGTATATACTCGCGTATCATGCGACTTTTGAAAACCTAAATTGTAACCTAAATTTGGGGGGTCGCATGATACGCGAGATACAAAATTTGCGGGTGTGAAGTGCTGGCCAAGATTAGGCTGTTAAGCAAACCGTATCCATTTGCGGTAAGTCAAATAGTACCCAGTAGTTAATGAAACTATTATATTTATTTTTGGACATAATGAAATATAAAACAGGAATACATATGTAGATTAATTAACATTTAATAAAATAAAAACACTATTAAAACAAACTATTACAGGTAAACTAAAATCCTTCCAATTCGCTTTCATTGTTATCAGTGTCATCATCAAATAAAGCTTGGAATTCTTCTTCATCGAGGCAGTCATCATACTGATCATCTTCCAGGTCTTCAATATTTTCATCCTCTTCTCCTGCATCTTCGAATAAAGCATCATCTTCACTTCCATCCAAAGCATTTGCTATTCCACATTTTTTAAATGCTTTAACAATCAAATCTCCATCTATCTCAGCCCATGCTTCTTTTACCCACAAACACAGTAGAGGCAAATCCGGAGCCTTCATATTCCCTCCCTTCGTAAATGATTTCTCTCCTTCCATCATCCAGTCATTCCATTTCTTTCTTATATTGTCTTTAAATGGCTTATTAATGGATACATCAAGTGGCTGAACGGCGCTAGTCAAGCCAGCTGGAACGATTGCTATATCGGTGTTCGATTCGCGAACAGCTTTCACAACAGAATCCACTCGATGTGACCTAAACATATCCCACACAAGTAAACTTTTTTGGCGTCGTAAACCACCTGCTCTTGATTTCCAAACTCTCTTCAGCCAAATCTTGCAGCCATTATCGTTCATCCATCCTTTTTCATGGACATGGACAATGATACCATTTGGAAGTTTTAGTTTGGGCATTAATTTCCGTTTAAAGATAACCATTGGAGGAAGTTTCGTCCCATCTGCCATACACGTTAGTACAACCGTAAAATGTGTCTTTTCATGCCCTGTAGTTTTGATAAAAATACTTTTCTCGCCGACTTTATTAACGGTTGAGTTTGATGGCATATCAAAATTCACGGGTGTCTCATCCATGTTTCCAATGCACGATAACTTATAGCTGTTAGCTTTGCGATGTTTGATTACAAATGTTTGAAAACTAGTCACTTTTTCTTCTAATTCTTTTGGGAGTTTCTGTGCAATTTTTGTTTTTCTTCTTAACACAAAGTCATGTCTCTTCATGAACCGCGTACACCATCCGGGACTTGCAGTAAACACACGAATGCCCATTTTTCTTGCTTCTCGTAAAGCATAAAGTCTTAGATCGTGTTATAATATAACCATTTTCTCGATTTTCGGACACCCACTTTGATACTTTATCTTCTAACTGCGGCCAATGACATTTCGACCCGCGATTTGCGCATTTATAGGAAGGAGTTTCCTTCAATTTTTCTTTTTGTTTTCTCCAGTTTCGGACACAGCTTTCTCCGACACCAAACAGCTTTGCAGCTTTAACGTTGTTGCTTTGTTCCGCTTCGGCAACAACTTGCAGCTTTAATTTGGCAGTATATTTCTTCGCAGATCTTTTCTCCATAGTGGCTAAGGGTAGAATGTATTCGATCGTTGTTATGTGTTACGGTACTTGTTACATGTTAGGTAACTGTTTATTATCGTGATTAGAAACAGCAAAACAGCTGTTTCTCATTCGGTTGTTTACGGCGGAAAGCCTAGCCTAGTGTCATCTGGTATCTCAAAAAAGTGACTCGCATGATACATGAGATATATGATAAAATCATGTTTTGGGGACGAAAATTTAGGGGTCGCATGATACGCGAGATCGCAGGATACGCGAGTATATACGGTAAATAAATAGTTCTCAAATTAGAGCCAGAGGACAACCTTCTTGACTGTTTGGAGGAAGTAACATTCTAAGTGGATTGTGGAAAGCCCTGGTGTACTGAGACTAATAAAAGGCACTTAACAGGCTGCCACGCAAAAGACTCTTAGTGAAAAAAAACTCTGCAGGGTTTACCCTGAATCTGCAAATTAACGTGAAAGGTAGAAAATTATGATTATTTGGCAAGAGGAGTTATAATGCGATGGCGGAAAATAATGAGTACAGAGTCCCAGCATTCCATGTTTAGACCACCTGTGAATCAGAAACTCGATGCATAATGTTCAAACTAGGAGTGGCATTTAATTCTGATGAGTCTGCACATGATCTAGAAAATGAGGTTTGACAAATTATGTAAGTGGCCACAATTGTTGATAAAATTTATTATGGGCCAGTGTAGAGGAAAAATTAAGTGACGCTTACTTTATGGATCGTTTTGAATTAAGTTAAGGCTGAAGCTGAACAAGATCTGAGACTCAGTGGATTCAATGTGCAATACGTTCAAGCAATGTAGAGAAGCAATTAACAAAGCCAAAACAATGTTGATCTACAAAACTAGGAAGGGCTAAATCTTTTGCTGGAATAATACAGGCAGCATCTCATTCTTAACCATCCTGTTATTTTTAAGAACTTGCTGATTTGCTTATTGTTTGTCCATTAAACTTGCCACAAGTAGCTTTGTCTCCAAAGTACCTTTTTAACAATGTAATAATTGTGCAATGCCAATCAACATCCCTGCCCCAGAAATTGAGCAACTGTGGCATCTCATTCCTGTAGGTGGTAGACCATTGTTTCATTGACTAATTATATATTTCTTTCTTTTCCTTTCTCACTTCTCCATCTTAATCCACTCCACCTTTACCGCTTTTTAGTTCTCTCTTCATATCTAATTTTTGTCTTACTGAAACACTTTCTTAGTCATTCCTCTGTTTCCTTCTCAATTCTTAAACCTCATAGGTAATAAACTAATAACTCCTTTCACAGAGGTTCCAAAATCCCTGTGGCCCTCACTGCACCATTATCAGCAGCTAAAACCAGCAAGTTATGCAGAATCAATTTTGAGGTGAGGTGTGAAGATAGCCAACCTTAAAAAAACTGCAGGAATAGAGTGTGACAGGAGGCCTGTTCCAACCAGCTTCTGCACTTAACTCAGAATTATGCCCTGGAGAGGCAGATTATCAATTTTGATTATATTAATTGCTGAATTGCAATGATATTGACATGGCTTTTATAATTTTAATGTGGGTCCCCGAGTTCCCCGGGCTTTCTGAAATGCCAATGAAAGCAAGGCAATTATACCTATAATTGAGGGGGCTGAAGACGTGACGGAATTATGAAACCTCATTGCTGTTTTCTTGCTTGTTTTTGTTGGACGAAGCAGTGGGATAGTAGTATGGTCACTGGGCTAGTAAACCAGAGACCCAGGGTAATGCTCCAGGGACCAGGTTCAAATCCCATCTCTGCATATGGTGAAATTTGAATTCAATAAAAATCTGGAATTAAACCATTAGCAAACCATTGTCGATTGTCATAAAAACCCATCTGGTTCAATAATGTCCTTTCGGAAAGGAAACCTGCCGTCCTTACTTGGTCTGGCCTACATGTGATTCCTGATCCACAGCAATGTGGTTGGCTCTAAACTGTCCCTGAAGAACAATTAGGGATGGGCACTAAATGCTGGCGCAGCCTGCGATGGCCATGACCCTTGAGCAAATTTTTTAAAAAACTTTTCCAAGTGTTTTGGAGGGTCTTCACTTTGAAGCTATGGTCCATTAGATCTCAATGAGTGCCATTTATTCTGTTTTATGCCAGATTTCTGATGAGGACCAAGATGACCAGGAGCAGCAACAGCCTGCTCTTCACAGACCTGCCTCTCCATAATACAGGGTGTACTGGCAGAGGCTAATCTTCCTCAGCATGTTGGGAGACTCAGAATTTCATGCTGGGCAGCAGGGTAGCCTTGTGGATAGCACAATTGCTTCACAGCTCCAGGTTCCCAGGTTCGATTCCAGCTTGGGTCACTGTCTGTGTGGAGTCTGCACATCCTCCCCGTGTGTGCGTGGGTGCTCCGGTTTCTTCCTCCAGTCCAAAGATGTGCAGGTTAGGTGGATTGGCCATGATAAATTGCCCTTAGTGTTGGGTGGGGTTACTGGGTTATGGGGATAAGGTGGAGGTGTTGACCTTGGGTGGGGTACTCTTTCCAAGAGCCGGTGCAGACACGATGGGCCGAATGGCCCCCTTCTGCACTGTAAATTCTATGATGCTGGTTGGTGATGGAAATTTGCAACCTGCTGGAACAAGATTGGCAGCCAAGGGACCTTACAGCCATTCTTGGTCAGTGGCTGTCAGTCACCTCAGCCTTCAACTGTCCTTCCAGGGCTCTGGTGAAGGATCCTGCGGTTGTCGACCCACAAAAGCATGCTTGTGATTGATGGCTTGTTTACCAGAGTTGACAGTTATGTCAATTGGGCCCAAGATGGTGCCATTTGGAGTACAAAAACCTTTGGGTTTGCACCTCTGACTAGCTCTGACAGCTTTCATCGGATGCACATATGTGGCAATGAAGGCAGCTCCAGGTCACCCATGTTATTCATCAAACCTAGCAGTTGGCTAGGTTAGAGACAAAGAATACTTACCGAAAATGGCTGTAACAACCTGAGGAACCCAAACAAATAGGCCCAGGAGCAGTACAGTGAAAGCCATATTACCACTAGATGTGTAATTGAGCATGCCATCAGCATGTTGAAGATGTGCCTTGAAATGCCTGGCAAGATCTGGAGGTATTCTTCAATACAGATCAGCCAGGAATAGAAATTTTACGTTTCAACATATGTAACAGTGCCAAGTGCACATACCTCTGTGCAGCCATAAATCTCAATTATTTCCCTTCCTAGCATTTCTGTGGTACAACCTTTGTGACTTCAGTGGAGGTAGAGTCAGGCTGCTAAGATCCTTGCTCTGAATGCTGAGGTGCCCTTGGCTGATGTCCTATGGATCTTGGGTCTGGTGAGGACCTTGGCAAGGACTCCACCACCCTCCTTTGTGCAGGGGCAGACTTGGTCATCAAGCCTCGAGACAACATGTGGGTTACTGACAGCAGCATGTGGGAGACACTGGGTGAGAAGTGGAAGCACTTTGAGTTGATTTTCCATTTCCAGGTCCTCTTTTACAATCATCTCACTTGGCCCACCTGCATTTCCCTGCTAGCAATGAGCTGGAGAACACTTAGCAGCCAGCAGAACAGTCAGGTGGTGAACAGCCAGGGCTCAGGTTTCATGTGCCTATTTAAGGTGACATTCATAGTGTGCAAGCGTTGGTGATGGCTTGCATGCACTCACTTGATTGCTGCATTTGATGCTCCCATGCAAGCAGCCACATTTTCAATTTTGAAAACAGCATTGTAAAGGCTTGCAATATTATGACACTTTTGCTTGAGATGTGCAAAATATCTGAAATGCCTGCCAGTACTTTCATTGTACATTCTTTGCTACTGCTCTTTGTCAGTGCCTATTGAGGTTCAGCATCTGCAATATGGGCAGTTCATTGCTTCGTCTGTCTCCATCTGTTGTTCAGATGGTGTGTGAGTCAGCAGGCAAAAAAAAACTCGCTGATCCTAATTGATCCCACTAATGTGAGTACCTGAGCTTGGATCATCTCTTGTGGGACCCTTGAAAGGTCTGTGAGAGATTAAAGGCATGAATTAAAACTGTTCAAAGTTAAGAGTTTTAAATGAAAGGACAGCACGGTGGGGCAGTGGGTTAGCACTGTGGCCTCACTTCGCCGAGGTCCCAGGTTCGATCCCGGCTCTGGGTTACTGTCCGTGTGGAGTTTACACTTTCTCCCAGTGTTTGCGTGGGTTTCACCCTCACAACCCAAAAATGTGCACGCTAGGTGGATTGGCCACGCTAAATTGCCCTTTAATTGGAAAAAAAATGAATTGGGTACTCCAAATTTTTTTAAAAAAGAGTTTAAAATTATTTCACTTGTTCCTGACATCAGGTCGGCCTGACTGAGTGTCAAAACCATAGAATTCCTACATGCAGAAGTGGCCGTTCGGCCCATCGAGCCTGCACTGACCCTCTGAAAGAGCAGCCTACTTAATCCTACTCCCCCATCCTATCCCCGTAACTCCATTTAACCGGCACATCCTTGAACACTTAAGGGGCGATTTAGCCTGGCCAATTCACCTAAACTGGACATCTTTTGGCTTTGGGAGAAACAAGAGCACTCAGAGGAAACCCACGCAAGCATGGGGAGGACATGCAAACTCCACACAGTCACCCAAGACCAAAATTGAACACTGGCGTTGTGAGGCAGCAGGCTAACCACTGTGCTACTCTTACATCATGTGACTGTGTGATATTCAGCTCTGTCTATCGGGTATCTGGGAGGCTGCCCATCTCTGACGGCTAAGCACATCAAGACTCCACTAATTTCCAGTACCACTTCCTCGGCACCTGTCTGTTGTGAAATAGCTGGAGGGACACGTCCAAATTTGTGCCTCTCCTTCATTTTCAGAACTCTGCTCCAAGGAGGGGATGAAGAAATCTATGAGTAAAAGTAATGATGATGTGTTGAATGGGTGGGTGGGTAACATTATTGAGAGTGGCTAGGAAGAAGAGTCGTGACATACATAAAGATGATGACGATTGTCAGTGGAGGAACAGATGGGAATTGAAGAAGTGCTTAGAGGGCTGGGGTGTATCTGCAAGATGAATTGATGTGTTGTCATGGACTTGAGCAGGTAGAGTGAGGGGGTTGACATCATGCACAGACCAATTTCGTATGTACTACCGTACTCTCATTTCCTACCCTGTTTGGGCCATTTAACCACTTTCCACACTGAATCCAGAAGCATGGAACCAGACTTGCTCTTCACTTCCAGCACTACCTTCAGCCTTGGTTTCACAGGCTTCCCTTCATCGGTAGGGAAGATTATCTCCCCGTGGGCCCTTTCAGCCCCCAGTATCACAACCAGGAAAGCACTAAAGTAAATGAGGGTTGTTAGGAGGGACTGGAGAAGCTTTCAGCTCATTGGGAGACAGAAGTTGTATAATATCAGAATAGAGTGACCTGCACCCTGGAATATTCATGGCAGTGATTCAGGTCCTGGCTGGGCTACTACTAAAAGCAGCAGGGGACAGCTTTTACTTTGAACGAAAAACAAAGTCCTGCACAGATGCAGCAACATGGATGGGAGGAGCCAACTGGCAAGGAGAGGCACCCTTTGGGCCAGAAAGAGCAGGTGAACACCACCTAAGATTCCCAGGGAAGCCATTGGCCTCTCCAGATCTTGGGGGCCTTCTATCCTGGTCGTGGCCATCTGCAGACCACTCTCCCCATCTCCACCCTTAATCATGACCATCAGTTGGTTTGCTCCGCCCCCAGTATGTGACCTGCGACACCCTCCACTACTACTGACTGCCACTCTGTTCCCATGACTCCCAAAATCCGGCCTCCTGCTGCTAAACCTTAGCTCCCGCCCGTCATCCAAGCGGGCAATCTAGCCAGCTATCTGCACAGAATTATTAAATGAGGCCCTGTGATTAAGATTGTCAGTGCCTTCTAGCAATCGTCCTCACACCATTCCACGCCTCTGTTAGTATATCAGGAGCCTTGGCACTTGAGAGGTGACTGAGCTATATAAGGTAGTTAAGGGAATGAACCTGGAGCATTACTTTACTTTTCTAGAACAGGACAAGGGTGCACAGATTTAAACTAGTAATTTCAGGAGTGCTATCAGGAAATTATATTCTTTATACAGTGCATAAACAATAAATGAAATAGACCTCCAGATATAATCTTACAAAGGCAAAAATTCAGGTAGTATTGAAGAAAAAAAGGGGGACTAGAGAATCATTTTGGGATGAGTGAACTTAGATATAGGGAATGGCTTTGCTCATCCATAACTATTGTCAATTCCTGCATAAATCTTGTTGAACGTGATTTGGCGATGCATGTTGTGATCTGTCAATTGCATTCCTGTGGCACACTACTCATTTAGTTAAATTGCATTATCCAACTGCAAAAGGTGCAAACCTAAAATAATATCTTTTCTCTTTACAAATACTGACTGACCTGCTGTGTTGGTATTTGAATAAAATTATTTTTCTGGTTTTATAACTTATAGCATAGAGGTTTACAGGATGAAAACAGGCCCTTTGGCCCAACTTGTCCATGCTGCCCAGTTTTTACCACTGAGCTGGTCCCAATTGCCCGCATTTGGCCGATATACCTCCATACCCATCTTTCCCATACAACTGTCTAAATATTTTTTTAAATCTACAATTGCCTCTGGCAGCTCGTTCCAGACAATCACCACCCTTTGTGTGAAACAATTGTCCCTCTGGAGCCTTTTGTATCTCTCCCCCTCACCTTAAACCTACACCCTCTAGTTTTAGACTCCTCAGCCTTTGGGTAAAGATGTTGACTGTTTACCTTATCTATGCCCCTCACTATTTTATAGACCTCTATAAGATCGCCCTAAGCCTCCTACGCTTCAGGGAAAAAGTCCCAGTGTACCCAGCCTCTCATTGTAACTCAAACCATCAAGTCCCGGTAGCATCCTAGTAGAGCTCAGTCACATCTCAAGTACCAAGGCCTGCTAGGGCAGCATGGTAGCACACGTGGCTAGCACTGTGGCTTCACAGCGCCAGGGTCCCAGGTTCGATTCCCTGCTGGGTCACTGTCTGTGCAGAGTCTGCACGTTCTCCCTGTGTCTGCGTGGATTTCCCCCGGGTGCTCCGGTTTCCTCCCACAGTCCAAAAACCTGCAAGGTTAGGTTGATTGGCCATGCTAAATTGCCCTTAGTGTCCAAAAAAGGTTAGGATGAGGTTATTGGGTTATGGACATAGGGTGGAAGTGAGGGCTTAAGTCGGTCAGTGCAGACTCGATGGGCTGAATGGCCTCCTTCTGCACTGTATGTTCTATGTATCTATGATATACTAATCGAGGAGTGGAAGGGTGTGAGGATGCTCTTTTGTACTAGGATGCTCTTTCTGTACTCTTTCTAGTTTAATAATATCCTTTCTGGAATAGGGTGACCAGATCTGTACACAGTATTCCAAGTGTGGCCTTACTAATTAATGTCTTGTACAACTTCAGCAAGGTGTCCCAACTCCTGTTTTCAATGTTCTGACCAATGTAATCAAGTTGCCAAATGCCGTCTTCACTACCCTGTCCACCTGTGACTCCACTTTCACGGAGCTATGAACCTGTACTCCTAAATCTCTTTCTTCTATAACTTTCCCCAACTCCCTACCATTAACTGAGTAGTTCCTGTCCCGATTCGAACTCGCAAAATGCATCACCTGATATTTATCTAAATTAAACTCCATCTACCATTCATTGGCCCACTGGCCCAATTGATCAAGATCGTGTTGCAATCCAAGATAACCTTCTTCATTGTCCACCATGCCACCAATCGTGGTGTCATCTGCAAACTTAATGCAAACATGCCTCCTAAATTCTCATCCAAATCATTAATATAAATAACAAATAACAGTGGATCCAGCACTGGTCCCTGAGGCACACTGCTGGTCACAGACCTCCAGTTTGAAAAACAACTTTATACCATCAACCATGTTGCATACTTTTAAATATAGCCATTAAAGCTTTAGGATTTCTGACCCAGAGCAAGTCAGTTTTGACTTAGTAGACACTCCAGTATAGATAAAATACCACAGGTTGCTTTCTGGCTCACTTGGTATTGCAAGGGACACAATGAGGTCAGGATTGCAAATTTATTTTATCTGAGAGAATGGAAAATGGATATGAAATTACTTTTGCATAATATATACAACCTATTATTCTTCATATTTCATAATTACTTATGTCTTACAGAAATCACCTGGAGAAGAACCTTCAGCTCTTAATGGACAGAGTAGATGAAATGAGTCAAGATATCATTAAATATAATACTTACATGCGGAATGTAACTAAACAGCAACAACAAAAACAGCAAGTAAGGAGAATCAAAGTTAAAACTTCCTGTATTGGCAAAGTTTGGAGTGAAAAAATACCATCAGCATGGTATCACTGCAAACTGTGGTAGGCATAGACTTTACAGTTGCCCAATGATTACGTCATGGAGGTTATTCTTAACTGGGGAAAAATGAATCATACCCTTTGAATTTCATGCTTTAAAATCCTTTAAAAGAAAAACATCCTTTTTGTTCGGCTAGTATTTTTCTTTCCTCATTTTTTCTGATTCATTTTGACACTGAGTGCTCTGTTGGCCTCCTCTCCTCCCTCCGGGAAAGGTCAGTTTTCCTTGTGGTGAGTCAAAACTTAGGTATTTGGCAAACAGAACCCTGCCGTTGACCCTATAATTCGCATTCAAATTTTACCTACCAAAATGATACAAATCTATGAATTTTGTTCTTGGGTAGTAACTTGAGATGAGCATATTTCATGTGCACCATTGTTGCAAAACAAATTGTGTATTGTGGGAAATGAAAGCATTTATTTACATCCTTAGTAATTGTTACCCTCTAAAATTTAATTTGCAAAAAATATGCTAATTGAAAAGCCGAATACTGCAGGCTCTGGGAAACTGAAATAAAAACAGAATGCTGGAAATGCTCAGGAGGTCAGGCAGCATCTGGAGAGAGAAACAATGTTAATATTTCCAATCGGTGGCCTTCCAGCAGAACTGGAAAATGCTGGAGCTGTAATAGGCTTGGGACAAGGACAAAAGGAGTGTCTGTGATGGGTGGAAGACGGGAGAGATTGAATGGAAGTCTTACAGGGCAAAAAGGAATCCCGATGGGTCAAAAAAGAAACAAATAAACAAATGATGTGCCTGGAACAGACAATAACGATTATTATTATTATATTGCTGTCTGAAAACGGAAGTGAGACAAACCCTGGACAGTGAAGCAGCAATTTAGGTCATCTACTTTCAATCCAGCCTGCTGTATTCACTGCTCACAATGTGGTCTCCTCTCCATTGGGGAGACCAAAGGGTGTCAGCTTTGCAGCACAACTCTTTTCATTGGCATGACCCAGAGCTGTTGGTGGGCTGTCACTTTAATTCTCCAACCTGCTCTCATGCTGACATCTCTGCTGTTGGCCTGCTCAACTGTAAGCTAGAGGAACAGCACCCCATCTTCCAATTAGTCACTTTGCAGCCTTCCGTCTCAATCTCAAATTAATCAATTTCAGGTCGTAAACTCTGTCTCTTAAACATAGAACAGTACAACACAGAACAGGCCCTTCGGCCGTCTATGTTGTGCCGAGCATTGTCCGAAACCAAGATCAAGCTATCCCACTCCCTGTCATTCTGGTGTGCTCCATGGGCCTATCCAATAACCAGTTGAAGGTTCCTAAAGTGTCCGACTCCACTATCACAGCAGGCAGTCCATTCCACACCCTAACCATTTTCTGAGTTAAGAACCTACCTCGGACATCCCTCCTATATCTCCCACCCTGAACCTTATAGTTATGCCCCCTTGTAACAGCTACATCCACCTGAGGAAATAGTATCTGAACATCCACTCTATCTATCCCCCTCATCATCTTATAAACCTCTATTAAGTCGCCTCTCATCCTCATCCGCTCCAAAGAGAAAAACCCTAGCTCCCTCAACCTTTCCTCATAAGACCTATCCTGCAAACCAGGCAGCATCCTGTTAAATCTCCTTTGCTCCCTTTCCAATGCTTCCACATCCTTCCGATAGTGAGGTGACCAGAACTGCACACAATACTCCAAATGTAGTCTCACCAGGATCATGTACAGTTGCAGCATAAACCCGCGGCTCTTAAACTGAAGCCCCCTATTAATAAAAGCTAACACACTATAGGCCTTCTTCACGGCTCTATCCACTTGAGTGGCAACCTTCAGAGATCTTTGGACATGAACCCCAAGATCTCTCTGTTCCTCCACATTCCTCAGAACCCTGCTGTTGACCCTATAATTCGCATTCAAATTTTACCTACCAAAATGAATCACCTCGCACTTATCAGGGTTAAACTCCATCTGCCATTTTTCGGCCCAGCTCTGCATCCTATCAATGTCTCTTTGCAGCCTACAGCAGCCCTCCACCTCATCCACTTCTCCACCAATCTTGGTGTCATCAGCAAATTTACTGACCCACCCTTCAGCCCTCTCCTCCAAGTCATTGATAAAAATAGCAGAGGACCCAGCACTGATCCCTGTGGTACACCGCTGGTAACTGGTCTCCAGTCTGAAAATGTTCCATCCATCACCAGCCTCTGTCTTCTCTCCAGCTACTTATCGAATTGGCCAAATTTCCCTCTATCCCACACCTTACTTTCTTCATAAACTGACCATGGGGAACCTTATCAAATGCCTTACTAAAATCCATGTATACGACATCAACTGCTCTACCTTCATCGACACACTTATTTACCTCCTCAAAGAATTCAATCAAATTTGTGAGGCAAGACTTACCCTTCACGAATCCGTGTTGACTATCCCGGATTAAGCTGCATCTTTCCAAATGGTCATAAATCCTATCCTTCAGGACCTTTTTCATTAACTTACCTACCACCAAAGTAAGACTAACCGGCCTCTAATTACCAAGGTAATTCTTGAACAGAGGAACAACATTCGCCACTCTCCCCATGGACAGTGAGGACCCAAAGATCAAAGCAAAAGGCTCTGCAATCTCATCCATCTGGCCCAGGGTACTTGTCGACCCTAAGTTTTTTCAAATTTGCTAATACATCCTTCCTTAGAATATCTACCGCCTCCAGCCTACCTGCCTGTATCACACTCTCATCCTCAAAAACATGGCCCCTTTCCTTGGTCAACACTGAAGAAAAGTATTAATTCAATGCCTCTCTTATTTCTTCTGACTCCATGCACAAGTTCCCACTACTGTCCTTGACCGGCCCTAACTTCACCCTGGTCTTTCTTTTATTTCTCACATAAGAGTAAAAAGCCTTGGGGTTTTCCTTGATCCGACCCGCCAAGGACTTCTCATGCTCCCTCCTAGCTCTCCTCAGCCCTTTTTTTTTAAAGCTCATTCCTTGCTACCTTGTAACCCTCAAGCGACCGATCTGCACCTTCTTTACTCATCCTTACATACGTTTCCTTTTTCCTCGACAAGGCATTCAACCTCTTTTGTGAACCATGGTTCCCTCACACGGCCATTTCCTCCCTGCCTGACAGAGACATACCTATAAAGGGCAGGCAGTTATTGTTCCTCGATAGGTATATTTGTTCTTTCCTCTTCCCCCCCCCCCCCCAATTTTTGTTTCCTCTTCCTTGCATGTTTCAGTTTATCTAATTTTTTTCTTTCATGCAGGAGTATTCCTGCTTAAGGCACATCTTTTATTTTCTTTCTTTCATTTCTTTCCATATCATGGTTCCCTTTAGTCCTGTAAATCCAACTCTTTTGTCATTCAGTTTCTCCTGTCAATCAATCTATCTAAGGCCTTCCTTGACCCACCACCACTTGCTCAAAATCTATTATGTCTTTAACTTTTCCCAGTTCTGATGAAACTCTCATCCTCTGGCCGCAGATGCTGCCTGATCTGTTGAGTATTTCCAGCATTTCTGTTTTTTACTGCAAATGGTATATGTTATATTATTATTTATTCTTGTAAAATGCTTATTACATATTGTGTAGAGTGCAAAACGTTTTTTGAATTATAACATTTTTACATCAACTGTGGTTCATTTGGTTCCAGAGGCAGTGCTGTCACGTTTTGACATTCCTGATTTTGGGGGGGGGGGGGGGGGGGGGGGGGTTGGTGGGGGGTGAGGGCTTTTCTCTCACAGCTTTTCTAAAAATGACTGAGTCAGAAAGTGGTTACCATATGAATGAGGTATGTATTGAAAATGTTTCCCCAAAGATCAACGGCAAGGGTTGACTTATTGGCCTGTCACAGTAAACACCTTACACCCATTGCCCTGGGAAGACCGCTGTGAAATACACTCATAAGAGGTTGTCTGGAATTGCTCCTCAGCTCTGGTTATGAACACAGGGAGAAAAGATACCGACAGAACCACACACTGATGTTGGGCTTTTAAACAAAATGCTGCTCGGGCAGTCTTTTGGTAGGCTCTGCAAGTTAGGATGCAGGAGAAAAAAAAAATGAAAATGAAAATCGCTTATTGGCACGAGTAGGCTTCAAATGAAGTTACTGTGAAAAGCCCCTAGTCGCCAAATTCTGGCACCTGTCCGGGGAGGCTGTTACGGGGATCGAACTGTGCTGCTGGCCTGCTTGGTCTGCTTTCAAAGCCAGCGATTTAGCCCTGTGCTAAACAGATGGTTGGAAATTATTTTAAATCCAATAAAGGTGATCCACTGGCATAAAAAAGTGCACCAAGTTCGTATCATTCTGCAAAGACAAGTTGCAGCAATCGGATTAACCGAGTCCAATCGTAACTATCGCTTTTTAGATTCATTCGCTGTCTGAGAAATGAACTGACTTCACCATTTATAATTGTCCTTGTCTTGTCAAATATTTTCTTGATTCATCATCCAAAAAAATTGAATGTGTCACGTGAAAATACACAAATATATAGTTTAGTTCACAAAAGGGAGAACCTATTGTTTAAGCTTCTGGCTCATAGTATCATATAGTTAGATCTGGGCATGCCTGGATGTAAACTGGTTGGATATTTATGGAGGTGACCCGCACCATGCCACCTGAGAAGGCATATTAATTTGTATCAAGAATATGCACAACTAATCTACAAATATTTCAGAGGCAGGCAAAAGCCCTAAGTAGACATTTAGATTTGCTTTTGGAAAAGGCGATGGTAAGTAATTGAGACATTTTCTCAAGATTAAGACACCCCCCCCCACCCCCCCCCCCCCCCCCCCCCCCCACCCCCCCCCCCCCCCCCCCCCCACATGAAAAATTAGTTGTTATCTAAAGCAATTAAGTTATCTGAAAATCTTGACTTGGCAGCATAAATTTAACTGAAAGTTTCTCTGCAGTACCTACACAGGCGCCAGCTGGAAAATACCCAACGACAGAGCCGTGGGGAGGCACCATTGCCAGAGGAGGATCCTACCAAGTTATTCAAACCACCTCAGCCACCACCAAGACTTGAAACACTGCTTGTTGCAGGTTAGAGATTTAGAGGAGGATAAAGGAAAGAACTGATTATTGAACACTTCTTGGTCAAGTACTGTGCAGTTAGGTGCCCATACCTTTTCGTCTCTGGCTCGTTGGAGATGGGGCGTATTTCAGGAGATGTACATCTGTACCCTGCAACGGTCCTGATGCACAGACATGTATGGGAATTGCCTGGGAAGTTTAAATTCCGACGGGCTGATTCCCTGTTGCCCTGGACCCTCCGTGAATGTCTCCAACCCTGAACTCAGCAGAGACGTGGGCTAGATGCACTCGACTTAGTTGGACACGTACCCAAGAAATGTTAGACTGTTTAAAATCTGGTCTAATAACTGGTTAACTCCACCACTTCCCACTACTCTCTCTCTCTCTCTCTCTCTCTCTCCCCTCCACCCTCTATCTAACTCCCCCCTCTTCTCTGCTCCCCGTCAGCTACCCACCTCACAGTGAATGGTAGAACACTCAAGAGTATTGACAATCCGAGAGATCTAGGTGTACAGGTCCACAGGTCACTGAAAGGGGCAACACAGGTGGAGAAGGTAGTCAAGAAGGCACACGACATGCTTGCCTTCATTGGCTGGGGCATTGAGTATAAGAATTGGCAAGTCATGTTGCAGCTGTATAGAACCTTAGTTAGGTCACACTTGGAGTAGAGTGTTTAATTCTGGTCACCACACTACCAGAAGGATGTGGAGGCTTTAGAGAGGGTGCAGAAGAGATTTACCAGGATGTTGCCTGGTATGGAGGGCATTAGCTATGGGGAGTGGTTGAATAAACTCGGTTTGTTCTCACTGGAGCAACGGAGGTTGAGGGGCGACCTGAAAGAGGTCTACAAAATTATGAGGGGCATAGACAGAGTGGATAGTCAGAGGCTTTTCTCCAGGGTAGAGGGGTCAATTACTAGAGGGCATAGGTTTAAGGTGCGAGGGGCAAGGTTTAGAGATGTACGAGGCAAGTTTGTTTTACACAGAGGGTAGTTGGTGCCTAGAACTCGCTGTCGGAGGAGGTGGTGGAAGCAGGGACGACAGTGACATTTAAGGGGCATCGTGACAAATACATGAATAGGATGGGAATAGTGGGATACGGACCCAGGAAGTGTAGAAGATTTTAGTTTTGACAGGCAGCATGGTCGGCACGGGCTTGGCGGGCCGGAGGGTCTGTTCCTGTGCTGTACTTTTCTTTGTTCTTTGTTATTTTGTTCTCACTCTCGCACTGACCCATTCACTAACCCACACATGCATTAAAAGACTGGGCCTTTTAAAACATTTACCTGGACATGGCAACTTGTGCCATAAAAAGTGTCCTCTCTTTTCCTCAATTCTAGCCCCTCACTGCACTTAGGTGGGAGAGGTTGCTGTACACACTTCTCTGTCATTCAAGATCTGAAGATCCCAGAAGAATTCAGCAGTGACGGTGGATTAGTCAAACCTTTACAGGTGCTGACCAGAAGGTCTAGATTTTTATATTCTGGCCCAACTTCAAAAGACAGATGTCAAGGAATGAAATGTTAATCATCTGTGTACTCTGTGGGTACTGAGTGATTGGGGTGTTTCCAGCAATTTATTTTTTTTGAAGAGCAGCCTCTGCTGTACCAGGAAGACGTTTTTCCATTTCCTCCACTGGCCATAGGAATGAAATTTATGTCAAATGTCAGAAACTTTTCTGCTGTGGACCTGTAGTGATAAGAGCTGAACTGAAAGGAATTTTACTTAGAATCCTTATTGCCTATAGGCAAAAGAACACTGTTGGCCTGAGATCCAACTTCCAATAATAAAATGCCTGAATCTAACCCATATAAGAGTTGCAGTATTGTCAGAACTGCAAGGGCCAATTATGCTGCTAGAGTAGACACTAGAGAGAACTACAGTTACAACTATATAAAACAGTGATGCTCAGCCTTGTGGGAGAGTGTGTGCAGGGGTTAGCTTCAGAGAGTCAGAAGTACAGATAGTGTAAGTGAGAACAGATCATAGTTTATATCAGTAGTGAGATTAGCTGTAGATTAGTGTAGTTTAAATGTTATTTATCAACTGTGTATTCTTTAGGAGCACGTATCAAATCAAAGTTAGTAGTGTTCATAAATTTAGAGCTTTGTTTAAGTTAAAGCTATTCTGTGGTCTTTTGTGAACACCACACCAGCCATCCTGAAATAAGGAACACAAAGAACACCACAGGAGTGAAGGAGTGATGTCTTTATTATAATAGGCATTTAAGAGAAATGCAAATGGTGAGAATCACAAGCATTTTATTTTTGAAGAGTATTTTTCTGAGACGCTAAAACAGGGTTTGTCTATATCGATATACTTAATTTATTGTAATTCAGTTTGTGGAGCTCTTGTGTCACCAGGGCACAGGGAGAATGCACAAACGCCACACAGACAGTGAGCCAAGGCCGGAATTGAACCTGGACCCCTGGCGCTGTGAGGCAGCAATGCTAACCACAGCCACCGATGTTGACCTCGTCCTGTTCAAATCTCTCCTTTCTTTGATCTCAATCCATAATAACTAAGTATTGGACAAGAATTTTGTCGACTGCCACGATTTTCCAGTCAAGGTCCTGGTTCAAACCAAATCTCTCATTCCTATGATTTTGCAATTTTTCGTTAACTTCATGTATTTCCAGTGCTGCATATGTAAGCGTTTCTCGTATTAGTAAAAAACAAAAGCTAGCCTCTTTACTTATTTTTTGCTCTTATCTGCCACCTCACCTTTCACATTTGTGGCGCAGGTACCCTCCCATGCATTCATGTGGAAGAGATGATTCAGTTAGGTAATAGGGAAAGTAGCTAAATATAAAGGAATACTTTCAATTTAAATAATCTTTCTGCCCACCATAATCAAGCCTGTAGGAAGAAACATTCTGTGAAAAGCCAGATGCTGGTTAGCTGTTCCTTTTGATTCTTTTCTTTTCCTTATTTTTGTAATCCGCTTGTGCATAAAAGAGCTTTTCACATGGCACAAACAACTCTTAGTTGCTTCCCAGAAAGTAAGACAAACATTAAAAAATGGCCAAAACAACCACATAAATCTATTGGCATTTCCGCGCAGGCCCGTACAACGACTGCCAAAAGTGCTTCAAAAAGCAGAATGACTTGGCTATTTTCCACTGCTTGGTGCAAGTTAGGCCTAAATTGGATCTGTGGGAAGTTTCTCTACCAATGGTGTTTGCAGACTTCCAGATATAAATTATTTCAAATGCCTCTGTTCTCCAGGAAGATTCTAGAAAGGAAAGGAATGGATTTGCCATACCAGATTTTTGGAGCATATTCAGTCAGACCTTGCGGTAGTTCTGTTAATTTAGTCTAAATTGGGTGAATACCCAATCAGTATTGATTCAAATTGGGTGTTGAGCTGCTGATTCAGGAAAAGCTGAAATACTGCTGAATCTCTTGGGAACAGATGGGAGCTTTAGCTACCAATAGTTTGGCAATGTTTTTGCTATCATTCAGCAATTAGTAAAGTTAGAGCAGAAAAGGTTATTGAGCTTGGCATTGAGATTAAAGTCCAATATCCATTTTCCTTAAATTGTACTCTAGTTTCTGTTTCAATGAGTATCAACCTTTTAGATGCATTGTGCCATGCACATAACACATGACTGGAAAGCAGCAAATCATTGCTACCTTGGTACAGATTCTTCGACTTTTACAACCATGGGTTCTCATGATTACATTAGCATGGAATTGTGGACAAAATTAGAGTTTTTCAGAAAGACCTCGCAAGTGTTGTTCATAATTGCTTTGACACTGGTCACTTCAGAAAGATGTGGTTGGTACTGTGATTATGTAATACGGTTGTATTGTAACCTATGATGATTGGTAAGCTTGTATACACGCATTAAAAGACCAAGTATAAAAGAAATGTGTGCATTAAATATTGACAGAAGGAAATTGCATTTTTTCTGTGCAGTATATAATTGTGTGAACTGTTGCCCTTTGAATTCTGCTTTTACGTTTTCAGGCTACATTTTGATCACAAGTTCCCGAGTCTTTAATTTTATTTTCTCCTTCTTTCAACTCTTAACAGGACAAATCAACACCTACTGCCAACAGATCAAGGAGTTTACGTCACAGAGCATGGGCAAATTATTCATGGCCGAAGCTCTTCAAGGTCACAACAGCTAAGAACTCAATTGAATGTGCTGTAGGTCAATGTGGTCTTCAAATTCAACAAAATATCATACCGAAAAGAAAACCTGAAGCCGATTTTTCTCTAAAGTGTGTTTTCACTTGTCTGAAATTGGAGATTCAAGTTAACCTGAAATATTAATTCAATGAAAATAAACATGAATTTGGTGACTATCTGTTAGGTTTTGTGTTTTTCTTCCAGCTGGAATATTTTAACTCACTGTAACAGTAGACGGTTGAGAATATTGTTCCAGCAAATTAAATATTAACATCATCTTACATGGTTCAGTGGTCTTAAAAGAAAATGTGGACTAGTTTGCCCATTTGTGAAGTAATGCATCAGCATTTCTTTTCATTTTATGCACAGACCAGCTTTAGCCAGAAACCAAGGGCAATTGGTTTGGAATGAGTTTTTTAAAAAATATCTCCTAAGCTGCTTTTGTTCTGCCTTAAACTCCTCAAATCTCAGTTACCCAGACGGCCAGACAACTTTCTGCCAATATCGTTCGAAAACTAGACCCAGTAAAATGTGTGACTTTTTAAAAATATATTCTCTATAGAGAAGGAATACTCTCTCTAAAGTATTGTCGACAGATACGAACCTTTATTAGGTACATCCCGATTTTTAAAATATGTTTTCACGGGATATGGGTGTTGCTGGCTCAGCTTTCATTTATTGCCTATCCAAAATTGCCCGTGAGCAAATGGTGGTGAGCCACTGCCTTGAACGGCTGCAATACACCTGGTGAAGGTACACATTGTTAGGAAGGGAGTTCCAGGATTTTGATCCAGCATCAACGAAGGAAAGGTGAAGTTGTTCTAAGCCAGGATGATGTGTGGCTTAGACAGGAACTTGTAGGTGGTGTTGTTCCATGCCTATGTTGCCCTTGTCCTTCTAGGTGGTAGGGTTCGGGTTTGGAAGGTGCTGTTAAAGGAGCCCTCGTGAGTTGTTGCTGTGCATTTTGCAGATGGTACACACCACTGCCACTGAGAATAGGTGGTGGATGGGGCATCAATCAAGCAGACTACTTTTTCCTGGACAGTGTCGGGCTTCATGAGTATTGTTGGAGCGGCACTCATCCAGACAAGGGGAGAGTGTTCCAGCACAATCCTAAGTTGTGCCTTGTAGTAGATAGACTGGAGAGTCAAGAAGTGAGTTACTCGCTGCAGAATTCCCACCCTCTGATCTGCTTTTGCAGCTGCAGTATTTATATGGTGCAGTTCATTTTCTGGTCAGTTGTAATGCCCAGGATGTTGATAGTGGGGTTTCAGCAATGATAATGCCATTGAATGTCAAGGGGAGATGATTGGATTCTCTCTAGTTGAATATGGTAATTGTCTAGCACGTGTGGCTCAAATGTTACCGCTTATCAGCCCAACTCTGAATGTTGTCCAGGCCTTGCTGCACATGGACACAGACTGCTTCAGTATCTGAGGGTACCTTTGGCTTGGGTGAGGATAATGTCGGATCGAATGTGGACTAAAAATATATATATATATTAAGGATGGCAAAGCATGCAATGACACCTTTTGTGCAAAGGTATTTATTTATACTCCAAATCCCAGTCAACAAAAGATTTACAATATACCAAGAAAAATACTTTGGACAGGCAATATAAGGAACAAGAAAAAGCAAAGTAAAATAAATAATGTCAAGTAACTCAGTTGTATTGAGGTGATTAATCGTGCGCCAGAAGGCCAGTGATGAGGCTCTTCGTCACACTGAGGAGCCACGTCTATTGCTAAACATTGTGCAGTGAATACCCCCATTTCTAACTTTATGGTGGAGGGAACATTGTTGATGAAGTAGCTGAAGATGGTTGAGTCCAGGAGACCAAACTGAGAAACTTCTCCAGTGATGTCCTGGGACTAAAATGATTGACCTCCAACAACCAGAACTATCTTCCTTTGTATTAGGTATGTCTCTAACCAGTGGGGATTTCCCCGCCCCAATGACACTAGTTTTGCTCGGACTTCTTGGTGCCGTACTCTACATCAACTG
Source organism: Scyliorhinus canicula (assembly GCF_902713615.1). Classification (NCBI taxonomy): domain Eukaryota; kingdom Metazoa; phylum Chordata; class Chondrichthyes; order Carcharhiniformes; family Scyliorhinidae; genus Scyliorhinus; species Scyliorhinus canicula. Next base: position 136,799,185 of record NC_052155.1, on the reverse strand, counting down.
CAATTTTGATGTCAAGGCCAGTCACTCTCACCTCGAGTTCAACTCTTTTGTCCACGTTTGGACCAAGGCTGCAATGAGGCCAGGAACTGAGTGGCCCTGGCGGAACCCAACCCGAGCATCAGTTGCAGGTTATTACTGAGTAACTGTCACTTGATAACACTGTAGAAGATATCTTGCATCTCTTCACTGATGATTGAGAGTAGATGGGCAGTAAAGGGCCGGTTTGGATTTTTCCTGCTGTTTTGTGTTTAGGACATACCTGGGCAATTTTCCACATTGCCAGGTAGATGCCAGTGTTATAGCTGCACAGGAACGGCTTGACTAGGGGTGTGTGCACAAGGCATCAGCCCTATTACAGAATGTTATCAGGGCTAAAAGCCTTTGCTTGTGTTTTTTTCTTGTCTTTTCATGTACTCAATGATCTGTTTGAGCTGCATGCAGTAAAATACTTTTCACTGGACCTCAGTACTCGTGACAATAACCAAATCCAATCCAATCAAATATTCAATGGGGTGCATTAAATTGGCTGAAGACAGGCAATCTGTGATGCTGGGGACCTCAGGAGGCAGTGATGGATTATCCTCTTGGGACATCTGGTTGCAAATGCTTCAGCCTTGTCTTTTCACTGAAGTGCTGGGTTTCCCCCATCATTGAGGATGGGAATATTTGTGGAGCCTTCCCCAGTTGTTTAATGGTGCCATTCGCAACTGGATGTAGCAGGACTGTAGAGCTTAGATCCAATTTCTTGGTTGTGGGATCAATTAATCTATCACTTGCTGCTTATGGATGGCATGGTGGTTAGCACAGTTGCTTCACAGCTCCAAGGTCCCGGGTTCGATTCCCAGCTTGGGTCACTGTCTGTGCGGAGTCTGCACGTTCTCCTTGTGTCTGTGTGGGTTTCCTCTGGGTACTCCAGTTTCCTTCCACAGTCCAAAGATTGCAGGTGAGGTGGATTGGCCATGTTAAATTGATCTTAGTGTCCAAAAAGATTAGGTGGGATTACGGGGATAGGGTAGAGGTAGGCTTGGGTAGGATGCTCTTTCCAAGGGCCATTGCAGACTCGAAGGGCTGAATAGCCTGCACTGTAAATTCTATGATCTACGCTGTTTGGCATGAAAGTAGTCCTGTGTTGTAGCTTCACCAGGTTGACACTATAAGCATATAAATAATAAAGGGGTGGTAAAAGAAAGAGTAGGGCCGATTAGGAAAGGAAAAAGGGGCGTCACAAGTGGAGGCAGGAGAAACTGGGGGTATTAAATGAGTATTTTGCACCTGTCTTTCAGCGAAAGAAGATGCTACTTGGGCTGAGGAGAGTGAGGAGGAAACTGGTACATTAGAAGAATTTACAATTGTGAAGGAGGTGTTAAAATGCTATCTTTACTTAGTTGATAAAGCACTAAATGGATGAGATGCATCCAAGAGTATTTAGGGAAGTGAGTGGAAATTACAGAGACACTAGTGATAATCTTACAGCCTTACTTAGACACGGGGTGGTGCCAGAGGACTGGAGAATTGTGAATGTTACACCCTTATTCAAAAAGGGGTGCAAGAATATGTCAAAACTCCTCAGTACGGGGAGTGATCTAAATGGCGTCCCGATCTCTCGACCCCCACATGTGGCTCCTGAATCTCCAAATCACCTATAAGTTGATCCTCAGCACGCCCCTCCCCAGCACCCCGCCTCGTGCACAGAGAGCTGCTCTCCCCCCCCCCCCCCCCCCCCGCTGTTTTAGCTCTCCGGGTCCACCACTCTCTGTGGTGTTTTTCACACTAAAGCTGCCCTCACTTTTCCTGCTGTTTTAGCTCTCCTGATCCACCTCTCTCTGCGGTGTTTTTCACACTAAAGCTGCCCTCACTTTTCCTGCTGTTTTAACTGTCCAGGTCCACCTCTCTCTGTGGTGTTTTTCACTCTGAAGCTGTTCTCATTTTTCTCACTGTTTTAACTCTCCAGGTCTGCCTCTCTCGGCATTGTTTCTCACTCTGAAGGCAGAGAAGTGGGATTAGGTAGAATGCACTTTCAGCGAGCCAATGCAGGCTCGATGGGCCCGATGGCCTCCTCCTTCACTGTAAAGATTATGTGACACCTCATTGTTGGGCCTGCCTGGTGCTGCTCCTGGCATGCCCTCCCACACTTTGTTGAACCAGTGTTGATCCCTCCGGTTTGATGGTAATGGTTGATTGGAGGATTTGCCAAGCCATGAGCTAACTATAGATTGTGGATGTTTACAATTCTGTTGCTGCTGACGGCCCACGGCACTTCATGGATGCCCAGTTTTGAGTTGCTCGACCTGTTCAAAATCTACCCCATTTAACATGGTGGCAATGCCATACAACATTGGGGCCGGTTTAGCTCAGTTGGCTGGATAGCTGGTTCATGATGCAGAGCACGGCCAACAGAACGGGTTCAATTAGGGGCTGATTTAGCTCACTGGGCTAAATCGCTGGCTTTTAAAGCAGGCCAGCAGCACGGTTCGATTCCCGTATCAGCCTCCCCGGACAGGCGCCGGAATGTGGCGACTAGGGACTTTTCACAGTAACTTAATTGAAGCCTACTCGTGACAATAAGTGATTTTCATTTTCATTTCATTTCAATTCCTGTACCGGCTGAGGCCTTCCCAACCTTACTACTCTGAGGTGTGGTGATCCTCCAGTTAAATCACCACAAGTCAGTTCACCCTCTCAAAGGGAAAGCAGCCTATGGCCATCTGGGACTATGGCGACTTTATTTTTACCTAATGCCATACAGCACAATGAAGTGTATCCTCAATGTGAAGACGTGACTTTGTCCCCACAAGAACTGTGCAGTGGTTACTCCTAAACGACTGTGATAGACAGATGCATCTGCAACAGATAGATTGGCGAAGATGAGGTCAAGTATGTTTTTCATCTTGTTGGTTCCCTCACCATCCGCCTCAGCTCCAGTCCGACAGCTATGTCTTCAGGACTCGGCTAGCTTGGTCAATAGTGGTGCTATGGAGCCATTCATGATGATCGGCATTGAAGTCCCAGAGTACATTATATTACCTATGGCAGAAAATTAAGTTTGCAATGTAACAGGCCTGAATTCAAAATATGTTTTATATTGTCATACCTTGATTGCTAGGTTTGTTTTACCAGTAAATAATGCCAGCTGCATGTAGCAAGTGAAAAATAAATCTAATAAACCCAATTATCCTTCCTTTTTCACATCCTCGACAGACCTAGTTTGATTAAATGTAACCTGGCTTAATTAAAATTGAGAAATAACGACTGCATATGAAAACATCGTAATGACATTGTAGATAAGTGTTACATGTAGCAATCGATTCCTATGCCATGGGTTCATTTGCAGCATAGGAGACCATTTTGCCCACAGAGTCCAACTTTGTCTCTCTGTAAAGCAATCCAGTCAGTCTTATTCCTCCGCTCTATCCCTGTAGCCCTGCAAATTTATTTCCCTCAAGTGCGCATCCAAGGCCGACACAATAGCACAGTGGTTAGCTCTGTTGCTTCACGGCACCGGGGTCTCTAGTACGATTCCCGCTTGGGCCACCATCTGTTCGGAGTCTGCACGTTCTCCCCATGTCTGCGTAGGTTTCCTCCCGCAAGTCCCGAATGACGTGCTTGTTGTAGGTGAATTGGACATTCTGGTTGGCTCAACATCATGGGCTGAAGGGCCTGTACTGTACTGTTTTATGTTCAATGAATTCTCCCTCTGTGTACCCGAACATGCGCCGGAATGTGGCGACTAGGGGCTTTTCACAGTAAGTTCATTGCAGTACTAATGTAAGCCTACTTGTGACAATAATAAAGGTTTTTTAAAAAAAATTCCTTTTGAAATCATTAATTATTTCCGCTTCCCCTACCCTCATTGAGTTCAAATGTGTTGTCGAAAAGGTTTTTTTCGCATGTCCCTGCGTCACTTGCCAAAAAACCTTAAATCTGTGTCCTCCACGACTTGTACCATCAGCTAATGAAAACAGCTTTTCTTTGTCCACCTTATCTAAACTTATACACCCATACAAATGTTTGCAACTTCCTTTGATTCTTTTCTGGTTTTCTAACCTAACCACAAAGCTTAAATCCCTCATCCCTCGACCCGTTCTAGTAAATCTCCTTGAATCCTCCCTAAAGTGTGGAAGCAGGAACTGGATGCAATACTCTGGTTGCACCATAACCAGAACTTGATAAAAATTCAGCATAATTACCACTGTTTTTGTCCTCTCTACATCTATTTACAAAGCTTAAGGTCCTACATGCTTTCCTAATTTCTCTCTCAAATCTTGCCACCTTCAAAGATAATGCACATGAATCCCTAAATGTCTCTGTTCTTGCATATCCTTTAAAACTGTGCCAATAGGTTTATATTGCTTCTCCTTAACCCTTTAAAGTGCATCCTGTCACACTTGTCTCTATTAAATTGTATCTGCCACTTGTCTGCCCATTCTGCTACCGTATCAAAGTCCTCTTGTAACGAATAGTATCATCCTGTCGGCCACATCTCCCAAATTTGGTATCATCTGCAAATTTTGAAATTTTACTCTATTCCAATATCCAAATCTATATAAAATCCATATCAAAAAATCAGCAGAGGTCCTAGAACTTCCCCTCGGGGTATACCACTGTCTATCATCTTCTACTCTGAAAAATAATTATTTACCTTGGCTTTAAGCCAATTTTTCATCTAAGCGGGCACCCTGACCCTCGTATTCCATGAGCTGCAATTTTATAAGCCTGTCTTTTATGTGGTACTTTGTCTGCATGGATTTTAAGGAAGCATTTGACCAGATACCCGGTGCATTCATCTATACAGTGCAGAAGGAGGTCATTCAGCCCATCAAGTCTGCACCGACTCTCTGAAAGAACACCCTAGCTTGGCCCACTCCCCCGCTCTATTCCCATAGCCCCACCTATCCTGCACATCCTTGGACACTAAGGAGCAATTTATCATGACCAATCCACCTAACCTTGTTCTTTGTTACTTCATCAAAAAATTCAATTAGATTAGTTAGTCAAGCACAATCTGCTTTTACAAATTCATGCTGGTTCTCCTGAATTGACTCAAACCTTTGCAAGAGGCTGTTGAATGTAGTGGTAAAACTTTTAAAGATAATAATATGGGACAACATTAACAGTCACAGGATAAAAGTCACTGGACATTTACAGAATATTTAAGGAAAGCTAGCAAAGGCAACATTGTGTTTTACTAACTTGGTTGAGATTTTGATGAGGTTACAGTGAGGTTAGTAATACTTTGTACATGAACTGCCTTAAAGTGTTAGGATACCGAACCAGACCCTAAACAATTCTCTTGAATTTGTAAAATTGTGAGGAAAGGATACTTCACCCCAACTCTGACTCAGACCCCAACAGTGGCTAGGATACTGGACCGAAATTCCAATATTTTAGTTTATTTTGAGACTGTGAGGAAAGAATGATTCACTCTAGGCCTGATTGCACGAAAAGAAAATAGAGCTATGGTATTTCTAAAGCAAAACTTTTTAACTTCACTCCCGAAAAAGAACAGCTTACAATTACCCAGTACAATTTCCCATTAAACAACAAGAAAATAAACAATACAACTCTCAGTCCATTTAAAAATCAGCATAGAATAGTGTAATACATGTGGTACAGAACAGATTCTGGCTCTGGTTAGAACCCCTTCAGACTCTGGCTGAATATGTTCAAGTAGCTGCTTCAACTGGGTTGTTTCAGCCTCTTCCTTGTCTTCAGAAAAACTGCTCTACTTCAAAAATACTATTGCTCTTTTTTTCAAACTCCCCTACTAGGAAAGAAAACTGCCTCTACTGGTGGTCTCGAAGAAACAGCGGTTGCCAGATCAGACTTCATGTCAAAAAACCTTCCCCCTAAAACCCTGGGCAAAATTCTCCCCGACCCCGTGGGGCGGGGGGTCCTGGCACCTCTCCGCACCTTTAGGGGCTAGGCCCGTGCCGGAGTGGCTCCCGCTCCGCCGACTGGCGGCAATGGCCTATGGCGGGACTTTGGCCCATCGCGGGCCGGAGAATTGCCGGGGGTGCCCGCCGATCGGCACGGGGGTGCACACTGATCGGCAGGGCATGATTCCCGCTCCTGCCGATTCCCGGGTGGCGGAGAATTCGGGCCATGGCGTGAGCGGGATTTATGCTGGCCCCAGGCAATTCCCCGACCCTGCAGGGGGTCGGAGAATTCCGCCCCCTGTCTCTCTCTCTCTCAGCTTTCTCCAAAACTCACTGCCTCTCTACCTTTCTGACCTCCACCCAGCAATGATCGCATCTCCCCAAGCTGAAAAATACAGTGGGCGGGCTTTACTGGCTGTTCACGCCGGCGAGAAATTCTGGTCCCATGCCGGCATCCGGGTTTCCCGGTGATGAGGTGTACAGTCAATGGGAAATCCCGTTGACAATGGCAGGACCGGTAGATCCCGCTGGCAGTCCGCATGCACCGCTGAAAAACACGCTGCAAGGTGGTCGGTAAATCCCGCCCAACATCTCTACAGGCTGCAAAAGCACATTAACTCTCCAGGGACCTCCTGAGTCAAACTTCAGTCTATTAGTCTAGACTGAAAAATATCTTCCTTGTCCATTTCACCTACTGTTTCCTAGAAGCAAAACAAAATTATTTTTAAACCCATGACCACTGCAGGCAAACACACTATACCCCCAGGCACTTAACTCTTAACTTGTCCCAATATTTAGAAGCTAATATTCCTAAAATCCTCCAATCATCACACCAATAGGTGTCTTTTACATTAACATCACATAAAATAGTTTTACAATTATCAGGTAAATAGTTCTGAAAAACAAGGAAAAGCTTAAACTTACTTACCTACTTACTTACTTACTTACCTGCTACAAACTTTAATTAAGCAATCCAATGCAATTCAAATTGCATTTATAAATAAAGTTACCAAAACCTTGCTCAACCGTGCAGACCTTTGGAGAGTATTCCGTTCAAGAGCAGATTCAGCACACTTCTGCTCAACCTAACAGCATTGCTGTTCAACATAAAATCCTTTTGTTTTGTCAGGCTCAAATTGTATGGCAAACTACAAAGCTATAGACCGGTCTTGCTCCTCTCATTAGTTACATCATCTGTAGCCCACAAAGACGTAACGCGACCTGCTTAGCTCAGACTGTATACATCCCCATATAAATTATCTAATCTCCAAGGAATCTCTTGCAATCATAACTATATCCATTTAGCCCTTTATTTGTAACCAGGTAAGTGTTTGGAATCAATCATGGCCTCTCCTTTTATGACTCCCTAATTACACCTTCAGCAGGCACATGTTCTGGACACCTTAACTGGGTTCTTTAATAATACTATACAAATATATACCTTAACCCAGGCTTTTAATAACATTAACTGCAACAGATATAAAATATAATACATAACAATTTCTTAATTCATTACAAAAGTCCCATGCAACAGACGTGTCAACAAAGTTGAAAACTCATGGAATAAAAGGGACAGAGGCAGAGTGGAAACAAGTTGGCTGAGTGACAAAGAATAATGATGAATGGATGTTATTCAGACCTGGGAAGGTGTACAATGGGGTTCCCCAGGGTACTAGGATCATTGTTTTTCTTGATATATATTAATGATCTAGCCATCGGTGCACAGGGCACAATTTCCAGATTTGCAGATGACACAAACCTTGGAAGTATAGTGAAATGAGGAGGAGTGTAGATATAGAGGGGACATGAAATTTATGATAGAAAAGTGTGAAGTGATATATTTTGGTGGGACAAATGAGGAGATACAATATAATCTAAAGGGTATGCTTTTAAATAGAGTGCAGGAGCTTAAATGCACAAATTGTTGAAGGTGGTCGAGAAGGTTGAAAAAGTGGTTAAAAGGAAGAGTGGGATTTTGGGATTTATGGATAGAGGCTCAGAATTCAAAAGCAAGGATGTTATGATGAATCTTTATTACACACTGGTTTGGTATCAACTGAAATATTGGGCACGATTCAACAGCCTCAATACGCCAAACCTGGTGTCGGGACAAAGCCGTTGAATCTCACAAGAGGCCCCTTGTGAGATTTGCGATGCTCAAAACGCCTTGTATGACTAACAAAATCTTGCGAGATGTCACGATCTGGATCTCACCCTCACTGGGCGTGATCCAGATCTGCATATTTGAGTCATTAAGTTCGCAAATTCTCCCGGGGCCCAGGACCTGGGATATCTAGCCACGGTGTCATTTAGGACTGGTTTCCACAAATATGGAGCAATCGTAATGGCACCTGCGGGGGAGGGGAGGGGGTGGTCCCAGCCCATTAAAGACACCCTGGTGGTCGGGGATAGGGCAGGGTGACACTGGCACGCCTGGCAGTACCACCTAGGCACCCTGACAGTGCCACCCAACATGCCAAGCTGGCAGTGCCAAGGTTTAGATCGGGCCTGGGGGGAGGAGGGGGGTTTTATCAGGTAGAGACAGGTGAGGGGGTGTTTCCAGGGGGCCTTCCTGAGGTTTGGGGGGGGGGGGGGGGGGTGGGATAGTCGGACAAAATGGCGCTCTGATCTGTGAGCAGCCTTTCTTGCTGGGCACGCCAGCAGGAGATGATTCAAGTTGGCCTCGGTGGAGAGAAATACCCGGAGGCCAAAAAAATGACAAAGTGCCGTTGAATTGTGGAGTGATTCGCGACCTTGCAGCCATCAAGAACTCGAGGATTCCGGTTGAATCGCACCCATTATGTCCAGTTCCGCACACCACACCTCAGGAAGAATGCGAAGGCTTTGGACGGGATACACAAAGGTTTATGGAATTGTTGCGTGGGTGAGAGACTTCAGTGACGAGGCTAGACTGGAGCATCTGTGGAAGGTCTTATTAGAGAAAAGATGGGTGAGAAGAGATTTGATTGAGGTGTTCAAAATTCTGACGGATCCAAACAGAATAGATAGGAAGAAATTGTTCCATTGGTAGAGGGGTCCAGAACCAAAGGTCACCAATTTAAGGTGGTCGGCAAAATAACCAATGACAACATGAGGAAAATGAATGGTTGGACTGTGGAATGTAGCCCGGCAGAATTTAATAGAGCGAAGTGGGCCCTGTACAGGAACAAAATCAACTTCCAATTGCTGAACACAGCTAGATTTGGGGCAATGTACCAGGGCAGGGAATATTATTTTACTGCCCCTGCAGATGTGGGTGAGTTCGTCCAAAAGAACAGACTGGACAAATAACCGAGAATGCAGCGATGAAGCAGACACCGGAGAGATGGAGAATACCAGGGGGCAATTTGCGCGGGACTGAACTGCCTCATTCTGAACCGGGGAACCAGTTCACAGAAAGGAGGGGGCGAGAGCAGCAGGAGAGGGTGAGGAGGAGACAGAGAGAAAATCAAAACAGCGACCGTAAGAGGGCAGTCAAGCCGTCCCCAGGGGTGGCTACCACACTAGCAGGAAGTCACAGACTTCATCAGTAAGTGTGTCGAGGACTGTGTACCAAAGAAGACAATATGGGTGTTCCACAATCGGAAACCCTGGCTCAACCAAAGGGTTCACTCCCTGCTGAAGTTCCGGACGGAGGCGTTCAAGTCTGACGAACCTGACCTAAATATGAAATCCAGGTATGACATACGGAACGCCATCAGGGATGCCAAAAGACAATATCGCATCAAACTAGAGTCTCAGGCCAACGAGCCAAACCCAAGACGTATATGGCAGGTCTTGCACTTCAGGCTACAAAGCAAGGCTATGCAGAATCTCCTGGGCTGGAGCATCCCTCTCCGATGAATTGAACAAGTTCTATGCCCGCTTTGAACAGTCAGCCAATACATCAGTGCCACCTGCCCCAACAGCCCTCGACACACCCATACCCACTATTACAGCCATGATGTGGAGATGCCGGCATTGGACTGGGGTGAGCACAGTAAAAAGTCTTACAACACCAGGTTAAAGTCCAACATGTTTGTTTCAAACACTAGCTTTCGGAGTACTGCTCCTTCCTCAGGTGAATGAAGAAGCATGTTCCAGAAACATATATATAGACAAAGTCAAAGATGCAAGACAATGCTTTGAATGCGAGCATTTGCAGGTAATTAAGTCTTTACAGATCCAGAGATGGGGTAACCCCAGGTTAAAGAGGACAGCAGAGTCTCTCAGCGTAGTCTGTGTTGTAGGTCGACTTGAGTGGGTTTGTGATCTGTAGCCCTTTCGGGAAAGGGCAGACAAGAAAGCAGACAAGATCCCAAAAGGGCTACAGATCACAAACCTACTCAAGTCGACCTACAACACAGACTACGCTGAGAGACTCTGCTGTCCTCTTTAATCTGGGGTTACCCCTATCTCTGGATCTGTAAAGACCTAATTACCTGCAAATGCTCGCATTCTAAGCATTGTCTTGCATCTTTGACTTTATCTATGAATATGTTTCTGGAACATACCTCTTCATTCACCTGAGGAAGGAGCAGTGCTCTGAAAGCTAGTGTTTGAAACAAACCTGTTGGATTGTAACCTGGCATTGTAAGACTTCTTACTATTACAGCCTCAGAGGTAAGAGCTGCCTTCTTGAAAGTAAACCCGTGAAAAGCGGCGGGTCCCGACCGAGTCTCTGGGTGAGCACTCAGAGCCTACGCAGACTAGCTGGCGAGTATATATGCAAACATCTTCAACACTCACTCCTCCGCTCTGAGGTCCCCACCTCCTTGAAGAAGACCACTAGTACCAAAGAATAACAAGGTAGTGTGCCTCAACGACTACCGACCAGTGGCCCTGATGTCTGTTATCATGAAATGTTTCAATCAGCTAGTCATGAGACGGATCACTGCCAGCCTCCCAGACAGTCCCGATCCATTGCAGTTTGCCTATCACCACAATTGGTCCACAGCAGATGCTATCTCCCTGGCTCTACAATCAATACTTGAACACCTCAACAACAATGACACTGACTCCTCCCTGTGCAGTACCTCCTCCAAAATAGCCCTCAACACCGGGTCCCCCTAAGGATGTATGCTCAGTCCTCTACTGTACTCCCTATACACACATGACTGTGTGGCAAGATCTAAATCCAATTTGATCTGTAAGTTTGCTGATGATACGACTGTGGTGGGTCGTATCTCAAACAATGATGAATCAGACTGCAGAAGGGAGATTGATCACTTGGCTGCATCGTGTACCGAAAACAACCTCTCTCTAAATGATCCCCCTGGTCTATATCAATGGCTCCGAAGTGGAGATGGTCGATAGCTTTAAGTTCCTGGGGATCACCATAACCAACAGTCTGTCCTGGTCCACTCACGTTGTTGCAACAGTCACGAAAGCCCAACAGCGTCTCTACTTCCTACAGAAGCTAAAGAAATTTAGCATACCTGCATCGACTCTCACAAACTTCTACAGATCCGCCATAGAGGACATCCTATCTGGCTGCATCACAGCTTGGTGTGGCAACTGCTCAATCCAAGATCACAGGAAACTGCAGAGCGTGGTGAACTCAGCCCAACGCATCACACAAGCTTGCCACCCCCACATTGATTCTGTATACACCTCCCGCTGCCTCAGGAAGGCAGACAGCATTATCAGAGACCCCTCCCACCCAGGCTTTGCCCTCTTCCAGACCTTTCCATCAGGAGAAGATACGAAGTCTGAAGAACTGCACATCTAGAAATAGGAACAGCTTCTTCCCCACAACTACAAGACTCCTCAACGACTCCCCCTTAGACTGACCTGTTCCCTGTAAGAACACTATTCACAATACCCTATGCTGCACTTGCTCATGTATTTGTTTTGTTTGGTCCTTTGTCCGCACTGTAACTAATCACTGTTTGTTGATGTACCATTTGTCCATGTACTCTGTTGATTATTATTTTGTATACTACTATGTAAGTACTGTGTACGTTCCCTTGGCCGCAGAAAAATTATTTTCGTTGTGCTTCGGTGCATATGAAAATGAATCAAATCAAAGCTAGCAACAAGAGGTACAAGTGAGGGGGAGCCGCAGTGCCTCTCCCACTGGGGTGAGAGAGCCTGGCGAGGGTGGGTGGTACATCACTAAGGGGGGGGGGCAAACTAGGGGGACAGATGAGGAGGGGAGGGGAGAACAGAGTGGGGGGACAACAGGAAGGAAGGGGAGAGAAGCAGGATCATAAGGGAAACAAAGGGACAGGGGAGGGGCGACCTCTAGGCTGGCTACAACAGGCCACAAGGGACACAATGGCACTGCAAGCAGCCACTTTGGAGGGTCCCCATACAAAGGAAAGCCATGGAGTGCAGGGGCTCATCCACATGGTGAATATGGTGACCGCAGCCATTTTGGATGGCCCTCTACCAAAGCGAAATCCCGAAATACTTGGGCGCATCCAATAAGGTAAGTATGGTTGATCCGCAGGAGGTGGAGCGTCAAAACACCCCCATTAGAATAGTCACCTGGAACATTAGGGGACTTAACAGCCCAGTGAGAAGATCCAGAGTCTTTGCCCATCTGAAAAGTGTGAAAGCTGACTTGGTCTTCTTACAAGAGACGCACCTGAGGGAGAAGGACCAACTGCGGGTAAGGAAGGGCTGGGTGGGACAGATCTACCATTTATGTTACGGGACGAGAGCCTGGTAGCCATAGTGCTTAGCAAGAGAACAACATTTACTGCAACGAGGACAGTTACAGATCCAGGGGGACGGTTCATCACGATCAGCGATGTTGTGGACAGGACACCAGTGGTCCTGGTGAACGCATACTCACCCAACAGAGACAACACGGAGTTTATAAAGATGACCATGGCAGAAATCCCCGACATAGACACCCACAGACTAATCATGGGAGGGGACTTGAACTGTGTACAGAACCCACTGATGGACAGGTCAAACCCCATAAATGGGAAAAACAGCAAACATCATTTCTGTGATAATAATCAGACTATGCAACCAAAAATTGAAGTGTTGAAATCTGAACCTCAACCTTTGGCCATATAATGCAATTCAGGACCTTTTAGACCTCCGAGAACTCGAGATAAAGAGATGCACTTCACTCAATGAAAGGGAAGTCTTCATCAGGAGAACCCTTGAAGTCACGGTCTAATGGGCGTTAGGCCCAGCAAACTTCCAGTCTTTAATCTTACTGTGGGATCTTCATTTTGGATCATATGAATTAATGCAAAACTTCTTTGGATCCATGGCTCGCATTAGAATGAAGGTGTCATGAAAAATAATCCCCCCCCCCCCCAATGGCTGAGTTCCATATATAGGTGAGAGAAATTACAATCATGGGAGTTCTATTAATTTGCTGCAAATTGCTGTTTATTCACATTTTTAAAAAATAACGCAAGATGAAGGGTTTAGGGAAATGTTAGTACAATGTACACTTGAGCCGAGCGATTATTTGACCCTTGATATATAAAGCTTAAATACATTATCTTACTGGAACTCCGGTACAGAAAGGTGGAAGCTATACATTGTACCGCTGGAGATTTTTGCTCACTTCAGGTGGTCACTGTGTGAAAATTTCACAGCACAGTTATGGTTTGCTGAAATCCCGACTATTTCATTTCGCTGCATGTTTTCTCTATTATGTTGGCAGAAGAAAGGCCTTTCAGCTTAACGTTTTGTATCCTGTGGATCCAGAGTTCTGGAGCCTCCAATTTCTAATAAAAGCGTGTAATTTCGGCAGATTAGGGTAAAATGTCCTTTGTGCCCAATTTACTGATCCGAATAACCTCAACCACAAAAGATGCTGCTTCGAACCTCAGAGCCACCAGTTTACCAGCCATATTCCTGTTTGATGTATTTACCACAGAAAAAATGTTATTCCCCCACCCAAATAATTTTGATGACAGTAAAATAAAAATCAAATGGGTTCCCAGTACAATGCACTAATTTGTTCTTGGTGTATATATTTTCAATCAGATTGCGGAGTTGAAAGAATAAATTCTTAAGATAATTACAGGGGGGGGAAAGTGACTGTTATGAATTATTATCTTGTAATTTAGTATTGCTCTCTAAAGTACACAGAATATTGTAATGCTGGTTCAGTGATGATTGTCATCAATTTACTCTTATACCTACATACATATTTTTGTCTTTTGTAATTTTTACTGGTTAACAATAAGAAAACATTGAAAAGAAAATGACACATTATATGAGAATAACACGTTGATGGCACATATTAATTACTGCTTCTGAGGGTTTCACCAATTACAGTCTGCTTTAGCTTTGCTCTTATGAATTTGGATGTCAACTGACCCTGAACTCCTCAGAGGTTCAGTTAGTGAGGGTGATCTGCTGCTGGACCAGGCAGACCAGGTTGTATTTGCAGTCCGCTGAATTCATTGATCTCAGGCACTGCTATTAATTGCTAACTATTGATGTCTAAGTACACCAAGTGAGGAGAGGATGAGGTTTGTCTTGACCACCATAGTACAATAGTTTGCTGAAGGTCACTGGCCAGGGCCACGCTATAAGAATGACTAGTTGTGTGAGGTGTTGCAGGATGATTTACACCTGTGAAACCATACCAAACATGAATCAATGCCTTTAGGAGAGGTGGGGAGGGGAAGAATCTAATTCCCTGTCAGCTGCACACATTTTACATTTGTGTTGTATCTCTTATGGAAACGCTATTGTAAAAGGATTAGACATGGACATTGAGTCTGTACCGACCCTTGGAAAGAGCACCCCACCCAAGCCCACACCTCCACCCTATCCCAGTAACCCCAAATAACGCTTTTGGACACTAAGGGCAATTTGGCATGGCCAATCCACCTAACCTGCACATCTTTGGACTGTGAGAGGAAACCCGAGAACTCGGGAGAAACCCACGCACACACGGAACGTGCAGACTCCGCACAGACAGTAATCCACACCAGGAATCGAACCTGGGACCCTGGAGCTATGAAGCAACAGTGCTAACCACGGTGCTACCGTGCCGCCCTTAAAGATTGTTTGCATTGTGCTTTTGAACGGAGTTATTTTAAGAACATCCCCACACAGGATATAAATTCCTCGAACCAGCTGTAGAAAAACTGTGTGAGCCTGATGTGATTTCACAAGGCAGATACTAAGAGTGGGTGAAGAAATTTTGTTGGGGAAGGGGAGGCTGAACGCATGATTGCAAATTGTGAGCTCAGGGGTACGAGGAGCAGTTGAGGTTTGTACTCTTTGGCGTTTAGAAGGATTTGAGGGGATTTTATTGAAACATGCAGGATACAGCGAGGCCTGGATAGAGTGGACGTGGAGAAGATGTTTCCACTTGTAGGAAAAACCAGAGCCAGAGGACACCATCTCAGACTAAACGGACTATCCTTTAAAACAGAGATGAGGAGGAATTTCTTCAGCCAGAGGGTGGTGAGTCTGTGGAATTCTTTGCCGCAGAAGGCTGTGGAGGCCAAATCACTGAGTGAGTTTAAGACAGAGACAGAGAGGCCCGTGAGGGGCCTCACGGTAGCATGGTGGTTAGCATCAATGCTTCACAGCTCCAGGGTCCCAGGTTCGATTCCCGGCTGGGTCACTGTCTGTGTGGAGTCTGCACGTCCTCCCTGTGTGTGCGTGGGTTTCCTCCGGGTGCTCCGGTTTCCTCCCACAGTCCAAAGATGTGCGGGTTAGGTGGATTGGCCATGCTAAATTGCCCGTAGTGTAAGGTTAATGGGGGGATTGTTGGGTTACGGGTATACAGGTTACGTGGGTTTAAGTAGGGTGATCATGGCTCGGCACAACATCGAGGGCCGAAGGGCCTGTTCTGTGCTGTACTGTTCTATGTTCTAAATAGGTTCTTGTTTAATAAGGAGACCAGGGGTTCTGGAGAGAAGGCAGGAAAATGGGGATGAGAAAAATATCTCTGTGATTGAATGGTGGAGCAGACTCGATGGGCCGAGTGGCCTAATTCTGCTCCAATGTCTTATGGTCTTAAGAATTATGAATTAAAATGGATCAAGGATGGACACCAGCAGAGTTGACCATGTGGAGATAATCTTGCATTACATGCATAAACTATATAATCTGTGGCATGTGTTATGTACTCTGGGATAACACAGGCTGCAACTCGATGCAACTTTGACCAAAAGATGCTCCAGACTCTGAAGTAAGTTCAATGTGATTTATTGAACCATTAGCACAGTTCTCTATGAGTTCGACTCTCCTGCTAATCTTGCTATAGTAACTCAGTCTAACTAACCAGTCTGCTCTAAGCCACATGGTAGGTGTGATGCTTCTGATCTGCCCCTGTCCTACTCTCTAAGTGTCGCCTGTGGAAAGAGACAGAGCATGTGTGCCCTGTCCTTATATAAGGGTTGTGTAATGCCCCCTTGTGGTAGTGTCACCTCTGGGTATCTTGACTGCCCATTGGTCGTGTCCTATTCTATGTGTTCATTAGCTGTATGTCTGCATGTCATGACGTCTCTGGTGCTCCCTCTAGTGTTTACTTAGTCGTAGTGTATTTATACTAACCCCTTGTGTATTTACAGTGATGCATATCACCACATCCCCCTTTTTTGTGTTACATATTTTCTGTACAGTGTTAAAGAAAACTTGACCAAAAACAGGTAAATAAGTGATGACATGTACAAGTTATGATGACTGTGATGACAATACAAGATCAAATAATAGTTATGATGACATTGAGAATTATACAATACCAAATAATAGTTATGAGTCCAAAGTTCATGAATTTACATGGTCAAGTGGCTTTGTTGTGCTGTTATGGAACTGTCGATGTTGATGTTGTCATCCCCTTGTGAACGCCATCAGTGTCCTGGTGTGTACGTAACCAAGACGTCATCAGGAGGTGTTCAAATGGTCAAATCACTTCATTGTCTGAGGTGGATTCTTTTCTTTTTATGCTTGTGGTAGCAATTCTTGATATCTTTCCTGAAAGCTGGTTTGCTTGTCCATAGTGTAGCAAACGTGAATTGGTAAGATGTGTTGACGTGCCATGGTATGTTTGCCCTCTCGCCATTGTTCTGAGCTGAGCAGTAACATTGCCCTTCATGGGCAGAGTTGTACCATGTCGTACCAGTTGTTGTTCTATTGTTGTTGTCATTGTTGTTATTGACGTGCTTGTTGTTGTGTTTGTCGCCTCAATTACCACACTGAGTGGAGAATTTGAGTCCTTCACAAAGTTACTTGTGTCAGTGTCCTTTGTGGCATCTGCTGTTTCATTGAGCGTGCCGTCTCTGATTCCTCGGCGTTCCCCGTCTGGAGTCATGTCCAGTTCACTGGAATCATCTTTGGCTTGTCGATACTTCCCGTCTGAAGCCCTTTCTGGTTCACCAGAATCACCTTTGGTTTCTTGATGCTCCCCGTCAGGAGTCATTTCAGGTTCTTGTGGAGAGGCTCGTGTAGATGATGTTTGAATTAACGCGGTGTTACTGGAGTCACTAGTAGCCTCACTTTGATTGTCGAGTGCCTCAGTACATACTAGCTGAGATCTGTCAGTCTCTCTGAGATGTCGCACATCTTGTATGGGAATTGTGA
Organism: Scyliorhinus canicula; assembly: GCF_902713615.1. NCBI lineage: Eukaryota > Metazoa > Chordata > Chondrichthyes > Carcharhiniformes > Scyliorhinidae > Scyliorhinus > Scyliorhinus canicula. Next base: position 136,781,807 of record NC_052155.1, on the reverse strand, counting down.
AGCCTTTTTCACTTGTCACACATACAGTGGGTAGACCTTGAGTGTCTTTATGTCGGTTAGATGAGCTGGGTAGACTGTCAGAGTCTTCTTCTGGTGGCTCAAATAATCTGGGTAGACTGTCATAGTCTTTTTGTTGTGCACTTGAGCATGGTAGACTTGCATCGTCTGCTGCTGGTTGCTCAGATAAGGTTGCTAGGTCTTCATAGTCTTGTTCATGCAAGGACTGCACTCTGGAGTCTTGCGTTGCTTCCATTGTGGCGTTGTCAACGAGCTCACTGTGGAGGCTTGTACCGCTCTCTCTCTGGAGTCTGCCATCGTTCCCTGTGTGGAGTCATGGAGTGGTCTCGCTGTGGAGTCTATCATCGCTTTCTGTCACTTGGCGTCAGGCCACAGGAGAATCCTGTACTCATTGTTGTGTTATTCACCCTGGAGTAACACGGACTGCAACACGATGCAGTGAAATGATCAAGCATACACCAAACGTAGGCGGTGGTTCAATAAGATTTATTGAACTTCAGTAACGAAGCACACAGCTGCCTGTGGGTTGACTCTCTACTACGCTAAGTAAACTAACATTAACTATCTAGACCAGGCTAGCTCTGATCCACATGTAGAAGGTGTTGAATGATTTGTACACCCTGACTGTCACTACAGTTGTTACCAGTGGAAAGAGGCAGAGTGCTGATGCCTTCAGTGTTTTATAGTTGGAAGCCCCCCCCCCCCCCCCCCCCCCCCAGTGTTCTGTCTGGTGATTTGCTGTGTTCTGTTCTGTATGTTGATTGGCTCACCTGGGTGTCTGTCACTGCTGTTTTTACCTCATGCTGAACATGGGTGCATATTATGACACTCATGAGTCGGGATGTCGTCTATGCTGGGCTGAGGATCCTCAAATCCGAAGAACTCGTCCATGACTGTGTCGAATGCTTCAATGTACAACACATCTCATTGCGGTTCGGATTTGGTACTGAGGTCACCACGTCCAAGGATGAAATCATCGTCTGAGTCGTAGTCTCCAAGGACTAAATCATCTCTTAGTGTGCTGCTAACTGCTTGTTGCAGGGTTCTTCGAAAGTTACTTTCAGCTACTGGTCGAAGTTCAGGCATTGTGCTGTCGTTCCAGATGAAAGAATTGTGTTTTTTGGCTTTAAAATTTCTTTCACTATTTTCGGACATTTCCCCTTTAAGTGGGCGTGGTCCGGGGCCTCTGATGTCATGACGCTTGTGATGTAGAGTGTAGGAATGGATTGCGCATGCGCAAATCGCTTTTCCTTTATTGTGCGCTCTTTTCGCAACTGCACATGTGCGGCTCCTTGCGCAAGATGGCTGCCAATCAAAATTGCCGTTTGCTTCTGTTGCAAGCCTACCTTTGCCTCATGGCGAGCATAGGCGCCAGTTTTACCGATTTCTGTTGTGTTCACCTCGCAGTAGTTTTCAAACTTGTCCAGGACTGTCTGGAAGTCTCTCTTGTCCTGCCCTTTGGAGTACTTGAAGGAGTTGAACATTTCTGTTGCACTTTCACCCGCAATGGGGAGTAGAAGATCTATCTTCTCAGCATCAGCCACCTCATCTAGGTCGGATGTGACCATGTAAATCTCAAATCTAGGCTTGAATGCACGCCAGTTGGCACTGAGATTGCCGTGGTACCTGAGGTGCTGAGGAACCGGAATCTCGATCATCTTGCCTGGGTGCTATTGCTGGTAGTCACGGATCTTGCTGAGTTGAACAATATAGATTCAACAGGTACTACTGGTACCATGTTGTGTTATGTACTCTGGGATAAAACAGGCTGCAACTCGATGCAGCTTTGACCAAAAGATACACCAGACTTTGAAGTAAGTGCAATGTGATTTATTGAACCATGAGCACAGTTCTCTATGGGTTCGACTCTCCTGCTAATCTTGCTATAGTAACTCAGTCTAACTAACCAGTCTGTTCTGAGCCACGTGGTGGGTGTGATGCTTCTGATCTGCCCCTGTCCTACTCTCTAAGTGTCGCCTGTGGAAAGAGACAGAGCATGTGTCTATGGGTTGTGTAATGCCCCCTTGTGGTAGGGTCACCTCTGGGTGTCTTGACTGGCCATTGGTCGTGTCCTATTCTACGTGTTCATTAGCTGTATGTCTGCATGTCATGATGTCTCGGGTGATCCCTCTCGTGTTTACTTAGTTGTACTGTATTTACATACAGCAGAGCGGAGCCGCTGATTGGCCATTGTGGGGAACATTTGCGTCAGTGCATTGCGGTTACTGTATCCAGAAGTTGTACCTGAGCAAGACACTCTCAGTGTTCAAGCGAAGGCAAGCATCCAGCAGAGGGCAGCAGAGCGGAGCCGCTGATTGGCTGTTGCTGGGGAAATTTGCATCAGTGCAATGCGGTCACTATATCCAGAAGGTGGTCTGTGGAGGAGCTGTTGTCAAGTGACATTTAAACACCAAACACTTCTTCAGTGTTTCCCTCCCGACCTCCTCCTCTAACCAAAAGAAAAGAATCACTGTAAGGATCCCAGTTGAGTAAAGATCAAGAGGGAGACTCGAGGGCAGGTAGAAGTCGAAGAAGTTGAACCGTGACGTCACAGCCAGCAGGTAAGTGATTGGCTGGTGACTGGTAGGTAGTTTTTCTTTTCCCTGAGGTGTGTTGATAATGTAAGGTTTTTCAACCTCTATTTTCTTTTGTGTGATTGGTAACAATTTTTCTTTTTTTTTCTTTTTCATTTATCTATTATTTAATATTATAGTTGGACTAAAATAAGCTTAAGATTAAAAATGGCAGGAGATCTCAGACCCGTGTTATGCTCCTCTTGCTTAATGTGGGAGCTCAGGGATGTGGCTGATGTCCCTGGCTCCTTCACGTGCAGGAAGTGTGTCCAGCTGCAGCTCTTGTTAGACCGCATGCCGGCTCTGGAGCTGCGGATGGACTCACTTTGGAGCATCCGCGATGCTGAGGAGGTTGTGGATAGCACGTTTAGTGAATGGATCACACCACAGATTAGGATTGCTGAGGGAGAAAGGGAATGAGTGACCAAAAGGCAGAGAAGAAGCAGGAAGGCAGTGCAGGTGTCCCCTGCGGTCATCTCCCTCCAAAACAGGTATACCGTTTTGGATACTGTTGGGGGAGATGGCTCATCAGGGGAAGGCAGCAGTAGCCAGGCTCATGGCACCGTGGCTGGCTCTGCTGTACAGAAGGGCGGGAAAAATAGTGGAAGGGCTATAGTCATAGGGGGTTCAATTGTAAGGGGAGTAGATAGGTGGTTATGTTGTTGAAAACGAGACTCCCGAATGGTATGTTGCCTCCCAGGTGCACAGGTCAGGGATGTCTCAGATCGGCTGCAGAACATTCTGAAGGGGGAGGGTGAACAGCCAGTTGTCGTAGTGCATATAGGCACCAATGATATAGGTAAAAAACGGTTGAGGTCCTACAAGCAGAATTTAGGGAGTTAGGAGCCAAGTTAAAAAGTCGGACCTCAGAGGTAGTAATCTCAGGATTGCTACCAGTGCCACGTGGTAATCAGAGTAGAAATGAAAGAATAGGCAGGATGAATGCGTGGCTTGAGAGATGGTGTAGGAGGGAGGGGTTCAGATTTTTGGGACATTGGTACCGGTTCTGGGGGAGGTGGGACTACTACAAATTGGACGGTCTACACCTGGGCCAGACTGGAACCAATGTCCTTGGGGGTGCTTTTGCTAACGCTGTTGGGGAGGGTTTAAACCAATGTGGCAGGGGGATGGGAACCAAATGAGGAGGATAGTGGACAGTAAGTAGGTAGTAACTACAGCCTGTAAGGAACTAGATCATAAAGCCAGCGTGACTAAGGGGAAGAGTAGGCAGGGAGCAGATGATGAATGCAAAGGGACTGGTGGTCTGAGGTGCATTTGTTTTAATGCAAGTGTAGTAGGTAAGGCAGATGAACTTGGGGCTCGGATTAGTACCTGGGAGTATGATGTTATTGCTATCACTGAGACTTGGTTGAGGGAAGGGCATGATTGGCAACTAAATATCCCAGGATATTGATGCTTCAGGCGGGATAGAGAGGGAGGTAAAAGGGGTGGAGGAGTTGCATTACTGGTCAGAGAGGATATCACAGCTGTGCTGAAGGAGGGCACTATGGAGGACTCGAGCAGTTATGCAATATGGGCAGAGCTCAGAAATAGGAAGGGTGCGGTAACAATGTTGGGGCTGTACTACAGACCTCCTAACAGCGAGCGTGAGAAAGAGGTACAAATATGTAAACAGATTATGGGAAGATGTAGGAGCAACAGGGTGGTGCTGATAGGAGCTTATAATTTTCCCAACATGACTGGGATACACTTCGTGTCAGAGGTCTAGATGGAGCAGAAATTGTAAGGAGCATCCAGGAGGGTTTTCTAGAGGAGTATGTAAATAGTCCAACTCGGGAAGGGGGCCATACTGGACCTGGTGTTGGGGAATGAGCCCAGTCAGGTGGGTGAAGTTTCAGTCGGGGATTACTTTGGGAATAGTGATCACAATTCCGTAAGTTTTAGAATACTCATGGACAAAGACGAGAGTGGTCCTAAAGGAAGAGTGCTAAATTGGGAGAAGGCCATCTATACCAAAATTCGGCAGGAACTGGGGAATGTGGATTGGGAGCAGCTGTTTGAAGGTAAATCCACATTTGATATGTGGGAGGCTTTTAAAGAGAGGTTGATTAGAGTGCAGGACAGACATGTCCCTGTGAAAATGAGGTATAGAAATGGCAAGATCAGGGAACCATGGATGACAGGTGAAATTGTGAGACTAGCTGAGAGGAAAAAGGAAGACATAAGGTCCACGCAACTGAAGGCAGACGAAGCTTTGGAAGAATATCGGGAATGGGTCCAGGGTGTACTAGCTAGATGGATAAAGAACTGGCTGGGCAACAAGAGACAGAGAGTAGTAGTGGAAGAGAGTTTCTCAAAATGGAGAACTGTGACCAGTGGTGTTCCACAGGGATCTGTGCTGGGACCACTGTTGTTTGTGATATACATAAATGATCTGGAGGAAGGTATAGGTGGTCTGATTAGCAAGTTTGCAGATGACACTAAGATTGGTGGAGTAGCAGATAGCGAGGCAGACTGTCAGAGTATACAGCAGAATATAGATAGATTGGAGAGTTGGGCAGAGAAATGGCAGATGGCGTTCAATCCGGGCAAATGCGAGGTGATGCATTTTGGAAGATCCAATTCAAGAGTGAACTATATGGTAAATGAAAAAGCCCTGGGGAAAATTGATGTACAGAGAGATCAGGGTGTTCAGGTCCATTGTACCCTGAAGGTGGCTGCGCAGGTCGATAGAGTGGTTAAGAAGGCATACGGCATGTTTTCCTTCATCGGAAGGGGTATTGAGTACAAGAGTTGGCAGGTCATGTTACAGTTGTATAAGACTTTGGTTCGGCTACGCTTGGAATACTGCGTGCAGTTCTGGTCGCCACATTACCAGAAGGATGTGGATGCTTTGGAGAAGGTACAGACGAGGTTCACCAGGATGTTCCCTGGTATGGAGGGTGCGAGCTATGAAGAGAGGTTGAGTACATTAGGATTATTTACATTAGAACAAGGTTGAAAGGGGACCTCATTGAGGTCTACAAAATCATGAGAGGTATAGACAGGGTGGATAGCAAGAAGCTTTTTCCCAGAGTGGGGGTCTCAATTACTAGGGGTCACGAGTTCAAGGTGAGAGGGGAAAAGTCTAAGGGAGATATGCGTGGAAAGTTCTTTATGCAGAGGGTGGTGGATGCCTGGAATGCATTGCCGGCGGAGGTGGTAGAGGTGGGCACGATAGCATCATTTAAGATGTATCTAGACAGGGGAGGCACTAAAGGCAGTAGTGCGGGGGGAGCTGATTTCAATTGGGGCCCACAGAGCCAAGGCAGACAGGGCAGAGATGGATAGATTGGTCAGGGAAATGGGTCGGATAGATGAAGAGCACGCGGAGTCCCCGGGGGGGGGGGGGGGGTTTACTCAGGGAGAGGCAGAGACTACAGGCGGAACTGGGGGCACTATCCACGAGCAGGGCCGTGGAACAGCTTAGGAAGGCGAGGGGAGTGGTATACGAGCATGGGGAAAAGGCTAGCAGACTGTTAGCGCAGCAACTCAGGAGGAGGGAGGTGGCCAGGGAAATAGGTAGAGTGAGGGATGGGGAGGGGCGCAAAGTGGAGGACCCGGCAGGATTGAATAAGGTATTCCGAGACTTCTATCGCAAGCTGTATACTTCGGAGCCGCCGGAAGAACCGGAGGAGATGAAAAGGTTTCTGGACGGGTTAACCTTCCCAACAGTAGGTGGGGGGCGAGTGGATGAGCTGGGGGGCCCGATTAGAGCGGAGGAGGTATTGGGGGGCCTAAAGGCCATGCAGTCGGGGAAAGCCCCGGGGCCGGATGGATACCCAGTAGAGTTCTATAGGAAGTTCTCTGAGCTGGTGGGCCCGGTCTTGGTGAGGGTTTTTAATGAGGCAAGGGACAGAGGGACCCTGCCGCCGACAATGTCACAAGCCACCATATCACTGATATTGAAGCGGGGTAAAGACCCGGAGGCGTGCGGGTCCTACAGGCCAATCTCCCTGATTAATGTAGACGCCAAGCTCCTGGCAAAGGTACTGGCGGGTAGAATGGAGGACTGCGTACCGGAGGTGATTGGGGAGGACCAAACGGGGTTCGTGAAAGGTAGGCAGCTGGCGGCCAATCTGAGGAGATTGCTCAATGTGATAATGATGCCCCCGGTGGGTAGGGAAGTGGAGGTAGTGGTGGCAATGGACGCCGAGAAGGCCTTTGACCGGGTGGAGTGGGACTATCTATGGGAGGTGCTCGGACGGTTTGGGTTCGGGGAGGGATTGGTGGATTGGATCAAATTATTATATCAGGCCCCGAGGGCCAGCGTCAGGACTAACAGAGAAATGTCGGAGTACTTTAAGTTGTACCGAGGGACCAGACAGGGCTGCCCGCTCTCCCCGCTGCTGTTTGCGCTGGCCATAGAGCCGCTGGCGATTGCGTTGAGAGCCGCAGAGGGATGGAAGGGGATGGTGAGGGGCGGGGTAGAACACAGGGTTTCTCTTTATGCAGACGACCTGCTCCTGTACGTGTTGGACCCAGTGGCCGGGATGGGAAGTATACTGGGAATGCTGAGGAAGTTCGGCCAGTTCTCAGGATACAAATTAAATACGGTCAAGAGTGAAATGTTTGTGGTCCAGGCAAGGGGCCAGGAGAACAGATTGAGAGGGCTACCGTTTAGGCTGGTTGAGGAAAATTTCCGGTATTTGGGAATCCAGGTGGCACGAGACTGGGGCAGGCTGCACAAGTTAAATTTGGTCAGGGTGGTGGAGCAAATGAAGGGAGAGTTTCGGAGATGGGATGCACTCCTGCTGTCGCTGGCAGGGAGGGTGCAGACTGTAAAGATGACAATCCTCCCTCGATTTTTGTTTATTTTTCAGTGCCTCCCGATCTTTATCCCACAGTCCTTCTTCAAAGAGTTAACGGGCTGATCATGAGCTTTGTCTGGGCGGGAAAGTCTCCGCGGGTGAAGAAGGCGATGTTGGAGAGGAACCGCAGCGAGGGAGGGCTGGCTTTGCTGAGTCTGATTAATTATTACTGGGCGGCCAACATCGCTATGATAAGGAAGTGGATGGTGGGTACGGGGTCTATTTGGGAGCGGGTGGAGGCGGCTTCATGCAGGGACACCAGCTTGGCAGCCCTGGTCACAGCTCCTCTACTGCTGCCGCCGGCCAAGTACACCACCAGCCCGGTGGTGGCGTCCCTGCGGATATGGGGCCAGTGGAGGAGGCATGTAGGGGAGATGGGGCGTCTGTCTGGGCGCCAATCTGCGACAACCATCGGTTTGCCCCCGGGAGTATGGATGGGGGGTTCCGAGTATGGCGGCGGGCGGGGGTGGGAAGGGTGGGTGATATGTTCCTGGAAGGGAGCTATGCGAGTTTGAGGAGCTTGGAGGAGAAATTTGGGTTGGTAAGGGGAAATTATTTTAGGTACCTACAGTTGCGGGACTTTGTTCGTAGACAGGTCCCGTCTTTCCCACGCCTCCCGCCAATGGGGATCCTGGACAGAATAGTCTCTAGGGGGGAAGAAGGGGAGGGTAGAGTCTCGGGTATTTATAAGGTGCTCATGAGGGAGGAAGGGTCCCAGACAGAGGAACTGAAACTTAAATGGGAGGAGGAGCTAGGCGGGGAAATGGAGGACGGGCTGTGGGCAGAAGCCCTGAGTAGGGTGAATTCGACCGCAACATGTGCCAGGCTCGGGCTGATTCAATTTAAGGTCGTTCACCGGGCCCATATGACGGTGGCTCGGATGAGCAAATTCTTTGGGATAGAGGACAAATGCGCTAGGTGCACGGAAGGACCAGTGAACCACGTTCACATGTTTTGGGCATGCCCTAAGCTGAGGGGGTACTGGGAGGGATTTGCGGGCGCCATGTCCCAGGTGCTAAAAACAAGGGTGGTGATGAGTCCAGGGGTGGCAATTTTTGGTGTTTCGGAAGACCCGGGAGTCCAGGGGGAGAAAGAGGCCGATGTTTTGGCCTTTGCTTCCCTGATAGCCCGGCGACGAATACTATTGGCGTGGAGGGACTCAAAGCCCCCGAAGACTGAGTTGTGGCTTACGGACATGTCGAGTTTCCTGGGTATGGAAAAAATTAAGTTCGCCTTGAGGGGATCTGTACAGGGGTTCGCCCAGAGGTGGCAACCATTTATTGACTTCTTTGCGGGAGAGTGAGTGTCAGCAGGGGGGGGGGGGGGGGGGGGGGGTGGTAGAGTAGAGTAGGAGGGAAAATATGGCGGGTAGTACCGGTGGGAGAGGAGCGGGCTTGTGCAGTATGTTACGATTGAAGTATTGAAAGTACATGGATGTTTGCACATGTTTGCCTTTTTTGCTTTCTTTCTGTTGATGTCTGTAACTGTTTACAAAGCCAAAAACTACCTCAATAAAATTGTTTATTTTTTAAAAAAGATGTATCTAGACAGATACGTGAATGGGCAGGGAGCAGAGGGATACAGATCCTTAGAAAATAGGCGACAGTTTTAGATAGAGGATCTGGATCGACACAGGCTTGGAGGGCCGAAGGGTCTGTTCCTGTGCTGTAATTTTTCTTTGTTCTTTGTTCTTTGTATTAACCCCTTGTGTATTTACAGTGATGCATATCACCACATGACATTTTCAATCTAAAATCTTCCACTTGTCCTTAATTATTCTATTCAAATTCTGAAACTTTTTATCATTTATTGCTGTAACAATTCTTTCCTCTTGTCTGATTTTTCCTCTGCGAAATGTCCTGCCTGGGTGGAATAGCATGCTGATGGACGCAGAATTGGAAAGTTCCCTCATTGGCCCAGTTTTACAGTCAGTGGCAATGCAAGGGTGTTTGCTGCTGACACTGATGAAATCCGTGGCTCAGATTTCCCCTTTGCCGATGGCAATTTAAATCTGGCACCAGATCAAAGGGATGTCTCGGCAGTGACAGCAGCAAGCAGAGATAAGCAGCCTATCACATTGAAGTACCCACACACAGCAAACAAGTAAGTTAAAGGCACTCAACAACCTTCACTTTTCATTAAAATTTTCAGATATTGAGATAAATGATTGCATTAAGGCAGAAACTAAACGATAGATAAACAAATCTTTGTTTCTATTCGTGACTCCTCAGATGATGAAGCAGTTTGTGTCCAAATGCAGCTAGACCTGGACAATATCCAGGCTTGGGCTGACAAGTAGCAAGTTACATTCGCGGCACACAAGTGCCAGGCAATGACCATCTCCTACAAGCGAGGATCTAACCATCACCCCTTGACATTCAATGGCATTACCATCGCTTAATCCCCCACAATCAACACCCTGAGAGCTACCATTGGTCAGAAAATGAACTGGACTAGCCACATTAATACTGTGGCTACCAAGACAGGTCAAAGATTAGAAATCCTACAGCGAGTAACTCATCTCCTGACCCCCAAAGCCTGTCCACCATCTACAAAGCACAAGTCTGGAGTGAATTGGAATACTCTCCACTTGCCTGGATGAGTGCAGCTCCAACAACACTCAAGAAGCTCGACATCATCCATGTCTGCTTGATTGCTCCCCCTTCCACAAACATTCAAATCCCCCACCACTGCTGAACAGTGACAGCCATGTGTACCATCTACAAGATGCACCGCAGTAACTCACCAAGGTTCCTTAGACAGCACCTTCCAAACCCACGACCACTACCATCTTGAAGCACAAGAGCAGCAGATACCTGGGAACGCCCCCACCTGGAGATTTCTCTCCAAGTCACTCACCACCCTGACTTGGAAATATATCACCGCTCCTTCACTGTCGCTGGGGCAACATCCTGGAACTCCCTCCCTAACAGCACAGTGGGTGTCGCTACACCTCAAGGATTGCAACTCACCACCACCTTCTGAAGGGAAACTAGGGATGGGCAATAAATGTTGGCCCAACCAGCGACATCCACATCCTGTAAAAATGAATTAAAAAATATATATATATCCCGGAAAAATATGACATTCCACAGATACAAAATTAGTTTCCCAGGTCCAGTTAGGCAGTCTAATTGTACAATGAAGTTAGTATGTATGTTATTAAAAACCCAGTCATTCCTCAGTTACCAAGGTGCAATATTGTCATGAGTTGTGCAAAGCTGCTCATGATGTAAAAATGGACATTGTTGTCAATGCACTTGATTTCCATCAGTTGCAATTTTGTACCATGCCTCAACAGTACTCCTTCTGGAGAAGAATAGAATCACTGACAGCAGCTTCCGGATTTCTCTGTGATTTTGTGTTTGTTCATTCTCTTGAAGTCGCTGTCAGTGGTGGAATGACTGCTTCACTGTCATTACTACCACAAATTCCAGGCCTTTACTTTTCTTACTTTAGCTTACCGTTAACTATTTTTCTCCTTTTCTTTTTACCACAGAGCCTTTGTTTTCCCTTTTTCTACACCAATACTTTTCCCCTCATTTTACCCTCTGCGCAACCTCCACTTCCATTGCCAAGCTGTTGTGATGCCACAAAAAAACTGCAAGAATAGCCCAAATTTGAACTTAATGAATGACTCTTGTTGTAGAAGGTAAGGAAGTATGGAATGGGAAATTATCATACAGGCAATCAAACCTATCGCCGCAGACCTGGATGGATTAAGCCTAATTTCACTCCTATTAATCTCCTTAGGGAATTTTATGACTATATACTCTGAATGTCAAAGGTCTGAAGTAAAATTTCTGAGATTTTATACCTTCCCTCACCTCACTTTTCAATGCTGACAGCGGTCATCTGCTGTGGCAGCCTTCTGTCTCTTTAAATGATGGTTTGCGGCATGCTGGTCAACTCGATTCTGTGTTCAGGATCTCCTGGTGGGCCGCCTCCTCGGCCAGCTGAGCATTTTGTTTTTGCTCACCTCGTTCGATGCCTACCAGTCAACCTCCAGAGGTTGTAGTGATTACCTGGGGATGTACAGAAGGGGCTGATAGGACATGGAAAGACCACTAGGGGGCAGCACTGGTGGGTATAAAGGGGGAAGCAAGCAGCCCTCAAGCCTCTTTGGCTGATTAGACTGTGAGGAGAACAAATCAACAACATGGTTAGACTGCGACACCCTGGTGGAGGATAGTCTAACATGGCAATGGTGCTCCGACAAGTATCGCCACGATCGTGCATTGTGAAGTCTAATGATGGTATGCTGTTTCGATGTAATCGATGAGACCTGCTGAAGGTTCCACCTCATCAACCTGTATTTCCGACATTGGATCTGCAGGACGCTATCATGCAGCATCCCGGGACACCAGCAGCTGGTGCCCAGCTGGACGTAAAAATCTCAGGGTCTACATGCCCACCCAGGAGGTCTGCCCGAATCAGACGTGCACCCAACCGTCTGAACTTGTGAACATGGGACTGATACAATCATTGCTCTCTGTTCTGTATTTGTGCATGAAACTAACTGTGTTTGTTCCATTTTAGTTACAGCTCTGCAACTATTAAAAAAAAAAGTGAAAAAGTGGGATGTAGTGATCTTTACATGGGTATGTACAGAAGGGGCTGATGGGACATGGAAAGACCACTAGGGGGCAGCACAGGTGGGTATAAAGGGGGAAGCAAGCAGCCTTCAAGCCTCTGGCTGATTAGACTGCGAGGAGAACAAAGGCAGAGATTTAGCTCAGGGCTGCTGGTGGGGTCAGGCCTAGTTGTAGTGAATAGAAAAGTTGTAACCTTTACAGTTCTTAAAGTAAGAGCTCACGCAGTTATTTAAGTTGTGTTACTCAATAAACTTTCTGTAAAACTTCTGGACGACTTTGAGTCTTCTTCCGAAAGCCTTTGCTGTAACTGACTTGAGTAGCCCATGTTACCTGCCATGCAGGTAACAAAACAGAGGTCATGGCCATCACCGACTGTCTCCCAGTTGTCAGTGTCAATGTCTTCATATCTCGCTTGCAGGTGTCATTGTATGAACAGCAAGGAAGTCATAACCCAGTGGTCAGTTCACCATACTGAAGGTTTTTGGGTATACAGCTATCATCCAGTCGATGAACATGGCTGAGCCAGTTCAGGTGTCATTGACTTAACAATGAGTCTGTGCTGGTGGAATTAGCACACTCCAGGACCTCTGAGTTGGTAATCTTGTCCTGCCAAGAGATGCTACCTGAGACAGCGAACGTGCAAGGTGTTATCTACAGGTAACACTAACTTCCACAAGACTGGGAGTATAGCATCTCATACAATATTCATGATCTCATTCTGTTTTTTCCCCTACACATACCTTGCATCGAGTTTCCAGCTTGAGGTTAATACTATTTTCTTCTCCCCAAAGTAAACCAACATGCTGTAACTGTCTCACAGATAGAATCATAGAATGATACAGCTCAGAAGAAGACAATTCAGCCCCTCATGTCCAATTAATCCACTCCCCTGCTGTTTCCCCATAGCCTTGAAAATGTTTTCCCTTTAAGTATTTATCCAATTCCCTTTTGAAAGTTATTGTTCCAGATTAAAACAACTGGCTGCATTAAAAAATCTTTCCACATGTCTTCACTGATCTTGTCGCCAATCATCATAACTCTATATCCTCAAGTTACTGACCCTCCTGTCATATTAAGCAATGCAAGTACGTCCCTCCTTAAATACGGGACTGGATTCTCCAATCCCCATCACCAAAATTGCGTTCGACAACGGGGCGGGGAATCCCCGATGATAAAATCTGGGGGGGTAGTGCCGCTTTCGCGATGCACCGTCCCCTGAAGAGCGGCGTACTCTAGGAGTGCGCCGCATACCGTATCCACGGCCTTAGACCATTGCCTGAGGCCCGCCCCGTGATGCTCCGTCCCCGACCGGCCAAGTTCTCGAGGCGTGGGACTCTCATAGCCTCATCCATCAGGAACTCAGCCTGCCGGATTCGGTCCAGCGCCGCCAGAGTCGGGGAGGGCTGATCCGCAGGGGAGGGGGCATTATTCGGGGCTGGGGGCACTGTGAGGGGGCGGTCCGGGGTGCGTGAGCCGGCCAAAGTGGGGGACTATTTTTACGGACCGTGTCTGTGGGCTGTGTCTGCCATGAAGCACGGTGGGACTGCTGCAGGCTGCCCCCATGCGCATGCACGGCCACGGACCCGACAGTGCTCCGGGCTGTATCGGCAGCTAGAGCTGGGAGCACTATGCTGCCTGGCTGCTAGCCCTCCCCGGAGTAGGGAGTTAGTTGCCATTTTGCGGCAGCTTTTCTGGCAAAAACACCACTGTTTTCAAGCCAGCGTGGGGACTTAGTCTCCCAAATGGAGAATCCAGCCCCCGGTGACTAAAGTCTCACACAGTCTGCCAGATGTGGTCTCAACAATGCCCTGTACAGTTGTGGCAAGACTTTCCTACTTTTATATTCCATCCTCCTTGCAATAAAAGCAAACATTTGCCGCCTTAATTATTTGCTGCACCTGCATACTAACTTTTCTGTGATTCAGGACAGGGCTCCTGGGTTCTGCTGTACTACAGTATTCTGCAGTCTCTCTGGGTTCTGCTGTACTACAGTATTCTGCAGTCTCTCTGGGTTCTGTTGTACTACAGTATTCTGCAGTCTCTCTGCGTTCTGCTGTACTACAGTATTCTGCAGTCTCTCTGGGTTCTGCTGTACTACAGTATTCTGCAGTCTCTCTGGGTTCTGCTGTACTACAGTATTCTGCAGTCTCTCTGGGTTCTGCTGTACTACAGTATTCTGCAGTCTCTCTGGGTTCTGCTGTACTACAGTATTCTGCAGTCTCTCTGGGTTCTGTTGTACTACAGTATTCTGCAGTCTCTCTGCGTTCTGCTGTACTACAGTATTCTGCAGTCTCTCTGGGTTCTGCTGTACTACAGTATTCTGCAGTCTCTCTGGGTTCTGCTGTACTACAGTATTCTGCAGTCTATTGGGTTCTGCTGTACTACAGTATTCTGCAGTCTCTCTGGGTTCTGCTGTACTACAGTATTCTGCAGGCTCTCTGGGTTCTGTTGTACTACAGTATTCTGCAGTCTCTCTGGATTCTGCTGTACTACAGTATTCTGCAGTCTCTCTGGGTTCTGCTGTACTACAGTATTCTGCAGTCTCTCTGTGTTCTGCTGTACTACAGTATTCTGCAGTCTCTCTGGGTTCTGCTGTACTACAGTATTCTGCAGTCTCTCTGGGTTCTGCTGTACTACAATATTCTGCAGTCTCTCTGGGTTCTGCTGTACTACAGTATTCTGCAGTCTCTCTGGGTTCTGCTGTACTACAGTATTCTGCAGTCTCTCTGGGTTCTGCTGTACTACAGTATTCTGCAGTCTCTCTGGGTTCTGCTGTACTACAGTATTCTGCAGTCTATTGGGTTCTGCTGTACTACAGTATTCTGCAGTCTCTCTGGGTTCTGCTGTACTACAGTATTCTGCAGTCTCTCTGGGTTCTGCTGTACTACAGTATTCTGCAGTCTCTCTGGGTTCTGCTGTACTACAGTATTCTGCAGTCTCTCTGTGTTCTGCTGTACTACAGTATTCTGCAGTCTCTCTGTGTTCTGCTGTACTACAGTATTCTGCAGTCTCTCTGGGTTCTGCTGTACTACAGTATTCTGCAGTCTCTCTGGGTTCTGCTGTACTACAGTATTCTGCAGTCTCTCTGTGTTCTGCTGTACTACAGTATTCTGCAGTCTCTCTGGGTTCTGCTGTACTACAGTATTCTGCAGTCTATTGGGTTCTGCTGTACTACAGTATTCTGCAGTCTCTCTGGGTTCTGCTGTACTACAGTATTCTGCAGTCTCTCTGGGTTCTGCTGTACTACAGTATTCTGCAGTCTATTGGGTTCTGCTGCACTACAGTATTCTGCAGTCTCTCTGTGTTCTGCTGTACTACAGTATTTTGCAGTCTCTCTGGGTTCTGCTGTACTACAGTATTCTGCAGTCTCTCTGGGTTCTGCTGTACTACAGAATTCTGCAGTCTTTCTGGGTTCTGCTGTACTACAGTATTCTGCAGTCTCTCTGGGTTCTGCTGTACTACAGTATTCTGCAGTCTCTCTGTGTTCTGCTGTACTACAGTATTCTGCAGTCTCTCTGGGTTCTGCTGTACTACAGTATTCTGCAGTCTCTCTGGGTTCTGCTGTACTACAGAATTCTGCAGTCTCTCTGGGTTCTGCTGTACTACAGTATTCTGCAGTCTATTGGGTTCTGCTGTACTACAGTATTCTGCAGTCTCTCTGGGTTCTGCTGTACTACAGTATTCTGCAGTCTCTCTGGGTTCTGCTGTACTACAGTATTCTGCAGTCTCTCTGTGTTCTGCTGTACTACAGTATTCTGCAGTCTCTCTGGGTTCTGCTGTACTACAGTATTCTGCAGTCTCTCTGCGTTCTGCTGTACTACAGTATTCTGCAGTCTCTCTGGGTTCTGCTGTACTACAGTATTCTGCAGTCTCTCTGGGTTCTGCTGTACTACAGTATTCTGCAGTCTCTCTGTGTTCTGCTGTACTACAGTATTCTGCAGGCTCTCTGGGTTCTGCTGTACTACAGTATTCTGCAGTCTCTCTGTGTTCTGCTGTACTACAGTATTCTGCAGGCTCTCTGGGTTCTGCTGTACTACAGTATTCTGCAGTCTCTCTGGGTTCTGCTGTACTACAGTATTCTGCAGTCTCTCTGGGTTCTGCTGTACTACAGTATTCTGCAGTCTCTCTGTGTTCTGCTGTACTACAGTATTCTGCAGTCTCTCTGGGTTCTGCTGTACTACAGTATTCTGCAGTCTCTCTGCGTTCTGTTGTACTACAGTATTCTGCAGTCTCTCTGGGTTCTGCTGTACTACAGTATTCTGCAGTCTCTCTGGGTTCTGCTGTACTACAGTATTCTGCAGTCTCTCTGCGTTCTGTTGTACTACAGTATTCTGCAGTCTCTCTGGGTTCTGCTGTACTACAGTATTCTGCAGTCTCTCTGGGTTCTGTTGTACTACAGTATTCTGCAGTCTCTCTGGGTTCTGCTGTACTACAGTATTCTGCAGTCTCTCTGTGTTCTGCTGTACTACAGTATTCTGCAGTCTCTCTGTGTTCTGCTGTACTACAGTATTCTGCAGTCTCTCTGCGTTCTGCTGTACTACAGTATTCTGCAGTCTCTCTGTGTTCTGCTGTACTACAGTATTCTGCAGGCTCTCTGGGTTCTGCTGTACTACAGTATTCTGCAGTCTCTCTGGGTTCTGCTGTACTACAGTATTCTGCAGTCTCTCTGGGTTCTGTTGTACTACAGTATTCTGCAGTCTCTCTGCGTTCTGCTGTACTACAGTATTCTGCAGTCTCTCTGGGTTCTGCTGTACTACAGTATTCTGCAGTCTCTCTGGGTTCTGCTGTACTACAGTATTCTGCAGTCTATTGGGTTCTGCTGTACTACAGTATTCTGCAGTCTCTCTGGGTTCTGCTGTACTACAGTATTCTGCAGGCTCTCTGGGTTCTGTTGTACTACAGTATTCTGCAGTCTCTCTGGGTTCTGCTGTACTACAGTATTCTGCAGTCTCTCTGGGTTCTGCTGTACTACAGTATTCTGCAGTCTCTCTGTGTTCTGCTGTACTACAGTATTCTGCAGTCTCTCTGGGTTCTGCTGTACTACAGTATTCTGCAGTCTCTCTGGGTTCTGCTGTACTACAGTATTCTGCAGTCTCTCTGGGTTCTGCTGTACTACAGTATTCTGCAGTCTCTCTGGGTTCTGCTGTACTACAGTATTCTGCAGTCTCTCTGGTTCTGCTGTACTACAGTATTCTGCAGTCTCTCTGGGTTCTGCTGTACTACAGTATTCTGCAGTCTCTCTGGGTTCTGCTGTACCACAGTATTCTGCAGTCTATTGGGTTCTGCTGTACTACAGTATTCTGCAGTCTCTCTGGGTTCTGCTGTACTACAGTATTCTGCAGTCTCTCTGGGTTCTGCTGTACTACAGTATTCTGCAGTCTCTCTGGGTTCTGCTGTACTACAGTATTCTGCAGTCTCTCTGTGTTCTGCTGTACTACAGTATTCTGCAGTCTCTCTGGGTTCTGCTGTACTACAGTATTCTGCAGTCTCTCTGGGTTCTGCTGTACTACAGTATTCTGCAGTCTATTGGGTTCTGCTGTACTACAGTATTCTGCAGTCTCTCTGGGTTCTGCTGTACTACAGTATTCTGCAGTCTCTCTGGGTTCTGCTGTACTACAGTATTCTGCAGTCTATTGGGTTCTGCTGTACTACAGTATTCTGCAGTCTCTCTGTGTTCTGCTGTACTACAGTATTCTGCAGTCTCTCTGCGTTCTGCTGTACTACAGTATTCTGCAGTCTCTCTGTGTTCTGCTGTACTACAGTATTCTGCAGGCTCTCTGGGTTCTGCTGTACTACAGTATTCTGCAGTCTCTCTGGGTTCTGCTGTACTACAGTATTCTGCAGTCTCTCTGCGTTCTGCTGTACTACAGTATTCTGCAGTCTCTCTGTGTTCTGCTGTACTACAGTATTCTGCAGTCTCTCTGGGTTCTGCTGTACTACAGTATTCTGCAGTCTCTCTGGGTTCTGCTGTACTACAGTATTCTGCAGTCTCTCTGTGTTCTGCTGTACTACAGTATTCTGCAGGCTCTCTGGGTTCTGCTGTACTACAGTATTCTGCAGTCTCTCTGTGTTCTGCTGTACTACAGTATTCTGCAGGCTCTCTGGGTTCTGCTGTACTACAGTATTCTGCAGTCTCTCTGGGTTCTGCTGTACTACAGTATTCTGCAGTCTCTCTGGGTTCTGCTGTACTACAGTATTCTGCAGTCTCTCTGTGTTCTGCTGTACTACAGTATTCTGCAGTCTCTCTGTGTTCTGCTGTACTACAGTATTCTGCAGTCTCTCTGGGTTCTGCTGTACTACAGTATTCTGCAGGCTCTCTGGGTTCTGCTGTACTACAGTATTCTGCAGTCTCTCTGTGTTCTGCTGTACTACAGTATTCTGCAGTCTATTGGGTTCTGCTGTACTACAGTATTCTGCAGTCTATTGGGTTCTGCTGTACTACAGTATTCTGCAGTCTCTCTGGGTTCTGCTGTACTACAGTATTCTGCAGTCTCTCTGGGTTCTGCTGTACTACAGTATTCTGCAGTCTATTGGGTTCTGCTGTACTACAGTATTCTGCAGTCTCTCTGTGTTCTGCTGTACTACAGTATTTTGCAGTCTCTCTGGGTTCTGCTGTACTACAGTATTCTGCAGTCTCTCTGGGTTCTGCTGTACTACAGTATTCTGCAGTCTATTGGGTTCTGCTGTACTACAGTATTCTGCAGTCTCTGTGTTCTGCTGTACTACAGTATTCTGCAGTCTATTGGGTTCTGCTGTACTACAGTATTCTGCAGTCTCTCTGGGTTCTGCTGTACTACAGTATTCTGCAGTCTATTGGGTTCTGCTGTACTACAGTATTCTGCAGTCTCTCTGTGTTCTGCTGTGCTACAGTATTCTGCAGTCGCTCTTCATTTAAATAATATTCTGATTTTTTTTGTTCTTCCTGCCAAAGTGTACAACCTGATACATTTCTACATTATATTTGATGCGTTAAATCTTTGCCCTTCACTTAACCAATCTATATCCCTTTGCAGACTCTTTGGGCTGGATTCTCTGCACCCCGACGGCGAAATTGGGGCCAGCGCTGGGGCAGAGAATCAGTCTGACGCCGAAATCCGGACTGGCCCCGGTTCGGTGATTCTCCGGGCACCGGAAAGCAGCATCACTGGGGAGTATACCGCACAACCGGGGGCCATTGTCAGAGGCGCACTCCTACATTCTCCGCCCCTGACCGGCCGAGTTCCCGACGGCATGGAACTAACTTGCCATTGCCGGTTGGAATACTCGCTCGGCGGCTGCGGATTCAGTCCGCAGCCGCCCTGGTCAGGGACGGGCTGATCGGAGGCCGGGGGTGCCTTATAGACGGACGGGGAATGGTTATGCGGGGTATGCGGGTCGGGCGCGTGGCCGATCAGGGGGTCACTTTCTTGGATCTGGCTCCGTGTTCCGAGTCCTCCATGGAGCATGGCACGGCCACTGGAGGCCGCCACCATGTGCATGCGGGCCACCAACCTGGGAGTGCGGTGGCCCGTATCTGCAGCAAAAGCTGCGAGATTTACTTTGGGTCTCTGCTATGAATTTGTGTCCCTTTTTTCCAGGATTTTCCAGGATTTCCTGGCCTGGGCTTGCGAAATCCTACCAACTGTCCTGGCGTGAGACAATTCACACCTCTTTAACCTGTAATTATCCCTCTCTCCAGTTGCTCCATCTAGAACTGTGAAGACTTAATTACCTGCAAAGACTCGCATTCAACGTATCGTCTTGCATCTTTGACTTTGTCTATAGATATGTTTCTGGAACTTACCTCTTCATTCGCCTGAGGAAGGAGCAGTGCTCCGAAAGCTGGTGATTCGAAAAAAAACTATTGGACTTTAACCAGGTGTTGTAAGACTTCTTACTGTCATTTAATAAGTAAGGGGAGTCCGACGAGTTTCTTAAAAGTCTTTTTATTCAGCAAACAACGTTACCTACACAATGCCCGGTTACATCTCGTCGGGTCCTCTACCCTTTCTGGTCAACCTCACACCAGCTGAACTTTTATTAATAGCAATAATAATAATAATAATCTTTAGTGTTGCAGCTAGGCTTACATTAACATTGCAATGAAGTTACTGTGAAAAGCCCCGAGTCCGGCACCTGTTCGGCTACAATGAGGGGGAATTCAGAATGTCCAAATTACCTAACAGCATGTCTTTCGGGACTTGCAAGAGCACCCAGAAGAAACCCACGCAGAGCTCTGGTGCAACAGTGCTACCCACTGTGCTACCATGGTCTGTACTCGGACTTTATATCAGTGCCAATAAGCTACCTCACCCATAGAGGGGAAACATACAGCACCAATGAGCACAGGGAAACAATCATCCCCACCTGGATGTGTCCCCTGTAAGTTATTACATCCCTCCCCCTGAAGTCCAAAGACCTTGCAAAAGGAAGGCAATGTGGAGGCGATGACGACGAAGGGGAAAAGGGTGAGGATACAGAAGAGGATGGGCGGTACGATGGCACAGTGGTTAGCACTGCTGCCTCAGGGCGGCGGGTCACTGTCCGTCTGGAGTTTGCACATTCTCCTCGTGTCTGCGTGGATCTCACCCCCAAAAAAACCAAAGATGTGCAGGTTAGGTAGATTGGCCACACTAAATTGTCCCTTAATTGGAAAAAAAAATAATTGGGTACTCTCAATTTATTTAAAAAAAGGAAAAATAAAATACTGTGTTTCGGTTCCAATAAGACATTATCGAATGGAGGAGTAGGATGTGCCAGGTACACATCGCCGCACCATTACCTCTGGGCCAACACCCCTACTAATCACACAGGGGGTGATGTCACCAGCAGCTGAACCATGGGGATGGCGAGTAACAATGTCTGACCTATCACCCGAACACAGTGCCAGCACAGAAAAAGGGGACAGACAGTGCTTCCCAAAACGCCAGGGGAGCTGTCACCCTGAAGTTCTTCCTGTACATTTCACACAGCTACATAAAATCACACATTAAAAAAACCAGGGTCCCTTGCACACCACCACAGGACCAGCATTCCCGTGTGGAAAGCCCAGCCAATGGCAACAGGGTCCATCAACGTGCACACCCGCACCTGCGACCACAGTCTACAACCCACCACTGTCTCTAGTTATCAACTATCAGCCGCAGGCGACCATCAGCCCTCAGGTAGAATCACTGTAGGACTACCTTCCAACCAACCAGTCACAGAACAGTACAGCACAACACCGCATGCACAACCTGAATGAAGTTCCAAAGGGGCAGCATCAAACTTGAGAACGGACTCCCCAGTAGACCACTCTGCCTCAGCAAATCACATCATGAAGGACTGCAGACAGAAACTGACCAAAGTATTGCACGACCATCGGCAGAAGTTGGACAGACGATGCCGTGTCCAGTACTGCTGGAACCATCAGGCCCCACACCTCTCCAACTGTATGTGCTCCACAAGCCAGCAGCAAAACCGTGGCTTGGCATTCACCTTCCATGTCTGCACAGGTTCTGAAAAAGCAACACAGCAACGAACTCCGTATTTTAGTCCATGCCAAAAACATTTTCCGGGGAGGTGACTCAGCCAAACAGGAAACATGCCGACAGCACTAATTCACCCTCATCGGCAGTTTAGTAAAGCAAGGGTGTCCGGAAAGCTGCTTGTCTTTTTATTCAGCAAACAACATTATCTACATGCGGCCTTGTACACATCACCAGGTCCTCTCCTTTCTGGTCAACCCCACAGTGGCTGACCTTTTATATCAGTGTTAATAAGCTACCACGGCCATAGTTGGGCAGTTTGCAACATCAATGAGTACAGGGGAGCAATCAACCCAGCTGGATGATTCCCATATAGGTTATTACACCCCAGAGCTTATCCCTGTGGCACTCGACTAGTTACAGCTTGCCAACCTGAAAATGATCCATATATCCTGTTAGTTAGTCAGTCCTCTGACCAGGCTAACATATCCCCAACACCATATGCTCTTCTGTAGTAAACGTTTATTTGGCACAGCAACGAATGCTTTTTGGAAATCCAAATACACCACGTTTACTGGTCCTGCTTTATCCACCCTATTTGTTACACCCTCAAAGAATTCAATAAATTTGACAAACACAATTTCCCTTTCGGAAATCTTTGTAGCTGCTGCCTGATTATATTATAATTACCTACATTTCCTGCTACTTACCTGTTTAATAAAGGATTCTAACATGTTTCCAATGTCAGGCATTAGGCTAACTGGCCTACAGTTTCCTGCCTTCTGTCTGCCTTCTTTCTTGAATGGAGGTGTTGTACCTGCGGTTTTCCAATTCCTTGGGATCTTTCCGGAATCTAGGGAATTCTGGAAGATTACAACCAATGCACCTACTGTCTCTGTAACCACTTTAAAAAAAACACTAGAGTGACATTTTGCAGCTCTTCCCGCTGGTGGGGCTTTCCTGTCCCGCTCAAATCGATGGACCTTTGAATGACTCGCCCTGCCCCTGCCATGATGGAATCATAATCTTGTCCCTAGGGTGCCGGCCATCAGTCCAGGAGTCTTGTCAATTTAAGGCCCTCATGGGGAAGGGTGGTATGATGATGGTGGATAAGTTTGGTAGTCACCACTAGTGGCATGTTGTATGTATTATGGCACTGCCCGTATATTACAGGTACAACGGTAAATCCCTGCCTCCTGGCTCCGCCCAGTAGGCGGCGTATAAAGTGTGTGCTCTCCTGCGCTGCAGCCATTCTGGTTCTAGCTACAGGAGGCACAACATCTTGTTCAAAAAAGCCTTGTTTGTTCCACCATTCTCGTCTCGTGGTAATTGACGGTAGATCAATTTATTGAACAAGATTTTAAAAGATGGATCTCCCCATCAAGCCTGATCACCTGGAGCTGAGCCCTCATGCAGCCAACGCCACGTCCACCTTCGACCACTGGCTAGCCTGCTTCATAGGTTTCGTAGAGCAGCCACTGAAGAACCTTCAGACTCGCAGAAGCTCCAAGTCCTTTACTCACGGGTGAGCCCTGAAATTTTTGCCCTCATCTGGGATGCGGCCACCTACGCCGAAGTGATGACGCTCCTGAAGGGACATTACGTTAAACCGGTGAATCAAGCGCATGCCAGGCACCTCCTGGCCACAAGACAGCTACTCCCCGGGGAGACTCTGGACGATTTCCTGCGTGCCCTGCAGATCCTCGGTAGGAACAGTGACTGCCAGGCAGTTTCCAACAAACTGATCTGTTAATTAGAGAGGCTTACGTCACGGGCATGAGGTGTACGTACGTCCGCCAGCGACTATTGGAAGGGGGTACGCTTGATCTCGCGTGGACTAGGCAGCTCGCTAACTCGCTAAATCATTAGATGTGGCCTCCCGTAACCAGCCGTTCTACACCCCCGACCGCACGGCACCCTCGTGGGCATCGTGGGCCCCACCAGCTGCCGACTCCAGCTCTCTGCAAGCCTGCGCCGCACGGCAGCCATCCAACTCTGGGGGGCCCAAGTGTTACTTTTGTGGACAAAGCAAGCACCCCAGGCAGCGCTGCCCGGCGCGGAGTGCAATCTGCAACGGGTGTGGGAAGAAAGGGCATTCTGTTTCCGTTTGCCAGGCCCGATCGGTCGCCGCTGTTTCCAGGCCCGGCGTTCCTACACCCCCCACGTGCGACCCAGGGGCGCCGCTGTCTTCCCCACCACAAGCCACGTGCGGCCCGTGGGCTCCGCCATCTTCGATGCCACCTGCCATGTGCGCCCCGTGGGCGCCGCCATCTTCGGTCCTTTTTGGACCGCGCCTCAGGACCCCCCACTCGTCCGACAGTTTGACACCTACCGCTACCTCTGCCACCGCTGATCAGCTCGGGACCTCTCAGCATCTTCCGCAGCTCGCCTCCATCACCCTTGATGAGTCTCGGCCCCGCAACCTCGCGGCCGCTACGACGACAGTGAAGATCAACGGGCACGAGATGACCTGCCTCTTTGACTCTGGGAGCACAGAGAGTTTCATCCACCCCACTACGGTAAGGCGCTGCTCCCTCCGGTACACCCCGTCACCCAGAAAATCTCCCTGGCCTCCGCATCTCATTCCGTTGAAATCCGGGGGCACTGTATCGCGACCCTCACCATCCAGGGTGTAGAGTTCAGCAACTTCCGGCTCTACGTCCTCCCCTACCTCTGAGCTACCCTGTTGCTCGGCCTGGATTTTCAGTGCCATCTCCAAAGCCTAACTTGAAATTCGGCTTCCCACTGCACCCCCCCTCACCGTCTGCAGCCTCACGACCCTTAAAGTCGATCAACCTTCCCTTCGGCATTACCAATGGGGTCTCAGTCTTCTAGCGAGGGATGGACCGAATGGTTGACCAGTACGGGCAGCGGACCACCTTCCTGTACCTAGATAACGTCACCACCTGCGGCCATGATCAGCAGGACCACAACGCAAACCTGCAAACGTTCCTCCATACCGCCAAACTCCTTAACCGCACATACAATAAGGAGAAATGCGTGTTCTGCACCAACCGCTTAGCCATCCTTTGCTACGTAGTGGAAAATGGAGTCCTAGGGCCCGATCCCGACCACATGCGCCCCCTCCTGGAACTCTCTCTCCCCACTGCCCCAAGGCCTTGAAACGATGCCTGGGGTTTTTCACCCATTACGCCCAGTGGGTCCCTAATTATGCGGACAAGGCCCGCCCACACATTAAGTCCACAGTATTTCCCCTGACGGCTGAGGCCCGCTAGGCCTTCAACCACAGCATGGCGGACATCGCCAAGGCCACGATGCACGCGGTCGACGAGTCCCTCCCCTTTCAGGTGGAGAGCGATGTATCGGATGTAGCTCTGGCCGCCACCCTCAACCAGGTGGGCAGACCCGTTGTCTTCTTTTCCCTCACCCTCCATGACTCCGAAATTCGGCACTTCTCTGTTGAAAAGGAGACCCAAGCCATTGTG
This sequence comes from Scyliorhinus canicula, assembly GCF_902713615.1. Classification (NCBI taxonomy): domain Eukaryota; kingdom Metazoa; phylum Chordata; class Chondrichthyes; order Carcharhiniformes; family Scyliorhinidae; genus Scyliorhinus; species Scyliorhinus canicula. The sequence goes on along the minus strand of NC_052155.1, from coordinate 136,756,918 downwards.
GAAGCTGTGCGACATTGGCCGCATTACCTGGCCAGCACTTACCTCACTGACCAACAGTCAGTTGCCTTCATATTTAATAATACACAACGGGGCAAGATCAAAAATGACATGATCTCGAGGTGGAGAATCGAGCTCTCCACCTATAATTATGAGATCTTGTATCGCCCGGGGTAGCTCAACGAGCCCCCGGATGCCCTATCCAGTAGTACATGTGCCAGCGCACTAGTGGACTGACTCCGGGCTCTCCACTATGACCTCTGCCACCTGGGGGTCATCGGGTTCTTCCATTTTGTCAAGGCCCGCAACCTGCCCTTCTCCATTGAGGAGGTCAGGACCGTCACCAGAGACTGCCAAGTCTGCGTGGAGTGCAAGCCGCACTTCTACCAGCCAGATAGAGCGCACCTGGTGAAGGCCTCCCGCTCATTTGAGCGCCTCAGCGTGGACTTCAAAGGGCCCCTCACCTCCACCGACCGTAACATGTACTTCCTCAACGTAATTGACGAGTACTCCCGGTTCCCCTTCGCCATCCCGTGCCCCGACATGACTTCTGCCACAGTAATCAAATCCCTGCACAGCATCTTCACTCTGTTCGGTTTCCCCACCTACATCCACAGCGATCGGGGATTCTCGTTCATGAGTGATGAGCTGCGTCAGTTCCTGCTCAGCAAGGGCATCGCCTTGAGCAGGACGACCAGCTACAACCCCCGGGGAAACGGACAGGTGGAGAGGGAGAACGAGACCGTTTGGAAAGCCGTCCTGCTGGCCCTACGGTCTAAAAATCTCCCAGTCTCCCGCTAGCAGGAGGTCCTCCCCAACGCGCTCCACTCCATCCGGTCGCTCCTCTGCACCGCCACTAATGAGACCCCTCACAAATGTGTGTTTGCCTTCCCCAGAAAGTCCACCTCCGGGGTCTCACTCCCAACATGGCTGACAGTTCCTGGACCCGTCCTCCTCCGGAAGCATGCGAGGAGCCATACATTTGACCCCTGGGTCGAGAAAGTCCTCCTCCTCCATGCAAACCCACAGTACGCCTACGTGGCACATCTCGACGGGCGCCAAGACAGTCTCCACTCGGGACCTGGCACCCGCTGGGTCCCCACCCACGACCTCCGACCTGACACCGCTCTCCCACCACCCCCCCCACCCCGGTTGCCTCATTCACCCCTGCACCGCCAACCCTCCCACAAGTGAACCTCACCGCAGCCCCCACCCCAACGGGATCCGTCCTCCCACTGGATTCACACATCGGCACCCACATCACCAGGACTGAGGCGATCGCGGCGGAGGGTCAGAGCTCCCGACAGACTTAATTTGTAATGTTTTCATCACCCCCGCCGGACTTTCTTTTAACAGGGGGTGAATGTGGTAGTCACCCCTAGTGGCATATTGTATGTATTACGGCACTGCCCGTATTTTACAGGTACGACGATAAATCCCTGCCTGCTGGCTCCACCCAGCACGCAGCGCAATAAAAGTGTGTGCTCTCCTGCGCTGCAGCCATTCTGGTTCCAGCTACAGGAGGCACAATATCTTGTTCAATAAAGCCTCAATTGTTCCACCATTCTCAAAGAACAAAGAACAAAGAAAATTACAGCAGAGGAACAGGCCCTTCGGCCCTCCCAGCCTGCGCTGATCCAGATCCTTTATCTAAACCTGTCTCCTATTTTCCAAGGTCTACTTCCCTCTGTTCCCCACCCATTCATATACCTGTCTAGATGCTACTTAAATGATGTTATCGTGCCCGCCTTTACCACCTCCGCTGGTAAAGCGTTCCAGGCACCCACCACCCTCTGCATAAAAAACTTTCCACGCACATCTCCCTTAAACTTCCCCCTCTCACCTTGAAATCGTGAACCCTTGTAATTGACACCCCCAATCTTGGAAAAAGCTTGTTGCTATCCACCCTGTCCATACCTCTCATAATTTTGTAGACCTCAATCAGGTCCCCCCTCAACCTCCGTCTTTCCAATGACAACAATCCTAATGTACTCAACCTTTCTTCGTAGCTAGCACCCTCCATACCAGACAACATCCTGGCGAACCTCCTCTGCACCCTCTCTAAAGCATCCACATCCTTCTGGTAATGTGGCGACCAGAACTGCACACAGTGGGCGGGATTCTCCGTAGCCCTTCGTAACGCGGGTTGCCTGCGAAAAAAATCGGTGTTAATCACTCCGGCGCCGGGGCCTTCTTTAAGGCCGCTATTCTCCGTTCCCGGAGGGGCTAGCAGCTGACTGACGCGATACGCGTCAGTTTCTCCAGCTGCGGAAGTGGTGAGACCCGGCGTTTTTTGGAGGATAAGGAGGAGAGAGAGAGACAGACCTGGCAGTTGGGGGGGGGGTGTGTGTGTGTTCCGGCAGTTGGTTGGGGGGGGGGGGGGTGTGTTCCGGCAGTTGGGGGGGGGGGTGTGTTCCGGCAGTTGGGGGGGGGGGGGTGTGTTCCGGCAGTTGGGGGGGGGGGGGTGTGTTGCGGCAGTTGGGGGGGGGGGGGGGTGTGTTCCGGCAGTTGGGGGGGGGAGTGTGTGTGTTCCGGCAGTTGGGGGGGGGGGGGGGGTGTGTATGTTTCCGGCAGGTTGGGGGGGGGGGGGGTGTGTTCCGGCAGTTGGGGGGGGAGGGGGGTGTGTGTTCCGGCATTTGGGGGGGGGGGTTTGGGGGCAGCGGCGGGCAGAGAGGGGGGGGCGACGGATGCCCGGGGCCACGCACCGTCGCCCCCCCTCTGTACGCCGCTGCCCCCCTACCCCAACCCCCCCCTCACCACCCCTACCTCAACCCCCCCTCACCAACCCCTACCTCCACCCCCCCTCACCACCCTACCTCCCTCGCCACCACCCCTACCTCCCTCCCCACCACACCCTACCCCCCTCCACAGCCGGGTCTCCCCCCCCCCCCAAACGCCGGGTCCCCCCCCTCCCCCCAACGCCGGTCCCCCCCCCTCCCCCCAACGCCGGTCCCCCCCCCTCCCCCCAACTGCCGGGTCCCCCCCCCCCCCCCCAACGCCCGGGTCCCCCCCCCTCCCCCCAACGCCGGGTCCCCCCCCTCCCCCCAACGCCGGGCCCCCCCCCCTCCCCCCAACGCCGGGTCCCCCCCCTCCCCCCAACGCCGGGTCCCCCCCCCTCCCCCCAACGCCGGGCCCCCCCCCTCCCCCCAACGCCGGGTCCCCCCCCTCCCCCAACGCCGGGTCCCCCCCCCCCCTTAATGCCGGTACCCACACCCCCCCCCTCAATGCCGGTACCCACACCCCGTCCCCCTCCCTCTGAAGGCCGGTACCCACACCCCCCCTCTCTCCTCCTCCCCCCCCTCTCTCCTCCTCTCCCCCCCCCCTCTCTCCTCCTCTCCCCCCCCTCTCTCCTCCTCTCCCCCCCCTCTCTCCTCCTCTCCCCCCTCTCTCCTCCTCCTCCCCCCCCTCTCTCCTCCTCTCCCCCCCTCTCTCCTCCTCTCCCCCCCTCTCCTCCTCTCCCCCCCTCTCTCCTCCTCCCCCCCCTCTCTCCTCCTCTCCCCCCCTCTCTCCTCCTCTCCCCCCCTCCTCCTCCTCTCCCCCCATCTCTCCTCCTCTCCCCCTCTCTCCTCCTCCCCCCCTCTCTCCTCCTCCCCCCTCTCTCCTCCTCCCCCCTCTCTCCTCCTCCCCCCTCTCCTCCTCCTCCCCCCCCCTCTCTCCTCCTCCCCCCCCCTCTCTCCTCCTCCCCCCCTCTCTCCTCCTCCCCCCCCTCTCTCCTCCTCCCCCCCCCTCTCTCCTCCTCCTCCCCCCCCCCCTCTCTCCTCCTCTCCCCCCCCCTCTCTCCTCCTCTCCCCCCCTCTCTCCTCCTCTCCCCCCCCCTCTCTCCTCCTCCCCCCCCCTCTCTCCTCCTCCTCCCCCCCCTCTCTCCTCCTCCCCCCCCTTTCCTTCCTCTGTTAGGGGGGGGGGTGCGGCGTTAGTGGGGGTGTGGGGGTGCGGCGTTGGAGGGGGGTAGGGGTGGTGAAGGGGGTAGGGGTGGTGAAGGGAGGGGGTTGGGGTAGGGGCAGCTGCGTGCAGAGGGGGGGCGACGGTGCTTTGGCCCCGGGAATCCGTCGCCCCCCTCCTCAGCACGCCGCTGCCCCTACCCCAACCCCCTCCCCTCACCACCCCTACCCCCTTCACCACCCCTACCCCACTCCAACGCCGCACCCACCCCCCACTAACGCCGCACCCCCCCCCCACTAACGGAGGAAGGAAGGGGGGAGGAGGAAGGAAGGGGGGGAGGAAGGGGGGGAGGAGGAAGGAAGGGGGGGAGGAGGAAGGAAGGGGGGGAGGAGGAGAGGGGGGGGGGGTGTGGGTACCGGCCTTCAGAGGGAGGGGGACGGGGTGTGGGTTGCGGCGTTGAGGGTGGGGGGTGCCGGCGTTGAGGGGGGGGGGGACCCGGCGTTGAGGGGGGGGGACCCGGCGTTGAGGGGGGGGGGGGACCCGGCGTTGAGGGGGGGGGGGTGCGGCGTTGCGAGAGATGGGGGGCGGCGTTGGAGGGGGGTAGGGGTGGTGGGGAGGGGGGTAGGGGCGTTGGAGGGAGGTAGGGGTGGTGAGGGGGGGGGTGGTTAGGGTAGGGGGCAGCGGCGTACAGAGGGGGGGGGGCGACGGTGCGTTGGCCCCGGGCATCCGTCGCCCCCCCCCTCTGCCCGCCGCTGCCCCCAAACCCCCCCGATGGCCGCAACTCCCCCGATTGCCGCAACCCACTCCCCCGATGGCCGCAACCCCCCGATGCCGCAACCCACCCCCCCCGATGGCCGCAACCCACTCCCCCGATGGCCGCAACCCCCCGATGCCGCAACCCACCCCCCCCGATGGCCGCAACCCACTCCCCCGATGGCCGCAACCCACTCCCCCGATGGCCGCAACCCACTCCCCCGATGGCCGCAACCCACTCCCCCGATGGCCGCTACCCACTCCCCCGATGGCCGCAACCCACTCGCCCGATGGCCGCTACCCACTCCCCCGATGGCCGCAACCCACTCCCCCGATGGCCGCAACCCACTCCCCCGATGGCCGCAACCCACTCCCCCGATGGCCGCAACCCACTCCCCCGATGGCCGCTACCCACTCCCCCGATGGCCGCTACCCACTCCCCCGATGGCCGCTACCCACTCCCCCGATGGCCGCTACCCACTCCCCCGATGGCCGCAACCCCCTCCCCCGATGGCCGCAACCCACTCCCCCGATGGCCGCAACCCACTCCCCCGATGGCCGCTACCCACTCCCCCGATGGCCGCTACCCACTCCCCCGATGGCCGCTACCCACTCCCCCGATGGCCGCTACCCACTCCCCCGATGGCCGCAACCCCCTCCCCCGATGGCCGCAACCGACTCCCCCGATGGCCGCAACCCACTCCCCCGATGGCCGCAACCCCGTCCCCCGATGGCCGCAACCCACTCCCCCGATGGCCGCACCCCCCCGATGGCCGCCACCCCCCCCCCCCCCCCAATGCCTCAACCCACCCCCGACACTGAACGGCGTCAACCATCATCAATGGTTGACGCCGTTTTAAATCAACTGTGATTTTCGCCGACGTGACCCGTGGCCACGTCGGCGGGACTTCGGCCCATCCGGGCCGGAGATTTCAGGTCAGTGCAAATAAAATGAAATCCCGCCGGCGCCAGCTGTTTTCACAGGCTGCCGACGGGATTTGCACAACGCCGGTTTTTTACCGGCGGGAGAATTCGAAAACCTGCGGGAGCGGAAATAACGCCGCTTCCCGCCAATTCTCGGACCCTGCGTGGGGTCGGAGAATCCCGCCCAGTATTCCAAATGTGACCTAACCAAAGTCCTATACAACTGTAACATGACCTGCCACCTCTTGTACTCAATACCCCGTCCGATGAAGGCAAGCATGCTGTTTGCCTTCTTGACCACTCTATCGACCTGCGTTGCCACCTTCAGGGTACAATGGACCTGAACTCCCAGATCTCTCTGTACATCAAATTTTCCCCAGGACTCTTCCATTGACCATATAGTCCGCTCTTGAATTTGATCTTCCAAAATGCATCACCTCGCATTTGCCTGGATTGAACTCCATCTGCCATTTCTCTGCCCAACTCTCCAATCTATCTATATTTTGCTGCATTCTCTGACAGTCCTCCTCGCTATCTGCAACTCCACCAATCTTAGTATCATCTACAAACTTGCTAATCAAACCACCTATACCTTCCTCCAGGTCATTTATGTATATCACAAACAACAGTTGTCCGAGCACGGAGCCCTGTGGAACACCACTAGTCACCCTTCTCCATTTTGAGACACTCCCTTCCACCACTACTCTCTGTCTCCTGTTGCCCAGCCAGTTCTTTATCCATCTAGCTAGTACACCCTGAACCCAATACGACTTCACTTTTTCCATCAACCTGCCATGGGAAACTTTATCAAACGCCTTGTCCATGTATATGACGTCTACAGCCCTTCCCTCATCAATTAACTTTGTCACTTCCTCAAAGAATTCTATTAGGTTTGTAAGACATGACCTTCCCTGCACAAAACCATGCTGCCTATCACTCATAAGTCTATTTTCTTCCAGATGTGAATAGATCCTATCCCTCAGTATCTTCTCCAACAGTTTGCCTACCACTGACGTCAAGCTCACAGGTATATAATTCCATGGATTGTCCCTGCTACCCTTCTTAAACAAAGGGACAACATTAGCAATTCTCCAGTCCTCCGGGACCTCACCCGTGCTCAAGGATCATAGATCATGGAATTTACAGTGCAGAAGGAGGCCATTCGGTCTATCGAGTCTACACCGGCTCATGGAAAGAGCACCCTACCCAAGGTTAACACCTCCACCCTATCCCCATAACCCACTAACCCCACCCAACACTAAGGGCAATTTTGGACACTAAGGGCAATTTATCATGTCCAATCCACCTAACTTGCACATCTTTGGACTGTGGGAGGAAACTGGAGCACCCGGAGGAAACCCATGCACACACAGGGAGGATGTGCAGACTCCGCACAGACAGTGACCCAAGCCGGAATCGAACCTGTGACCCTGGAGCTGTGAAGCGATTGTGCTATCCACAATGCTACCATGCTGCAAATATATCTGTTAAGGCCCCAGCTATTTCGACCCTCGCTTCCCGCAGTAACCTGGGATAGATCCCATCCGTACCTGGGGACTTGTCCACCTTAATGCCTTTTAGTATACCCAAAACCTCCCCCTTCGTATGACAACTTGACCTAGAGTATTTAAACATCCATCTCTAGCCTCAACATCCGTCCTGTCCCTCTCCTTTGTGAATACCGATACAAAGTACTCATAAAGAATCTCACTCATTTCCTCTGACTCCACTCATAAATTCCCTCTTTTGTCTTTGAGTGGGCCAATCCTTTCTCTAATTACCCTCTTGCTCGTTAAATACGAATAAAAGGCTTTGGGATTTTCCTTAACCCTGTTAGCCAAAGATATTTCATGACCCCTTTTAGCCCTCTTTATTGCGCGTTTGAGATTCGTCCTACTTTCCTGATATTCCTCCAAAGCTTCATCAGTTTTGAGTTGCCTCGATCTTATGTATGCTTCCTTTTTCATCTTAGCTAGTCTCACAATTCCACCCGTCATCCATGGTTCCCTAATCTTGCCATTTCTATCCCTCATTTTCACAGGGACATGTCTGTCCTGCACTCTAATCAACCTTTCCTTAAAAGACTCCCACATTTCAAATGTGGATTTACCCTTAAACAGCTGCTCCCAATCCACATTCCCGAGCTCCTGCCGAATTTTGTTATACTCTGCCTTTCCCCAATTTAGTACTCTTCCTTTCGGACCCCTCTTGTCCTTGTCCATGAGTATTCTAAAACTTACAGAATTGTGATCCCTATTCCCAAAGTAATCACCGACTGAAACTTCAACCACCTGGCCGGGATCATTCCCCAATACCAGGTCCGGTATGGCCCCTTCCCGAGTTGGACTATTTACATACTGCTCTAAAAAACTCTCCTGGATGCTCCTTACAAACACTGTTCCATCTACGCCTCCAACACTACACGAATTCCATTCAATGTTGGGGAAGTTAACATCTCCCATCACAACCACCCTATTGCTCCTACATTTTTCTATAATCTGTCTGCATATTTGTACCTCTACTTCATGCTCGCTTTTGGGAGGCCTGTAGTAAAGTCCCAACAATGTTACTGCACCTTTCCTATTTCTTAGCTCCACCAATATTGCCTCAGTGCTCGAATCCTCCATAGTGTCCTCCTTAATCCTTAATCACAGCTGTGATATCATCTCTGACCAGTAATGCAACTCCTCCACCCCTTCTACCTCCCTCTCTATCCCTCCTGAAGCATCTATAACCTGGGATATTCAGTTGCCAGTCCTGCCCTTCCCTCAACCAAGTCTCAGTAATGCCAATAACATCATATTCCCAGGCACTAATCCAAGCCCTAAATTCATCTGCCTTACCTGCTACACCTCGCATTAAAAGAAATGCACCTCAGACCACCTGTCCCTTTGCGTTCATCATCTCTTCCCTGTCTACTCTTCCCCTTAGTCACATTGAGTTTATTATCTAGTACCTTACTGGCTTTAGTTCCTCTTTACTGACTTCTAACTTCCTAATCTGGTTCCCATCCCCCTGCCACATTAGTTTAAAACCTCCCCAACAGTGTTAGTAAAAGCACCCCCTCGGACATTGGTTCCAGTCCTGCCCAGGTGTAGACCATCCGGTTTGTAATGGTCCCATCGCCCCCAGAACTGGTTCCAATGTCCCAAAAATCTGAACCCCTCCCTCCTGCACCATCTCTCAAGCCACGTATTCATTCTGACTATTCTTGAATTTCTACTCTGACTGTCCCGTGGCACTGGTAGCAATCCTGAGATTACTACCTTTGAGGGGGGTGTGGTGGTGGTGAGAGACCTCCAGTTAGGATACTCACGTGGCATGTGAGGGGGTTAGGAGGTCCGGTCAAGAGGTCAAAGGTGGGGACTTCCGGTTGCGGCTATGACCAGCTAAGTCGCACGTTTGGCTGCTCCTGCTACAAAGGTGTTTTCGGGCCGATTGGAGGGCCCCAACGGCGCTGTAAGGACAAATCCCGGTGGGGGAAGGCTCCCTGAAGAGAACCAGACCAACTTTATGGTCGGTACCCGGAGTGGGGTGGTAAAGAAAGCAACAGCAGCTCCCAAAAAAAAGCGGGGGAAGAAGACCAAAATGGCGGCCGGTGGCGCACCCGAGGAATGGAGGAAATGGGCGGAGGAGCAGCAGGCCGCTCTCCTGCGCTTCTTTACGGAGCTGAAAATGGAGCTCTTGGAGTCAATGAATGCGACGACCACCAGGCTGATGGGAGCCCAGGCGACCCAAGAGGCGTCGATTCGGGAGCTGCAACAGGAGATGACTGTGAGGGAGGAGGAGGCCACGGTCCTCGTGGGAAAGGTAGAGGTGCACGAGGCACTCCACCTGAAATGGCAGAGCCGTTTTGAGGAGCTGGATACCCGAATGAGGCGGAAGAACCTGAGGATCTTGGGCCTGGCAGAAGGCCTGGAGGGGTCAGACCTCCCGGGATATGTAGCAGAAATGCTGAGCTCCCTGATGGGGGCAGGGGCCGTCCCTTCGCCCCTGGAGCTGGAAGAGGCCTACAGGGTCATGGCTAGGAGGCCAAGAGCAAATGAGCCCCCGAGGGCGGTGCTGGTGCGGTTCCAGCGACTCAGCGATCGTGAGAGAGTGCTGGAGTGGGCCAAGAGGGAAAGGAGCAGCAAGTGGGAGAATTCGACGGTGAGGGTCTACCAGGACTGGAGTGCGGAGGTGGCAAAGCGGCGGGCCCGGTACAACCGGACGAAGGCGGTGCTACATGCAAAACGGATCAGGTTCGGAATGCTGCAGCCAGCGCGCTTGTGGGTCACCTACAGGAACCAACACCACTATTTTGAGTCCCCAGAGGAGGCGTGGGCCTTTGTACAGGAAGAGAAACTGGACTCGAATTAGACCCAGGGGATACTTGGCGGCCGTAGCCGCTCGGGTACTTTCAGCTGAATTCTTTGTTTGGATTTTGAACTCTTGCTGTGGTTTTTCTTCTGATGTTTTTTTTTCCCCCTTTGCCAACTTCCCTTAGTTATTGTTATTGTGGTTATTCATGGTTATTTATGGTTATTTATGCTGTTTGGTAGAGGGCGACTGTTAAGTACATTGTTATTTATCTGTTATTTATAATGTTAAGTTGGGGAGGTGGGACGGGGGGGAGAGCAGATCGGGGATATGGGCTCCTAGGGGGGGTTCTTTTACAGGCATGGACGGGGACGGGGGTGGAACTGAAGATGGTGGGGTGGGGTGTGGCAGGGCGAAAGCGCGGGCTTTCCTCTGTTTTCCTGCGCGCGGGGCAGAGGAGGGGGGAGGGGAGGAGTGCGGGGCGTGGCTAGCAATGGCGACCTTTCCCGCGCTGGAGCGGGGCCAGGGAGGAGTGGCAAGGGGGGGGAGGCCCCCCCCCGAGCCGGGGGGAGTCGGAGTGTGGCAGGAGCAGCCGGGTCAGCGTGAACCAGCTGACTTACGGGAGTACGATGGAGGGTACATCGCGGCTAGGAGGGGTCCTAGCCTGGGGGGGGGGGGGGGAGGGGGGTTAGGGAGGGACACCGGGTTGCTGCTGAAAAGACCAGAAACGGGAAGTGGAGGACTGGAGAGGTGGGGGGAGGGGGACATCGTCATGGGGAGCGGGTCAGAAGGGGAGGGTCGACCCGGGGCGAGCAGGGAACAGGACATGGCTAATCGGCAGGGGAGGGGGGGCGGGTCGTCCCGCGACCCGGCTGATCACTTGGAACGTGAGGGGGTTGAATGGGCCGGTCAAGAGATCAAGGGTATTCTCACACCTGAAGGGACTGAAGGCTGATGTAGCAATGTTACAGGAGACCCATTTGAAGGTAGTGGACCAGGTTCGCCTGAGAAGGGGGTGGGTGGGACAGGTGTTCCACTCTGGATTGGACGCAAAGAACCGGGGGGTGGCGATTCTGGTGGGAAAGAGGGTGTCGTTCGTGGCGGAGGAGGTGGTGGCGGATAAGGAGGGTAGGTATGTGATGGTGAAGGGTAAGCTGCAGGGGGAGAAAGTGGTGATGGTCAACGTATATGCCCCGAACTGGGATGACGCGGGTTTTATGAGGCGCCTATTGGGCCTCATTCCGGGACTGGAGGCAGGGGGCTTGATCATGGGGGGGGACTTTAACACAGTGCTGGACCCCGGGCTAGACAGATCGAGCTCAAGGACCAATAGGAGGCCGGCAGCGGCAGAAGTGCTGAGGGGGTACATGGAGCAGATGGGAGGAGTAGACCCATGGAGGTTTGGTAGGCCGAGGGCGAGGGAGTATTCCTTTTTCTCCCACGTCCATAGAGTGTACTCCAGAATCGATTTCTTCGTGTTGAGCAGGGGGCTGATCCCGAGGGTGCGGGAAGCTGAGTACTCGGCCATTGCGATCTCTGATCATGCACCGCATTGGGTGGATGTGGAAATGGGGGAGGCGCGGGACCAGCGCCCGCTGTGGCGGCTGGATGTGGGGCTGTTAGCGGACGACGAGGTGTGTAAAAGGGTCCGGAAGAGCATTGAGAGCTATCTGGATTTGAATGACACGGGTGAGGTGCAGGTGGGGATGGTCTGGGAGGCCCTGAAGGCAGTGATCAGGGGAGAGCTGATCTCCATAAGGGCGCACAGGGAAAGAAAGGAGAGGCAAGAGAGGGAGAGGCTGGTGGGGGAGCTATTGGAAGTGGATAGGAGATATGCGGAGGCACCAGAGGAGGGGCTGCTGGGAGAACGGCGCAGCCTGCAGGTCAAGTTCGACCTGCTGACCACCAGGAAGGCAGAGACGCAGTGGAGAAGGGCACAGGGCGCGGTCTATGAGTATGGGGAAAAGGCGAGCAGGATGCTGGCACACCAGCTTCGCAAACGAGATGCGGCTAGGGAGATTGGGGGAGTGAAGGAGAGGGGCGGGAAGGTAGTGCAGAAGGGGCAAGAAGTGAACGGGGTCTTCAGGGATTTTTACAAGGAGTTGTATCGGTCTGAGCCGCCGACGAGGAGAGGGGGAATGGAGGACTTCCTAAACAAATTGAGGTTCCCAAGGGTCCAGGAGGGGCTGGTAGAAGGGCTGGGGGCGCCAATAGGGCTAGAGGAGCTAGTCAAGGGAATAGGTCAGATGCAAGCGGGGAAGGCGCCGGGGCCAGATGGGTTCCCGGTGGAATTCTATAAGAAAAATGTGGACTTGGTGGGACCGGTACTGGTACGAGCCTTTAATGAGGCGCGAGAGGGGGGGGTTCTGCCCCCGACAATGTCGCAGGCTCTGATCTCCCTGATATTGAAGCGGGATAAAGACCCCGTGCAGTGCGGGTCCTACAGGCCTATCTCGCTTCTGAACGTGGATGCCAAGTTGCTGGCAAAGATCCTGGCAGCTAGAATAGAGGATTGTGTGCCAGGGGTAATCCATGAGGACCAGACGGGGTTCGTGAAGGGGCGGCAGCTCAACACGAACGTGCGGAGATTGCTGAATGTAATTATGATGCCGGCAGTGGAGGGGGAGGCTGAGATAGTGGTAGCGCTGGACGCGGAGAAGGCATTCGATAGGGTGGAGTGGGAGTACCTGTGGGAGACGTTGGAACGGTTTGGGTTTGGGGAAGGGTTTATTAAGTGGGTGAAGTTGCTCTACTCGGCCCCGACGGCGAGTGTAGTGACAAACGGGAGGAGGTCGGAGTATTTCGGGCTCCACCGAGGGACCAGGCAGGGATGTCCCCTATCCCCCCTACTTTTCGCACTGGCGATTGAACCGTTGGCGATGGCACTGAGGGGTTCAGGGGGGTGGAGAGGACTGACTAGGGGAGGGGAGGAACATCGAGTATCGCTGTATGCGGATGATCTACTGCTGTACGTGGCAGACCCAGAAGGGGGAATGCCGGAGATAATGGAACTATTAGCAGAGTTTGGGGACTTTTCGGGGTACAAACTAAATTTGGGCAAAAGCGAGGTTTTTGTGATACACCCGGGGGACCAGGGAGAGGGTATTGGGAGACTCCCCTTCAAGCGAGCAGGAAAGAGCTTTAGGTACTTAGGGGTGCAGGTGGCAAGGAACTGGGGGACCCTCCACAAGTTGAATTTTTCCAGGCTGGTGGAACAGATGGAGGAGGAATTTAAGAGGTGGGACATGGTACCGTTGTCGCTGGCGGGGAGGGTGCAGTCAATCAAAATGACGGTCCTCCCAAGGTTCTTGTTTTTATTTCAGTGCTTGCCCATCTTCCTCCCTAGGGCCTTCTTCAAAAAGGTGACGAGTAGCATCATGAGCTACGTGTGGGCGCATGGCACCCCAAGGGTGAGGAGGGTCTTTTTGGAGCGGAGTAGGGACAGTGGAGGGCTGGCACTGCCCAATCTCTCGGGGTACTACTGGGCGGCAAATGTGTCAATGGTGCGCAAGTGGATGATGGAAGGGGAGGGGGCAGCTTGGAAACGAATGGAGAGGGCGTCCTGTGGTAACACAAGCCTGGGGGCCCTAGTAACGGCACCATGGCCGCTCCCCCCCACGAGGTACACCACGAGCCCGGTGGTGGCGGCCACCCTCAAGATATGGGGGCAGTGGAGGCGACATAGGGGGGAAATGGGAGGTCTGTTGGCGGCGCCAATAAGAGGGAACCATAGATTCATCCCGGGGAACATCGACGGGGGATTTCAGAGCTGGTACAGGGTGGGCATACGGCAGCTGAAGGACCTGTTTATAGAGGGGAGGTTTGCGAGCCTGGGAGGGCTGGAGGAGAAGTTCGAGCTCCCCCCGGGAAACATGTTCAGATATTTACAAGTGAAGGCATTTGCTAGGCGGCAGGTGGAGGGGTTTCCCCTGCTCCCCAGTAAGGGGGCGAGTGATAGGGTGCTCTCGGGGGTCTGGGTCGGAGGGGGGAAGATATCAGACATCTACAAGATAATGCAGGAGGCGGAAGCAGCATCAGGGGAGGAGCTGAAAGCCAAGTGGGAAGGGGAGCTGGGAGAGCAGATAGAAGACGGGACGTGGGCGGATGCACTGGAGAAGGTCAACTCTTCCTCCTCGTGTGCGAGACTGAGCCTCATTCAATTTAAGGTGCTGCATAGAGCTCACATGACGGGGACAAGGATGAGCCGGTTCTTTGGGGGTGAGGACAGGTGTGTCAGATGTCTGGGAAGCCCAGCGAACCATGTGCATATGTTCTGGGCATGTCCGGTGCTGGAAGGGTTCTGGAAGGGGGTGGCAAGGACGGTGTCGAAGGTGGTGGGGTCCAGGGTCAAACCAGGATGGGGGCTTGCGATCTTTGGGGTCGGGGTAGAACCGGGGGTACAGGAGGCTAGGGAGGCCGGAATACTGGCCTTTGCGTCCCTAGTGGCTCGACGAAGGATATTAATTCAATGGAAGGACGCGAGGCCTCCAAGCGTTGAAACTTGGATTAACGATATGGCTAGCTATATTCAGCTAGAAAGGATCAAATTTGCCCTGAGAGGGTCGGTATGGGGATTCGCCAGGCGGTGGCAACCTTTCCTTGACTTTTTAGATCAGAGATAGACGTTCGGGGTCGTGGCAGCAGCAACCCGGGGGGGGGGGGGAGGGGGGGAGGAGGGAGGGGGGGGAGGGGGGGAGGAGGGAGGGGGGGGAGGGGGGGAGGAGGGAGGGGGGGGAGGAGGGAGGGGGGGGGGAGGGGGGGGGGGAGGGAGGGGGGGAGGGGAGGGGGGGGCAGCAAGGGTCGTGGGGGGACATACACGACTGTAACGCGGGCAAGTCTGTTCGCTGCTCATGTCTGAAACTGTAGGCTGCCTTGTTTGTTAAGGTTGCCCGGGGGGGGGGGGGGGGGGGGGGGAGGACTGGTGCGCGCGAGAGGGCGGGCGAGGGAGGGACATTTGCCTAGAGGGATTGTGTTGTAAATAATTTAAAATTAGTAGGGGTAAATGTTTGTATGGAAAAACTCTTTCAATAAAAATTATTTAAAAAAAAAAAAAAAGAGGTCAAAGGTGCTTGCGCATCTTAAAAGTTTGAAAGCCGATGTAGCAATGCTGCAGGAGACTCACTTGAGGGTGAAGGACCAGGTGAGACTTAAGAAGGGCTGGGTTAGTCAGGTGTTTCACTCTGGATTTGACAGAAGAGCTCGAGGGGTAACGGTAATAGTCAGCAAAAGAGTACGCTTCCAGATGGAGAAGGTGGTGGCAGATCAGGGGAGTAGATATGTGATTGTGACAGCGGGGAGGTAGTGGCGCTGTTAAGTGTATACAGTCCCAATTGGGACGATGTGGGATTCGCAAAGAAGGTGTTTGGGGCCATCCCCGACTTGGACCAACACAAACTGATAGTGGGGGGGGGGGGGGGTGGGGGGGGGGACTGGAACTTGGTGCAGGAGCCAAGGTTGGACAGGTCACGGCCGCGCTTGCTGGTCCCATCGGGGGGGGGGGGGGGGCGAAGGAGTTGGCTGGGCTAGTGGTGGATATGGGAGGGGTGGACCCTTGGAGATTTCTGCATCCGAGGGAGCGGGAGTACTCGTTTTTCTCAGCAGTCCATAAGGTATACTCACGGAAATACTTTTTCGTGGTGGGGAAGGCTTTGCTGGCTGGGGTTAAGGGGTCAGAATACTCGGCAATTGCATGTCAGATCATGCTCCACATTGGGTGGATATGGTGCTGGAGAAGGCGGCAGTGCAGAGACCAGGGTGGAAATTAGATGTGGGACTTCTGGGGGATCAAGGGTTCTATGACAAAATTGAAAAGGTAATTGAGGAATACGTAGATTTCAACTGTACGGGTCAGGTGTTGAAGGCAATTGTCCGGGAGGCTTGAAAGGTGGTGGTGAGGTGATTTCA
Organism: Scyliorhinus canicula; assembly: GCF_902713615.1. Lineage (NCBI taxonomy): Eukaryota > Metazoa > Chordata > Chondrichthyes > Carcharhiniformes > Scyliorhinidae > Scyliorhinus > Scyliorhinus canicula. Next base: position 136,741,162 of record NC_052155.1, on the reverse strand, counting down.
TTTAAGAGGAGAGGTTAGAGCAGCAGAGGGTAATAGATGAGATGTTGGAGGTAGATAGGGGTTATGCTGAAGATGGGGACCCAGCAAAGCTGGAAAAGGGGAATGAACTACAGGCGAGCTTTGACCGACTATCTACCAGGAAGGCAGTGCGCCAACTGAGACGAGCAAGGGTGCAGTTTATGAACATGGAGATAAGGCGGGGCCGTATGTTACAGGTCAGCTCCGGAGGGAAGCAGCAGAAAGGGAAATTGTTCAGGTAAGGGATAGGGCAGGGAAATTGGTGGTGGCTCCAGATCTGATTAACAAGGTTTTTGAGGAATTTTATGAGAGGTTGTGCAGGTCAGAGCCACCTGGGGGAGACTGCGAGATGCAGGAATTTCTAGATGGGTTGGAGTACACGAGGTTAGGGGAGGGGGACAGGGCTACATTAGAAGGAGCGATAGTGGAGCAGGAGATAAAGGATGCGATTAGGAGGATGCAGTCGGGAAGGTGGCAGGGCCGGATGGGTTTCCGGTGGAATATTATAAAAAATTCAAGGATAAGCTGGCACCCCTGATGGTGGGGACGTTTGAAGAGGCGATAGGGAAGGGTGTGTTGCCACAAACCTTGGGCAGGCATCAATTTCCCTGTTGCTAAAAAAAGATAAGGATCTGGCGGAGTGTGGGTCGGATAGGCCCATATCACTTCTGAATGTGGACGTAAAAGTATTAGCGAAGGTACTGGCGGGTCGGCTGGAGGAGTAATGCTTAGGGCAGCATGGTAGCACAGTGGTTAGCACAATTGCTTCACAGCTCCAGGGTCCCAGGTACGAATCCTGGGTTGAGTCATTGTCTGTGCGGAGTCTGCACATTCTCCCCATGTGTGCGTGGGTTTCCTCCCACAGTCCAAAGATGTGCAGGTTAGGTGGATTGGCCATGCTAAATTGTCCTTAGTGTCCAAAAATTGCCCTTTGTGTTTGGTGGGGTTGCTGGGTTATGGGGATAGGGTGGAAGTGTGAACCTTGGGTAGGGTGCTCTTTCCAAGAGCCAGTGCAGACTCGATGGGCCGAATGGCCTCCTTCTGCACTGTAAATTCTATGATTCTATTAGTGCCTCTTGAAGGCGATAGGTGAAGATCAGACGGGGTTTGTGAGAGGGAGGCAGCTCTTTTCAAATGTTCGAAGGCTATTGAACGTGGTTATGGCACCGGTGGAAGGGAAGGAAACAGAGGTGGTTGTGGCATTGGACGCTGAGAAGGCATTTGACCGGGTAGAATGGGGGTACTTGATGGCAGTCCTGCAGCAGTTTGGGATTGGACCAAGATATGTGAACTGGGTAAAGTTATGACATAAGGAGCCGAGGCGAGTGTCCGCACAAACAACATCAGCTCGAGATACTTTTCTCTCCAACGTGGGACTAGGCAGGGATGTCCTATGTCCCCCCTGCTGTTTGCACTCATGATTGAGCCGTTGGCCATCGCATTAAGAGGTTCGGGGGTATGGAAAGGAATAGTGCGTCGAGGGGGGGGGGGGGTGGATAGAGCACAGCGTGTACTTATATACTGATGAGTTGCTGTTATACGTGTCGCAACCGAGTGTGTCGATAGGAGGAATATTGGAGCTGCTTCAAATGTTTGGGTTAAAAAATTTTACAAACTAAATCTAGACAAGAGTGAGTATTTTGTGGTGTCTCGGTGGGGCGGCTGCCATTCCGTAGGGCAGGGACTCACTTTATGTACCTGGGGGTGCAGGTTGCCCGGGGGGGGGGGGGGGGGGCTTCGTAGGTACAACATTTCTAGTTTGGTGGGGAGAGTGAAAGCTGATCTGGCAAAGTGGGATGGTCTCCCTCTGTCACTGGCGTGTCGGGTACAGACGGTTAAAATGAACATGTTGCCGTGATTTCTGTTTATTTTTCAATGCCTACCGATTTTCCTGCCAAAGGCGCTTTTCAGAGAGAGTGAAGGAATGATTACCTTGTTCATATGGGGAGGGAAGGTGGCCAGAGTTAGAAAGTTGCTGCTGCAGAGGGGAAGGCAGGCAGGGTGTTTGGGTCTTCCGAGCCTGATGTATTATTACTGGGCTCCGAATGTGGAGTAGTTGCGGAGCTGGGTCAGAGCGGTTGATTCCCAGAGGGTCAGAATGGAGGAGAGTTTGTGCAGAGGGTCGGGATTGAAAGCACTAGCAACAGCGCCTCTCCTGATGGCCCCGGGGAAATACTCAGGGAGTCCGGTAATAATAGCTTCATTGAGAATTTGGAGGCAGTTTCGCCAACACTTCGGGTTGGGGGCAGGGTCAGGAGAAATGCCAATTCGGGGGAACCATAGATTTGAGCCAGGGAAGTGGGATGGAAATTTTCAGAAATGGGAGGAGAAGAGGATTAAGACACTAAAAGATTTGTTTCTTAGGGGCCGGTTTGCAGGATTGAAGGAGCTGGAAGTGAAGTATGGGCTAGAGCAGGGGGAAATGTTTAGATACATGCAAGTTCGAGATTTTGCCAGAAAGGAGATGTTTTGTTATGCTCTTTGTGGTGTTTGTAGATCTGAGTAGATGCAATACAACTGAGCAAGCACTAGAGGGAGCACGGGAGAGCTATATATACACAGGGACAGGAAGTGACGACACACTTCACGGAAGGCAGAACCCGTAGCAGGACACAGACACACAAGCAGGCAGCATTTGAGGTAGCCGTAAGTTAAGCTCTGAAGAGAGAACAAATTCACAATAAAGCATCTTCTCCACATTTGAGACTACGAGCTTTATTAAGACACGAGGAACAACACACTCTTGACGTAGCATAAGCTGCTTCCTTGATGTGCACTCTGACAAAGGAAGGTTCAGACTTGGTGATAGGTGTAACACATTCATTAAATTGTTCACAATTCTCCTACTTGGATTCGGCTCTCCTGTTAATCCTGCTATAACTACTCAGACTGTACGGGGTGGATGTGATGTGTTTCAAATCAACCCTGTGTACTCACTGAGAGTCTCCACTGGAAAGAGGAAGATCATGTGTGTTGTGTTCTTTTATATGGGTTGGTGTAATGCCCACCTGTGGTAGTGTCACCTCTGTGTGTATTGTGAATGCCTATTGGTCATGTCCTATCTTACTGACCTATTGGTTGACTGTCTATGTATTATGATGTCTCTGGTGCTCCCTCTAGTGTCTATATAGTCTACGTGTATTTACATTAACCCCTTGTGTATTTACAGTGATGCATATCACCACAGGGCATACAGAGCTTCCCGGTGGAGCCGGCCTCCACATTGATGGAGGAGGTGCTGACGACAGGGGGACTGGAGAAGGGGGTAGTGTCAGCGGTTTACGGAGCTATTTTGGAAGAGGAGAAGGCACCACTGGAAGGGATCAAATCAAAGTGGGAGGAAGAGTTGGGAGAGGATGTGGAGGAGGGGTTCTGGTGTGAGGTGCTCCAGAGAGTGAATGCCTCCACCTCGTGTGCGAGGTTGGGGCTGATACAGCTGAAGGTGGTATACAGAGCACACCTCATGAGGGTGAGGATGAGCCAATTCTTCGAAGGAGTAAAAGATGTGTGTAAACGTTGCGGGGGGGGGGGGGGGGGGGGGGCCTACGCTAATCACGTTGATATGTTTTGGTCCTGTCCAAAGCTAGAAGATTACAGGAAGGAGGTTTGTAGGGTCGTTTCTAAAGTGGTGCATGTGAAACTGGACCCGGTCCTCCAGGAGGCCTTATTCAGGGTGTCGGACCAGCCAGGGTTGGAAACGGGTGCGGAGGCAGATCTTGTAGCTTTCGCCTCGTTGATCGCCAGAGGGCAGATCCTGAAGGATTGGAGAGCTACCTCTCCACCCTGTGCCCTAGCGTGGCGGAGGGACCTGTTGGAATTCTTGACTCTTGTGAAGGTTAAGTTTGAACTGAGGGGAAGGATGGAGGGGTTCTACAATTCATGGGCATTATTTATTATGCATTTTCAAGAACTGGATAACATCGAGCATTAGTTGGGGGGGGGGGTGGGGGAAGGTTGGGGGGAGGGGGCTGTGTGTGTTAATGGAATTGATGGGTGATCCCTAATTCCTTTTTGTCATTTGTTTATGTGAACATGTGGGCTAATATTTGGAGGTTGGTGGGAGGATGGGATCGTTGTTATTGATATGGGGATTGACATATTTGTTGCTGATTATTGTTTATTGTTGGCGGGTGCAAATTTGGGTGAAAATGTGAAAAAGGACAATAAAAAATATTTTAAAAATACTTTAAGGCCCTTAGTATTGCCATTACATTTTCTTTCACCATAGTAATTGTTCAAAGTTCCTCCCACCCTTTTGCCTCTTGATTTCCAATTTGACAAGGTTATGATCACTGTTCTCCTACTGAAACATGCTCCACTTTCTCTCTCTCCAGAAGCAAAGCCAGCACTGCTTACTTCCTTGTTGAACAATAATAATTGCTTATTGTCACAAGTAGGCTTCAATGAAGTTACTGTGAAATGTCCCTAATCGCCACATTCCGGCGCCTGTTCGGGGAGGCCGGTACGGGAATTGAACCCACGCTGCTGGCATTGTTCTGCATTGCAAGCCAGCAATTTAGCCCACTGTGCTAAACCAAGCCCTATTGTGCTGGAAATGCAAAGCTTAAGAAGTGGTCTGTACACTTTTCAGAAAATTCTCCCATCTTTGCCTTTTATGTTGTTCCTTTCCCCGTCTATGTTAGGATAATTGAAGTCCCTCATTACATCTTTCTGCAAAATACCTTCAGATTTGCTTATCTATCTCCTTCCTACTATTGGGTAGCCCACAATAGACACTCAGTACTGCAATAGTTCCTGTGTTATTACTTAATTCTAAGTCGATTCTGTCTTTGACCTTTCAACTGCCTCACCTTTCTCCAATACTAATAATAGTTGCTTTGATCAAACCTGGCACCCTTTCCTATTTTTCCTTCCCTAATTTTCTTAAGTACATTGTAGCCAAGAATATTAAATTTGCAACTCTTCCCCTCCTTTGATCCAAGTTTCTGTCATTGCCACTATATCATAAACCCATGTGTTGTCTTGTTTCTGCAGCTTACCAACCTTATTTACCATGCTACATGCACTTAGGCACACACAGTCCGAACCTGTTTTAAACTGCCTTCCAGTTGCCCACTGCCTGATGCCTTCTGTTTCTGAATGATGCAGTGCTAGTCATCACCCACATGCCTTTGTTTCTGATCGTCCGAGTTCCCATCTCACTGCCAAATTAGTTGAAACTATCCTTGTCAGCTCTCGTCATAACCAAATATTCAATACTCTTGTGGCAAAATACATTATTTAAAAATGCTTAGGCTTGCTTGAACCTTGTTCAACCAAGAGTTCAAGTTAAATAACTTGTTTAAATGTGTATTATCGGCGTCTCAGCAATTTAAAGATTTGGATCATGTTAATGCTCAAATAAATGCATATATATATAAGAGCTCAGGCTTTTTCTGTAACTTGCATCTCACCAATCTATCAGATTTATTGCAGCATTGTAATATATATCTCCCCCTGTCATGAAAAACAGACCAGCTTAACTTTGGATTCATTCACTGACATGGGTTAACCTGTTGAGTAATGTTCAGAATGTTCATAAAGCAACTCATTAAAAACAAATTCCATGAATTTTCACCTCGTCTCAAATGACGGTCCATGCTACATTCCATGGGTGCCAGATTATCCTACTGGAACTCTCTCAGAAGGCCATGTGTGAGGCTAAATAACGCAATGAATGCGACAGACTGTTTAACCATACAGGGCATCAGAAATGATCTAGATCCTCTTGTAGAATCCACACATATGCGTAACTTGCCAACAGGAGTCACAATCAGGACAGGATCTCTGGCTGACCAGGGGGACTGAAATGTACCCATCATCACCCAAGCCAAGTTCAACTGATACAGCACAGACTAAAGATGTAACTTTCTTGGTCTATATGAGTCAGTCGAACATTTTACGATGTATTTAACGAGCCATGAGAAAAAGCTCATACAACAGCAGTTTGCACAGCTTCATAAAATGTAACTGCCTTGAGTTTGCAGTAAGAATAAGTGCAACCTTAAAAAGCTGATACCTACACCTCTCTTTGAGAAGGACGAGGATCCCGACTTCCGGTGGTGGCAATGCGGAGCTAAGCCGCACGTTCGGCAGCTCCCGCTAATAACGGACTTTGGGGCTCTTTTCAGGGTCCCCAACGGAACTTTGTCGACGAATCCCGACGTGGGAAGGGGTCTGGAGTAGATCCCTATGGTCCGGACCAGGGGTGGGGTAAGAAGAAAACCAGTGGAAGCGCCCCTGGAAAAACGGGGGAAGAGAAACAAAATGGCAGCCGGCGGAGCCCTCGAGGAGCTGAGGCAGTGGGCGCAGGAGCAGCAGGAGACTCTGCTGCGTTGCTTCCAGGAGCTTAAGGTGGAGCTGCTGGAGTTGCTGAAGGCTACCACCAGAGAGCTGATGGAGGCTCAGACTGTCCAGGGGGCCACAATCCGGGAGCTGCAGCAGCAGGCCTCCGAAAGGGAGGATGAGGCCGTGGCCATCGCGGGGAAGGTGGAGATGCACGAGGCGCTCCATAAAAGGTGGCAGGAGCGGTTCAAGGAGCTGGACAACGGTCGAGGCGGAAGAATTTGTGGATCTTGGGCCTCACGGAGGGGCTGGAGGGGTCGGACCTGGCGGCCTATGTGGTCGTCATGCTGAACTCATTGATGGGAGCTGTGTCCTTCCAGGGGCACCCCACAGAATTCTGGCTAGGAGGCCCAAGCAGAACGAGCCGCCACGGGCGGTGTTGGTGCGGTTTCACCGGTTCGTTGATCGTGAGTGTGTGCACCGGTGGGCCAAGAAGGAGCAGAGCAGCAAGTGGGAGAACACAGAGGTGCGGATCTTCCAGGACTAGAGTGCGGAGGTGGCTAAGCGGAGGGCTGGGTTCAACCGGATGAAGGCAATGCTCCACAGACGGAGTGTGAAGTTTGGCATGTTGCAGCCGGCGTGTCTGTGGGTTACCTATAAGGATCGGCACCATTATTTTGAGTCCCCGGAGGAGGCGGGGGCCTTTGACAAGGCCGAGAAACTGGACTCAAACTGAGGGTCCAAGATGGGGAATTTTGTATGATAATGTAATTGTGTTTGATTTTTGCTCTGGAGGTGTGGGGGGGGGGGGGGGGGGATTCTCTGTTTAATGCAAGATGTGGGTTGGCTTTAGGGTGGGTGGGGCGATGTCATTATGTCTTTTTGTATGGGTCTGGTGGACGGGTTCGGGCAGGGAGGTAAACTGGGAGTGCGGGGAGCTGGTGGTGGGGACTGGCAATGGGAGTTGCCCTAGAGGAGGCGGGGTTGGGCAGGGTGAAAGCGCGGGCTTTTCTCTGGTTTCCCGTGCTGTGGGATGATGGGGGCGGAGTCGGGGCTGAGAAGCGCGGGCTGTTGCTGGCTGTTATTTTCCCGCGCAAGAGCGGGGGGAGGGCACGCAGGAGGAGGAGTAGTCCCACGTGGGAAGGACTCGGAGGTAGGGCGGGAGCCGCCGGGGTCAGCAGAAGTTAGCTGGCTCACGGGAGTGCTATGAAGGGAGGGGCGCAGCTAGGAGGGGTCCTAGCCTTGGGGGGAGGGGGGGGGGGAGGGGTGTACCGGGTTGCTGCTGAAATGGCCAGGAAGGAGCTGGAGGATGCAGGGGGTGCTGGGAGGGGGGGGGGGGGAATGCCGCCGTGGGGAACTGGCCGAGCGGGGGACGCTGGCCAGTGGTGGGAAGGGGATGGGTTATGGCTAATCGGCAGGGGAGGGGAGGGCAGGGAGCCCTCTGATCCGGCTGATAACCTGGAATGTGAGGGGGCTGAATGGGCCGGTCAAACGGACCCGGGTGTTTGCGCACTTGAAGGGGCTGAAGGCGGATGTGGCCATGCTCCAGGAGACACACCTGAAGGTGGCGGACCAGGTTCGACTGAGGAAGGGGTGGGTGGGCCAAGTATTTGATTCAGGGCTGGATGAGAAGAATCGGGGGTGGCGATCCTGGTGGGAAAGAGGGTGCCGTTTGAGGCGTTAAATGTGGTGGCTGACAGTGGCAGGAGGTATGTGATGGTGAGTGGTAAGCTGCAGGGGGAGCGGGTGGTGTTGGTGAATGTTTACGCCCCAAATTGGGATAATGCGCCGCATTCCGGACCTGGAGGTGGGGGGCCTGATCATGGGGGGGGGACTTCAACACGGTGCTGGATCGCCCATTGGATCGATCCAAGTCCTGGACGAGTAGGAGGCCAGCGGCGGCTAAGTTGTTGAGGGGATTTATGGATCAGATGGGAGGGGTGGCTGCCTGGAGGTTTGCGAGGCCAAGGGCCAGGGAGTACTCGTTTTTCTCCCACGTGCATAAGGCCTATTCGAGGATTGATTTTTTTGTCCTGAGCAGGGGGCTGGTTTCGAGGGTGGAGGCAGGGCCGGCTCAAGGTACCGGCAACTCGGGCAGTCGCCCGGGGCGCCATGTGCTAGGGGGCTCCATGAAGGAGTGCGTGACCGGCGTCAGAGACCCGGCGCCGCGTAAAAGACTCGGGTCCCGCGCATGCGCAGTTGGGCCGGTGCCAACCAGCGCATGCGCGGTGGCCGCCCTCCCTCAGGCCGCCCTGCACAAACATGGCGGATGGATCCAGGCTCGCCGGTGGCACCCCCCCCCCCCCCGCCCCCCCGTCCGGCCCACCCCCCAGCCCCCCCTCCGATTTCCATCCGAACCCATAGGGAGAGGGGGGAGCAGAGGGAGAGACTGATAGGGGAGATGGTGAGGGTGGATAGGAGATATGCGGAGGCTCCGGAGGAGGGATTGCTGGGGGAGAGGCGTTGCCTTCAGGCCAGGTTCGACCTATTGACTACCAGAAAGGCGGAAGCTCAGTGGAGGAAAGCACAGGGGGCGGTGTATGAATATGGGGAGAAGGCGAGCAGGATGCTGGCACACCAGCTCCGAAAGCAGGACGCGGCCAGGGAGATTGGGGGAGTGACGGATAGAGCTGGGAAGGTGGTGCGGAGGGGGGTAGACATTAATGGGGTCTTTAGGGACTTTTATGGGGAACTGTACCGGTCTGAACCCTCGGCGGAGGGGGGAGGGGAATGGGGCGCTTCTTGGACAAGCTGCAGTTTCCGAGGGTGGAGGAGGGGCAGGTGGAGGGACTGGGGGCGCCGATTGAGCTGGAGGAGCTGGTTAAAGGGATAGGGAGCATGCAGTCGGGGAAGGTGCCGGGGCCGGATGGGTTTCCGGCCGAATTTTATAAAAGATATGTGGACCTGTTGGGCCCCCTGTTGGTCCGGACCTTTAACGAGACAAGGGAGGGGGGGGGGGCTTTGCCCCCAACTATGTCACGGGCGCTGATTTCCTTGATCCTGAAGCGAGACAAGGACCCTCTGCAGTGTGGGTCATATAGGCCGATCTCGCTGCTAAATTTAGACGCCAAGCTGCTGGCAAAGATCTTAGCCACAAGAATAGAGGATTGTGTGCCGGGGGTCATTCACGAGGACCAGACGGGGTTTGTGAAGGGAAGGCAGTTGAATAAAAACATACGAAGGCTCCTCAACGTTATTATGATACCGGCTGTGGAAGGGGAGGCGGAGATAGTGGTGGCACTAGATGCGGAGAAGGCCTTTGATCGGGTTGAGTGGGGGTATCTGTGGGAGGTGTTGGAAAGGTTTGGGTTTGGGGAGGGGTTTGTCCATTGGGTGAGGCTGCTCTACGAGGCCCCGATGGCGAGTGTAGCCATGAATAGGAGGAGGTCGGAGTACTTTCGGCTGTGCCGGGGGACGAGACAGGGGTGCCCCCTGACCCCCTTGCTCTTTGCATTGGCAATTGAGCCCCTGGCCATGGCATTGAGGGAGTCAGGGCACTGGAGGGGCCTGGTGCGGGGTGGGGAGGAGCATCGAGTGCCGCTTTATGCGGACGACCTGTTGCTGTATGTGGCGGAACCGGTGGGGGGGGGGGGATGCCGGAGGTGATGAGGATTCTTAGTGACTTTGGGGGCTTCTCTGGGTATAAGCTGAACCTGGGCAAGAGCGAGTTGTTCGTGGTGCAACTGGGGGATCAGGAGGAGGGGATTGGTAGGCTCCCACTGAAGCAGGCAGGGAAGAGCTTCAGGTACCTAGGAGTCCAGGTGGCTGGGAGCTGGGGGGCCCTGCACAAGCTCAACCTCATAAGGTTGGTGGAGCAGATGGAGGAGGAGTTCAAAAGGTGGGATATGTTACCGCTGTCACTGGCGGGGAGGGTGCAGTCCATCAAGATGACGGTGCTCCCGAGGTTTTTGTTCCTGTTCCAGTGCCTCCCCATCCTTATCCCGAAGGCCTTTTTTAGGAGGGTCAACAGGAGTATTACGGGATTTGTGTCGGGCGCATGGGTGAGAAGAGTGTTCTTGGGACGGGGCAGGGATAGGGGGGGCTGGCGCTGCCCAACCTATGTGGGTACTATTGGGCTGCCAATACAGCGATGGTGCGTAAGTGGGTAATGGACGGGGAAGGGGCAGCATAGAAGAGGATAGAGATGGCGTCCTGTGTGGGCACGAGCCTGGAGGCACTGGTAATGGCGCCGTTGCTGCTCCCTCCAACGAGGTATACCACGAGCCCGGTGGTGGCAGCTACCCTCAAAATTTGGGGGCAATGGAGACGGCATAGGGGAGAAGTGGGGGGCTCGATGGAGGCCCCGATACGGGGGAACCATCGGTTTGTTCCAGGGAGCATTGATGGCGGATTTCTGGGCTGGCACAGGGTAGAGGTTAGGAGGTTAAGGGACCTGTTTGTGGAGGGGAGGTTCACGAGCTTGGGGGAGTTAGAGGGGAAGTTTGGGCTCCCCCCGGGGAACATGTTTCGGTACATGCAGGTTAGGGCGTTTGCCAGGCGGCAGGTGGAGGGGTTCCCCTTGTTGCCCCCACGTGGGGTACGGGACAGGGTGCTCTCGGGGGTGTGGGTTGGAGGAGGGAGGATTTCGGACATATACCAGGTAATGCAGGAGGTAGACGAGGCCTCAGTGGAGGAACTGACGGGTAAATGGGTGAGGAGATTGAGGAGGGGACGTGGGCGGATGCCCTGGAGAGAGTGAATTCTTCCTCTTCCTGTGCGAGGCTTAGCCTCGTACAGTTCAAGGTGCTGCATAGGGCCCACATGACTGGGACGAGGATGAGTAGGTTTTTCAGGGGAGAGGACAGGTGTGCTAGGTGCTCGGGGAGCCCAGCGAACCACGCCCATATGTTTTGGGTGTGCCCAGCGCTGGGGGAGTTTGGAATAGGGTGGCAAGGACGGTGTCGAGGGTGGTGGGATCCAGAGTCAAGCCAGGCTGGGGGCTCGGAATATTTGGGGTTGCAGTGGAGCCGGGAGTGCAGGAGGCGAAAGAGGCCGGTGTCCTGGCCTTTGCCTCCCTAGTAGCCCGGCGGAGGATTCTTCTTCAGTGGAAGGATGCGAGGCCCCCAAGCGTGGAGGCCTGGATCAATGATATGTCGGGGTTCATCAAATTGGAGAAGGTGAAATTTGCCCTGAGGGGATCAGTATAGGGGTTCTTTAGGTGGTGGCAGCCTTTCCTGGACTTCCTGGCGGAACGGTAGGGAAATAGGCTGGCAGCAGCAACAACCCGGGGGCAGTGGGGTGAGGAGGGGAGGGGAGTGGGGTGAGGAGGGGAGGGGAGTGGGGTGAGGAGGGGAGGGGAGTGGGGTGAGGAGGGGAGGGGAGTGGGGTGAGGATGGGGGAGGAGGGGGGAGGGGGGAGGAGGAGAGGGGAAGGAAGGGGGAGGAGGAGGAGGGGGAGGAGGAGGGGAGAGGGGGAGGAGGAGGGGGAGGAGGGAGGGAGGAGGAGGGAGGAGGAGGGGGAGGAGGAGGGGAGAGGGGAGGAGGAGGAGGGTAGGAGGGAGGAGGGAGGGGGAGGAGGAGGAGAGGAGGAAGAGGGGGAGGAGGGGGGAGGGAGGGAGGAGGAGGGAGAGGGGAGGGAGGGAGGAGGAGGGAGGGAGGAGGAGGGAGGGAGGAGGGGGGAGGAGGGAGGAGGAGAGGGGGAGGAGGAGGGGGGAGGAGGAGGGGGAGGAGGAGGGCGGTAGGAGGGAGGGAGGAGGAGGGAGGGAGGAGGGGGAGGAGGGGGAGGAGGAGGGGGAGAGGGGGAGGAGGAGGAGGGAGGGAGGAGGAGGGAGGAGGAGGGAGGAGGAGGGAGGAGGGAGGGAGGAGGAGGGAGGGAGGAGGAGGGAGGGAGGAGGAGGGAGGGAGGAGGGGAGGAGGGAGGAGGAGGGGGAGGAAGGGGGATGGGGGGCTGGATTGGGTTTGGTGGGAGGGAGAAGTGTGTACATGGGTTTGTGGGGATGTGGCGGGTGTTATCTCTTTCCTTTCTGTTGTTTGCTTTTTTTGTTTTCGATTTAGTAGTTGCTTTTGTAGGGGGGTGGGTGTTGTTCTTGGGTTTTTACAATGGTTATTCTGTTAATATTGTTTTGTTGTTTATATTTTGTGAAAACCTTAATAAAAATTATTTAAAAAAAAAAAGAATAAGTGCAACCTTACAAAGCTGATACCTACACCTCTCTTTGAGAAGGACGAGGATCTCCAGGGCAGCATGTTACACACAAAGTGAAGAAGAAAGGCCAAGATTTCTCTCTGGGCGTAATAATCAAGAGATGAAATGAATGTGTGCTTTCTGCATGCCATCTATTCTTCCTTCTTTTCACCTTGAACTGTTAAGTTGATGGTTTCATGTTTGATAGTCAAATAAGACATTTTCTTCACTAACTCTATGTATATGGTCAATTGTTTGCCGAAAACCAAATTCTAGTTCAAATTGTACATAGTAAATTAAATCCGTTTGCCATTCAGTTTTAGTGATCCTCTTGGATCACTGTGGGCTTCCTATCAATAAAGAAATCTTACTTTTAAGTCTATTGTAACCACAGGTATTTTCATTTATTTAATGTACATTACCCATGAACAAGAACAGTCTCGTACAATTAATGACGGATGTTAATGTCAGTCATACAGGAGCTGGTTTAGCTCACTGGGCTAAATCGCTGGCTTTTAAAGCAGACCAAGCAGGCCAGCAGCATGGTTCGATTCCCGTACCAGCCTCCCCGGACAGGCGCCGGAATGTGTCGACTAGGGGCTTTTCACAGTAACTTCATTGAAGCCTACTCGTGACAATAAGTGATTTTCATTTCATTATATATGTCATTACCAGTATTTCCAGTTGTCACAAAGAGCTAAAGATGACTGCCTAGAGGCACTGTGCAGGAAGGGGAAGATCCTATGGTTCCGTATCATTGTTTCTTAAAGGGATAGGTCTATGACTGTTCCATAATGATTAGAACTTACTTTCATATGAACAATGTTGAATATTGTACTTGAAAGCAAATTACTACATTTTTTGCCAATTCTGCTGAGTTTGCATGCAAAAATGAAAGCCTTTTGAAATGATACATACTTTCAAAGAATGAAATACTTTCAAGAGGTCTCAACGGTCTTTAATTTGTGATTTTTGAAAACTAGCTCCGGTGTCTCAAAAAAATAAACTTTTTAAAAAGTGCTTGATATTTGAGAGATTACTCAATGGCTAGATAATGATTAGGAACAGGGGCCAATTATATGAGAGATTACTGAATGGTTAAATAATGATCAGAAACAGGAGCCAATTATATTAGAGATTACCTAATGGTTAAATAACAACCAGAAACAGGGGCAAATTATATTTTTCCAATGAAGCAAAACTTTTTTTTATTGATAATTGGACTTTCTCAGTTTTTCTGCTTTTGTCTCTATTGTGTGAGCATAAACTCCTCCTGCTCAACAACATTACTATCTGAAACATTATGCGTTAAAAATTGATGAATGTAGCTCAGAACTGAATAAGGCCTGTGGCTATGATTGATATTAACATCCTTCATTAATTGTTCTCTGGACCAGATTATACTTGTTCCTTGCGTAATCCGCAGAAACTAAATGCCTGTGGTTATAATAGACATGAAAGTAAGATTCCATTATCAGTAGGAAGTGTGTGGAAAACCATTTAAAACACATTACAGTTGAACTATACCACATGTTAAAACTGATAAAAGATGCTGCAAGTTTCAATTAATTACAAATGTATTCTCCCATATCTGAAACTTCATAATGTGCAGAAATTAAAATTAATTTTACAGTTTAAATTGCTCAAATTACTTTTTTTAATTTGTAGAGTTTCTAAAATTGAGCAATGTATGTAGGCACAAAGTAGAGTTCTTTATTCAATATATTTGCATGTTATATCTTGCAGTCAAAATAATTCTTAACAATAAGCCAGTATATTTGAAATGTTATTGTTCTGCTTCACAAAGCAAGTTATAGGAGAAAAGACCTTGCAGCCAAAGCTCCAGTTCCTCCACACCATTGCTTGTGACGTCCATCACACCAGCAGGATAGACCCATCAGAGATGGCAGCACCAGAAGAAAGTGGAGCTGGGAGGCCTCAACATTGACGCCAGAACCCTTAAAGTCTCATGGCATTAAGTGTAACATGGGTAAGGAAACAACTTGCTGATTACCACCTACCGCCCTCCCTCACTAGTCCTCCAGTGCACCACTTGGAAGAAGCAGTGAGCACGGCAGGAGCACAAAATCTACTCTATTGGTGGACTTCAATGCCCATCACCAAGAGTGGCTCAGTATAACCACTGCTGACTGAGTTGACCAAGCCCTAAAGGAAACTGACAAACTGGGCCTGCAGTTGGTGGTGAGATACAGCTGAGTGGATTATTAAAAATTCATTTACGGGATATGGGCATCGCTGGTTAGGCCACCATTTATTGCCCATCCTTATTGCCCTTCAGAAGGTGGTGGTGAGTTGCCTTCTTGAACTGCTGCAGTCCTTGAGGTATAGGTACACCTACTGTTCTATAATGGAGGGTATTCCAGGATGTTGCCCCAGCGACAGTGAAGGAATGCCGATATATTTCCAAGTCAGGGTGGTGAGTGACTTGGGGGGGGAGGGGGGGGGGCGATCCTCCAGGTGGTGGGGTACCCATGTATCTGCTGCTCTTGTCCTTCTGAATGGTAGTGGCCATGGGTTTGGAAGGTGTTTTCTCAGGAACCTTGGTGAGTTACTGCAGTGCATCTTCTAGATGGTGCACACGGCTGCCACTGTTCATCAGTGGTGAAGGGTTTGAATGTTTGTGGAAGGGGGAGCAATCAGTGGACTGCTTTGTCCTGATGGTGTTGAGCTTCTTGAGTGTTGTTGAAGCTGCACGCATCCAAGCACGTTGAAAATATTCCATTGCACTCTTGACTTGTGCCTTGTAGATGGTGGACAGGCTTTGGGGGTGTCAGGAGGTGAGTTAATCACCTCCATCATTTCCTTCCTTTTCCTATCTTGACTGTAGGATTCCTAGCCTTTGACCTGCCCTGATAGCCACAGTATTAATGTGGCTAGTCCAGTTCAGTTTCTGATCAATGGTAACCCCCAGGAGGTTGATTGTGGGGGATTCAGAGATGGTTATGCCATTGAATGTCAAGGTTATTTCTGAGGACAGTTGACTGCAGTCACAGGCCAGACCAGGTAAGGATGGTAGATTTCCTTTCAGAAAGGACATTACCAAAGGACATTAGTGAACAGTCTAATGGTTTCATGTACACCAGTACTCAGGCGAGCTTTTCATTCCAGATTTATTAATTCATTGCATTTAAAATCCAACTGCTGCCATGGTGGGATTTAAATTTGTGTGTCCAGAGTTTTAGTCCAGGCCTCTGAATCAGTGTAATAACATTGCCACTATGTTACCATTTCTTAGCGATGAGCAATAATTGACGGCCTTATCAGAGATACTCACATCCCCTGGATGAATAAAACAAACCTGGTGCTCTCATAAACTTCATTAAGAACCTTGAAAATACTATTTTTTAGAAAATACATTTGTTACTTGAATTGTAAAATATATCACTTATCAACTAAACTGTTTTGGAAACATTTTCTATTGTTGTTCAAGTCATCAATACTCATAACTGCAAAAATAAGGGAAAGGAGCAAAACCGAGTTTTAATGGCAATCTTACTTTGTTAATGAGAACTAGATTGAAAGTCATGGGCAGATGTTTAAAACAGATGTTAGGCATCATGAATAGATAAGTTAGGGTTGGATGGCTGATAAAGGACCCCTGTTTTGAAATATATTTGCAATTTAGAGCTGCTGTACTCCAAGTTTTTCACTAGCCCATGTTCTGTCGAAAACAGGCAGGAGGGAATCATTCCTAAAATATTCTTGTGGAATGTTCCTCCCCTCCGGGCAATAGTAAGGGATGATATCGGTGCTATGGAGGATCAGGTTGAATTGGGTGCAAATCAGAAATAGTAAGGCGAAAAAGTCACTGATAGGAGTAGTCTATCGGCCACCAAATAGTAACGTTATGGTGGGGCAGGCAATAAACAAAGAAATAACTGATGCATGTAGAAATGGTACAGCAGTTATCATGGGGGATTTTAATCTACATGTCAATTGGTTTAACCAGGTCGGTCAAGGCAACCTTGAGGAAGAGTTTATAGAATGTATCCGCGATAGTTTCCTAGAACAGTATGCAATGGAAACTACGAGGGAACAAGCGGTCCTAGATCTTGTCCTGTGTAATGAGACAGGATTGATTCATGATCTCATAGTTAGGGATCCTCTCGGAAGGAGAGATCACAATATGGTGGAATTTAAAATACAGATGGAGGGTGGGAGGGTAAAATCAAATACTAGTGTTTTGTGCTTAAACAAAGGAAATTACAATGGGATGAGAGAAGAACTAGCTAAGGTAGGCTGGGAGCAAAGACTTTATGGTGGAACAGTGGAGAACCTTCCAAGCGATTTTTCACAGTGCTCAGCAAAGGTTTATACCCACAAAAAGGAAGAATGGTAGAAAGAGGGAAAATCGACCGTGGATATCTAAGGAAATAAGGGAGATTATCAAATTGAAGGAAAGAACATACAAAGTGGCAAAGATTTGTGGGAAACTAGAGGACTGGGAAATCTTTAGGGGGCAACAGAAAGCTACTAACAAAGCTATAAAGAAGAGTAAGATAGATTGTGACAGTTAACTTGCTCAGAATATAAAAACAGACAGTAAAAGTTTCTACAAATATATAAAACAAAAAAGAGTGGCTAAGGTAAATATTGGTCCTTTAGAGGATGAGAAGGGAGTTTTAATAATGGGCGATGAGGAAATGGCTGAGGAACTGAACAGGTTTTTTGGGTCGGTCTTCACAGTGGAAGACACAAATAACATGCCAGTGACTGATAGAAATGAGGCTATGACAGGTGAGGACCTTGAGAGGATTGTTATCACTAAGGAGGTAGTGATGGGAAAGCTAATGGGGCTAAAGGTAGACAAGTCTCCTGGCCCTGATGGAATGAATCCCAGAGTGCTGAAAGAGATGGCTAGGGAAATTGCAAATGCACTAGTGATAATTTACCAAACTTCACTAGACTCTGGGGTGGTCCCAGTGGATTGGAAATTAGCAAACGTGACACCACTGTTTAAAAAAGGAGGTAGGCAGAGAGCGGGTAATTTTTGGCCAGTGAGCTTAACTTTGGTAGTAGGGAAGATGCTGGAATCTATCATCAAGGAAGAAATAGCGAGGCATCTGTATAGAAATTGTCCCATTGGGCAGACGCAGCATGGGCTCATAAAGGGCAGGTCGTGCCTAACAAATTTAGTGGAATTTTTTGAGGACATTACCAGTGCAGTAGATAACGGGGAGCCAATGGATGTGGTATATCTGGATTTCCAGAAAGCCTTTGACAAGGTGCCACACAAAAGGTTGCTGCATAAGATAAAGATGCATGGCATTAAGGGTAAAGTAGTAGCATGGATAGAGGATTGGTTAATTAATAGAAAGCAAAGAGTGGGGATTAATGGGTGTTTCTCTGGTTGGCAATCAGTAGCTAGTGGTGTCCCTCAGGGATCCGTGTTGGGCCCACAATTGTTCACAATTTACATAGATGATTTGGAATTGGGGACCAAGGGCAATGTGTCCAAGTTTGCAGATAACACTGAGATGAGTGGTAAAGCAAAAAGTGCAGAGGATACTGGATGTCTGCAGAGGAATTTGGATAGGTTAAGTGAATGGGCTAGGGTCTGGCAGATGGAATACAATGTTGACAAATGTGAGGTTATCCATTTTGGTAGAAATAACAGCAAACGGGATTATTATTTAAATGATAAAATATTAAAGCATGCTGCTGTGCAGAGAGACCTGGGTGTGCTAGTGCATGAGTCACAGAAAGTTGGTTTACAGGTGCAACAGGTGATTAAGAAGGCAAATGGAATTTTGTCCTTCATTGCTAGATGGATGGAGTTTAAGACTAGGGAGGTTATGCTGCAATTGTATAAGGTGTTAGTGAGGCCACACCTGGAGTATTGTGTTCAGTTTTGGTTTCCTTACTTGAGAAAGGTCGTACTGGCACTGGAGGGTGTGCAGAGGAGATTCACTAGGTTAATCCTAGAGCTAAAGGGGTTGGATTACGAGGAGAGGTTGAGTAGACTGGGTCTGTACGCGTTGGAATTTAGAAGGATGAGGGGGGATCTTATAGAAACATTTAAAATTATGAAGGGAATAGATAGGATAGATGCGGGCAGGTTGTTTCCACTGGCAGGTGAAAGCAGAACTAAGGGGCATAGCCTCAAAATAAGGGGATTTAGGACTGAGTTTAGGAGATACTTCTACACCTAAAGGGTTGTGAATCTATGGAATTCCTTGCCCAGTGAAACAGTTGAGGCTCCTTCGTTAAATGTTTTTAAGGTAAAGGTAGATAGTTTTTTGAAGAATAAAGGGATTAAGGGTTGGTGATCGGGCCGGAAAGTGGAGCTTTCATGATTTCAGTCATGATCTCATTGAATGGTGGAGCAGGCTCGAGGGGCCAGATGGCCTACTCCTGCTCCTAGTTCTTATGTTCTTGAAGCTTACAATTGGATTATTTTCAAAATATTATATATATTCAATAATAGTTTTAATGATCTATTTCTTTTAATCTAATTCTAATTAATTGATTCTTTCCACTCAAGCTTTGAGAGCTCAGTCAAGATAGGAAAAGGAAGGCAAATGATAGAGGGGAGGAGTATCCTTATTGATTAAGGATGAAATACATCAAAGATAAGAGAGGATATAATGAGAGGTACACAAGCAGTGAAGACTGTCATGATATGCAGACATGCAGGTAATGATATACAGACAGGCACAGACAGGCAGCTAATGAACACAGAGAACAGGACAAGACCAATGAACAGGCAGGACACTCAGGGGTGGTATCTAACTAACTTCAACATCTGGAGTATCTTTTGGTGAAAGTTGCACCCAGTTGCAGCCTGTGTTATCCCAGAGTACATACAACGACATGCTACCAGCAGACTGCTTAATCTAGGTGGTTTACCTCAGTCCGTTCCGTGACGACCAGCGAATGTATCCCGGCACCATTGAGAAGATTCAGGCTCCTCACCAGCTCAGGACTTCCGGCAATCTCAGTGCCAACTGGCGGACATTCAAGCAAAAGTTTCTGCTGTACTGTGGTAAACCACTGTAATGTATAATACGTGTATTGTGGTAATGGCCACTGTATTATGTGTAAGGTGGTAAACCACTGCTGATGGCTCAGCCTCCCCTCGAGCCGGTATAAAGGTGGCTGGTCTCCGCCTCTGATCCAGTTTGGGATCAGAGGCCAGGAGGCTTTCTGTTTAGTGTATTAAAGCCTCAGTTACGTTCACCACTCGTCGTGTGGTTATTGATGGCATATCATGTACACGTGGGTGCGTCTGATGCAAGGAAGATCGCGCTTCTCCTCTCAACAGCGGGTGATCAAACCATCAAACTCTTCAACTCTTTTCACGTCACCAAAGCCCAGGACAAGACAACGTTTCAGACCATACTGGACCAGTTTGACAGTCACTGTGAAGTGGACACCAATGAAATCGTCGAACGCTACGTATTCAAACAGTGTCTGCAAGGTAAAGATGAATCTTTCAATGCCTTCTTAACTAACCTCCGCCTGCTAGTGCTGTCCTGCAACTTTGGTGATATTGCTGATTCCATGATCAGAGACCAAATCGTTTTTGGAGTTCACTCTGATCCTCTGAGAGAGCAGCTACTGAAAATCAAGCATATGACCCTGCCAGTCGCGGTTGAAACATGCACAGTGCATGAGCATGCCAAAAACCGCTATGCCCAGTACAAATCGGCTGATAATGAGAAACTTGCCTCCCATGAGGCAGAGAGTGTGCAGGCCATCTCCCGGATGCAGCGTCTCAGCATTGATGAAAGCGGCCATTTTGCGCGCTTTTCCCGGGCCCCACGATGCGCGATGCGAATGGGATAATGAAGCGGCCGACACCCGCACTGCGCATGTGCAACGACGTGCGGTGCGTCAGGACGCCGACGTAATGACGTGCTCCAACTGCGGCAACGCCCACTTAAAGAAACACTGCCCTGCAAGAGGCAGGCGATGTTTAAACTGCGGGAAGCCTGGACACAATGCAGCCTTGTGCAGGTCTGTACCACCAGTCAGGGGCCAGCGCTCCCAATTCCGACGACAGCGCATTCAGAGTGTGCAACAACGATTACAGGATTCTGATCCTGGCAGCACAACGGGTCCAGAGGACGAGTGCCTGGACTCCGCCTACTGTGTGGGCATCATTACCAAATGTGAATATGCCACATCCAACTCATCACAAATTCAATCCATCCTCGCTGTGGATTCTGCGGACGAATGGCGTGTGGTGATGCTGGTCAACCACTGCTCCATCCAGCTTAAGCTGGACACAGGTGCTTCTGCCGACCTCCTCTCACAGCCAGATTTCAAACACATCAAGAAGCCCCCCAAGGTCCTTCCAGCAGCCTGCAGGCTCCTTGACTACAACGGAAATGCCATCATGGCACTGGGATCCTGCCATCTACTCGTCTCCAACCGGAGCACCCATGCACGGTTACGTTTTAAAATTGTCAAGCCGGACAGGGCATCCCTACTTGGCGCGCATGCCTGCGAGAAGCTGAACCTCGTGCAGCGGGTTTACACACCGACATCCTCCAATGTGGATCGTCAGGCTGGCATTGACGCCATCCTCGCTCAGTATCCGGATGTGTTCGACGGGATGGGCACGCTGCCATATCGATTCTGCTACGACCTGATGCCAAGCCAGTGGTCCACGCACCATGCCGGGTCCGCTGAGGGAGCGCCTGAAGGCACATCTCAAGGATCTTCAGCAACAGGGCATCATTTCCAAGGTAACCAAACCGATTGACTGGGTCAGCTCGATGGTATGTGTTAGAAAGCCTTCGGGAGACCTGAGCAGCTGCATTGATCCCAAGGATCTCAATAAGAATATAATGCGTGAACACTACACCATCCCGAAGCGGGAGGAACTCACCAGTCAGATGGCACACGCACGTTTTTTCACCAAGTTAGATGCGTCACATGGATTCTGGCAAATCCAGCTGGATGAGTCCAGCAGAAGGCTCTGCACCTTCAACACACCGTTTGGCAGCTACTGCTATAACCGTATGCCGTTTGGCATTGTCTCAGCATCGGACATCTTCCATTGCATCATGGAGCAGATGATGGAGGGTATTGAAGGGGTTCGTGTGTACGTGGACGACAACATCATATGGTCCACGATCTCTGAACAGCATGTTTCCCGTCTCCAGCAGGTATTCTGCCGTGTCCATGCCAATGGCCTGAAGCTGAACAGGGCCAAATGTTGCTTTGGCATGTCGACACTCACGTTCCTAGGAGACCAGATCTCTCAGCAGGGCGTGCACCCGGACACAGACAAGGTCAAGGCCATTGAAGCCATGAAAGTCCCTGAAGACAAGAAGGCGGTGTTGTGCTTCCTGGGCATGGTCAATTTTCTGGGCAAGTTCATCCCAAACCTGGCCTCACACCACGGCCCTATGAAACCTGGTGCAAAAATCCCCTGCCTTTGAGTGGAAAGCAGCACATCAGGCAGAGTGGTTGGAGCTGGATGAACATCTACAGAGTGAGTCAGGGTGTATGTACAGTATCACACCTCCAGCACATGGCTAAGAACTAGTCTGGTGAACTGTGCTAACTGTGCTACTGGTTCAATAAATCAGATTGAACTAACTTCAAGGTCTGGAGTATCTTTTGGTTAAAGCTGCATCCAATTGCAGCTTGTGTTATCCCAGAGTATATAACACAACAGAGACTTTATGGCCTAGACTTTCACCCAGTCTCGATGACTTGGGAGCCTTCCAAAAATGGCGAGTGAATCCCGATTATAGGATTCCTGACTCCTTTCCTGGGCTGTCGGATTTTCTGGAGTGCCTTTAAAGGGTGCTAGCTTGTTCCCATCAAAAATCCGCATTCAGCGCTCCCAAACTGGCCAGCTCCATTACAGATTTAGGCATGTCCAACTCTTCGGCAATATTAATGGAGTGGAGCCAGCTTTTTAAAGGGTTTTGGTTCATGGCCCGCCAAAGGAGTCGTGATTCCCAGCTTGTATGAGGGGACCTTTTAAACAGAAAATTCAAAAGGTCCTCGTGCCCTCCACGCTTGTGGAAAATGTGAATTTTAACTTTCATATGGATGGGAATAAGCAGACTAGCGCATGTTAGAAAGTTATTCAGCGGGATTCTCCATTTCAGAAACTAAGTGTTGACGCCGGGACTGAATGGGTCATATTCTACGACAGGAAAACTGGCGCCATTCCCAGAGCAATTCATCAACCGTTAATGGGCTAGCACCGGTACCATGTAGAACACCATCAATTCCAATGTCTGATTCGCCGGAGTCGGGATTGATACTCGAGAGGCTGACAAGCTGCAGCCACATGTAAACATTCCATTCCCCTCACACACCATTCCAGCCAACAAAATGGCAGCACGATAAACGACACCCCAGTTCACCAATGCGGAACTGGAGACACTGCTGGACGCAGTAGAGAAGAGGGGGGCCATCTTGTATTCCGAGGGGGTAGGAGGTTGCCACCCGGCGCCGTGCACCGGGCCTGTGCACAGGTGGGCGTGGCCGTGGGCAACACCGCCAGGACCAGCCAACAGTGCAGGAAGGAACTGCATGACCTCCTCTGTGTGGCCAGGGTGAGTAGGCAGCACTGTGCCCTGGCCAAGAAGGCCACCAGCTACCCACCCCCTGTGCTGCACAGTCACCTTGACGGCCACCAGGAGTGGGTGTCCTCCCCCATTCCCTGGCAGGTGTGGCAGGTATGTGCATTGACACCCTGCTCCGTCCGAGACTTTGATGACATTCCCAGTCTGGCAGGTCCTCAAATGACAGGTGCTGCCGGTACACGCGAGGCCTCATGTGGTTCCTTCTTCCCACCTCCTCCTTGGCCTGTTGGGCGGCCGACTCTCCATCCTCACTGGCTGCATCCTGTTACTCTGGGGCAGGCTCCACTGCTGCAACATTCCCCATGAGAAGCTCCTGCTCGTACGGCCTCAGTGCATCCCCCAGGGCTGCAGCGACCAGGATGAAGGCCACCATTCCTGGTTGAATTCCAAAATCCATTGTCTGCAGGGAGTGAAAGTCAGACATGTTACCATGGTGCAAGCCCCCATACCCAACCAAGTCCACCGGGTTACAGGCTGGCCCCGGTTTGCACTGCAGACCCTATCCCCACATTCCCCACATCCCCCCCCCCCCCCCCCCCCCCCCCCCGGCCGTTCCACTTGGCACTCTGCCCTCCACGCCCCTGGTCTTTTTCGGTACCCAGCACCGTGGGGGCCCTGGAACCCATCCCTGCTGCCAGTGGTATGGGCGGCTAGTGCTACCCATGCTAGCAGTATGCTCTGTGGACCCCTTCCAGTGCCCTCCTGCAGGGGCTAACGTGGGCGTTGCCCTTGGGTGGGCCGTGTGCTGCCCTGCTGGTAGGTGGCGGCTGGTTGGCAGGGGGTGCTGGCAGGGGGTGCTGGCAGGGTGTAGTGGGGGGTGGCGTGCATGCATGGTGAAGTGAAGTGGAGGGTGGGGTGCATGGGTGGTGCAATGGGGGTACCCATACGACCAGTGGCACTCTGCAGAACTACGGGCCACAGTGGGTGGTCAGTGTGGTGCGCAGAAAGATGGCTGCCTTGCGTGCTGCAGCAACGGCGGTCCATCCTGCGGGGGGCCACCCCATCATGCCCCGTCCCTGTTCACTCCCCATCATCCCTCGCTGCCCCCCCCGGTCCTGGCTCTGGCAGCCCACGGTCATGCCTTTATCGCTCTCACTACCTTCTCGCTCTTCATCATCGGCTGGCCCACTAATGGTGTGCAAACTGCGTTTACTGTACGTGCAGAGTAGAACGCATTGACGCTGCTGTCACAGCACCGGAACATGGCATCTGGCGCCTAGCGCCTGCCACGGTTTTGGCTTCACGACTGGTCCTCTGTCAAATTGCATTCCGCGATTCCGGCGTGGGCTGTCGGAGAATCCTGCCCAATGAATTTCTTTAATTTGTCTCGGAAAGTTTTCTGCAATATTATGTCCTAGGAAGAACAAAAAAAAAGCCATATTAGATTTAGTTAGGAGCTAGATTTAGTTAATTGTCTAACAGTGTGTAAACATCTCATCGTGACCACAATTTGATCAAATTTAAAATATCTTGAAGGGCAGAAATGACAAACAGCTACCTAGATTTAAGATTTAGGTCAGACTGACTTCAACATAATGGGAGAGAATGTGTACACAAGTCTATTGCTGACAAGGGCAGCACGGTGGCACAGTGGTTAGCACAGCTGCCTCACGGCGCCGAGGTCCCAGGTTTGATCCCGGCTCTTGGCCACTGTCTGCCTGGAAACATGCACATTCTCCCCATGTTTGCGTGGGTTGAGCCCCCACAACCCAAAGAAGATCATAGATCATAGAATTTACAGTGCAGAAGAAGGCCATTCAACCCATCGAGTCTGCACCGGCTCTTGGAAAGACCACCCCGTCTAAGCCCACACTTCCTATCCCAGTAACCCCACCTAATCTTTTTGGACACAAAGGGAAAATTTATCATGGCCAATCCATCTAACCTGCACATCTTTGGACTGTGGGAGGAAACCGAAGCACCCGGAGGAAACTGGCGCACCCGGAGGAAACCGTAGCACCCGGGGGAAACCCACGCAGACACGGGAAGGAAGTGCAGACTCTGCACAGACAGTGACCCAAGCTGGGAATCGAACCTGGGACCCTGGAGCTGTGAAGCAACTGTGCTAACCACATGTGCAGGGTACGCTAAATTGCCCCTTAATTGGAAAAAAACAATTAGGTACTCTAAATTTATTTTTAAAAAGTCTATTATTGACAATAGATCAGTGGGAGAACTTTTAAATAGAACTTAATATGGAACAAAACCAGTTTATACCCTTAAGGGGCAAGAGCCCAATTTTCCAAAGAAAAGATAGCGATGGACAACACTAAGGGTAAGAGACAATATAAAATTAAAAGAAAAAGCATATAAAATGCAAAATAACCTTGATTCCGGTGAATGAGGAAGGCACAAACAACTGCAATGTGTGACCAGACAAGTCGTAAAAATTACAAAAAGGAGCATGAATGGAAACTTGCGAGGAATTCCAACGTCAACAAAAAACATTTTTACAATTATATTAGGAAAAAGAGCAATGTGGACAACTGATAATAGTGATGTTATCAATGCAATGAATGAAGTCCCGAAAGACGTACTTGTTAGGTAATTTGAGGGGATTTTATGCCCCCCTCGCCTGCCAGCCTGCTCCCGCAAATCATGGAACGGTTACAGTACAGAAGGAGACAACTCAGGCCATCATGTCTGCTCTGTCTCACTACGAGAGCAACTCAATTCATCTCACTCCCCCGCCTTGGAGGTTAACCAGAATGATAGACGGTTGCCAAGGGTTACATTATGAGGGGAGAATGCAGATATTTAGGATTGTATTCCCTGGAGTTTAGATGGTTGAGGGGTAATTTGATACAAGAAATTAAGACAAATAGATAGGGTTGATAGAAAGAAACCATTTCTGCTAATTGGGGACATAATCTGCACATTAATCTGAGGTATATGCTTCAGGAGTTAAATTAGAAAACACTCATTTTCAAAGAGTGGTAGAACCGTAGAACCCCTAAAGTGCACAAGAAGGCCATTTGGCCAATTGAGTCTGCCCTGACCCTCTGAAAGAGCACCCTATCTAGGCCCAGCCCCCACCCTATCCCTCTAACTTCACCTAACCTGCACATCTTTGGTCACTAAGGGGCAATTTTAGCATGGCCAATCCACCAATGCACATCTTTGGATTGTGGGAGGAAACCAGAGCACCCAGAGGAAACCCAGTCAGACATGGGGAAAACTGCAAACTCCACACAGTTACCCTATCAGGATCCGCCTTCAGGTGATCAACGAGGCGAAAATTACTACATCTGCCTCCGCACCCGTTTCCAACCCTGGCTGGTCCCTTCCAGTGGTGCCTTATCCTCTTCCAAAAAGTTCCGTAAACTGCTGACACTACCCCCTTCTCCAGTCCCCTCGTTGTCAGCACCTCCTCCAACAATGTGGAAGCCAGTTCCTCTGGGAAGCTCTGTATCTCCTTTCTGGCAAAATCTCGAACCTGCATGTGTCTAAATACTTCCCCCTGCTCCAGCCCATACTTCACTTCCAGCTCCTTTAGTCCTGCAAACTGACCCCTAAGAAACAAATCATTTGGTATCTTAATCCCCTTCTCCTCCCATTTCCGAGAATTTCCATCCCACCTGCCTGATTCAAATCTGTGGTTCCCCCGAATCGGCATTTTCCTTGTCATTTCCGAGGTAATCATTCTTTCAATCTCTTGGCAGGAAAATTGGTAGGCATTGAAAAATAAACATAATTTGCGGCAACACATTCATTTTAACCGCCTGTACCCGACCCGCCAGTGACAGAGGGAGACCACCCCACCTTGCCAGATCGGCTTTCACTCTCCCCACCAAACTAGAGGTGTTGTACCTGTGAAGCTTCCCCCACTCCCGGGCAACCTGCACCCCCAGATACCTAAACTGAGTCCTTGCCTTACCGAATGGCAGCTCCCCCACCCCTGTCCCACCCCCAGCCGAGACACCAGAAAATACTCACTCCTGTCTAGATTCAGCTTGTACCCCGAGAAAGACCCAAATACTCCAGTAGCTCCAATATTCCCCCTATCGACACAGTGATATCTATTTATAATGCTTTGTGGGGCATTAATGCATCACAACTGTTTACAATTGAAGACTTTTCCAAGCAGGAGGTTATTGTGTAAAATTGGATGCCATGATAACAAAGGAACTGCAAGCAACTTTAACAATGACTAATACCTGATATTAAGTCTCGCGCTTCTCGGAGTTCAGACAGGCTTGGAGATGTGTTACAGTACAAATCAGTAAGTCATAGGTTTCCTATAACCTTATATTCATCACAAGTCTAATTCAGCTTTTGGATTTTTCCATACAAAATACAGAGTTCAGATGTCGCATGGTGTTTAATGACTAGCATTCTGTACAATCCTTTAGAATAATACATAATGTTATGACAGAACTGTGCCTTTGAATTGGAAATTTGTTCTTGGCACTTCATTATTTCAGAAGAGATGGAGACCAGGGCCGGGATTCTCCCCTACCTGGCGGGAAGTCTCCACACCTTTAGGGGCCAAGCCCTCACATTGAGGGGCTAGGCCCGCGCCGGAGTGGTTCCCACTCCGCCGGCTGGCGTGAATGGCCTTTGGCGCCACGCCAGCCGGGGCCGAAAGGACTTCGCCGGCCGGCGTAAGTCCGCGCATGCACCGGAGTGTCAACGGCTGCTGACGTCATACCGGCGCATGCGCAGGGGAGGGGGTCTCTTCCGCCTCTGCCATGGTGAAGGTGGTTTAATCCACGCCAGCGGGAGAGGCCTATCAGCGGAGGGACTTTTGCCCATCGCGCGCCGGAGAATCGCCGCGGGTGGTCGGAGAATCCCGCCCCAGATAACTAGTTAAGTGAGATGGCCACCCGGGGCAAGTTGATCTGGCCATTCTGAGGGGACATAGTGGCTAACCAGAGGCAGTTATACATGTGGAGGTGGAGCCGCTGTGAAGCACAGGGTGTCCAAACAGGAGGGGGCATCCACCCCAAGCCAGCTATTGGTTGCAGAGTATACCTCCTGGCACATCATGTCTGTGCTGCCTCATTGTAAGAACAACCTGGCTAATCCCACTCTCCTGCCTATCCCCCTCAGTCTTGCAAATATTTTTTTAGGCCCATTGCCTCCGAGCTCCAGGATAGAGTAAATGTGGCGGAATGTGGCTAAAGGACTCCCTGACTGCCCCTTATCGCCCCCATGCCTTCTCCGATCCCCCCATGGGAATCCTCCGACTACATCTCCCCGCTCAGACTGCACCCCACACCGTCCTGCCGACTGCAGCCCTCTGACAACACCACACTGACAACACTCCCTTGACTGCACAACACTGACCATCCGACCCCCAACCCCGGACCACCTGACGCGTTCTACCTCCCGACCTCCGACCACCCAACTGGAATCCCCCTCTCCTGATCCACTTGACCCGACTCCCCCCCCCCCCATCCCCCACTTGTAACCTGTGCACCTAAACCCAACCCCACGCCCACGTCCCCCACCCACAGACCACACTCCCAGCCCACAATCCTGCATACTACTTGGCGTATAAATTTACCTTCTCCCTTGCTTCTCAATGGCTGAACCTTTAGACTTTTGTGCTTTGTGGCAGCTTTTGCCGTAAAAAGATGGTGTGGCTTACTTACCTTTGACTGATCCGCATTCGTCTGCAGCTTGCCAGAACCCATTGCACTGCACAGATCTTGCCCGATCTGGGTCGGAAGTAAGACGAGCCAGGAACGGCTAGATGTCAGGATAAGTAGCTGTCATAATATACACATCAGTATATCATGGTGCAGAGACACACACTGATTGACACACTGCAAGACCAATCAACACACACAACACAGCAGCCAATCACCAGTTAGGGCACGGTCACTATAAAGCCAGAGGGCACTAGTTTTCCCGCTCATTCAGGATGCAGCCTCTGAGACAGACAGAGCCTGCAGTCAGTAGCACAAACATCCACCATGTGCTAGCAGTATAGGCTGGTCAGGTTACGCATAGGTCTTCAATCAATCTAATATAGTGTCGACCCACAGTGCAAGTATGTTTAACAGCTCTTAGTTAAATAAAATAGAGTTGTACTATTACAAGTGTTGGTAGCCTGTCTATGTTACTGCTAAGGTAAACGCAGCCTCCACAGATCCAGAGTACCCAACACATCATGGTACTAGTACGTGATGTTACAGTTTAACAGATCTACCTTCAAGTGATCTGCCTTTGACCAGCAATCAGCCATCCGGTAGTATGGAGAGCGTCCGACCCTCACCGCCGCTCCGCATCACCAGTAACCTCGGTACGAACTGGAAAATCTTTAAACAACGATTCCAGCTTTACCTCGAAGCTACAGTCCTGGAAGCTGCTTCAGATGCCAGGAAGATTGCTCTCTTCCTCTCCACGGCCAGGGACGACGCTATTCATATCTTCAACTCTCTCACTTTCGCTGAAGGTGAAGACAAGTCCACACTCAAATTCGACAGTCACTGTGACATCGCGGTAAATGAAAGTTTTGAGCGCAATGTTTTCCAACAGCGTTTGCAGGGTAAAGATGAAGCTTTTCAATCTTTCCTCACCCACCTTCGCATTCTCGCGCAGTCCTGTAATTACGGCTCCACCTCTGTCTTGATGATCCATGACCAGATCGTTTTCGGTGTACAATCGGACCCCCTACGCCAGCATAATTTCAGGTGGGCATCATCACCAAACACAAGATGCTCCCGAAGACAAAAGCCAAGTCTCTCCCAATATTCAGCATTGATCCAGATGACGAGTGGTGTGCCACCCTCACGGTCAACTGATCCCGCATCCGATTCCGCCTGGACACCACGCTTCACCCAACCTCATTGCGTGGTCTAACCTCGAAATCCTGCATGTCAAGCCTACCATCCTGCCATCAGCCTGCCAGCTTCTGGACTATAATGGTAATGCCATTGCTGCCAGTGGCTCTTGCCAGCTTGAAGTGTTGCACCGGTCATTAAAGGCTAACCTGCCGTTCAAAATAGTGGGATCCTCTAAAGCCTCCCTGCTAGGTGCTCAAGCATGCAAACTCCTAAACCTTGTCCAAAGGGTTCACTCCCTGTCACCCACTGACGCTTCCGCTTCTCAGGACGGTGACTTTCGGGCACAGCTGAACGCCATCATCAACTGATACCACGGTGTATTCGAGGGCATGGGCACACTCCCATACACTTATAAAATCTTGTTAAAACCAAATGCCATGCCTGTGGTGCACGCACCTTGCAGGGTACCAGCACCCCTCAAGGACGCCTCAAGCAGCAGCTGCAGGACCTCCAGGACCAGGGCGTAATTTCAAAAGTTACGGAACCGACCGACTGGGTCAGCTCAATGGTATGCGTGAAAAAAACCATCCGGCAAATTACGTACATGTATTAATCCCAAGGACCTCAACTGCAATATTATGAGAGAACACTATCCCATTCCAAAGCGTGAAGAACTCACCTGCGAGATGGCTCGCGCCAAAATTTTCACCAAGCTAGACACATCCAAGGGGTTCTGGCAGATCCAACTCGACACATCCAGTCGGAAGCTCTGCACCTTTAACACCCCATTTGGCCAGTATTGTTACAACTGGATGCCATTTGACATCATCTCTGCATCGGAAGTGTTCCACAGAATTATGGAACAGATGATGGAAGGTATCGAAGGGATTCGTGTCTACGTGGATGACATAATTGTCTGGTCTACCACTCCGCAGGAGCACATTAATCGCCTCCAACGCATCTTCCGACGAATCCATGAGCATGGCCTCCGTCTCAACAGGGCCAAATGCTCCTTTGGTCAAACAGAAATTAAATTCCTTGGCGACCACATCTCACAGTTTGGCGTGCAGCCGGATGCTGACAAGGTATCTGTAATTAAGGCCATGAAGACACCGGAGGACAAGAAGGCGGTCCTCCGTTTCCTGGGCATGGTCAATTTCCTGGGAAAATTCATCCCTAACCTCGCCTCCCAAACCACGGCTCTCAGGAACCTGATCAAGAAGACAACAGACTTCCAATGGCTCCCCGCCCATGAACAAGAATGGCGGGAACTCAGGGCGAAGCTGACCAAGGCCCCGGTGTTGGCATTTTTTGATCCGGCCAAAGAAACAAAGATTTCCACGGATGCCAGTCAGTCCGGCATTGGAGCAGTGCTCCTTCAACGTGACGATGCCTCCTTATGGGCTCCTGTCGCATATGCGTCATGTGCAATGGCGCCCACCGAACAGCGCTATCCGCAAATTGATAAAGAGTGCCTGGGCCTTCTTACCGGAGTGATCAAATTCCATGACTATGTCTATGGACTCCCAAAGTTCACAGTCAAGACAGACCACAGGCCACTGGTCAATATCATTCAAAAAGACCTGAACGACATGATGCCGCGCCTGCAGCGCATTCTCCTTCAACTCAGGCGTCACGACTTTGAACTCATCTACACCCCGGTGTGATGAATGATAACTGTACCTTTAATGCGATGGCCCCATTAAGATCGGGTTTGGAACCCTGGGGGACTCCGCCCCCAGGGAACTGTATATAAGGTTACGTTCACTGGGCAGCATGCTGTGAGCACACTTCTCGGCAGCTGTTTGGTTCTCTGGTAATTAAAGCCTTTGAATTACCAATCTTCTCTCCTGAGTCATAATTGAGGGTATCTCACCCGGGCAAGGAGCTCATTGTCGCTGAAGCTCTCTCCCGATCTGTCACCACACCCTGCGACCCAGCGGGCTTCGTGTGCCAAATTGATGCTCATGTGGCATTCGCTGCATCCAATCTGCCTGCCACGGATGAACGACTCATCCAGATTTGTCGTGAGACGGCCAAAGGTCCCCTGCTCCAACGTGTCATGCGCCACCTGACAGACGGGTGGCTCAAGGGTCAATGCCCTCAATTCTATAATGTTAAAGATGACCTGGCGGTGGTAGACGGAATTCTACTCGAGTTGGACAGGATCGTCACCCCGCACAGCATGCGCAACCTTGTTCTTGAGCAGCTCCATGAGTGGAGAAGTGCCGCCGACGGGCCCGTGAGGCAGTGTACTGGCCTGGAATCAATGAGGACATAGCTAACGCCATGCTCAACTGCCCAACATGCTAGCGATTCCAGCCTGCTCAGCCAAGGCTTGCAACCCCATGAGTTGGTCACGTCCCCCTGGACCAAAGTGGGTATCATTCTGTTCCATGCGCTTGTCCGGGACTATGTCCTCATTGTGGACTATTTCTCGAACTAC
Organism: Scyliorhinus canicula; assembly: GCF_902713615.1. NCBI lineage: Eukaryota > Metazoa > Chordata > Chondrichthyes > Carcharhiniformes > Scyliorhinidae > Scyliorhinus > Scyliorhinus canicula. Next base: position 136,708,979 of record NC_052155.1, on the reverse strand, counting down.
CCGGAGGTATTTCGGCTGCATGACCTCACCTCAACTGCGGTCATCTGTGCGCGTAAGGAAACCTTCGCTCGCCATGGCATCCCGTTCACGGTCATGTCTGGCAATGGCCCGTGTTTTGCCAGTCAGGAGTGTTCCAATTTTGCCAAATGATACAACTTCACACGTCACATCCAGTCCCCACTACCCCAACCCCCAATCCAATGGCAAAGCTGAAAAGGGAGTGCACATCGTAAAACGACTCCTGTGCAAGGCGGCCGATGCAGGATCTGATTTTTACCTTGCCCTGCTTGCTTACAGATCCACTCCATTGTCCACCGGCCTGTCACCGCTCAATTATTGATGAATTGCACGCTGCGGACATCAGTGCCAGCCATTCATGTCCCGGACTTGGACAACGTTCCTATCCTTCGCCAAATGCAGCTGTCACGGGCCCAACACAAATCAGCCTACAACGCCCATGCCACGGATCTCCCTGATCTGGCTCCTAATGATAAATTAGGAGTCCAACTTCCAGATGGTGGCTGGTCCACCACCGCTGTGGTGCTCAGACAAGTGGCCCCCATGTCATTTTTGGTTTGTCTACCAGACGGCTCTCTTCTGCGCCGAAATAGGCGGGCACTACGACTCCTTCCTCGCTCGCCACGAGATCATCATGTCCTGCCTCACCATCACGACAAACACGTTACGGACTTTGCAGATCTCCCTTTCGCTTTGCTACCCTCTGAGTCTGACACAGTCCCGCCCATTCCAGAACAGGCGGCTCCTGACCCACCCTTGAGGCCAAGAATTCGTCACCCACCTCAGAGACTAAATTTATGAACTGCCTGAATTCATGGACTCTCTGACCTCATGAACTGATTGTTTCGTTGCCCTGTTTGATTAACTCGCTGGTTTGTACATAATGTTGTTCTAGTTATTTTTCTGTTACATACTATCCATCTGCACTAGACATCTTCCAATGTAAATATCTTAGAGTTTCTGTACGTAATAGGGCAGCACGGTAGCATTGTGGATAGCACAATCACTTCACACTCCAGGGTCCCAGGTTCGATTCCGGCTTGGGTCACTGTCTGTGCGGAGTCTGCACATCCTCCCCGTGTGTGCGTGGGTTTCCCCCGGGTGCTCCGGTTTCCTCCCACAGTCACAAAGATGTGCAGGTTAGGTGGATTGACCATAATAAATTGCCCTTAGTGTCCAAAATTGCCCTTAGTGTTGGATGGGGTTACTGGGTTATGGGGATAGGGTGGAGGTGTTGACCTTGGGTAGGGTGCTCTTTACAAGACTCGGTGCAGACTCGATGGGCCAAATGGCCTCCTTCTGCACTGTAAATTCTATGGAAAAAAAAAATTATAACCTTGTAAATATGCTCACATATGCCACACGTAGTTAGGAACATTCACATCATACATTATTTATTGCCACGAACACACATTCTTTTTAAAAAAGGGGGATGTCATAATATACACATAAGTATATGATGGTGCAGAGACACACACTGACTAACACACTGCAAGACCAATCAAAACACACAACACAGCAGCCAATCACCAGTTAGGGCACGGTCACTGTAAAGCCAGAGGGCACTAGTTTTCCCGCTCATTCGGGATGCAGCCTCTGAGATGGACAGAGCCCGCAGCCAGTACCACAAACATCCACTATGTGCTAACAGTATAGGCTGGTCAGGTTAGGCATAGGTCTTCAGTCAATCTAACATAGTGTCGACCCACAGTGCAAGTATGTTTAACAGCTCTTAGTTAAATAAAATAGAGTTGTACTATTACAAGTGTTGGTAGCCTGTCTATGTTACTGTTAAGGTAAACGCAGTCTCCACAGATCCAGAGTACCCAGCACATCAGTAGCTACGAGTGGAGTGGCAGTCTGACTTAATTGCCGCTTCATTGAAAGTTATAGCACAATGTCTCAGGCATCCTGCTCCTCAGTACTAGGTACATGAAAAAGATTTTCCTCATGACGCTTCCAGTTCCATTTCCAAATATTTTAAATTAGTGTCCTCTGGCTCTTAACCCTTCCACCTATGCAAACAGTTTATCCCTATTTACTCTGTCCAGACCCCACATGGTTTGAACACCTCTGTCTGAACTCTCCTCAACCTTCTCTTCTCTAAAGAGAACAAAGCTGGTTTCTCCAATCCATTGATGTATCTGAAGTCTCTCGTTCCTGGACCCTCTGTTTCCAAAATGTGGTGCCCAAAACTAACTCAAAAGAGTTTATACACCAATCTAATTTTCCATTGCATATCTGTTAATAAAACAAAACTCTTGATGGCATCTGATCTTTCTAAAATAAAGGTTTTCCAAGCCATGGAGCAAGCCATCTGTGACCAAATGAGCTCCTGCTTGTAACTTCGGCACCTAAGTATAGTTTTTCTCAGCATTGTTTATGCATGAATAGTTTCTTAATCCCAAGAAACATTAAAGCCATTGGGACCAAAACTAAACCAAGTAAACATGGAGGAAGCTCCTTTTCACTGACAGAATCACAAGGTGTTTATGAACCTGTCAGTTTTGACTCCCGCAGGACGTAGCATTTTCTAATGTTTGGAGAAGATGATGTGTGAGATTGTACGCTCTAATGGCAGAGATGAACAATGATGAGTGTCATGACCTTTTCATGTCTTTATTCCTTGAAAGTTCATGGGGTGGGGGAGGTGAATTTCTGAAGAGATTTTCCCATTGGTTTTCTGTAACTTTATTATTTTACTGACTTTCTGTTGCTATTCCATCAAACCTCGAGTGTATGAGGGCTGCATGTGGCCCAGTGGTTAGACTGGGACTATGGCGCTGAGGACCCGGGTTCGAATCCTGGCCCTGGGTCACTGTCAGTGTGGAGCTTGCACATTCTCCCCGTGTCTGCATGGGCTTCACCCCCACAACCCAAAGATGTGCAGAGTAGATTGGCCACGCTAAATTGCCCCTTAATTGGAAAAAAAGAAATAATTGTAAAACAAGTAATAAATTTATTTTAAAAAAGCTTCTAGTGTATGAGCAGAACTCCTGGGCATATTTACCTTCCCATGAGTTGAAACCACTTTGTAAAAAGCTGCCAGATTTTGTTTGATAATGCTCATGTGAAATGCCTTGGGGCAGGTTCAAGGCACTATATAAATGCAGGTTGTTCTTCACATGTTGAAATTGACCTTGACAGGAAGTATAAAATCCTCCCCATGTGATCCCAAAGATAAATTGTTGCCCTTAAAAATGAATATTCTCTTTGGAAGAATGACGTCTCACAAATGAGTAAAAAGGATGAATGAACAAACCCTTTACACATGACAATCCTGTCACAGGCCAAACGCCATCCTTACTACAAGAACAAATAAAATCAGTACAGATGTTAATTTCACCCTATTCCTGTAACTAAATAAGTCACTTAATTGTGTCCGACTGGTGGTTACCGTGCGCATAGGCTGGGGTGTTTCTCTACATCCTTTCTGAGTAGTGGAAGGGGCAGTTTTAAAATTATCACTACCTGATGTTGGTCTATCTGATTTTTCCCATGTGTAATTGTTATTCCAAGGTAGGAGACTTGGGCCTTCATGATTTGAGCTTTTTAGGGATGATTTTTAAGCTGAGAGCTGTTAAGAGAGTGAATAACTCTCTAAGTAAGAGAATGCATTCCTATCTTGACCCTGTTTGTAAGAGCAAGTCGTCTACATACTGAACTGGCATTCTGGTTTTGAGAATCTTTGCAGATTCTGTGCTAACTGTTGGTGAGCAGTAGAAGGCAGTTATGGAATCCCTATGGCAAGTCCATGTATACTGTTGCCCTCGGAATGTAAAAGCAAATTTATACCGACACTCTTGGGTCAGCGGGATGGACCAAAAACCATTACTGATATCCAGGATATAATGATATGTATGTAGACAGGTTAATGAAGGGTTAATTATTACATCTCTGTGTAAGTTAAACACTAGAGGGTGCCACTGCTTCTCTGTATTTAAGTCAGACCCTGAGCGAATTCTGGGAGTAGATTAGGAGAAAGCATGATGACAGCATTAGGAGAGGATTAGATTAGAGAGAGTTAACACAAGGTTAGATCATAGTGTAGTTAGTGACTACTTAGATTATTGAGCACTGCTAGACAGATTCAATATTGCTTAATTATTCACTGTTGCTCAGTAGAGTGTGTGAACTTAATTTAATTAATAGTTTTACAATAAATTAATTTTGTTTCAATCTTTTGATTGGTGGATTCTTTGTCAACAACACATCGGATGATTCTGGGAGGAAAGACAAAGAACACAACATATCATCACGAATGGTAACATAACATGATACCAGGTGACTGCTGAAACTAGTTAGACAGTTTAGTAAGGATTTAGTCAGAAAAACTAACATGCAACTCCAGGACTGATGGAGAAAGCTGATGCTCCACAATAACTCCGGATCACCGGTTAACTGGTGAGTGCTCAAGCAGCAGTTTCAATTGTATCGGTCAGCTTCTGATTTAAATGAATGGTAATATAACACAAGACAGTGAAAAATCTAGCTTGAGGGGATTGCCTCAGCGTGGTTTCAGGACTTGTAGCCACCAAAGGGGCAGTGAGGGGAGTATTTTGTTTAGTTTGCAACAGTCAATTGTTAGTCGCCAGGACCCATCAGATTTCCTGACTCGTCAACTAGGGTAATGAGGCTACTGGACACAGGACTCCCTGACGAAGGAAACTATCAATGACCGTAGCTATCTCTTGTTTGGTGTCTTTAGGGAATCGATATTGTTTTTGGCCTTGGGATCTGGTCCCTCTATACTAACTGCTCCTTCTATACCACCACAATTGTGTTTGTGTGCTGCAAAGGTAGATAAATGGGTAGCAATGAGTTGTATTTCCTCGTCACTTGACATATCCACCGGTTGGAACCAAAAGTTCCCGATGGTACAGATTCTATCCGCTTATCTACCAGCCGGAATATTGTGGCTTGCGTCTATACTCACCCTTCATATGCAACAGTTAGTGGGGTCAAAAAAAGTTGGTGTTGTCACTCAAAGTCAGATCCTAAAATATGCTCTGCACCATTTGGCAATGTCACCAGCACTGCTGGATGTAGTCACCGCAAATGTCCAAACGTAAAATCTATTGCTTCTGTTACAATTCCCTCCTGCAAATGACCTGTAAAGCCGCTCAGAATTCTCCCTTCTTTATTTCAGAATTCAATTGTTTCTCTAATTCTGTAATTCGGTCTTTCATTTTCCTTTCTGAAATCATCATTTGTTTTCTCCGTTTCTTGCAGAGACTGGATTGCACAAGGCACTGTCATGGGTTTTCCTACTTTTCTGAACGTTTTGTCCAATTTATCTGCAACTGCCTCCCACAATTTAATTCCGGGGGGGTACCAGCCATCCAGTTTTATTTCCAAAAATCTCTTTCAATCAGGCCATTTGTTTTCGAGGCCCTTTCGTAAAATTTCATACCATGGTTCACTTTTGAATGACATATGTCAGAGCTCTTTAAAACGGGCCATCTACTACCAGGTACCTGAAAAATCTTTCTCAACCCTTAGATTCGCTGAAAGAAACGGGAAGCGATCGGTGTTGAGATCCGGCGATTCTGCCCTGGCGGCTGTGGAAGGGGAGATGAACGCTTGAAACCCGAAACACAATTCTCGTTCTGATCCCGCTAAATCAATGCACAAGAGAACTACAGAATATTGTTCAGGGCTGACTATAGAGTTTACCTGTATCCTCCCAACTAGTCTACATAATAATATAATAATCTTTATTGTCACAAGTAGGCTTACATTAACACTGCAATGAAGTTACTGTCAAAAGCCTCTAGTTGCCACACTCCAGCACCTGTTCAGGTACACGGAGGGAGAATTCAGAATGTCCAATTCACCGAACAAACACATCTTTCGGGACTTGTGGGAGGAAACCGGAGCACCTGGAGGAAACCCACGCAGACACGGGGAGAACGTGCAGACTCCCCATAGACAGCGACCCAAGCTGGGAATCAAATCTGTGTCCCTGGCTGTGAAGCAATGGTGCTAACCACTGTGCTGTCATAGTTATTATAGATTGTGGCTTTGAGGCAACCACTTTAATTGAGAGACTCGGAATGCCAATGTTGATTCAGACTCTGCTGTGCAATCTATTTGGTGAACACAAACTCACAGGATTTCCAGAATTTGTTCAATCAATCTTTATTTAGCAAACTCAAATAACTGTGACTGGATCTTACAGCACTATAAGATCTATTTCCCAAATAAGCTACACTTATCTTCTCAAAGAAGATCGGTGAGTCAAACCCGAGCCACACTGGCCAGGCACTAATAGGGGTCAACTACTTGGCTCCAGCCCATGGTCTCTGGAACTTCAAGCTCAGGGTTCTTCTTTCCTCTTCTTGCAATGGTTGTTCCCGGGTTGTCGCTGCCACTGTTCTGTTCGCCAGGATATTTCTGTCTTCTTTCGCAAGGAGATACCTGCATTCCTACATGTAGCAAGCCATCAAATCCTATAATTTCAGCAGACACATCTCAATGTTCCAGTTAATCGGGTTATCTCCTGCTGTTTGCCTCATCAGACAAGATCGTGTTACGTCAGTTATTAGGTTATCGTCTGATGCAGCTGTAATCACCTGTGATGACACATTGTCTTTTGAGCTTGTTATGCCCATATTTGGTTACTCAACCCTCTCAGTGTTGGCCACTTTTTTACCAGCATGCAGTTCAGTCTGGCTACACCACCACTAGTAATGATGGCCATCCCATTGCTGGATTGGCATTAAAAACACATCTGGTTCACTAATGCCCTTCAGGGAAGGACATTTGATGTCCTCACCTGGTCTGACTCCAGATCCACAGCAATGATGTTAATTCAGAAATAGCTTCGTACATCAGTTGGTTGTATCAACCTGCCATAAAAAGACCAGCAAGATAAATTGTAATAACTGTAATAAATAAACTGCAGCTACAAGACCAAGTCTAATGCGATGAGTAACACATCACCTCGCTCCTCAAAGCCTGATAGCCATCGATGATGGAACAGCCAGGGGTGTGATGTAACACTTTCCTCTTGCCTGAATGGAGCAGCTCCAACCTAGTTAAGAAGCTAACACTATCCAGGTTAATTCACAGCTCATTTGACAGCAATTTCCAAACATGCAACCTGAGAAATGGGGTGGAGACAAAGAGTAGTGGGTGCTTGACTGAGTTACCGTAGTGCCTTGTCTGGGTACTGCTAGAGCAACTGTAAGCTGAATGGGAAATATTTCTCCACATTGCTCTGTAATTTAGATGCTCTATGCTTCTACATAACATAATAAAGTCTATCAATTCACCAATGTTAATTCTAGAGAAAATACAACTATGGAGCCAAAGTTTCATAACATTCTGGAAAATAAAAATAATGCTGTTATCGATTCCAACGTTGGCTCAATTGCAAACAGAACAATCAACATTTCAGGCAAGATCTACAGGGAGATACACACTGGTTAAATTGGAAATAGAATTGAAAACTAGAAAATACTCATTATGCAATCTGCAGGATGCTTCCCAGCTGTTAAGACCAGTAGACAGGATGAAGATGGATCACCTCTTGGTCCATGTTCTACAATCTACACGTTTTCTCGTTATGGCTAAACTGCCAATTCTCTTGAAGATCATGACAGCAAAAATCATTACAGATTAAGTCCAGACTTTACATACAAAACGGCTTCACCTTGATATTATATTAATCTGGGAGATCAGTTTGTCCATTAATAGATGTGGGAAAATTCTTAGAATCCATAATACAAAATTCAACTTAGGGAGCATTTAGAAATACATAAGATAATCAGGAACTATAAGTCCAGTTTTGTCAAATTTAAGTCATGTTTGATAATTTTAATAGTGTTTTAGGATGGACTGGACAAAGGGAATGCCTTAGATGTATTTAAAAAGGTGACCCACAGGGGGCTTGTTGCAAATATTCAGGCAGAAGACAGATAGAACATAGAACATAGAACATAGAACGATACAGCGCAGTACAGGCCCTTCGGCCCTCGATGTTGCACCGACATGGAAAAAAAAAACTAAAGGCCATCTAACCTACACTATGCCCTTATCATCCATATGCTTATCCAATAAATTTTTAAATGCCCTCAATGTTGGCGAGTTCACTACTGTTGCAGGTAGGGCATTCCACGGCCTCACCACTCTTTGCGTAAAAAACCCACCTCTGACCTCTGTCCTATATCTATTACCCCTCAATTTAAGGCTATGTCCCCTCGTGCTAGCCACCTCCATCCGCGGGAGAAGGCTCTCGCTGTCCACCCTATCTAACCCTCTGATCATTTTGTATGCCTCTATTAAGTCACCTCTTAACCTTCTTCTCTCTAACGAAAACAACCTCAAGTCCATCAGCCTTTCCTCATAAGATTTTCCCTCCATACCAGGCAACATCCTGGTAAATCTCCTCTGCACCCGTTCCAAAGCTTCCACGTCCTTCCTATAATGAGGCGACCAGAACTGTACGCAATACTCCAAATGCGGCCGTACCAGAGTTTGGTACAGCTGCATCATGACCTCATGGCTCCGGAACTCAATCCCTCTACCAATAAAGGCCAACACACCATAGGCCTTCTTCACAACCCTATCAACCTGGGTGGCAACTTTCAGGGATCTATGTACATGGACACCGAGATCCCTCTGCTCATCCACACTACCAAGAATTTTACCATTAGCCAAATATTCCGCATTCCTGTTATTCTTTCCAAAGTGAATCACCTCACACTTCTCCACATTAAACTCCATTTGCCACCTCTCAGCCCAGCTCTGCAGCTTATCTATGTCCCTCTGTAACCTGCAACATCCTTCCGCACTGTCTACAACTCCACCGACTTTAGTGTCGTCTGCAAATTTACTCACCCATCCTTCTGCGCCCTCCTCTAGGTCATTTATAAAAATGACAAACAGCAACGGCCCCAGAACAGATCCTTGTGGTACGCCACTCGTAACTGAACTCCATTCTGAACATTTCCCTTCAACTACCACTCTCTGTCTTCTTTCAACTAGCCAATTTCTGATCCACATCTCTAAATCACCCTCAATCCCCAGCCTCCGTATTTTCTGCAATAGCCGACCGTGGGGAACCTTATCAAACGCTTTACTGAAATCCATATACACCACATCAACTGCTCTACCCTCGTCTACCTGTTCAGTCACCTTCTCAAAGAACTCGATAAGGTTTGTGAGGCATGACCTACCCTTCACAAACCATGCTGACTATCCCTAATCATATTATTCCTATCTAGATGATTATAAATCGTATCTTTTATAATCCTCTCCAAGACTTTACCCACCACAGACGTTAGGCTCACCGGCCTATAGTTACCGGGGTTATCTCTACTCCCCTTCTTGAACAAAGGGACCACATTTGCTATCCTCCAGTCCTCTGGCACTATTCCTGTAGCCAATGATGACCTAAAAATCAAAGCCAAAGGCTCAGCAATCTCTTCCCTGGCTTCCCAGAGAATCCTAGGATAAATCCCATCCGGCCCCGGGGACTTATCTATTTTCACCTTGTCCAGAATTGCCAACACTTCTTCCCTACGCACCTCAATGCCATCTATTCTAATAGCCTGGGTCTCAGCATTCTCCTCCACAATATTATCTTTTTCTTGAGTGAATACTGATGAAAAGTATTCATTTAGTATCTCGCTTATCTCCTCAGCCTCCACACACAACTTCCCACCACTGTCCTTGACTGGCCCTACTCTTACCCTAGTCATTCTTTTATTCCTGACATACCTATAGAAAGCTTTTGGGTTTTCCTTGATCCTACCTGCCAAAGACTTCTCATGTCCCCTCCTTGCTCGTCTCAGCTCTCTCTTTAGATCCTTCCTCGCTTCCTTGTAACTATCAAGCGCCCCAACTGAAACTTCACGCCTCATCTTCACATAGGCCTCCTTCTTCCTCTTAACAAGAGATTCCACTTCTTTGGTAAACCACGGTTCCCTCGCTCGACCCCTTCCTCCCTGCCTGACTGGTACGTACTTATCAAGAACATGCAATAGCTGTTCCTTGAACAAGCTCCACATATCCAGTGTGCCCAACCCTTGCAGCCTACTTCTCCAACCAACACATCCTAAGTCATGTCTAATGGCATCATAATTGCCCTTCCCCCAGCTATAACTCTTGCTCTGCGGGGTATACTTATCCCTTTCCATCACTAACGTAAAGGTCACCGAATTGTGGTCACTGTCTCCAAAGTGTTCACCTACCTCCAGATCTAACACCTGGCCTGGTTCATTACCCAAAACCAAATCCAAAGTGGCCTCACCTCTTGTTGGCCTGTCAACATATTGTGTCAGAAAACCCTCCTGCACACATTGTACAAAGAACGACCCATCCAATGTACTCGAACTATATCTTTTCCAGTCAATATTAGGAAAGTTAAAGTCTCCCATAACAACTACCCTGTTACTTTCGCTCTTTTCCAGAATCATCTTCGCCATCCTTTCCTCTACATCTCTAGAACTATTAGGTGGCCTATAGAAAACTCCCAACAGGGTGACCTCTCCTTTCCTGTTTCTAACCTCAGCCCATACTACCTCGGAAGAAGAGTCCCCATCTTGCATCCTTTCTACCACCGTAATACTGTCCTTGACTAGCAGCGCCACACCTCCCCCTCTTTTGCCCCCTTCTCTGACCTTACTAAAGCACCTAAACCCCGGAACCTGCAACAACCATTCCTGTCCCTGCTCTATCCATGTCTCTGAAATGGCCACAACATTTGATGTTGTAGATGAAATGTAGAAGTCTGGATAGAAAAACCCCCCACAGATTTGGAGTTAATAGGATTTCCATGAATTTGAGAAGTTTGGAAGTGATGTTCTCCAGGGTCAATGATAGGTCATCTTTTATTCTTGGTGTAGATGATTTGAACTTGGGAATAGAGTGTTGGATATTGATATTTACTGGTGATACAAAGATAGGAGGCTTTGCAAACAGCAAAGCTACTGAAAGATATCGATAGGTTAGTCGGATGGGTGGACAGGTGGCAGATGCATTTTAATGTGTGGAAGTGTGAGATGATGCATTTTAAGAGGAAATACAAAAAAGCACTGATGTTGTGGATGAATAGAGAAACCTTGGTGTTCAAATATATAATTCCCTGAAAATGTGAGTGCAGGAAAATAAAGGAATAAAAGTAAATGACATGGGCGTTGAATACAGGAATAAAAAGGAAACGATAAGTTTGTACAAAGCTAGTTAGGCCATAGTTGGAGTAATGTAAGTTCGGGCACCTAATATCAATACAGTAAATATATAGAAATCATGCAACGATTCTTCAAGATGCTAATATTGATATTTTCTGCAGAGGCTTGAAATACTGAGAAGACTACAGGAGATTTCACCTCACGGAGGACTTTGATAGAATGTAGAGGGAAAGACTATTTCTGTTGTTTGGGGTGTCAGTGACAAGGGATCCTCAATCTCAAGTTAACAGAGTAAAGAAAGTGGCTTAGAGGAATGTTTCTGTGCAGAGAATTATTGGGGCATAGATTGCTTTGCTGCAAGCAATAGCTGAGGCACGTTTTTTGAGATGTGCTTGCTATCTGAAACAGAGGAAGTTACCAGCCAATGAGGGAGAGAGCAAAGCAGTGTAATTAGTTTTACACTACTGTAGCGTAAAGCCAGCACAGACACAATGTGGATGAAATACTTTTTCCGTTGGTGTGAAATTATTATTCTGACTGGTTGACCTGAAAACAATGATCGTTTGCCTTTCCGTATGTTGTTGATGTTTCTATCTGACTGAAATCATGTTCCTTTCATGTTACACACCATTTTAGTAGATGACTAGTAAACAATGGTGACATCAGAATGCACTGCACATTCCACTTTACCTCTGGCTAATTTATCAACAAATGCATACATTGTGTGAATGACTATTGAGCTCACAAGCCCAATGAGGCTGTTCATTACTTTTTTAATGTTTACTTTTCAAAAGAACAATTAGGTCTCCCTAGCTTTCCAATTACCCAATATGGATTGGATGACCAGTATACCAGATTTAGGAAGCTTCATGGAGTTGTTTAATTTTGTCAGGGGCAACTCTCCTGCGGCATTGTTGCTGAACATTGGCTGGATTTAATGCAGCCTGTCAAGGCAGTAACCATGGCGACCAGAACCAATTAATTGTGGGAGAATTCCTGCATCAGTCTCCCTGCACCTGAACCTCTCCCGATTATGTTGGAGGAGAGAGGGGAAAGGTTAGAAGATTCTTTACCACCAAGCCAGTGCTTACACACTACTCTCTCAACTCTCAGATGTGGAAGAATATCTCCTCTACACAATATTCCAACACACCAAGACTTCTTTGAGGCATGTTAGATCTCTTCATCGCTTCTCAATGCTTCCATGCACTTGCTGCACTGTGTCCATCCCACTGTGTATATATTGCTGCACTGTCACCATTTTACTGTGTTTATGTTGCTGCATTGTATCTATCCCACTGTGTCTACATTGCTGCATTGTATCCATCCCACTGTGTCTACATTGCTGCATTGTATCCATCCCACTGTGTCTACATTGCTGCAGTGTATCAATCCTATTGTGTCTACATTGCTGCACTGTGTCCATCCCACTGTGCATACATTGCTGCACTGTCTCCATTCTACTGTGTCTACGTTGCTGCATTGTATCCATCCCATTGTGTCTACATTACTGCTCTGTACCATCCCACTGTGTATACTTTGCTGCACTGTGTCCATCCCACTGTGGCTACATTGCTGCACTGTGTCCATCCCACTGTGTCTACATTGCTGCACTGTGTCCATCCCACTGTGTCTACATTGCTGCACTGTGTCCATCCCACTGTGGCTACATTGCTGCAGTGTGTCCATCCCCTATGTCTACATTGCTGCACTGGCTCCATTCCATTGTGTCTACGTTGCTGCACTGTATCCATCCCACTGTGTCTACTTTGCTGCACTGTGTAAAGCCCACTGTGTATACATTGTTGAACTGCATCCATCCCACTGTGTCTACATTACTGCTCTGTATCCACCCAACTGTGTCTACATTACTGCTCTGTATCCACCCAACTGTGTCTACATTGCTGCATGTATTCCACTGTGTCCATCCCACTGTGTCTACATTACTGCTCTGTATCCACCCAACTGTGTCTACATTGCTGCATGTATTCCACTGTGTCCATCCCACTGTGTCTACATTGCTGCACTGTGTCCATCCCACTTTGTCTACTTTGCTGCAGTGTGTCCATCCCACTCTGTATACATTACTGCTCTGTATTCATCCCACTGTGTATACATTGCTGTACTGTGTCCATCCCACTGTGTCTACATTGCTGCACTGTGTGCATCCCACTGTTTATACATTGCTACATGATGTCCATCCCACTGTGTTTACCTTGCTGCACTGTGTCCATCCCACTGTGTATGCATTGCTGCACTGTGTCCATCCCACTGTGTATACATTGCTGTACTGTGTCCATCCCACTGTGTATGCATTGCTGCACTGTGTCCATCCCACTGTGTATACATTGCTGCACTGTGTCCATCCCACTGTGTATGCATTGCTGCACTGTGTCCATCCCACTGTGTATACATTGCTGTACTGTGTCCATCCCACTGTGTATACATTGCTGCACTGTGTCCATCCCACTGTGTCTACATTGCTGCACTGTGTCCATCCCACTCTGTCTACATTGCTGCACTGTGTCCATCCCACTGTGTCTACATTGCTGCACTGTGTCCATCCCACTGTGTTACATTGCTGCACTGTGTCCATCCCACTGTGTATACATTGATGCACTGTGTCCATCCCACTGTGTCTACATTGCTGCACTGTGTCCATCCCACTGTGTATACATTGCTGTACTGTGTCCATCCCACTGTGTCTACATTGCTGCACTGTGTCAATCCCACTGTGTATACATTGCTGCGCTGTGTCTCTCCCACTATATATACATTGCTGCACTGTGTCTATTCCATTGCTTCTACTTTGCCGCACTGGGCCCAACACACTGTTGATGCATTGCTGCACCTTATACATCCCACTGTGTCTACATTGCCGCACTGTATCCATCTCACAGTGTCTACATTGCTGCACTGTATCCATCCCACTGTGTCTGCATTGCTGCACTGTGTCCATCCCACTGTGTCTATGTTGCTGCACTGTGTCCAACCCACTGTGTCTACATTGCTGCTCTGTATCCATCCCACTGTGTATACATTGCTGCAGTGTGTCCATCCCACTCTGTATACATTGCTGCTCTGTATCCATCCCACTGTGTATACATTGCTGCGCTGTGTCCATCCCACTGTGTCTACATTGCTGCACTGTGTCCATTCCACTGTGTCTACTTTGCTGCAGTGTGTCCATCCCACTCTGTATACATTGCTGCTCTGTATCCATACAACTGTGTATACATTGCTGCACTGTGTCCATCCCACTGTGTCTACATTACTGCACTGTGTCCATCCCACTGTGTCTACATTGCTGCACTGTGTCCATCCCACTGTGTATACATTGCTGTACTGTGTCCATCCCACTGTGTCTACATTGCCGCACTGTGTCAAGCCCACTGTGTCTACTTTGCTGCAGTGTGTCCATCCCACTGTGTATACATTGTTGAACTGCATCCATCCCACTGTGTTACATTACTGCTCTGTATTCATCCCATTCTGTATACAATGCTGCACTGTGTCCATCCCACTGTGTCTACTTTGCTGCAGTGTGTCCATCCCACTGTGTATACATTGCTGCACTGTGTCCATCCCACTGTGTCTACTTTGCTGCAGTGTGTCCATCCCACTGTGTATACATTACTGTACTGTGTCCATCCCACTGTGTATACATTACTGTACTGTGTCCTTCCCACTGTGGCTACGTTGCTGCACTGTGTCCATCCCACTGTGTCTACTTTGCTGCAGTGTGTCCATCCCACTGTGGCTACATTGCTGTACTGTGTCCATCCCACTGTGTATACATTGCTGCACTGTGTCCATCCCACTGTGTCTACTTTGCTGCAGTGTGTCCATCCCACTGTGTATACATTGCTGTACTGTGTCCATCCCACTGTGTATACATTGCTGTACTGTGTCCATCCCACTGTGTCTACTTTGCTGCAGTGTGTCCATCCCACTGTGTATACATTGCTGTACTGTGTCCATCCCACTGTGTATACATTGCTGTACTGTGTCCATCCCACTGTGTCTACTTTGCTGCAGTGTGTCCATCGCACTGTGTATACATTGCTGTACTGTGTCCATCCCACTGTGTCTACATTGCTGCACTGTATCCATCCCACTGTGTCTACATTGCTGCACTGTGTCCATCCCACTGTGTCTACATTGCCGCACAGTGTCCATCCCACTGTGTATACATTGCTGCTCTGTATCCATCCCACTGTGTATACATTGCTGCGCTGTGTCCATCCCACTGTGTCTACATTGCCGCACTGTGTCCATCCCACTGTGTCTACATTGCTGCAGTGTGTCCATCCCACTGTGGCTACATTGCTACACTCTGTCCATCCCACTGTGTCTACATTGCTGCAGTGTATCCATCCCACTGTGGCTACATTGCTGCACCGTGTCCATCCCACTGTGTCTACTTTGCTGCAGTGTGTCCATCCCACTGTGTCTACATTGCCGCAGTGTGTCCATCCCACTGTGTATACATTGCTGTACTGTGTCCATCCCACTGTGTATACATTGCTGTACTGTGTCCATCCCACTGTGTCTACATTGCTGCACTGTATCCATCCCACTGTGTCTACATTGCTGCACTGTGTCCATCCCACTGTGTATACATTGCTGCACTGTGTCCGTCCCACTGTGTCTACATTGCTGCACTGTGTCCATCCCACTGTGTATACATTGCTGCAGTGTGTCCATCCCACTGTGTATACATTGCTGCACTGTGTCCATCCCACTGTGTATACATTGCTGCACTGTGTCCATCCCACTGTGTATACATTGCTGCACTGTGTCCATCCCACTGTGTCTACATTGCTGGACTGTGTCCATCCCACTATGTCTACATTGCTGCAGTGTGTCCATCCCAATGTGTCTACTTTGCTGCAGTATGTCCATCCCACTGTGTCTACATTGCCGCACTGTGTCAAGCCCACTGTGTCTACTTTGCTGCAGTGTGTCCACCCCTCTGTGTATAGATTGTTGAACTGCATCCATCCCACTGTGTCTACATTACTGCTCTGTATTCATCCCACTGTGTATATAATGCTGCACTGTGTCCATCCCACTGTGTCTAGTTTGCTGCAGTGTGTCCATCCCACTGTGTATACATTGCTGCACTGTGTCCATTCCACTGTGTCTACTTTGCTGCAGTGTGTCCATTCCACTGTGTCTACATTGCTGCTCTGTATCCATCCCACTGTGTCTACTTTGCTGCAGTGTGTCCATCCCACTGTGTCTACATTGCTGCAGTGTGTCCATCCCACTGTGTCTACATTGCTGCACTGTGTCCATCCCACTGTGTCTACATTGCTGCTCCGTATCCATCCCACTGTGTATACATTGCTGCGCTGTGTCCATCCCACTGTGTCTACATTGCCGCACTGTGTCCATCTCACTGTGTCTACATTGCTGCTCTGTATCCATCCCACTGTGTCTACATTGCTGCACTGTGTCCATCCCACTGTGTCTACATTGCTGCAGTGTGTCCATCCCACTGTGGCTACATTGCTGCACTGTGTCCATCCCACTGTGTCTACTTTGCTGCAGTGTGTCCATCCCACTGTGTCTACATTGCCGCAGTGTGTCCATCCCACTGTGTATACATTGCTGTACTGTGTCCATCCCACTGTGTATACATTGCTGTACTGTGTCCATCCCACTGTGTCTACATTGCTGCACTGTATCTATCCCACTGTGTCTACATTGCTGCACTGTGTCCGTCCCACTGTGTCTACATTGCTGCACTGTGTCCATCCCACTGTGTATACATTGCTGCACTGTGTCCATCCCACTGTGTCTACATTGCTGCACTGTGTCCATCCCACTGTGTATACATTGCTGCACTGTGTCCGTCCCACTGTGTCTACATTGCTGCAGTGTGTCCATCCCACTGTGTATACATTGCTGCACTGTGTCCATCCCACTGTGTATACATTGCTGGACTGTGTCCATCCCACTATGTCTACATTGCTGCAGTGTGTCCATCCCACTGTGTCTACTTTGCTGCAGTGTGTCCATCCCACTGTGTCTACATTGCCGCACTGTGTCAAGCCCACTGTGTCTACTTTGCTGCAGTGTGTCCATCCCACTGTGTATAGATTGTTGAACTGCATCCATCCCACTGTGTCTACAATACTGCTCTGTATTCATCCCACTGTGTATATAATGCTGCACTGTGTCCATCCCACTGTGTCTAGTTTGCTGCAGTGTGTCCATCCCACTGTGTATACATTGCTGCACTGTGTCCATTCCACTGTGTCTACTTTGCTGCAGTGTGTCCATCCCACTGTGTATACATTGCTGTACTGTGTCCATCCCACTGTGTATACATTGCTGTACTGTGTCCATCCCACTGTGTCTACATTGCTGCACTGTATCCATCCCACTGTGTCTACATTGCTGCACTGTGTCCATCCCACTATGTCTACATTGCCGCACTGTGTCCATCCCACTGTGTATACATTGCTGCTCTGTATCCATCCCACTGTGTTTACATTGCTGCGCTGTGTCCATCCCACTGTGTCTACATTGCTGCACTGTGTCCATCTCACTGTGTCTACATTGCTGCTCTGTATCCATCCCACTGTGTCTACATTGCTGCACTGTGTCCATCCCACTGTGTCTACATTGCTGCAGTGTGTCCATCCCACTGTGGCGACATTGCTGCACTGTGTCCATCCCACTGTGTCTACTTTGCTGCAGTATGTCCATCCCACTGTGTCTACATTGCCACAGTGTGTCCATCCCACTGTGTATACATGCTGTACTGTGTCCATCCCACTGTGTATACATTGCTGTACTGTGTCCATCCCACTGTGTCTACATTGCTGCACTGTATCCATCCCACTGTGTCTACATTGCTGCACTGTGTCCATCCCACTGTGTATACATTGCTGCACTGTGTCCGTCCCACTGTGTCTACATTGCTGCACTGTGTCCATCCCACTGTGTATACATTGCTGCACTGTGTCCATCCCACTGTGTCTACATTGCTGCGCTGTGTCCATCCCACTGTGTATACATTGCTGCACTGTGTCCATCCCACTGTGTATACATTGCTGGACTGTGTCCATCCCACTATGTCTACATTGCTGCAGTGTGTCCATCCCACTGTGTCTACTTTGCTGCAGTGTGTCCATCACACTGTGTATAGATTGTTGAACTGCATCCATCCCACTGTGTCTACATTACTGCTCTGTATTCATCCCACTGTGTATATAATGCTGCAGTGTGTCCATCCCACTGTGTCTACATTGCCGCAGTGTGTCCATCCCACTGTGTATACATGCTGTACTGTGTCCATCCCACTGTGTATACATTGCTGTACTGTGTCCATCCCACTGTGTCTACATTGCTGCACTGTATCCATCCCACTGTGTCTACTTTGCTGCAGTGTGTCCATCACACTGTGTCTACATTGACGCACTGTGTCAAGCCCACTGTGTCTACTTTGCTGCAGTGTGTCCATCCCACTGTGTATAGATTGTTGAACTGCATCCATCCCACTGTGTCTACATTACTGCTCTGTATTCATCCCACTGTGTATATAATGCTGCACTGTGTCCATCCCACTGTGTCTAGTTTGCTGCAGTGTGTCCATCCCACTCTGTATACATTGCTGCACTGTGTCCATCCCACTGTGTCTACATTGCCGCACTGTGTCCATCCCACTGTGTATACATTGCTGCTCTGTATCCATCCCACTATGTATACATTGCTGCGCTATGTCGATCCCACTGTGTCTACATTGCTGCACTGTGTCCATCCCACTGTGTCTACATTGCTGCAGTGTGTCCATCCCACTGTGGCTACGTTGCTGCACTGTGTCCATCCCACTGTGTCTACATTGCTGCAGTGTGTCCATCCCACTGTGTATACATTGTTGAACTGCATCCATCCCACTGTGTCTACATTACTGCTCTGTATTCATCCCACTGAAAAGGGGCTGGTTTAGCTCACAGGGCTAATCGCTGGCTTTTAAAGCAGACCAAGCAGGCCAGCAGCACGGTTCGATTCCCGTACCAGCCTCCCCGGACAGGCGCCGGAATGTGGCGACTAGGGGCTTTTCACAGTAACTTCATTGAAGCCAACTCCTGACAATCAGCGATTTTCATTTCATTTCACTGTGTATACAATGCTGCATTGTGTCCATCCCACTGTATCTGCTTTGCTGCAGTGTGTCCATCCCACTGTATCTACTTTGCTGCAGTGTGTCCATCCCACTCTGTATACATTACTGCTCTGTATTCATCCCACTGTGTATACATTGCTGCACTGTATCCATCCCACTGTGTCTACATTGCTGCACTGTGTCCATCCCACTGTGTATACATTGCTGCACTGTGTCCGTCCCACTGTGTCTACATTGCTGCAGTGTGTCCATCCCACTGTGTATACATTGCTGCACTGTGTCCATCGCACTGTGTATACATTGCTGCACTGTGTCCATCGCACTGTGTATACATTGCTGGACAGTGTCCATCCCACTGTGTCTACATTGCTGCAGTGTGTCCATCCCACTGTGTCTACTTTGCTGCAGTGTGTCCATCCCACTGTGTCTACATTGCCGCACTGTGTCAAGCCCACTGTGTCTACATTACTGCTCTGTATTCATCCCACTGTGTATATAATGCTGCACTGTATCCATCCCACTGTGTCTAGTTTGCTGCAGTGTGTCCATCCCACTGTGTATACATTGCTGCACGGTGTCCATCCCACTGTGTCTACTTTGCTGCAGTGTGTCCATCCCACTGTGTATACATTGCTGCACTGTGTCCATCCCACTGTGTCTACATTGCCGCACTGTGTCCATCCCACTGTGTATACATTGCTGCTCTGTATCCATCCCACTGTGTATACATTGCTGCGCTGTGTCCATCCCACTGTGTCTACATTGCTGCAGTGTGTCCATCCCACTGTGTATACATTGCTGCAGTGTGTCCATCCCACTGTGGCTACGTTGCTGCAGTGTGTCCATCCCACTGTGGCTACGTTGCTGCACTGTGTCCATCCCACTGTGTCTACATTACTGCTCTGTATTCATCCCACTGAAAAGGGGCTGGTTTAGCTCACAGGGCTAATCGCTGGCTTTTAAAGCAGACCAAGCAGGCCAGCAGCACGGTTCGATTCCCGTACCACCCTCCCCGGACAGGCCCCGGAATGTGGCGACTAGGGGCTTTTCACAGTAACTTCATTGAAGCCAACTCGTGACAATAAGCGATTTTCATTTCATTTCACTGTGTATACAATGCTGTATTGTGTCCATCCCACTGTATCTACTTTGCTGCAGTGTGTCCATCCCACTGTGTATACATTGCTGTACTGTGTCCATCCCACTGTGTCTACTTTGCTGCAGTGTGTCCATCCCACTCTGTATACATTACTGCTCTGTATTCATCCCACTGTGTATACATTGCTGTACTGTGTCCATCCCACTGTGTCTACATTGCTGCACTGTGTCCATCCCACTGTGTCTACATTGCTGCACTGTGTCCATCCCACTGTGGCTACATTGCTGCACTGTGTCCATCCCACTGTGTATACATTGCTGCACTGTGTCCATCCTACTGTGTGTACATTGCTGCACTGTGACAATCCCACTGTGCCTACATTGCTGCACTGTGTCCATCCCACTGTGTATACATTGCTGCACTGTGTCCATCCCACTGTGTATACATTGCTGCACTGTGTCCATCCTACTGTGTATACATTTCTGCACTGTGACAATCCCACTGTGCCTACATTGCTGCACTGTGTCCATCCCACTGTGTATACATTGCTGCACTGTGACCATCCCACTGTGTCTACATTGCTGCACTGTGTCCGTCCCACTGTGTCTACATTGCTGCAGTGCGTCCATCCCACTCTGTATACATTACTGCTCTGTATTCATCCCACTGTGTACACATTGCTGTACTGTGTCCATCCCACTGTGTCTACATTGCTGCACTGTGCCCATCCCACTGTGTCTACATTGCTGCACTGTGTCCATCCCACTGTGGCTACATTGCTGCACTGTGTCCATCCCACTGTGTATACATTGCTGCACTGTGTCCATCCCACTGTGTATACATTGCTGCACTGTGTCCATCCTACTGTGTATACATTGCTGCACTGTGACAATCCCACTGTGCCTACATTGCTGCACTGTGTCCATCCCACTGTGTATACATTGCTGCACTGTGACCATCCCACTGTGTCTACATTGCTGCACTGTGTCCGTCCCACTGTGTCTACATTGCTGCAGTGCGTCCAACCCACTGTGTCTATCTTGCTGCAGTGTGTCCATCCCACTGTGTATACTTTGCTGCACTGTGTCCATCCCACTATGTCTACATTGCTGCACTGTGTCTATTCCAGTGTGTCTACATTGCTGCACTGTGTCCATCCCACTGTGTCTACATTGCTGCACTGTGTCCATCCCACTGTGTATACATTACTGCACTGTGTCCATCCCACTGTGTATACTTTGCTGCACTGTGTCCATCCCACTGTGTATACATTACTGCACTGTGTCCATCCCACTGTGTCTACATTGCTGCACTGTGTCCATCCAAATGTGTCTACATTGCTGCACTGTATCCATCCCACTGTGGCTACATTGCTGCACTGTGTCCATCCCACTGTGTATACATTGCTGCACTGTGTCCGTCCCACTTTGTCTACATTGCTGCACTGTGTCCATCCCACTGTGTATACATTGCTGCACTGTGTCCATCCCACTGTGTCTACATTGCTGCACTGTGTCCATCCCACTGTGTATACATTGCTGCACTGTGTCCGTCCCACTGTGTCTACATTGCTGCAGTGCGTCCATCCCACTGTGTATACATTGCTGCACTGTGTCCATCCCACTGTGTATACATTGCTGGACTGTGTCCATCCCACTATGTCTACATTGCTGCAGTGTGTCCATCCCACTGTGTCTACTTTGCTGCAGTGTGTCCATCCCACTGTGTCTACATTGCCGCACTGTGTCAAGCCCACTGTGTCTACTTTGCTGCAGTGTGTCCATCCCACTGTGTATAGATTGTTGAACTGCATCCATCCCACTGTGTCTACATTACTGCTCTGTATTCATCCCACTGTGTATATAATGCTGCACTGTGTCCATCCCACTGTGTCTAGTTTGCTGCAGTGTGTCCATCCCACTGTGTATACATTGCTGCACTGTGTCCATTCCACTGTGTCTACTTTGCTGCAGTGTGTCCATCCCACTGTGTATACATTGCTGTACTGTGTCCATCCCACTGTGTATACATTGCTGTACTGTGTCCATCCCACTGTGTCTACATTGCTGCACTGTGTCCATCCCACTGTGTCTACATTGCTGCAGTGTGTCCATCCCACTGTGGCTACATTGCTGCACTGTGTCCATCCCACTGTGTCTACTTTGCTGCAGTGTGTCCATCCCACTGTGTCTACATTGCCGCAGTGTGTCCATCCCACTGTGTATACATTGCTGTACTGTGTCCATCCCACTGTGTATACATTGCTGTACTGTGTCCATCCCACTGTGTCTACATTGCTGCACTGTATCCATCCCACTGTGTCTACATTGCTGCACTGTGTCCATCCCACTGTGTATACATTGCTGCACTGTGTCCGTCCCACTGTGTCTAAATTGCTGCACTGTGTCCATCCCACTGTGTATACATTGCTGCACTGTGTCCATCCCACTGTGTCTACATTGCTGCGCTGTGTCCATCCCACTGTGTATACATTGCTGCACTGTGTCCATCCCACTGTGTATACATTGCTGGACTGTGTCCATCCCACTATGTCTACATTGCTGCAGTGTGTCCATCCTACTGTGTCTACTTTGCTGCAGTATGTCCATCCCACTGTGTCTACATTGCCGCACTGTGTCAAGCCCACTGTGTCTACTTTGCTGCAGTGTGTCCACCCCTCTGTGTATAGATTGTTGAACTGCATCCATCCCACTGTGTCTACATTACTGCTCTGTATTCATCCCACTGTGTATATAATGCTGCACTGTATCCATCCCACTGTGTCTAGTTTGCTGCAGTGTGTCCATCCCACTGTGTATACATTGCTGCACTGTGTCCATCCCACTGTGTCTACTTTGCTGCAGTGTGTCCATCCCACTGTGTATACATTGCTGCACTGTGTCCATCCCACTGTGTCTACATTGCCGCACTGTGTCCATCCCACTGTGTATACATTGCTGCTCTGTATCCATCCCACTGTGCCTACATTGCTGCACTGTGTCCATCCCACTGTGTATACATTGCTGCACTGTGTCCATCCCACTGTGCCTACATTGCTGCAGTGTGTCCATCCCACTGTGTATACATTGCTGCGCTGTGTCCATCCCACTGTGTCTACATTGCTGCACTGTGTCTATTCCAGTGTGTCTACATTGCTGCACTGTGTCCATCCCACTGTGTCTACATTGCTGCACTGTGTCCATCCCACTGTGTATACATTACTGCACTGTGTCCATCCCACTGTGTATACTTTGCTGCACTGTGTCCATCCCACTGTGTATACATTGCTGCACTGTGTCCATCCCACTGTGTCTACATTGCTGCACTGTGTCCATCCAAATGTGTCTACATTGCTGCAGTGTGTCCAACCCACTGTGTCTACATTGCCGCAGTGTGTCCATCCCACTGTGTATACATTGCTGTACTGTGTCCGTCCCACTGTGTATACATTGCTGTACTGTGTCCATCCCACTGTGTCTACATTGCTGCACTGTATCCATCCCACTGTGGCTACATTGCTGCACTGTGTCCATCCCACTGTGTATACATTGCTGCACTGTGTCCGTCCCACTTTGTCTACATTGCTGCACTGTGTCCATCCCACTGTGTATACATTGCTGCACTGTGTCCATCCCACTGTGTCTACATTGCTGCACTGTGTCCATCCCACTGTGTATACATTGCTGCACTGTGTCCGTCCCACTGTGTCTACATTGCTGCAGTGCGTCCATCCCACTGTGTATACATTGCTGCACTGTGTCCATCCCACTGTGTATACATTGCTGGACTGTTTTTCATCCCACTATGTCTACATTGCTGCAGTGTGTCCATCCCACTGTGTCTACTTTGCTGCAGTGTGTCCATCCCACTGTGTCTACATTGCCGCACTGTGTCAAGCCCACTGTGTCTACTTTGCTGCAGTGTGTCCATCCCACTGTGTATAGATTGTTGAACTGCATCCATCCCACTGTGTCTACATTACTGCTCTGTATTCATCCCACTGTGTATATAATGCTGCACTGTGTCCATCCCACTGTGTCTAGTTTGCTGCAGTGTGTCCATCCCACTGTGTATACATTGCTGCACTGTGTCCATTCCACAGTGTCTACTTTGCTGCAGTGTGTTCATCCCACTGTGTATACATTGCTGTACTGTGTCCATCCCACTGTGTATACATTGCTGTACTGTGTCCATCCCACTGTGTCTACATTGCTGCACTGTGTCCATCCCACTGTGTCTACATTGCTGCAGTGTGTCCATCCCACTGTGGCTACATTGCTGCACTGTGTCCATCCCACTGTGTCTACTTTGCTGCAGTGTGTCCATCCCACTGTGTCTACATTGCCGCAGTGTGTCCATCCCACTGTGTATACATTGCTGTACTGTGTCCATCCCACTGTGTATACATTGCTGTACTGTGTCCATCCCACTGTGTCTACATTGCTGCACTGTATCCATCCCACTGTGCCTACATTGCTGCACTGTGTCCATCCCACTGTGTATACATTGCTGCACTGTGTCCGTCCCACTGTGTCTAAATTGCTGCACTGTGTCCATCCCACTGTGTATACATTGCTGCACTGTGTCCATCCCACTGTGTCTACATTGCTGCGCTGTGTCCATCCCACTGTGTATACATTGCTGCACTGTGTCCATCCCACTATGTCTACATTGCTGCAGTATGTCCATCCCACTGTGTCTACATTGCCGCACTGTGTCAAGCCCACTGTGTCTACTTTGCTGCAGTGTGTCCACCCCTCTGTGTATAGATTGTTGAACTGCATCCATCCCACTGTGTCTACATTACTGCTCTGTATTCATCCCACTGTGTATATAATGCTGCACTGTATCCATCCCACTGTGTCTAGTTTGCTGCAGTGTGTCCATCCCACTGTGTATACATTGCTGCACTGTGTCCATCCCACTGTGTCTACTTTGCTGCAGTGTGTCCATCCCACTGTGTATACATTGCTGCACTGTGTCCATCCCACTGTGTCTACATTGCCGCACTGTGTCCATCCCACTGTGTATATATTGCTGCTCTGTATCCATCCCACTGTGCCTACATTGCTGCACTGTGTCCATCCCACTGTGTATACATTGCTGCACTGTGTCCATCCCACTGTGCCTACATTGCTGCAGTGTGTCCATCCCACTGTGTATACATTGCTGCGCTGTGTCCATCCCACTGTGTCTACATTGCTGCACTGTGTCCATCCCACTGTGTCTACATTGCTGCAGTGTGTCCATCCCACTGTGTCTACATTACTGCTCTGTATTCATCCCACTGAAAAGGGGCTGGTTTAGCTCACAGGGCTAATCGCTGGCTTTTAAAGCAGACCAAGCAGGCCAGCAGCACGGTTCGATTCCCGTACCAGCCTCCCCGGACAGGCACCGGAATGTGGCGACTCGGGGCTTTTCACAGTAACTTCATTGAAGCCAACTCGTGACAATAAGCGATTTTCATTTCATTTCACTGTGCATACAATGCTGTATTGTGTCCATCCCACTGTATCTACTTTGCTGCATTGTGTCCATCCCACTGTGTATACATTGCTGTACTGTGTCCATCCCACTGTGTCTACTTTGCTGCAGTGTGTCCATCCCACTCTGTATACATTACTGCTCTGTATTCATCCCACTGTGTATACATTGCTGTACTGTGTCCATCCCACTGTGTCTACATTGCTGCACTGTGTCCATCCCACTGTGGCTACATTGCTGCACTGTGTCTATCCCACTGTGGCTACATTGCTGCACTGTGTCCATCCCACTGTGTATACATTGCTGCACTGTGTCCATCCCACTGTGTATACATTGCTGCACTGTGTCCATCCTACTGTGTGTACATTGCTGCACTGTGACAATCCCACTGTGCCTACATTGCTGCACTGTGTCCATCCCACTGTGTATACATTGCTGCACTGTGTCCATCCCACTGTGTATACATTGCTGCACTGTGTCCATCCTACTGTGTATACATTGCTGCACTGTGACAATCCCACTGTGCCTACATTGCTGCACTGTGTCCATCCCACTGTGTATACATTGCTGCACTGTGACCATCCCACTGTGTCTGCATTGCTGCACTGTGTCCGTCCCACTGTGTCTACATTGCTGCAGTGCGTCCATCCCACTCTGTATACATTACTGCTCTGTATTCATCCCACTGTGTATACATTGCTGTACTGTGTCCATCCCACTGTGTCTACATTGCTGCACTGTGTCCATCCCACTGTGTCTACATTGCTGCACTGTGTCCATCCCACTGTGGCTACATTGCTGCACTGTGTCCATCCCACTGTGTATACATTGCTGCACTGTGTCCATCCCACTGTGTATACATTGCTGCACTGTGTCCATCCTACTGTGTATACATTGCTGCACTGTGACAATCCCACTGTGCCTACATTGCTGCACTGTGTCCATCCCACTGTGTATACATTGCTGCACTGTGTCCATCCCACTGTGTATACATTGCTGCACTGTGTCCATCCTACTGTGTATACATTGCTGCACTGTGACAATCCCACTGTGCCTACATTGCTGCACTGTGTCCATCCCACTGTGTATACATTGCTGCACTGTGACCATCCCACTGTGTCTACATTGCTGCACTGTGTCCGTCCCACTGTGTCTACATTGCTGCAGTGCGTCCATCCCACTGTGTATACATTGCTGCACTGTGTCCATCCCACTGTGTCTACATTGCTGCAGTGTGTCCATCCCATTGTGTATACTTTGCTGCACTGTGTCCATCCCACTGTGTATACATTGCTGCACTGTGACCATCCCACTGTGTCTACATTGCTGCACTGTGTCCATCCCACTGTGTCTACATTGCTGCACTGTGTCCATCCCACTGTGTATACATTACTGCACTGTGTCCATCCCACTGTGTATACTTTGCTGCACTGTGTCCATCCCACTGTGTCTACATTGCTGCACTGTGTCCATCCCACTGTGTACACATTGC
The DNA here is from genome assembly GCF_902713615.1 of Scyliorhinus canicula. Classification (NCBI taxonomy): domain Eukaryota; kingdom Metazoa; phylum Chordata; class Chondrichthyes; order Carcharhiniformes; family Scyliorhinidae; genus Scyliorhinus; species Scyliorhinus canicula. The sequence continues at coordinate 136,681,608 of NC_052155.1, read as the reverse complement.
TGCACTGTGTCCATCCCACTGTGTCTACATTGCTGCACTGTGTCCATCCCACTGTGGCTACATTGCTGCACGGTGTCCATCCCACTGTGTCTACATTGCTGCAGTGTGTCCATCCCACTGTGTATACATTACTGCACTGTGTCCATCCCACTGTGTATACTTTGCTGCTCTGTGTCCATCCCACTGTGTCTACATTGCTGCACTGTGTCCATCCCACTGTGTACACATTGCTGCACTGTGTCCATCCCACTGTGGCTACATTGCTGCACTGTGTCCATCCCACTGTGTATACATTACTGCACTGTGTCCATCCCACTGTGTATACTTTGCTGCACTGTGTCCATCCCACTGTGTACACATTGCTGCACTGTGTCCATTCCACTGTGTCTACTTTGCTGCAGTGTGTCCAACCCACTGTGTCTACATTGCTGCACTGTGTCCATCCCACTGTGTACACTTTGCTGCAGTGTGTCCATCCCACTGTGTCTACATTGCTGCACTGTGTCCATCCCACTGTGTCTACATTGCTGCAGTGTGTCCAACCCACTGTGTCTACATTGCTGCACTGTGTCCGTCCCACTGTGTCTACATTGCTGCAGTGTGTCCATCCCACTGTGTAAACATTGCTGCACTGTGTCCATCCCACTATGTCTACATTGCTGCAGTGTGTCCAACCCACTGTGTCTACATTGCTACACTGTGCCCATCCCACTGTGTATACATTGCTGCACTGTGCCCATCCCACTGTGTATTGCTACACTGTGTCCATCCCACTGTGTATACATTGCTGCATTGTGTCCATTCCACTGTGTCTACATTGCTGCACTGTGTCCATCCCACTGTGTCTACATTGCTGTACGAAGTCTTACAACACCAGATTAAAGTCCAATAGGTTTGTTTCAAACACAAGCTTTCGGAGCACTGCTCCTTCCTCAGGTGAATGGAGGGGTATGTTCCAGAAACATTTATATAGACAAAGTCAGAAATGCCAGACAATGCTTGTAATGTAAGCATTTGTGGGTAATCAAATCATTACAGATCCAGAGATAGGGGGTAATCCCAGGTTAAAGAGCTGGGAATTGTCTCAAGCCAGGATAGTTGGTAGGATTTTGCAAGTCCAGGCCAGATGGTGGGGGATGAATGTAATGCGACATGAATCCAAGATCCCGGTTGAGGTCGCACTCATGCGTGCGGAGCTTAGCTATAAGTTTTTGCTCAGCAATTCTGCTTTGTCACGTGTCCTGAAGGCCGCCTCGGAGAACGCTTACCCGGAGATCAGAGGCTGAATGCCCTTGACTGCTGAAGTGTTCCCCGATTGGAAGGGAACATTCCTGCCTGGTGATTGTCGCACGATGAATGTTGATTCATTGTCGCAGTTCTGCATTGTCTCGCCAATGTGCCATGCTTCGGGGCATCCTTTCCTGCAGTGTATGAAGTAGACTACATTGGTTGAGCCGCACGAGTATGTGCCGCGTACCTGGTGGGTGGTGTTTCCACGTGTAATGGTGGTATCCAAGTCGATGATCTGGCATGTCTTGCAGAGATTGCCCTGGCAGGGTTGTGTGGTGTCGTGGTCGCTGTTCTGAAGGCTGGGTAATTTGCTGCAAACAATGGTTTGTTTGAGGTTGCGCGGTTGTTTGAAGGCAAGTAGTGGGGGTGTGGGGATGACCTTGGCAAGATGTTCATCTTCATTGATGATGTGCTGAAGGCTGCGATGAAGATGTCGTACTTTCTCCGCCGCAGGAAAGTACTGGACGACGAAGGGTACTCTGTCAGTTGTGTCCCGTGTTTGTCTTCTGAGGAGGTAGGTGCGGTTTATTGCTGGGGCGCGTTGGAACTGTCGATCGATGAGTCGAGCGCCATATCCCATTCGTACGAGGGCATCTTTCAGCATCTGTAGGTGTCTGTTACGCTCCTCCTCGTCTGAGCAGATCCTGTGTATACGGAGGGCTTGTCCATAGGGGATGGCTTCTTTAATGTGTTTCGGGTGAAAGTTGGAAAAGTGGAGCATCGTGAGATTATCTGTGGGCTTGCGGTAAAGCGAGGTGCTGAGGTGACCGTCCTTGATGGAGATGAGTGTGTCCAAGAATGCAACTGAATTTGGAGAATATCCATGGTGAGTCTGATGGTGGGATGGAACGTATTGATCTCATCGTATAGTCGTTTCAGTGATTCTTCGCTGTGGGTCCAAAGGAAAAAAATGCCATCGATGTATCCGGTGTATAACGTCTCCACACCTTTAGGGGCTAGGCCCGCGCTGGAGTGGTTGGCGCCCCGCTGACCGGCGTGAACGGCCTTTGGCGCCCCGACAGCCGGCGCGAACAGCTGGCTGAAAGGCCTTCACCGGCCGGTGTGAGTCCGCTCATGCGGCGGAGTGTCAGCGGCCACTGACGTCACCCCGGTGCATGCACGGTAGAGGGGGTCTCTTCCACCTCCGTCATGGTGGAGGCCGTGGTAGTGGCGGAAGAAAAAGAGTGCCCCCACGGCACAGGCCCGCCGGCTGATCGGTGGGCCCTGATCGCGGGCCAGGCAACTGTGGGGGCACCCCCACAGGATCGTCAGATCGCCACGCCCCCCCCCCCCCCCACAGGATCCCGGGGCCCGCTCACGCCAACTGCTCCCGCCGGCACCAGAGGTGGTTTAAACCACGCCGGTGGGAGAGGCCTGACAGCGGTGGGACTTCGGCCCATCGCGGGCAGGAGAATCTCCGCGGGGGGCCCGCCGACTGGCGTGGCGCGATTCCCGTCCCCGCCGATTCCTGGGTGGCGGAGAATTCCGGCCACGGCGGGGGCGGGATTTACGTCGGCCCCGCGCGATTCTCCGACCCCCCGGGGGGTTGGAGCATTCCGCCCATTCTTCCTCAGAGAAGGAGACCTAAACTGCACACAATACTCCAGGTATGGCCTCACCAAGGCCCTGTACAATTGCAGCAACACATTCCTCCTTCTATACTCAAAACCTCTTGCAATGAAGGCCAGCATACCATTAGCCTTTTTAACCGCCTGCTGCACCTGCATGCTTACCTTCAGCGAATGGTGCACAAGGGCACCCAGGTCCCGCTGCACACTCCCCTCTCCCAATTTACAACCATTCAGGTAGTAATCTGCCTTCCTGTTTTTGCTTTCAAAATGAATAACCTCACACTTATCCAAATTATACTGCATCTGCCATTGGTTTGCCCACTCTCCCAACCTGTCCAGATCTTGCTGTAAGATCTCTGCATCCTCATCACAATTCACCCTCCCACCTAATTTGGGATCATCTGCAAACTTTGAGATGTTATATTTTGTTCCCTCATCCAAATCATTAATATATATTGTGAATAGCTGGGGTCCCAGCACCGATCCCTGTGGTACCCCACTGGTTACTGCCTGCCAATTTGAAAAGGACCCATTAATCCCTATTCTTTGCTTCCTCTCTGCCAACCAGTGTTCTATCCACCTCAATACATTTCCCCCAATCCCATGTGCTTTAATTTTGCACAATAATCTCTTTTGTGGGACTTCTGTCAAATGCCTTCTGAAAGTCCAAATATACCACATCGACTGGCGCCCCCTTGTCGACTGTACTGGTTACCTCTTCAAAGAATTCAACAGATTTGTCAAGCATGATTTTCCCTCCATAAATCCATGCTGACTCCGACTGATCCCGCCACTGCTTTCCAAATGTTTCTCTATAAAGTCCTTGATAATGGATTCAAGCTTTTTTCGGCTTACTGGTCTATAATTCCATGCTTTATCTCTATCTCCCTTTTGAATATCAGAGTGACGTGAGCTACCCTCCAATCTTCAGGGATAGTTACAGAGTCTATAGAATCTCTGAAGATGACCACCAATGCATCCACTATTTCCACTATCTCCTTTAGCACTCTGGGAGCGGATTCTCAGGCACTGGGGATATTTTTTTATTCTCCTCCTTTTTCACATTTTCTCCCAAACTTACACCTAACAATAAATAATTAGTAACGATTGTCATGTCAATCCCCATATCAATAACAATGATCCCATCCTCCCACCAAACCCCAGACATGGGTCTGCATGTTAACATAAATAAATGACAAAGAAGAATCAGGAATCACCCATAGTCACCATTAACACATACAGTCCCCCTCCCCCTAACCCTCCCAGCCCCCAACCCCCCTAATGTTCGATGCTATCCAGTTCTTGAAAGTGCATAATGAATAACGCCCATGAATTGTAGACCCCTCCATCCTTCCCCTCATTTCAAAATTGACCTTTTCAAGCGTCAAGAATTCCAGCAGGTCCCCCCGCCATGCCAGGACACAGGGTGGAGAGGTTGATCTCCACCCTAACAGGATCCGCCTTTGGGCGATCAACGAGGCGAAGGCTCCAACATCTGCCTCCACGTCCGTTTCCAACTCCGGCTGGTCCGACACTCCGAATATGGCCTCCCGAGGGCCCGGGTCCAGTTTCACATGCATCACTTTCGAGATTACCCTAAACACCTCATTCCTGTAATCCTCCAGCTTTGGACAGGACCAAAACATATGAACGTGATTTGCGGAGCCCACCCTCGCAACGTTCACATACATCTTCTACTCCCTCAAAGTGCCGGCTCATCCTTGCCCTTGTAAGGTGCGCTCTATACACCACCTTCAGCTGTATCGGCCCCAACCTCGCACACAAGGTGCCTCTCTGAAGCACCTCACACCAGAACCCCTCCTCCATACCTGCTCCCAACTCTTCCTCCCACTTTGCATTGATCCCTTTTAGCGGCGCCTTCTCCTCCTTCAAAATAGCTCCATAAACCACTGATACTACCCCCTTCTCCAGTCCCCCTGTCACCAGCACCTCCTCCATCAATATGGAAGCTGGCTCTACTGGGAAGCTCTTTATCTCCTTTCTGGCAAAGTCTTGAACTTCCATGTATCTAAATATTTACCCCGCTCCAGCCCATACTTCGCTCCCAGCTCCTCCAATCCCGCAAAAAATGACCCCTAAGAAACAAATCTTTTAGTGTCCTAATTCCTTTCTCCTCCCATCTCCGAAAATTTCCATCCCACTTCCCTGTATCAAATCCATGGTTCCCCGGATCGGCATTTCCCTTGACCCTGCCCCCAACCAAGTGCTGTTGAAACTGCCTCCAAATTCTCAATGAAGCTATTAGGTCCTGGGGATTTATCTGCCTTCAATCCCATCAGTTTTCCCAGCACCATTTCTCTACTAATGTTGATCTCCCTCAGTTCTTCCCTCTCACTAAACCTTTCATTCTCCAACATTTCTGGGATCTGATTTGTGACAGAACCAAAGTATGTATTCAATTGCTCAGCCATTTCTTTGTCCCTTATTATGCATTCCCCTGTTTCTGTCTGTAGGGGGCCAACATTTCTCATTACCAACCTCTTTCTCTTCACATATCTGTAGAAACTCTTAGTGTCAGCCTTTATGTTCCTTTCATACTGTACTTTCCCCTTCTTAATCAATCCCTTCGTCCTTTGCTGAATTCTAAACTGCTCCCAATCCTCAGACCTATAATTTTTCTTGGCCAATCTGTATGCTTCTTCCTTGTATTGGATACTATTTCTAATTTCCTTTGTAAGCCATGGATTGGTCTTCTTACCCCCTTTGCTTTTGTGCCAGACAGGAATGAACAGTTGCTGTAGTTCCTCCATGCGTTCCTTGAGTGTTTGCCATTGTCTATCCACTGTCATCCTTTTAAGTAACTCTCCCCAATCTATCAAGGCCAACTCACGCCTCATTTCCTCAGAGTTCCCCTTATTAAGATTCAGCACCCTAGTCTCCGAATCAACTACTTCACTCTCCATCTTGATAAAAAATTCTATCATATTATGGTCGCTCATCCCCAAGGGGTCTCGTACATCCAGATCGGCAATGAGTCCCTTCTCATTACACAGTACCCAGTCTAAGATGGCCTGCTGTCTAGTTGGTTCCTCCACATGGTGCTATGTCTTTTCGTCCGACGTCATTTCGTCCAACGACACTTCGTCCACGTCTTTTTGTCCAACGTCTTTTTGTCCGCCCGTCTTTTGGTCCAACGTCACTTCGTCCAATTATCCAATTACAAATAGTTTAATTTAGTTTTTCAATGTTACTGCTCAAGGATCCTCTCCACCTATTTCGCCTCTTGAAGTTGAGTTCTGCATTTGTGCTGCTTGATCTCCAGACATTATTAAGATAAGCTGCAGGATATTCACCCATGTATGATCCAGCGTGATGAGAGCCATTGTATCTGATGGAATATTTGATCATTTCAGACCTGTAATGTCAGAAGCCACTGCCAACCCTAATCACTCGACAAAAATCGAGTTTAAATCTGCTTCTTTCAGAACTGCACTCATTGTCTAAATCCAAATAGACTCCCACTTATATCTGTGTCTGTCGGAATTGTAGAATATCAAATCATCTTGTCCTCTCCCCATGATTCTCTCTCGGGTACAGTTCTGGAAATGTAACTGTTAGGGTATTTCGGGAATTTACCATTTACATCAATTTTAAGTAATTTCGGGAATTTTAAGTAATTAGTAAACTTTTAGATTTTTTAACTGCATTTTTAGATTTTTTAACTTTTTAACTGCATTTTTCAACTTGCATTTTACTTGCATTTTATCAATTACTTGCATTTTAGCAAGTAAATTAACGGAGTTAATTTGTAATTGGATAATTGGACGAAGTGACGTTGGACCAAAAGACGGGCGGACAAAAAGACGTTGGACCAAAAGACGTGGACGAAGTGTCGTTGGACGAAGTGACGTCGGACGAAAAGACGCGACACGCCTCCACATATTGGTCAAGAAAACCATCCCGTATACACTCCAGGAATTCCTCCTCTCTGGCATTGTGGCTAATTTGATTTGCCCAACCTATGTGAAGATTAAAATCACCCATGATCCTCGATATTCCCTTTTACATACATCTCTAATTTCTTGTTTAATGCCATTCCCAATCTCACTACTGCAGTTTGGGGGTCTATATATGACACCCAACTATATTTTTGTCCCTTGGTATTTCTCAACTCTCCCCATACAGATTCCACATTTTCAGAGCCAATATCCTTTCTCACTACTGTGTTAATTTCCTCTTTAACCAGCAGTGCCACACCACCACCTTTTCCTTTATGCCTGTCCTTCCTAAATACTGAGAACCCTGGGACATTCGGTTCCCATCCCTGGTCACCCTGCAGCCATGTCTCCGTAATCCCAATGATATCATATCCATTTATATCTATCTGCGCGATTAGTTCATCCACTTTATTGCAAATGCTCCGTGCATTAAGGCACAGAACCTTTAAGTTTGTCTTTTTCACAATGTTTGTCTTGCTCCCAGTATTTTTCTCTATTGCCCTGTTTGAATTTTGCCCTTGGTTTCTCCACCTGTCATTAACCTTATTCGCTTTTCTAACTTGTGTCCTTGCTCCCTCTTTCTTTGAATCCTTGCCTAGGTTCCCATCCCCATGGCTTAATAGTTTAAACCCTCCCCAACCGCTCTAGTAAATAGCCCCCCTAGGACATCAGTTCCAGTTCTGCCCAGGTGTAACCCGTCGAGTTTGTACAGGTCCCACCTCCCCCAGAACCGGCCCCAATGCCCCAGGATTATGAAACTCTCTCCCTGACACCATCCCTTCAGCCACATATTCATCCTATATATCCTGTCATTTCTACTCTGACTAGCACGTGGCACCGGTAGTAATCCTGAGATCACTACCTTTGAAGTCCGATTTCTTAACTTCCTTCCTAGCTCCCTGTATTCTGCTTTTAGGACCTCATCCCTTTTTTTACCAATGTCATTTGTACCGATGTGTACCGTGACCACCAGCTGCCCCTCTCCCCCTCCAGAATGTCCTGCACCCGCTTGTCAGCCTCTTGAGTGTCAATCCTGACTCCCGCCCATCAGGCACCACTTTTCAGTTGAATCAGTCCTGTTCCACGTGGAGCAGGTGTTAGCCCATTAACAGTTGATGAATTGCTCCAGGAACGGTGCCAATTTTCCTGTCCTAGAACTCCACCGATCAGACCCAGCGTCAACACGTAGCCTCTGAAACAGAGAATCCCACCGCCTGACTTTGATCTTTGGCCAATGTTACGACCCCCTCAGGGGCCAAGCACTATGTTGTATCTGACTCCCCTCCTACACAATGGAATATGAGGGGGCGGAGCCTCCCCCTGACTGGAAGGAGCCTCACATTATATAAACCCTGGCCTGGGTGCAGGTGGGGGAGGGTGTCCCTTCAGGGTGAGGAGTTGTAGTACTTGTGGTTATTGTGTATAGTGTAAATAAATCTTGTTCTTATCCAGCTTACCGTGCGTTCCATGAAGTCTCTTCCTTTGGTTGCTAGAGCCAGATCTAGACTGCGGTGTTTCTAGATTACAACAGACTCGATATTAAAATCACCTAATTAATGCTCTATAAATGCAAATTCCCTAATTACAGAGGTACCAATAACAACTTGAATTGAAGGGTGGCCTACAAATAAATGTGTTCTCAGATATTGCATTTACTATGCCCTGGAGCTTTAATGTGAATTTTATGTTGAAACATAATTATTACTAGCTGCAATGATGCAATATAAGCATTGACAAATGTGACTCTACTTCAGTAATTATCAATGTTTTATTTCCATTTAAGTCTATAATTGGGAGACATTCTCTTAATAAGTAGTCTATAACAGTGTACCAAACCAAAATGCAGTTTGAGGCTCCAGCAGAGAGACTGAAGATAATGGGCTAGGAATTCAACTGCCTAGCACTGCCGGAGCCAGTGCTATGGAAACCAGATGCCCTCCGAATGGGGCACACAGTTCTGCCATCCACTTCCATTGTTGGGAGGGGTGCTCGCACATACTTACCATGCGTGCTTTTGCTGTACCTTCCCAATTAGCCAGGCCTTGATGTCAAACAGCTGCTCCAGCATATTTCACCACACAGATCTACACAATGTACTCACTTGTTCCTCAGCAAGGACATGAGTGCAGATGCAAAAGGGACCCGCCCAACTAGCGTTATTTAAAGGCTGAAGCACCGACTTGCGAGTGAGGTGTTTTGCACTGACTACTCTGGTTCTCTTTGTGGAAGTACTGCAGAATGGTTTTGGAGGTGCTGAGCATCTAGATTTGGCAGGGGGAGTTGCTGCACCCTCACACAGATTTGTTGACATGTCCACACAAAGTCTACCGTTGTTGTGCCACCGGGGCTGCATAATGACAGGGAGATGGAGCAGAGACTGTAGAGAGTGGAGCTTCTGTGCAGAGGGAGGTGGAATAGGATGAGGCAGGGATGAGGCACACAGGATACCTTCACTGTGCACTGATTTCTAATATATGCACCCAGACATTGTTCCTTTTGGGCTGCTCACCTTCAACACCATTGCTCCTATATGCCCCACCCCTCCCAATATGCCCCACCTGTGAACACCTCTCCATATGGCATTGGGGCAGTGTTCTCCCTCGATGAGCTGATGGGACAGAAAGGCCGGTAGCCTACAGGTCCAGGACCCTGGCCTTGTGGTGCGCTGATGTGCGCAGATTAGAAAAGAAGATCTGGCCGTGCTTTTTGCAGTTAAAAAATTACATCAGTATGTCTTTCGATGCCATTTGACAAAATAGACCAGAGAACCAGAGCTGTCAATGAAGTAATGTTTTCCCTGGGACACAGCTATTTAGCACACTGATCAATGCCTGGGCTCTGAGCCAAGGATAGTATGGTATTGGGGGGAGGGGGGGGGGGGGGGGGGGGGGGGGAGTTGCTGGGGGTCGGGAGGGCGGTGTATGAGCGGACATATGGGAGGGTGCATGGGGACCATATGGGGGAGTGAGGTGGGCTGGGAGAAGGGGTGGTGAGAGGTGAGGGCTAGAGGGTATTGTTTGTTTTTCTGTCATTATTACAAAGCCCCAGAGCACTGAGGTTGACTTTTTAACCAGCCCACTTCATCAATTGGCTGCCTACACGCCTGCCTCTGAACTCTTTCCAGGGGTGGCAGCCTTGACTCCTATTAGTGCTTATACCCAGAATGAAAATTCCATCTTTGGTGGCACTTTTTCCCGAGGCAGGTATGTTGAACCTGGAAATTTCCCCCAACTCCTGTTACCCACCTCTAAGATGGAAATATAGCTCATATTATTTATCCTCAATGCTTTTAGTAACTCAGGATACCATTGGCTCAGTTGCAGTTGGTTCCATTATCCAGAGAACCATTTACTCTGTAGGACTCAGGAAATATAGATGTCCTAGTTTTTCTGTGCAGTTTTGATCGTCTTGTCCTGCAAGCGGGTGGGGAGAATTTCATTAATTGTGTTGCATTGGGTAATGTGCCTGCTACAACTGAATATCTGGAAGCATCGAATCATAGACCATAGAATTTAAAGTGCAGAAGGAGGCCATTCGGCCCTTCGAATCTGCACAATCTCTTGGAAGGAGCACCCTACCTAAGCCCATACCTCCACCCTATACCCACACCTCCGCCCTATCCCCGTAACCCCACTTAACCTTTCTTGGACACTAAAAGCAATTTAGCATCGCCAATCCACCTAACCTGCACATCTTTGGACTGGGGGAGGAAACCGGAGCACCCGGAGGAAACCCACACGAACACAGGGAGGACGTGCAGACTCCGCACAGGGAGTGACCCAAGCCGGGAATCGAACCTGGGACCCTGGAGCTGTGAATCAATTGTAGCTAACCACTGTGCTACCATGCTGCCCAACATGTGGAATCAGCAGAAGCCGGGTTTAAGGTTGGCATGATTGGGAATTGTGTGAGGCTAAGGTGGAGTATCTGAATATACAGCTTGAGTCTTGGCGATTCGGGATTTCTGAAGGGTGAGTGGTAAAGGTGCGGTGCATTGAGCAGCTTGAGATGTTGGCGATATGATGGATGGGAAATATCCTTTGAAGGTGCATTCACTGACCTTGGCCATCCATGTGAGATCACTGGACATCTTACCAACTGCATTCAGCCTCTTGGGTCATAGTCTGGGCATTCAACCTCCTGTCCATCTGGTCCCATTCCTTCTGAGGCCTGAGAGCCTCTTATCTCCCTGCAGAAACAATGTCCTCCCTCCTCCTGTCAACCTCTAAGTCCCCCAATGTCTGTGAACCTAGAAGAGCTCTTTCTTCTGTGGTACTCCATCTGTGCAGCTCTTATTTACAGCCAATGTTAGTCAAGCCACCTGGAGACCTACCCCTGAATGCAGATCCCCTTTAAGAAGGACAGGCTGCCTTTAAGAGGAGTAGGCTTGCTACACCATGTGCTATGATTGGCACAGTGTTGAGCACTCAGGCAACCAGCAGTGTGTGTGGGCCCCACCTAAACCAATGTTATAATCATTTAAACAAGGGCGAGCACGAAACGTACATGCTGGCTGTCTCAATGGGAATAAATGTAGATTATTGCAAATTGCAACCCTGTGCCTGAAAATGGGCCTGAATTAATTTTTATCCTGCGGTTTGTTGGCAGAGGCTGCATTTCTGCTGTTGTATGCAATGTGCTAAAACTTAGATTAAATTATTTCTTTTTCAATAAATCTTGAATTACACAGTACCTTAAAGTAATTTTAAAATAATGGCATTACTATAGTAACTACTGGTAAAATGGCAGCCATATCTCTCACATCTTCCCTAAATTATATAAATACTAGTGAATATGATGGTATTTAATTTTGCAAATTATTAGGACCTCTTTTTTTTATCCTGGTGGAAAAAGTTAAACATTATTTTTATTATATAGGGTTTTCAAGATTTTTAATAGCGGCTTGAGGATTCAATTTCACAATTCGATTCATTTATAGTTATGACCACTGATGTAGCTGAATAATTCACATTTCATTCATAGTGCATTGGACTAAGGGAGTTTCACTGGTGCGTTGGGGATCAAAGGTATTCCTGTCCTCTTTCTGTACAGACAGCCTATCAATGTATTTGCAAATTACCTTTTTGGCTTGGGATAGAAGGGGGAAGTCACCTATTATTAAACTACCCATCCACTTAAAGGGAGAATAATGAGAAAGGTCCATTCCAAAAGGTGAGTGAGCCAGCGACACTGGGATAACATTGAAGTCACAGCTGATTGGAAAGTGTGTCAGCTACACAGCTTCCACAGTAACATATGTTAGCATTTGTGCTGCACTGAAAAGAGCCTATTGGAGGAATAACAGACTCCTCTTTGCCATTATCTTTTAAGAAAATAACAATGAGATGCTAGTCCCTGACTGATATCCCATCTGCTGCATGGTATCTGACTATAAGGAATGCATAATTCACTAGACATCCTCTCCTCTAAATGTCAGTAAAATTGAAAACAAATCTGTAACCTAGTTTTGTTTCCTTTTCCCAATTCTCTTGTTTCACTCATATGTTTTATTGTTCAATCTGCAAATCTTAACAACTGGAATGGTGAAAAATAAATCCAGTCATGGAGTCAGGCAAAATAAAATGTAACGGCTGCAGTCATGGTAATAAGGGAAAGCTAATGGTAATAGCAGAAGGCAAAAACTCCTTTGGGAAGTGTCACAAGTGAACGCTATAAAAAACTGTATATATTATGTTATGAAAATAAAAAATGGCTAGCAGTGTGTTTAATGGAATAACAAATGTGCGTATGCACTTATGATCTCCAGATGTCAGCAGGACCCTTTGAATTTCGCAGAGTTTTCCAGAATATGGTGAGAAAAACAGGGAGTCACTTATCACACTGGCAAAGCCTTTGTGACTTCTATTGGGTCTTTTTACAGCAATTCCAGTACACATTTGGCTATCTGTTCACCCTCAATGGAGGTGAAGATGAAGAGTGGGTGGAAAGATTCACGATGCCTCCTGTTCTGACATTTTTCTGTTGCTGTCGAGTCAGGATTGGCGGCAGAAAGGCTACCTGCAATTCAGGTATTTTCTGCTCAGAACCTTCCAGAGGATGCCACCACCTGCAAGTTCCCCTCTCAGCCCTATGCCATCCTGACTTGGAACTGTCCTATTGTTCCTTCACTGTCGCCAGACCAAAATCCTGGTACATCCTTCCTAACAGCACTGTGGGTGTATCTACAGCATACAGACTACAGCGGTTCAAGAAAACGGCGCACTACTACTTCCTCAATGACAATTAGGGATGGGCAATAAATGTTGGCCTAGACAACAATGTCCACATCCTAAGAACAAATAAATAAAATCAAAACCCAGGGGCTTTGGAGACCAGGCCAGCTGCCTAGAGTTGGCCTCACTTCTTTGAGGCCCTTCCAACCTGCTTGCTGCAGCTGCAACCACAGGCCGTCCTGTGGCAGAATTCCCTCTTCACAACAGTGTCCCAGCTGCTGACGCTAGTTTTGAAACTAAAACTTTTGACAGTTGCAGAGAGGGTGCCTCAGGATGGAGGCACCCTCTCCCTCTCTCTTTCCCACTCTACCTCCCACTCGCCCGGAAAGGCGCCGGAATGTGGCGACTAGGGGCTTTTCACAGTAACTTCATTGAAGCCTACTCGTGACAATAAGCGATTTTCTATTTCTATTTCTATTTCTACCTGACCTGCAGGCTGCGGCTCCTTCTGAGCTGGAAGACCTCCTATTGGCCCTCCAGCTTCAAGATCCCAGCCCTCTCTATAGATAATTGGACGACAAACCTGCCTTTGACCACTAATTCACCAATTCGGGCAACTCACATTCTAGTGACTATTTCCATACAGTGGGCGGTCATGACACAAATTAGGGTCCTAACCCTAATGTTTGATCCTAACATTGGGGTCCTGACCAAAATTCCAAAGTCCTGTCCATTATTTCATCACCCACTTACATAAAACATACACACAAAATTACCATTCCATGCTAACCTATTAAAATTAAAAATTAACTCACTATTTGTCACTGGCTCTTGTAGTTTCATTATCTAAAAGATCATCATAACTCTTTCAAGTTTGTGGCAACCTTGAGTTATGAATTTCTTTCCATAATCATAAAAGAACACCTGTATTGAGCATTCAGTGTTAAGTTATTCACATATTACCAATCCTTATATCACATGAGCTCTTAAACATTTCAGTTGCTTAGATCAGAAAATAATAATCCTTTTGAAGTTGAATAGTTGTGCCAAATCTTTGAACAGTCTGTAGCATTCTTACAATGAGCAAGACTTAATGTAGCATGGCACCACTAAACTGATCTTTACTTCAAAGTCACGAGCATTAAAACATGATTGAATATTCTAAGACTTACTATTACAATAAAGCAGTCATTCTGTGATTAAACATAATAGATGTTAAATCAATTAATATTGTTATTTCAAAAACTGAAATAGTAGACATAATTCATGCACCAGCTGTCCGACCTCATCTAAATTACACTGGAGCCAATCCATTAACCGGGACTACTCAATTGAACTTTAAGCAAGATAGTAGCTGCGAGGAGCTGGTAAGAGATTGTCCGATAGTAAAGTAAAATAAATCAATGTCAGAACAAAATGGCTTACTTGTTTTTGTAGATGCGCCAATATTTTTCCCAAACTGTCAACGGGACTAATTGGTGTCCGTGACACTTTCGTAATATTGTTGGGCAGTGTAACTTCATATACAACCTTGGAGTATCCCCCATTTCTTTAAGCTCACCATTAGTGGTCGCAGCCTCAATGGTCTAGCCCTTAAGTTCTGCACCACCTCTCCATCTCTATCTTGTCCTTTCTGTCACTCCTTAAAATCCATCTCATCCACCAAGCTTTCTGTCACCTGTCCTGATTTAAGGAGGAATTTCTTCCCTCAAACTGTCGTGAATCATTGGAATTCTCTACCCCAGAGAACGGTGGCAGATTGGTTCCTTGAATAGATCCAAGCTGAGTTAGCAGATTTGTTAATCCATAAGGGAGTGAAAAATATGCAAGAAAGTGCAGTTAAGGCCCCAATCAGAATAGTCATGCTCTCATTGAATAGCAGAGCAGGCTCAAGAGGGCAAATGTCTTATCCATGTCCTATTTCTTATTTTTATTAAGGGATGGGGGTGGCACCCGCTGTTTGGAAAATCCAGATGGAGCGTAAAAAGTGCCCTCATTTGACATTTGACTCTTTAGTTGGTTTAATTGGCTATCCTGCAGCTGGCAGATAGGTATCTGGCACTACCCCCACCTTCCTCCCAGAAATCACCTCACTGGAAATAGGCTGGAAGTGGGAACAGACTGGCACACTGGCTAGTAGTGAGAATTTGCCAGCATGTTTACCTCCGCACCTGCCTCAAAATGAAAATTCTGCCCCTTTTGTCAAGCTGTAATGATGTCATCAAGCTGTCCAAACAGCCAATCATGTTAAGGAATTCTCACAGACAGCCAAACAGGAAATGAAGAGCCCTAATTGCCAAATCACTTCTTAAAAACTTACAGAGAGCAAAATAAAGATTGGGACAAACATAAAGGGTAAAGGTGGAAGCTGAAATATCAAAATCCACTTAAAACATCTAGGAATTCACCATGTTTCACAAATATAAAATGATTTTTTTTCAAGGTCAGATCATTTTTTCAGCAACAGTTGTAACTCAGATCACCATTAAAAACTCAGTTACACTTTATTGATCAAGGTTTAACTTTTTATGGGATTTCTAAAAGTAATCAGAGAGGAGGAAAGATGACGCTTTCATCAGCTCCATTTGGCTGGCCCTGGGGTGTGAGTAGGAGGCAAGATTGGGGGGTTCTGGTGGGAGAGGCACTGTTCTCGAGAGACACCCATGGCTTTGCAATGAATGGCAGATCACAACCTCTGGATTTCTGCTTTAATCTGCAGATGCTCTAAATCATGAAGCTGTGGTCAGGGGGCAATACGAATGAACAATAACACTTCCCATAAAATTCCAGGCCATCGAGAGGAAGAGAGTGGCTAAGGGAGATGTGAGTTGAGACAGAAACAGGTGGTACTACAATAGCAGATGTATTAAACAAGTGTATCTGTTTTCACAGTAGAGGAAATGGATAAAATGTCAGTGAGAAAGGAAAACTAGACATAAATCAAAGTGTGAAACTTACTGGATCCAATGCAAGTAACAAAAATAGTAATGGACAAAAATGATGGGGTTTAGAATAGAGAACTCTCCAAGACATGATGGTTTCCACCCTCAGAATATTGAAAGAATTGGTGAAGGAATTGCAGCTACGTTAGTCATAATCTTTCAAAACTCTCTTGACTCGGGAACGGTGGCACTGGAATGAAAATTTGCTTATGTTACTCCATTATTAAAAAATAGAGGACTGGCTAATATAAACCTGTTAGTTTATTGTCAACTGTAAAACCGTAGAAGACGGAACCCTCCTGTGGGGCACGCGACCTGTTGTTCCAGAGAAGGGACAGGCAATCGTGTTAAAGGACCTTCACAATGGACACCCCGAAGTGTCCAAAATGAAGATGCAGGTGCATAGGTGGCCAGGTTCGGACACGGAAATCGAGACGCTGGCACAACAGTGCTCCATCTGTCAAGAGCACCAGAAGCTACCCTCGGCGGCACCCCTACGCCCTTGGGAGTAGCTGAGGCATCCTAGGGCTCGCATACAAGTGGCTGGAGGTCCACAAGATGGCGGCGACCGTCTCCCGGGCAACCATCAAGCGATTGCACATTTCTTTCTCCACCAATGGAATTCCGGAGGTGCTAATAACAGATAGTAACGGGGCCTCTTTCACGAGTGAAGAATTTTCCGTTTTTATGACTGGCAACGGGATTTGGCATGTCGGCACTCCCCATACCATCCAGTATCAAATGGCTTGGCAGAGAGGGCCGTGCAGACAGTTAGCTAAGGAACATTTGCGTCTCCATGTCTGAATCTGAAGCTATGACGTCGAGCATGTTGGCATCGACATAGACTGGAGGCGTCACAGCAGGTTGGCTCAGCAATGGAGTCGGAGGATCCAGGACAGGTTTCTTCTGAGGAACTTCATGAGGGACCAACCTCTGCGAGTGAATTTGATATAATTACCATCTCATCGGTTTCCCCCAGACCCGAACTTGGTAAGAGGCTGGTCCCGTTTGATGGACAACAATCCCAGAGAGCCAGTGAGCACCATCGGTGAAGTTACGAACGAACACCGCGTCGTCAGGTGCGAAGCACCGGAGAGGTCGACGTTGAACCGGGCAAAGCTCCTGCAACTCCTGGTTTGCACCTTTGCGCCGATGTCTGGGAGAATCAAACTAAGTCAGGTACGAAGCCGATGACCCATGAGCATCTCAGTGGGGGCCACCCCAGTTACTGTGTGTGGTGTGGTCCTGTACAAGACCAGAAAATGAGCCAGCGTGGTGTCCTTCGAGCCTGAAGTCTGCTTCCTTAGCTGACTGTCTGCACGGCCCTCTCTGCCAAGCCATTTGATACTGGATGGTATGGGCAGTGCCGACATGCCAAATCCCGTTGCCAGTCATAAAAACGGAAAATTCTGCACCTCCGGAATTCCATTGGTGGAGAAAGAAATGTGCAATCGCTTGATGGTTGCCCGGGAGACGGTCGCCGCCATCTTGTGGACCTCCAGCCACTTGTATGCGAGCCCTAGGATGCCTCAGCTACTCCCAAGGGCGTAGGGGTGCCGTCGAGGGTAGCTTCTGGTGCTCTTGACAGATGGAGCACTGTTGTGCCAGCGTCTCGATTTCCGTGTCCGAACCTGGCCACCTATGCACCTGCATCTTCATTTTGGACACTTCGGGGTGTCCACTGTGAAGGTCCTTTAACACGATTGCCTGTCCCTTCTCTGGAACAACAGGTCGCGTGCCCCACAGGAGGATTCCGTCTTCTAGGGTCAGCTCCGAGAGTCTGGAGGAGAAAGCCTTCAACACTCCGGTAACTGTCAATGTTGGCCACTGTATAGCATCAGATGCTGCACCTTGGCAAGTGTCCAGTCACAAATACACGATGCAGTGACGGGCAAGGATCCATAAAATTCAGGAGAGCGACTACTTCATCCACCGCACGGAGAGTTTGCGGGTGTCTGGCGGTGCTCAAAATAGTATTTGTTAGCAGTCAATAACAAGGCCTAGCGCTCAATCCTGGCAGAAGCAATTGGAGGGATCGCCTTGTCATTACAGAAGAGGTTCTGCAACGGCTTGAGAACCGTGATGATAAAGTAATGGCGGCCATAGACATACTGATGAAATCTCTTCACTCCAAATACGACTGCCAGACCGTTGTTTTCTATTTGAGCATACTTTCATTCAGCCGCAGCCAGGCAAAGGCCATTGGATATTCACAGTTATCGTTCATCTGGTGGGACAGGACTGCTCCAATCCCACATGGCGATGCATCACATGTGACGAATAATGTCTTCGAAGGATTGAAATGCGTCAACACCCCTGAAGAGGACAATCGCTCTTTTACTTTCCTATATGCCTCATCCTGGGCCTTTCTCCACACCCAAAGCTGCTGCTTCTTGAGGAGCAATTGAAGGGGGGCCAGGGCGGTTGTCAAATTCGGAATGAATCTGCCATAATAATTGACCAATTCAAGAAAAGGGCAAAGGTCCATGGTGTCCCATGGGGCGGGGGCCAATGTGATGTCGCTTACCTTCTCGGTGAGTGGGTGCAGGCCGTCTCGGCACAGCCAATACTCTAAATAGATGACTTATTTTGCGTGTAACTCGCACTTCCGCAGTGCAGGTAGACCCCATACTCAGAAAAGTGCTTCAACATTGCTTTGATGTTCTGTAAATGCTCCTGGCCGTGGTCCCATGACTAGTATGTTGTCTCAGGAAACTGCAATGAGCGGCAATCCGCACAGGATGTTCTCCATGATGCGCTGAAAGACTGTCCAAATGGCAGTAGGGTGTACTCATAGAGACCCTTATGTGTATTGATCATGATGCACATCCGTGAGGATGCATCGAGCTCCAGATGTAGATAAGCGTTGCTCATATCCAATTTCCTAAATGTGCAGCCACCAGTTAATGTCGCATAAAGATCCTTGATTCGTGTCATGGATAACGGTCCAACCTTGCAGCCGTGTTCACTGTCATTTTATAGCCCCTCAGAAGTGTATTGTCCAATCCAGCTTCATGACGGGGATCACTGGTGCCGCCCATTTGGTGAAGCACACAGCTGTAATGATGCCCAAGTTCTCCAAGCAAAATGTTTGGTCTCGACTTTCTCCACTAAAGCGTAGGGAACCAGGCAGGCATGAAAATATCCGGGTTGGGCCTCCAGGTCCACCTGGATCTTGGCTAGAGCCCTTTAATTGTACCTTGGGGAACTTGCTCAGTACGGCACACAGACCACCAGATCCTACTTGGAAGATATGTTGCCAATCCAACTACGGCTGGTGTAACCAATCATGGCCCAACAGGCTAGGGCTGCTTCCTTGCATGACAACGAGGGGCAGGCAAACCTATTGGCACCCATAAACTACTGGAGCAACCATCGTCCTGCCAATATTCAGTTATTCTCCAGTATAAGTGGCCAAATGAGCCTCTGTGACAGTGGAAGTCAAAGTGTGCACGCCCATAAGAACAGAGGTGTTCTGCACTACCACAGAAACGGCAGCTCCTATATCCACTTCCATCCAAAGCAAATGGCCACTCACCTGTATCAGAACTCGAATAGGTCACATGGAGCTCTGCCAAACTGGTTAACTGCATCTCAGCCTCATCCCCTGCTCTTCTGGATAATCCAGATGCAAGGCCCGGCCCTGGAGCTGATGCCTACCATGACCATGGTGCCTGGAGCACTGGTACTTCCTGTTGCCCGCAGTTATGCCAGGACCGGCGCCCACACGTCGCACTGGGGTCTGAATACCCTTAAGCCGAGTCCAAGGACATCCCATGTCTCACGGCTGACCCTTCACCCAGAGGCCAGAGTCACTGCAGCGGTCGGTCAGGCCATGGTGATACCACGTGAGGGACGATGCCCCAAAATGTTCACCTCCATCACTTGTATTCCTTGGATGCTGTGTTCCGTGCTCTCTCGGGACAAAGAGATCTGTAGCACCTGTTGAAAAGTCAGGGAGCTTTTGCCCAAATGTTTTTTCTGTGTTCTATTATATTTATATGGCAGACCAACCCGCGCCCAACATATCCTGTAAAGCAGTTCCATACTCACAAAGCTCGACTATCTTCCAGAGCCATGATATGAACTCGGTGACGGACTCACGGAGGGACCTCTCCTTATTAAAACAATACCTTTGAACGAGTCGGGTTGAAGTGTCGTACCACAAGTGTCACAAGTAGGTCGAATGAGTATGTATCTGGCGCTACTGGGTATGTAAGTTTTGTCATCACATCGAACATAGGCCGTCAACAGTATGACTGTCTGGGACTTCTGGTGGCGGCTATGAAGGAGTAGGTCGCATATTTGGTGGCTCGGGTCGGACCTTTGGACCTTTTCCCCCGATTTCTTGTCGGACTTGATTCGGTAAATTGATGGTGGAGGCAATTGTGGTGTGGATTCCTACATGAGTGCATTGAGAGACGGACTAGAAGTGCTCGCAAAGGAAGAAGTAGGCGAACGGAGAAGGTTTGGGCTGAAGCTGCAGCGGGAGAAAGCATGGCGGACGACCGGAGTCCTGGCTTGTCGACCCAGCGGTTGACTGAGCAGCTGATGCAGTTTATTCAGGAGGGCTTCGCCAAACAGAAACAGGAATGCTTGGACCCGATTTAAAGAATCAATTGCGCGGCTGGAACTTAGATTGGATGCCCAAGACGGGCCGATCCAGAAAGTAAAGAAGGCGCTGGGTGGGGGGAGGTGGGGATGCTGAGAGACCAGCAGAAAAGGCTCCTGGAGAAGGTGGAGGACCGAGAGAATAGGTCCCGCGAGCAGAACTTGAGAATCGTTGGTCTCCCGGAGGGGTCCTAAGGAACGGAAGCGGGGGTCATACATAGCGGGCATGTTCAAGAAGTTACTGGGGGATGGGACGTTCTCCAAACCCTTGGAAGGGGACAGGGCTCATACAGCCCTCGTGAGGAAGCCGTGAGTGGGGGCTCGCCCCCCCCCCCCCAAGCCGTGAGTGGGGGCTCGCCCCCCCCCCCCCCCCCCCGAGGGCAATGGTGGTGAGATTCCACAGTATAGTGGGCCAAGCAGGCACGGAGTTGTAAATGGGAGAATAGTATCCTGCGGATCTATCAGGATCTGAGTGCGGAGGTGGCCAGGAGAAGAGCGGGATTCAATCAGATTAAGTCGACCCTTTTCAAGAAAAAAGTTTGGACCGCTGCATCCGGCCCGTCTTTGGGTCACGTACGAGGAGCAACATTTTTATTTTGAGTTGCCCGAGGAAGCAATGGACTTTGCTAGAAGGAAAGGACTGGCGGCGGACTGAGTGTTGCTGCAGCGTTTATGTTAAAAAAGTTTCTTGTTTTTCGGACATTATCTGTAATACTTTCTGTATTAATTTGGGTCTTGTTGCAGAGCTGAGTGAGTTAAAGTTTACATTTGCACTGATGGGGAATGGAGGTGTATTTGTTAGAAGTTGGATCTTCGGATTGATCTTTTCATTGTTTTTCACGTTTTATTTTCAGGCACTTGTGTTGGGATTGGTTTTTCTTTTGCATATGTGTATCCGAGCAAGGGGGAGAGGTCGGAGGGAGCAACAAGTGGGAAAATGTCTGGCGCCATGGGCGGGGGTCACTAAGCTAGCTGGGCGAGCTAGCTCACAGAAGCGCAGTGGGGGGTGAGCAGATGTTATGCTTGTTGAAGGGCTTAGTTTACATAGCGCTGTCACGGAGGGGGCAGGAGGGAAAATATTCTCCTGACGGGGAGGAACTTTTGCTGTGGGACAGAAAGGAAGTCGGGGGCGGAGCCTGCCTGAGGGCGGGCCGGCGGATGCGTGGATACTGGCCCACGAAAGGTGATGGTTGATTGGCGAAGGGGCGGGTGGCGATAAGCACCCTCAACCTAGCTGATCACATGGAATGTGAGAGGGCTAAATTGGCCAGTTAAGAGGGCACACGTGTTCGCGCATCTGAGGGGACTGAAGGCGGACGTGGTAATGTTCCAGGAGACGCACCTTAGAGTAATGTTTAGATTAGATTAAGGAAGGGATGGGTCTGACAGGTTTTTCACTCGGGGCTGGACTCTAAGACTCAAGGGGTTGCGATCCTGATTAATAAGCGAGTGTTATTTGAGGCGGGAAGAATAGTTACGGATGTGGGAGGTCGGTACATTATGGTCAGTGTGAAGCGGGAGGAGCTGCCAGTGGTATTAGTGAATGTGTATGCACTGAATTGGGATGATGTGGAGTTTATATAGAGGATGCTGGGGAAGACCCCGGACCTGGATTCGTATAATTTGGTCATGGGAGGGGACTTTAACACAGTTAGCGACGCTGGGCTAGACCGGTTGAGCTCAAGGACAGGCAGGGTGGCAGCAATGGCGAAGGAGCGAAAGTGGTTCATGGAGCAAATGGGGGGGGGGGGGGGGGGGGGGGGGGGGTGGACCCATGAGATTTGGGCAGCTGAGAGTGAAGGAGTTTTCCTTCTACTTACATGTGCGTAAAGTGTACTCCCGGATTGACTTTTTAATTTTAAACAGGGCTCTACTGCCGGGGGTAGTGGACACGGGGTAATCGGCGATCACAATCTCCGATCATGCCCCGCACTGGGTTGACCTACAGGTTAGCAAGGAGAGTAGCCAGCGCCCGCACTGGAGGCTGGACGTGGGACTTTTAGCTGATGAAGAGGTGTACGGGCAGCTGAGGAAAATGTATTCATAACTACATGGAAGTCAACGGCATGGGTGAAGTTTTGCCGGCGGTGGTCTGGGAGGCATTGAAGGCGGTGGTTAGAGGGGAGCTGATCTCTATACGGGCCTGGCCCACAGGGAGAAGGCAGACAGAGCAGAGACGGACCGACTGATAAAGGAGATATTGCAGGTCGACAGGAGGTATGCGGAGACCCCATGTCACGGCTTCTAAGGGAGCGACGGAGGCTACGGGCTGAGTTCGGCTTATTAACTACAGGGAAGGCGGTGGAGCAGCTGAGGAAGGTGAGGGGGGCGATCTATGAACATGGGGAGAAGGCCAGCAGAATGCTTGCGCAACAGCTTAGAAAGAGGGAGGCAGCCAAAGAGATAGGGAAAGTAAAGGACGGGGACGTGAACCTGGTCGGAGATTCAGCAGGGGTTAATAAGGCGTTCAAGGAGTTTTACAGCAGGTTGTATGAGTCAGAACCCCCAGTTGGGCCGGAGGGGATGAGGCACTTTTTAGGGGGGGCTGAATTTCCCGAAGGTGGACAGGGGGTTGGTAGAAGGGCTGGGGGCCCCGATCGGGTTGGAGGAAATAGCAGAGGGACTGAAGGCCATGCAGTCGGGTAAAGGCCCCGGGGCTGGACGGGTACCCCGTGGAGTTCTATAAAAAGTTCTCTGGGGTATTGGGGGCCGCTGTTGATGAGGACATTCAATGAGGCAAGGGAGCGTGGGGGGCTTCCCCCGACGATGTCACAGGCCACTATCTCATTGATCTTGAAGCGGGAGAAGGACCCGGAGCTATGCGGATCCTAAAGGCCGATATCCCTATTAATGTGGATACTAACGGGTGTGTGGGACAGAGTTTGGTGCCAGGGGCACAGTGCTGCCTACTCACCCTGGCCGCCCTGAGGAGGTTGTGCAGTTCAGCACTGCTGGCCTGTCCTTGTGGTGTTGCCCACAGCAGCTGACGGCCTCTGCCACCTGCGCCCAGGCCTGGTGAATGGCGGCAGCTGGCAGCTGATCCTCCAGGTTACAGGGTCACCCACCTCTCGTTCACGTCATCCAGCAGCCACTCCAGTTCCGCGGTGAACCTCAGGGCGGCACATCTGGCTGCCATCTTGTTGGCTGGGATGGTGTGTGTGGGGAGTGAAGTGTGTCTATGTGGCTGCGGCTTGTCAGCCTCCTGAGTGTCCTTCCGGCCAATCCGGCCAATCCGGCACTGTTTCTAATTGGAATGTATTGTGTTCCACGTGGCGCCGGTGCGAGCCCCTTAACGGTCGTTGTATCGATCCTGGCGGGATGCCAGTTTTGCTGCTGTAGAACTCTACGAATCCTGTCCCGGCGCCAAAACGTAGTCGTCTCAGCAACAGAGAATCCGGCCCAGTTTTTCCAGCTGTCCTTTAAATTTAAGGAGAGGTTTTTTGGTTAGATTTTTAAGAATGAAATAATTGCAACAAATATTTGTAAATATCCGTAAAATCAGCACCATCAGCCGAGCAGTTCAACAGTTGTATCAAGTCACTTCAATTTCCAGTCGAGGTTTCAGTTCTACATTCTTTTCAAAGCAATTTGAAAATAAATGGTTGTAGACAAATACACTTCTTGATCGCCCCTATGAGACAAGCTTGCGTCTCTTTAATTTATTTTATTCAAATTGACCACATCACGTTGGGTAGAATACATTTAGATGGCGGAGTTCTGTGGAAGAGGATTAGACACACATGAACATATTCTTGTCTTTTTTCACCCCACACACATACTTTTCGTGATTTCACTCTAAATGTCCCTTTAAATGATATTAAAGTTAAATGATCAGGAATGTGCTTCCAGAGGGATTGGCGACAGAAACCTCAGTCTATTGCTTGCCTGTTCTGAGTAAACTTTATCCAATTAATGATAAATTGAGGTCCTATGTATATTTTTGAAAGGTTTTCATTCTTTTTTTGTTCAGTGAAGTAAACTAAAGGTTTGGGTGTAATTTTCCACATTGTACACAGAGTGCTGGCTGAGGCGAGAAAAAGGTATGAAGCCGGTTTACTCTCCAGTTAATCTGGCAGTCTGCACAAAGGATCTGGAGGCATGGTGCAGACCATCAGGGTGGCGGGGAAGGGCCTGATAGAGCCGACAAGGCCCGTTCCATAAAGATCGGGCGCCATTTTTAAAGGTACCCCGATCTGTGCTTATAAAAATCCCCCTCCCCCAAGGATATGGGGGAATTCCCCAATCCCGCACAAGCACTGGGGCAACCCCACTCCACATGGATAAGGGGAACCAACCCCTACAGGAAAAGGGACAATTCCCCTTCCACATAAAGGGAACCCCCCCTCCCCCCTCCCCCCCACCATGGTATGCCTGTCACAGCATGTCGCTCCTCCCTCGTGGGCTATACTTATCTATGCACCTCTGGCAGATTCCCTTTCCCTGATTCACCTTTTTCCAAAGCTGTTGTAAACCTCACCGATATGACGTGTGCAGAGAATATATGGTGTGGAAGGCCTTTAAGTATATTATAATGGAATGGCCTTTCTGGACAGAAATCTTGTTACATCACTGGCGAGGGGCGGGGAAACTCAGAAAGCGAGATCTCACTGCCGGGAATCTCATTGTCTGAGTCTCATGGGATTTTGTGCCATCGTCATTTGTGTTCAGCTGACATGGGTACAAAATCAACCCCTTCACTTATTAAAACCCAAGAGAGTCAAAGAACTCATTTAATTTTCAGCACCATATGAAGTATAAAGAAGCAGGCACTAAAAATGTCCTTATTAGAATGATTTGCATTTAGTTTGCACCTTTTACAAGCTTAGACTGTTCCAAAATATCTCAAAGTCAATGTAGTTCTTGTCTGAAGTGTTTTGACTGTTGTAGTATAGGAAGATCAGCAGCAAATCTGTACACAGCAGATTCCCACAAACAGTGATTTAACTATGACCAGACGATCGTTTTCTTTTTGTAAGTATTAGTTGAGTGATAAACATTGATCAGGATAATGGGGTGAACTCCTCTGTTCTTCAAAAATTATGATGGGGGATCTTTCACATCCACCTGAGAGGGCAGATAGGGGGCGCGATTCAGCCACCGCGAGGTGTCTGGCGCAACGGGGGGAATAGGGCAAAATCAAAATTATGCGTTCACCCGGCCCACTCCCGATGGCGAGATTCGGATCTCACCCAAAAATGGAGAGAATATCATTCCGCCTAATTTGCATTCATTTCAATCTCATTCACGATGTTGAAGTTGAATGCAGCGGCCTCCCTGGAATCACCTGAATCCCCAGCAGGAAGTCACGCGGGCGTTGTTTAGCACCCCTGTTCAAAAATGTGAAGCTAGTGGGCTGGCTACTGAGGTGGTGAAGTGAGGAGGTGAGTAGCCCTTTCCATTTTCTGGCATGCAGCTAAAGGGCTTGGTCAGGGGGCGATTTTGGTGGAGGGGCTTTGTGTCCAGGTCGAGGGGATGGGGGTGGGTGAGGGGCTTTGTGTCTGTGAGGCCTTCAAGCCATTCTGGGAGCCTCAAACCTCACTCTGCATATTCACTCCCAGCCAGAAACAGGGGCCCCTGTGACTTTGACTGTGAGCAGCCTCTAGCTTCATCGCTAAAGGCTATTTCAAATGAGGAATTAGCCTTGGTTGTGATAGCACTTCACGCTACTGAACTCTCAAGTGCCGTCTTGAAGGCGCAAGTGCCATGCCTCAGAGAATACTAACTGGACTGCATGTCCAGCAATCTCTGATGACTGAACATTGTGCCTGAACTCCAGGAGTGTCAGCATCATAGAAACAGTCAACAATCTAACACTAAAGAGCTGGGCTTTACACTGAGAATCCTCTCCCGGCCAAAGGGTAAGTGTGTGAATGAGCGGAATGCAGCTGAACACAGCCTCCAAAATGTTGCGTGGGTTTCTTCCAGGTGCTCGGGTTTCCTCCCACAGTCTAAAGATGTTCAGGTTAGGTGGATTGGCTGTGCTAAATTGCCCCTTAGTGTCCAAAAGGTTAGGTGTGGTTGCGGGGATATGGTGGAGGTGCAGGCTTAAGTAGGGTGCTCTTTCCAAGGGCTGGTGCAGGCTCGATGGGCTGAATGGCCTCCTTCTGCACTGTAAATTCTATGTTTCTATGAGCCCGAGGAGGAGCCAGAGGATTGAGGACCTGCAGCGCCAGGAGGACCATTCCCTCCCCTGTTTCCCCCCAAATCCCTCCTCCCATCACGCTGTCCCCATCCCCAACCACCGTGTTCCCCTCCTAGGGTCTCTGTAACATCACTCCAGGGTGCCGGGCCTGTGTTGGCACTGCCAACGGGTCACTATACAAGGAAGGAGAGTGATGATCGCTCGCTGGGGAAAGCTCTGGTGCCCCTCAGAATCTGATCAAGACTGACTCCTGTCTTTCTGCTGAAAGCGCTCACACCCATTCCCATGACGGAGTCACTTTCGGGGGCTTTTGATTTTGGACCACTGTGCCAAGGGTGGGTGGGTGAGGGTGAAGATAAATGTGGCAGAGGCTTCACATGTATCAGGTGGGAAATGTTTTAATGGTGAACATTTTACTGTGACAGATTCCATTTCCCATAGCTACAGATAGTGACTTCACCAGTGCCCACTCAGTGCCTCTCACACTTCTTGATCTTCCGTGGTTTAGTGCTACGTCTAGGTGAGTCCCCAGGATGCACATCAGAGGTGAAGGCAGCTTGCTGCCTTCTGTCCTGTGGCTTTTGATGCCCTTGCTGGACGTCCTCTAGAGGACCTGGAGCCAGGGGGCCCTGGCCAATTTACCGGTGCCACTGGTATCGCTGTGCCACCCGTTTCTCTCCGCTGCCCTTGAGATGTGCCGGTGTCAGAACGGGGGGGGGGGGGCAGGTCCAGGTTGGGCGACAGCGCTTCCTCCTCCCTGAGGGTGCCCATAGTGCCCTGGGTGACGTCACGGGATGGAGGGGCAGTTGGAATGAGCTCCAGAGGTCTCTGAGTCATTTTGCTCTGCCAGTCATGGAGACTCCCTATTGTCTGTGCCATGTTGTCAACGATGCTCCTCCATGACTGGGCCACGCTCTACAGTGCCTTAGTCATGTCCACCTGTGTCTGGGACATGTCCCTCAGTCAGCGCCGGCTCTAGGGTTGCTGGCGCCCCGGGCAAGCTGAACTTCGGCGCCTTGGGGGGGGGGGGGGGGGCGGGGCCGGGGGGGTGGCGAGGGGCCGGGGGGGGCGGGCGAGGGGCCGGGGGCGGGGCCGGGGGGGGGGGGCGGGGGGGGGGGGGGGGGGGCCGGGGGGGGCGGGGGGGGCGGGCGAGGGGCCGGGGGGGCGGGGGCGGGGCCGGGGGGGTGGGGCCGGGGGGGGGTGGGAGGGGGCGGGGGGGGCGGGGCGAGGGGTGGCGGGGCCGAGGAGGGGCGGACCCGAGGGGGGGGGGGGGCGAGGAGGGGCGGACCTGAGGGAGGGGCGGACACGCGGGGGGGCGGACGCGGGGGGGGCGGACGCGGGGGGCGGGCGGACCCGAGGGCGGGGCGGGGGGCGGACCCGAGGGCGGGGCGGGGGGGCGGACCCGAGGGCGGGGCGGGGGGGCGGACCCGAGGGCAGGGTGGGGGGGCGGACCCGAGGGGGGCGGGGGGGGGAGCGGGGGGGGGCGGACCGAGCCGGGGTGCCGCCCTGGGGGCGGGCGGCCACCGCGCATGCGCTGGTTGGCACCGGCCCAACTGCGCATGCGCGGGGACCCGAGTCTCTGGCGCCCCCAAGCACATGGCGCCCCGGGCAACAGCCCGAGTTGCCGGTGCCTTGAGCCGGCCCTGCCCTCAGTGTCTTAGACGTCATGTTGAGTCCCTCAGCCATGGTCATAGACTGAGCCATGCCTGGGACACCACCACTCAAGATGCGGACGTCGTGCTTCAGAGTTTTCACTGCCGTCATCACCCTCGCAGTGTTAGCCTGGGTTCCATGCATTGTTGGCACCATCTCATGTGCCTGAAGGCTCTGGGACTCCTCCAGTCGGCCTTGCAGTTACTGGAACGTCGCTGACAGCTCGGCCTCATTCTCTCGGCTCTGGCCTATCATCTACATCAGCTCAGGTAGAACCTTGTCCAGATCTTGATACCTGGCTCAGACCCAGCTATGTCCTGGGATCCAGCACATCTCCGACTGTTGTCTCTGTTGGATGTTCAAACAAAGAACAAAGAACAAAGAAAAGTACAGCACAGGAACAGGCCCTTCGGCCCTCCACACCCGTGCCAACCATGCTGCCTGCCTAAACTAAAATCTTCTACACTTCCTGGGTCCGTATCCCTCTATTCCCATCCTATTCATGAATTTGTCAAGATGCCCCTAAAATGTCACTATCGTCCCTGCTTCCACCACCTCCTCCGGCAGTGAGTTCCAGGCACCCTACCCTCTGTGTAAAAAAACTTGCCTTGTACATCTCCTCTAAACCTTGCTCCTCGCACCTTAAACTTATGCCCCCTAGTAATTGACCCCTCTACCCTGGGGAAAAGCCTCTGACTATCCACTCTGTCTATGCCCCTCATAATTTTGTAGACCTCTATCAGGTTTCCCCTCAACCTCCTTCGTTCCAGTGAGAACAAACTGAGTTTATTCAACCGCTCCTCATAGCTAATGCCCTCCATACCAGGCAACATCCTGGTAAATCTCTTCTGCACCCTCTCTGAAGCCTCCACATCATTCTGGTAGTGTGGCAACCAGAATTGAACACTATACTCCAAGTGTGGCCGAACTAAGGTTCTGCAACATGACTTGCCAATTCTTATACTCAATGCCCCGGCCAATAAAGGCAAGCATGCCGTATGACTTCTTGACTACCTTCTTCACCTGTGTTGCCCCTTTCAGAGACCTGTGGACCTGTACACCTCGATCTCTCTGACTTTCAATACTCTTGAGGGTTCTACCATTCACTGTATATTCCCTACCTGCATTAGACCTTCCAAAATGAATTACCTTACATTTGTCCGGATTGAACTCCATCTGCCATCTCTCCGCCCAAGTCTCCAAATGATCTAAATCCTGCTGTATCCTCTGACAGTCCTCATTGCTATCTGCAATTCCACCAACCTTTATGTCATCTGCAAACTTACTAATCAAATCAGTTACGTTTTCCTCCAAATCATTTATATATACTACAAACAGCAAAGGTCCCAGCACTGATCCCTGCGGAACACCACTAGTCACAGCCCTCCAATTAGAAAAGCACCCTTCCATTGCTACTCTCTGCCTTCTATGCCCTCGCCAGTTCTGTATCCACCTTGCCAGCTCACCCCTGATCCCGTGTGACTTCACCTTTTGTACCAGTCTACCATGAGGAACCTTATCAAATGCCTTACTGAAGTCCATATAGACAAAATCCACTGCCCTACCTGCATCAATCATCTTTGTGACCTCTTCGAAAAACTCTATCAAGTTAGTGAGACACGACCTCCCCTTCACAAAACCATGCTGCCTCTCACTAATACGTCCATTTGCTTCCAAATGGGAGTAGATCCTGTCTCGAAGAATTCTCTCCAGTAATTTCCCTACCACTGACGTAAGGCTCACCGGCCTGTAGTTCCCTGGATTATCCTTGCTACCCTTCTTAAACAAAGGAACAACATTGGCTATTCTCCAGTTCTCCAGAACATCACCTGTAGAGAGTGAGGATCCAAAGATTTCTGTCAAGGCCTCAGCAATTTCCTCTCTAGCCTCCTTCAGTATTCTGGGGTAGATCCCATCAGGCTCTGGGGACTTATCTACCTTAATATTTTTCAAGACGCCCAACACCTTGTCTTTTTCGATTTCAATGTGACCGAGGCTATTTACACACCCTTCTCCAGACTCAACATCCACCAATTCCTTCTCTTTGGTGAATACTGATGCAAAGTATTCATTTAGTACCTCACCCAGCTCCTTTGGCTCCACACATAGATTCCCTTGCCTATCCTGCAGTGGGCCAACCCTTTCCCTGGCTACCCTCTTGCTTTTTATGTATGTGTTACAAGCCTTGGGATTTTCCTTAACCTTATTTGCCAGTGACTTTTCGTGACCCCTTCTAGCCCTCCTGACTCCTTGCTTAAGTTCCTTCCTACTTTCCTTATATTCCACACAGGCTTCGTCTGTTCCCAGCCTTCTAGCCCTGACAAATGCCTCCTTTTCTTTTTGACGAGGCCTACAATATCTCTCATTATCCAAGGTTCCCGAAATTTGCCGGATTTATCCTTCTTCCTCACAGGAACATGCCGGTCCTGAATTCCTTTCAACTGACATTTGAAAGCCTCCCACATGTCAGATGTTGATTTACCCTTAAATATCCGCCCCCAATCTAGGTTCTTCAGTTCCCACCCAATATTGTTATAATTAACCTTCCCCCAATTTAGCACATTCACCCTAGGACCATTCTTATCCTTGTCCACCAGCACTTTAAAACTTACTTAATTGTGGTCACTGTTCCCGAAATGCTCCCCTACTGAAACTTCTACCACCTGGCCGGGCTCATTCCCCAATACCAGGTCCAGTACAGCCCCTTTCCTAGTTGGACTGTCTACATATTGTTTTAAGAAGCTCTCCTGGATGCTCCTTACAAACTCTGCCCCGTCTAAGCCCCTAGCACTGAGTGAGTCCCAGTCAATATTGGGGAAGTTGAAGTCTCCCATCACAACAACCCTGTCTACCTATCTGCTCCTCTATCTCCCGCTGGTTGCTGGGAGGCCTGCAGTAAACCCCTAACATTATCACTGTACCCTTCTTATTCCTGATCTCTACCCATATATCCTTGCTACCCTCTGAGGTTTCCTCCCATAGTACAGCTGTGATATTCTCGCTAAACAGTAGCGCAACTCCGCCACCCCTTTTACATCCCCCTCTATCCCGCCTGAAACATCTAAACCTTGGAATGTTTAGCTGCCAATCCTGTCCTTCCCTCAACCAGGTCTCTGTAATGGCAACAACATCATAGTTCCAAGTACTAATACAAGCTCTAAGTTCATCTGCTTTACCCATAATACCTCTTGCATTAAAACATATGCACTTCAGGCCACCAGACCCGCTGTTTTCAGCAACATCTCCCTGTCTGCTCTCCCTCAGAGCCATGCTGGTCCTATTGCCTTGTTCTCCCTCAATTCTTTCACCTTCTGGCCTATTGCCCTGGTGCCCACCCCCCTGCCATACTAAACCCTCCTGTGTGACACTAGCAAACCTCGCGGCCAGGATATTTATGCCTCTCCAGTTTAGATGCAACCCGTCCTTCCTATACAGGTCACACCTGCCCTGGAAGAGCTCCCAGTGGTCCAGATATCGAAAACCCTCCCTCCTGCACCAGCTGTTTAGCCGCGTGTTTAGCTGCTCTATCTTCCTATTTCTAGCCTCACTGGCACAGGGAGTAATCCCGAGATTACAACCCCAGAGATTCTGTCTTTTAACTTTCTGCCCAGCTCCCTGAAATCCTGCTGCAGGACCTCATGCCCCTTCCTGCCTATGTCGTTAGTACCAATATGTACAACGACCTCTGCCTGTTTGCCCTCCCCCTTCAGGGTGCCCGCTACCCGTTCGGAGACATCCTGGACCCTGGCACCAGAGAGGCAACATACCATCCTGGAGTCTCTTTCACGTCCACGCCTATCTGTGCCTCAGACTATAGAGTCCCCTATGACTATTGTTCTTCTGCGCTTTGACCCTCACTGCTGAACATCAGAGCCAGCCATTGTGCCACTGCTCTGGCTGCTGCTGTTTTCCCCTGATAGGCTATCCCCCACGACAGTATCCAAAGGGGTATACCTGTTTGAGAGGGGGACAACCACAGGGGATTCCTGCACTGAATGCCTGCCCTTTCTGGTGGTCACCCATTTCTCTGCCTGCACCTTGGGTGTGACCACATTTATATAACTGCTATCTATGATGCTTTCTGCCACCTGCATGCTCCTAAGTGCATCCAACTGCTGCTCCAACCGAACCATGCGGTCTGTGAGGAGCTCCAGTTGGGTCCACTTTCTGCAAATGAAGCCATCCGGGATGCTGGAAGCCTCCCAGACCTGCCACATCTCACAGTCAGAGTACTGTACCCCTCTAATTGACATTGCGTCAATTAATTAGTAAATTAAATTAAAAAATTTTAAAAAAAAGTTACTGTTAACTATATGTTTCCTAGCACTAGATTTCTACTATTAATGTGAAAGCATGTTCCTGCTTTCACCAGATGTGCATCAGCAGCTGTGTGGTGCTCAACAGAATAGTGCCTCTCAAGCCTGTCCACTAATGTCGCCCACCAAGCTGTGTGTCTCTGTGCTGGTGGAAGCTGTGGGTTATAGCTGTGACGCATCACCATCGTGCTCCTGGGAGCTCTCCTCCAAGGTGTTCTTTTGATCGGGTGTTGTGAGGGTGTGAGGTGCTGGCCAGTGGATTGAGGAGGGGAGGATTTGGGAAATTGTGGGGTGACAGGGGGAACTGATGTCAGGCATGGCAAAATGCCCTTGCAACTCATTGGAGGTCAATTGTCCTCCTCCGACATTGGATGGCCATCCTTCTGGTCATTCTGCCTGCACTCAATGCAACTGCCACTGCCTCACAGGTGGCTATCCTGACTCTCTGACCCCCTCAGGTGAACAGGGTGCCCCACGTCTCACCCACAGCATCGACAAAGCAAGGGGCAGGTCTGCGTGCTATCATCGATTTGTTTTCAATCGCCTGGAAACTTGTGTGCTTATGATTATGTAAATACCAATGCGAATTTATATAAGGTTTAATTGTGGATTTGTTGGACCTCAATAAACACCAGCTAAATGTGGAGATTTTAAGCATAGTCTGGAGGAATTTGGAATAAGTGTAAGAATTTTATGTTGTCACATCACCCCCCTCAGGTAAAGAACAAACATTTTGCAGTTTTGTTTAGGTGAGAATGCGTTTGAGATTTTGAGTCAACAAATTTTGATGCCTATAAAATCAGGCATTGGAAATTGCCTTAAAATGGAACAAAAAATAATTTAACTCATGGTGAAGTTAAAAGGGGAATTGGAAAAACAGCAGTTGGTAGTGACAGTTACAAGAGGCGCGATGTCAGTAAGATGACACACCAGCTGCTTGTGTGTTTCATCAAAATGTAAAAAAACCTGCTTCCCACAATTTAATTCCTACAGAGTCACAAGTAAGGTTAAAGTAATTAGGAGAAAGTAAGAAATTAAGTTCATAGCCCACATCATAGTTCAGATGTTGTGTGGAAAGGCACCAAAAAAGAGAAATGAAGCACAAATCTTTTTCAGTATCGATGATTCCTTGTGTCTGTGACTGTTGTTTTGTGTCAGCAAAGGAATGACTTGTTAATCCCCTGTAGTCTAGTCTTGTATGTCGTTTAAGTTTTATTCCTTGCTTGTATTTTAATGCATGTATCCCATATTTCTAGGGGTGCATGAAATTATGAAAGTGTGATCGTGATTACTGCGTGTGTCTAGACTGTGACATTATTATAAATGCAAGAATTACAAGGGTTAATGAAATGTCTAAATCAACCACCAGAGGGAGCTAGATGTACAAGTATATAAGACATTGATGCTAAGCCTTGTGGGAAGAGAGAAGTTAAGGCGATAGCTAGAGTGCAGACTGAAGGAAAGATAGTGTGAGAGAGAGCAGATCATAGTTAATGTAATGGTGTAGAGATTAGTAGTAGATGAGTGTAGATTATATGTTTATTATCATCTGTGTATTATATAGGAGTGTCAAAAGTGTCAAATCCAAATTAGTAGTATTAAGAAATTTATAGCTTTGTTCAGTTGAAAGTTATTTGTGGTCTTTGTGAACACTACGCCAACCATCCTGAATTTAGCAACTCAAAGAACACCACATAAAGTGAGGAATTGTGTGTTTGCAGTGTTCTATCTTTAAGAAGCTACAGCGGCGAGCGAATGCTGAGGATTAACTGTTTGAAATTCTCAGCTGTGGGAATGTGTGTGTTGTTTTTTTTATGTTGAGGTTCATGGGTTTGTTTTATTATTCGTTTTGGCAAATAAAAAATAAGCAGATCACGGCACGACGGCACAGTGGTTATCACTGCTGCCTCACAGGACCAGGGACCTGGGTTCGATTCTGGCTTCAGTCTAAGTGGAGTTTGCACTTTCTCCCCATGTCGCTGTGGATTTCCTCTAGGCGATCTGGTTACTCCCACAGTCCAAAGATGTGCAGGTTAGGTGGTTTGGCCATGGTCAATGCATGGGGTCAGGTGGGGGAGTAGGTTGAGGTAGAATGCTTGTTCGGAGGGATGGCGCAGACATGATGGGCCAAATGGCCTTCTTCTGCACATTAGAGATTCTATGGTTACTATCAGTAAAGTGACTAACTGAGGGTGAATCCCAGAGATACTTAAGGAATGTTGGGATAAACAAATGAAAGGAAAAGAGAAGACAGAAATATTGATTTGTGTAAAAGTTACTTTGACATGTGCCAGTCAGGGAAATCAGGAGGTAGAGAAACTAACTCAGAAAAAGGGACAATTACTAAAGGAAGAAGAAGCAATTTGAACCAGACTTGCCCACAACAGGAAAAAGAGTTAACTCTTTCTGATTGAACTCTTTCTAACAGCTTGAACTTTTAGACTGAGAAATTTATCAATTTCTCCTCAAGCACGATGGATCCCTTTATTTTAAAAAAGATTTGGTAGAATAAAAGAAGACAGCTCAAAACATTGCTGAGACAATTTTAAACTTGGAAAATGAATCAGACACAATTTAGTGGACGACCTTTGAAAAATAAAACGTTGTTTAAGGGAAAGAAGGTAAAAATCCAGCATGTTAACAGGTATGTTTGACTTCCGTTTTGAAGATATTATGAGAATACTTTATTTAACTGTAAAGACTCTCCAGGCAAGCAGCATAAGACAAAATGGTAACTAATACATATATAAAATGGTATGTTGAAATAGGAAATAAAGTTAGGGGAAAGGTCCACAATCTACAAATCTTTAACACAACTGAATTTGGTAATCTGGCCATCACCTGATACTTTAGAACTGTACTGGGGAAATAAGTAAAGATCTTGAGATGGGGACCTCTTTGACTTTTAATATTTGAGAAGATTCTGGAAGAATTATTGAATGGCGCATCCTTTAAAGACAGTGGAATTCAGGATGATGAAATTTACTGGTAAAATACACAGCACAATCCCTATAGACCTGATAAACGTTCCACAAATGCAAAGCAAGGATTTGTAATAAAGGGCAAAGAGATGCCAACAACTGTGACAAAAGAACACTGCCTAGTTAAAAAAACATGAGAGCCAACACTGAATAGATAGGGAAATGTGTGAAGTTACGAATGTGAGATTCCAACAGAGGGTTAAAGATGGAATTTGAACACCATTGTGAGAGTGCAGAAGTGGTTTGCAACTTTTGAATGAACTAACATATGAGAGTACATGGTTCAGCTGCAATGAAGAATGAGACTTGCTCAGCTACTTGGCAAACAGCATGACATGAAATGGTTAATATGGTGTGAAGAGTAAGAAAACATTTCTAAATGCTCAATCCACTGACACATACTCCATAGAGAAACTGACATAAGACCAAAGTAAAGAAATTTTGGATTAGGATAGAAGGCCAGGGAGAAGTAATGCTAACAGAAAGGGTTAATGATTGTCACCAGTTTATATTTACAAATGGTTGGACAAATGAAAGACAAAATCTGGGATGGCCGGTGGCTGCTGTTTGCAGTAGTGTCACTTTACCTCGCCTAAAAGCATAGGAGATCAACTGAAAAAATTAAAGAATTAGGCTGCCAAAGTGCAAATGAAATACAGGCTTGTCAAAAAAAATGTCTTCCTGTGAAAAAGCATTCTGTAAACTTTCAGAGCTGGGTCAAGTTGATAAGGTAAAATACAGCTCCTTTTGTGATTTCAAAGGGAGAAACTGTCCTTGCTCCAACCCCAAGACTAGAAATAGAATCCAGCTCCGAGTCTCATAAACGTTGAGTCATATATTCTCCCTTTCATTGTACTAAGTAAAGATGCCATAGTCCCAGATGACCAGAGGTGCTTTCCCCTTTGAGGTGTAGAGCTGACTGGTGGTGATTTAACCTGAGGATCATCAGACCTTAGGCAAGGAACAAGGATTGAGAACGCAGGGCCTTTGTGAATAACTTCTGCCAGTATGGGAATTGAACCTGTGCTGTTGGCCTCCCCCCACATTACAAACTAGCTGTCCAACCAACTGAGCTAAACCAGCCGCCTTCCCTTGTACTAGTGAGTTAGGAACAATTAAAGTTAAAATTAATAAGAATTAACTAAAAGAAGGATGCAAGTGATGGGAGAGTTTGAGAATCATTTAAACCTTTTTATTCAGACTTCTATTATATGTTATCACTGCCTTCATATACAATTAATCCACTTTAATTATATCTAAAAAATATATTAGTTGTGCAAAGAGGAGTGTAAAGGGAAAATAAGTTGGCTTTCGGAGAACCTTATTGTAGGAGTGGATTAATAGATTTAGTAAAAGGGGGGATTGATTTAACACTCCTGCATTTGAGTATAATTACATGTTAGTCAAGGTTCTAATATCAGCAGAAGGTTGTTTACTTGTTTGGAGAACAGGCATAGACTACAGACAGCCCTTCGGGTAAATGTTTAATAATAAACTTACGTAGGCAAGAGCAGAGTTTTAAATTAAATTTTTTTTAAGGAAATCAAGTCAATAGAGAAACTAACCTTAAGAGAGTCTTAAGGTGATCATGAGAGAGAATTAAGTAAAAGGACATATTTATTTGAAACAACTTGAAGGTTAAAAATACTGATTAACAATTGATCACAAGATGGATCCAGGAAAAGGGAGAGAAATGGAAAATGGAAATGGAAATGCTACTCTCCAACGAACAGACTCGGAGGGGCGGAGTATTGGAGCTGCGCGTATAAAAATCTTAGCTCGGGCTTTTGCGGCCTGGCCTTCAGGGAGCAGACTCGGAGATGTGGAGTATCGGAACTGTGAGTATAAAATCTTTAGCTTGGGGATTTTTGGTCTAGTCTCCAGGGAACGGATTTGGAGAGGCAGAGTATCGGAGATGTGAGTATAAAAACCTTGCCTCGGAGATTTGCGGCCTAGTTTCCAGAGAATGGACTCGGAGGGGCGGAGTATTAGAGCTGTGAGTACTGTTATGGGCCAGGGTTTAGAGAATCCCAAAATGTATCGTGGAGTTCACCTGATCCACAACTTTTAATAGATTGTGGTATGGGGAGCACATGGCTCACTCTACAGGTATGGTACAGCAGAAAATGGACCAGTGGTTTTTTAAAACAAAACAATGTTTATTCTATGAACTCAAGTTAACCTTTTTAAAGCAATCAGTGAATATCTTAGCAACCAGTAAATCAAATACACCCCCCAAAGAATACAACACTAAGTAACATGTATGCTGTCCTTTTACACCCAAAAGACATAACAAACCTTCAAACAGGAGCACATTAGGTTTACATTCAATATTGAGACGTTTTTACAATTCTGAGTTCACCAAATGATCCATAGATAGTCTTTGGATGGCAGAGATCAACAGCAGTGCAGCTCACTGAAAAAACACAGACACACCCAAGCTTTTCTCAAACTGAAACTAAAAAGCAGAAGTAAAGCTCAGCTCCACCCACACTCTGACATCACTCCAGAAACATGAGCAGCTCCATTTCTTAAAGGTACATTTCTTAAACACTCATTTCTTAAAGGTACTCTAACATGACAGTATAAACTAACTTACCTCAGGGATTTGTGGCCTAGTCTCCAGGGAGCAGTCTCAAAGGGTTGGAGTATCGGAGCTGTGAGAAGAAAGTAACTTCCTCAGGATATGTGGCCTGGTCTCCAGGGAGTGGACTCAGTGGGGCGGACTATCGGAGCTGTGAGTATAAAGTAACATGCCTCGGGGATTTGTGGCCTAGTCTCCAGAGAGCCGACTCGGAGGGGCAGAGTATCGGAGCCGTGAGTATAAAGTAACTTCCTCAGGATATGTGGCCTGGTCTCCAGAGAGTGGACTTGGTGGGGCGGAGTATTGAAGGTGTGAGTATAAAGTAACATACTTCGGGGATTCACGGCCTTGACTCCAGGGAGTGGACTCGGAGGGAGGAGTATCGGAGCTGTGTGTATGAAGTAACTTACCTCGGGGATTTGCGGCCTAGTCTCTAGGGAGTGGACTAGGAGGAGAGGAGTATCGGAGTTGTGAGTATAAAGTAACTTACCTCGGGGATTTGCGGCCTGGTCTCTCAGGAGTGGACTCAGAGGGCCGGAGTATCGGAGCTGTGAGTATAAAGAAACTTACCTCGGGGATTTGCGGCCTCATCTCCAGGGAGCGGACTCGGAGGAGAGGAGTATCGGACCTGTCAGTATAAAGTAACTTACCTCGGGGATTTGCGGCCTAGTCTCTAAGAAGCGGACTCGCAGGGCCGGAGTATTGGAGCTGTGACTATAAAGTAATTTACCTCGGGGATTTGCGGCCTAGTCTCTAGGGAGTGGACTAGGAGGAGAGGAGTATCGGAGTTGTGAGTATAAAGTAACTTACCTCGGGGATTTGCGGCCTAGTCTCTCAGGAGT
The DNA here is from genome assembly GCF_902713615.1 of Scyliorhinus canicula. Classification (NCBI taxonomy): domain Eukaryota; kingdom Metazoa; phylum Chordata; class Chondrichthyes; order Carcharhiniformes; family Scyliorhinidae; genus Scyliorhinus; species Scyliorhinus canicula. The sequence continues at coordinate 136,642,544 of NC_052155.1, read as the reverse complement.
GGACTCAGAGGGCCGGAGTATCGGAGCTGTAAGTATAAAGAAACTTACCTCGGGGATTTGCGGCCTCGTCTCCAGGGAGCGGACTCGGAGGAGAGGAGTATCGGAGCTGTGAGTATAAAGTAACTTACCTCGGGGATTTGCGGCCTAGTCTCTAAGAAGCGGACTCGCAGGGCCGGAGTATTGGAGCTGTGAGTATAAAGTAACTTACCTCGGGGATTAGCGACCTAGTCTCTTGGGAGTGGACTTGGAGGGCCAGAGTATCGGAGCTGTGAGTATAAAGTAACTTACCTCGGGGATTTGCAGCCTAGTCTCTAAGAAGTGGACTCGCGTGGCCGGAGTATTGGAGCTGTGAGTATAAAGTAACTTAACTCGCGGATTTGCGGCCTAGTCTCTTGGGAGTGGACTTGGAGGGCCAGAGTATCGGAGCTGTGAGTATAAAGTAACTTACCTCGGGGATTTGCGGCCTAGTCTCTAAGAAGCGGACTCGGAGGGCCGGAGTATTGGAGCTGTAAGTATAAAGTAACTTACCTCGGGGATTTGCGGCCTAGTCTCTAAGAAGTGGACTCAGAGGGCCGGAGTATTGGAGCTGTAAGTATAAAGTAACTTACCTCGGAGATTTGCGGCCTAGTCTCTAAGAAGCGGACTCGCAGGGCCGGAGTATTGGAGCTGTGAGTATAAAGTAACTTACCTCGGGGATTCCATCAAATGGAAAAAAAGCTGAAAACGTGACATCACAGGAAAGCTGTGACCTGATTGGCTGGTAGAAATCGGCTCTAAATTTGAAAACAAATTGAAAAACTAATGAATGAACTAAGTAGAGATGGCTGGGCACGTGAATATGCTGTAGCTGCATGATGGGCGAGCTGGGAGTTACCATTGCGAACTGCAGCTCCCACATCGGCAGCAAGTGTTTGCTGCTCAAGGAATTTCAGCTCAGAGTTGATGAGCTGGAATATGAGCTTCAGATACTGCGGCACATCCGGGAGGGGTCAAGTCACCGGACGCTTTGTTTCAGGAGGCTGCCACAGCCCGTGGATTAGGTACCTCAAATGGGCCAGTGGTCAGTGACAGCAGGGTGTGACTGCAAGTGAGGCAGGTAGAGGGATCCTAAATTCAGACATGGAGGAGCCTCAGCCCTTGACCTTTTCCAGCAGGTACGAGGTACTTGCTCCCTGTATGAATGAGAAAAAGGACTGTAGGGAGGATGAGCTAGCTGGGACAGGTGGCCATTCAACCAGGGGGAGAAAAAAGACAATTGGTAGTTGTAGGGGATTCTATAATTAGGAAAACTGATAGCATCCTTTGTAAGCAGGACTAAGAGTCCCCCATACTATGTTGCCTACCCGGTGCCATGCTAACTGGCTTGAAAGAATATTGGAGTGGAAAGGGGGAGGATCCAGTTGTTGTGGTCCATGTTGGGACTGGGAACTAAATAAACCTAGTGATAAAGTTTACAGGAGGACTGTGAATATGGCAAAGAGGGTGGAATAGCCTTAATTATTAGAAATATTATCATTTCAATGGTGAGGCCTCCATATAATGAGGGGAAAGCGACCAGTGGAGACCATATGGGTGGAACTGAGGAACAATAAAGGATCTAAAAATGTAATGGATGTTGTGTATCGGCCCTCTGGTAGCCGTTCTGTGGTGCTAGATCGTATAAAGGCAGAAATTAGGCAAGTGTGTCGCAAAGGATTTCAAAGTATGCCTAGATTGGGAGAGGCAGACAGGCACTTGTCAGGAAGATAGTGAATTTCCAGAATGTTTTTGGGATAGTTTCCTGCAGCAATATGTTCTAGCTGCAACAAGAGGACAGGCAATATTAGATTTAGTTATGAGTAATGACACCAATTCAATTAGTAGCCTAACTGCGCGTGAATATTAATCAAATAGTGATCACAACATGACTGAATTCAGTATAATGTTTGAAAGTGAAAAGCAGGTTTCAGTTACTAGAATTTTAGACTTGGGTAAGGCTGACTTTAATGGGATTAGGCACAGACAGTAGACTGGGAAGATCTGTTAATGGGTCAAACGATTGAAGATTAGTGGGGAATATTTAAAGAAACATTTACGAGATACAGAGCAAGTATGTACCCCTGAGAGGGAAATGCTCCACTTCACAGAAAAAACGGCCATGGACAACTAAAGAGGTTCAGCATAAATCTAAAAGAAAGGACTTACAAAAATGCAAGACATCGCACACATCCGGATGATTAGGAGAGGTACAAAGACCAGCATTGGGTCACAAAGCAGCTTATAAGAGCTACTAAAAGAGACATGAAAGGAAACTTTCAAGTAACATCAAAATCAATAAGAAGAAATGTTATAGTTTATATTAAGGGAAAGCAGGTGGCGAAGAGCAATGTAGGCCCACTAAAAGCTGAAAGTGGAGATATTGCCAGTGATAATGTGAAAATGGCAGACATATTGAACAATTACTTTACCTCAGTATTTACAGTTAAAAAAGATGTTAATTTGGCGGAAGTCCCAAAAACATTAATACTCGATAGAGGACAGGGATTTAATAAAATTAATATAAGTACAGCATCACTAACTAGGAGGTTAATGGAACTGAAGATGACAAATCACCAGGACCTGACAGTTTCCATCCAGGGTGTTACAGAAAATAGGGGAGCACACTGTAGATGCCCTAACTATAATATTCCAGAGTTCCCTGGATTCAGTAGTTCCTCTGGATTGGAATATTGCACATGTCACTCCACTTTTTCAGAAAGGTGAAAGGGGGAAACCCGTGAATTACAGACTGCTTAGCCTAACATCTGGGATGGGGAAATTGCAGGAGTCTATAATCAGGGATGAGGTAACTGAACACCTTGAAAAATCTTGGTCGATCAAGGAGAGCCAGCATGGATTAGTGAAGGGAAGGTCATGCCTGACAAATCTCATTGACTAAAGTAGTGTCAGGGCAATGTCTATGGATGTTATTTATATGGGACTTCCAGAAGGCATTTGATGAAGTCCCACAAAAGAGACTGTTAACTAAGGTGGAAGCCCACGGAGTTGAGGGCAAATTATTGACATAGTTTGGAAATTGGTTGAGTGCTAGGTGACAAGAGTGGGAATAATGGGTAATTACTTTAATTGGCAAGTGGTATACCAGAGGGATCGGTGTTGGGGCCTCAATTATTCACACTATTCATTAATGACTTGGATGATGGCATAGAAAGTCATATCCAAATTTGCTGATGATACAAAGTTAGGCGGCATTGGAGACACCCTAGATGTTAGCATATAATTGCAAGGAGATATTGACAGACTAAGCGATTGGGCAAAATTGTGGCAGATGGAATTTAATGTTAGCAAGTGTGAGGTTATCCATTTTTGATGAAAAAAGGATAGAGCAGAGTACTTTCTAAATGGAAAGAGATTAAGTGCAATGGATGTCCAAAGAGACTTGTTTGTTCAGGTGCATAGATCCTTAAAATGCCAGGAACAAGTGCAAAAAATAATCAAAAAGGCTAATGGAATGCTAGCCTTTGTATCTATAGTATTGGAATATAAAGACACAGAAGTTATGCTGCAGCTATACAAAACCCTGGTTAAACCCCACTGGTGTACTATGAACATTTTTGGCACCACACCTTGAGGAAGGGTATTTTGGCCTTGGAGGGAGTGCAGCTTAGATTTGCAAGAATGATACCTGGATTGCAGGGGTTGAGTTACGAGGAGAGAACTCAAATTAGACCTGTTTCCGCTCAAATTTAGAAGGCTACGGGGTGATCTGATTGAAGTATTCAAGATATTATCAGGGAAAGACAGGGTAGATGAAGATAAACTATTTTCACTGGTTGGAGATTCTAAAACTAATGGGCAGAGTCTAAAAATTAGGGCTAGACTGTTCAGGAGAGATGTTAGGTAGAACTTCTTCACCCAAAGGATGGTAGAGGTTTGGAACTCTCTCCCAGTTGAAGCTAGAGAAGTAGTTATTTTTAAATCTGAGATAGATGAATTTTTGTTGAGCAAAAATATTAAGGGATATGGGCCGAAGGCAGGTATATGGACTTAGATCATGATCTCATTGAATGGCGGGAAAGGTTCGAGGGGCTGAATGGCCTATTCCTGTTCCTGTGTTCCTAAGATGGGTGGAAGTCTTTCCCACACAGGACTGCTCAGCCAACATCATGAATTGGATAATGTTGGAGGAAGTAATTCCCTGTTGGAGCACACCATTGCAGGTAGATTCAGATCAGGGCACACATTTCACTGGGCATGTGCTCAAGGAAGTATGTAACTTATGAGGGAGTAAACAAAAGTTGCATATTCTCCACCATCCACAAAGTTCAGCTATAGTCAAATGACTGAACAGAACACTAAAGAAAGCATTAGCTAAAGCTATTCCTGAGACAGGAAAGGAATCTGCTGAATTACTAACTGGTATCTTCATGGGACTTAGAGCAACACTGAGCAAGGCGACGAGATTAACTCCGTATGAGCTGACGACATGAGGAGCAATGAGATTGTCAGAGGATGTTATGCAGGGAGTTAAGAAATAGGATCAACAAGAGAGAGTGAAAAGTTTGTGCGGGAGCTGAGCAAGCAACTGCATTGACTGAGTCAGGAGGTCAGCAATCAGCAGATTGTACAGGATATAGAAGCGGAGGCCAAGACAAAGCAAGCTCAAGTGACCAGAGTAGGGGAAAAAGTAATGGTTAAAATTGCACCTGACGACCGGGATTCGCACCCAAGTGGGTGGGACCGTAAGAAGTAAGTATGACCAGTGACACATGCGCCTGCATGGACATCCAATGAAGAGGGCACTGGTCACAACTAAAGTGCTTTGCTAATTGATCTTGTTTTACAGAAATTAACATTGGCTGATCGTTGATGGCTCAGAGGTCATTTGCTTACGTTTACAGAATATTAACAGCCGCATTGATTCTCATGGGACTGATGACCACAGTTACAGGGATAACCATCGGGACTCTGGTAAACCACAGATTATGCAGAATGCAATGTGCAATGTAGAATGCTGAATGTGACAATAGAAGAACAAGTGACTTTACAGTGCAGTCAAGGCCTCGTCACACCCGGGTCAACTGACCCACCTCGTCCAACCATGAGTCCAGGAGCAGAGAATGAGCTCGTATTATAATAATCTTTATTGTCACAAGTAAGTTTACATTAACACCGCAATGAAGTTACTGTGAAAATCCCCTAGTCGCCACATTCCGGCGCCTGTTCGGGTACACTGAGGGAGAATTCAGAATGTCCAATTCACCTGACAGCACGTCTTTCAGGACTTGTGGAAGGAAACCAGAGCACCCGGAGGAACCCCACGCAGACACAGGGAGAACGTGCAGACTCCGCACAGGCAGTGACCCTAGCCGGGAATCGAACCTGGGACCCTGGCGCTGTGAAGCAACTGTGCTACCGTGCTGCCCCGTTAATTAATCAATGATAATAAAGTTTTGTATGATAATGTACACCATGGGCTGGTAGCCATAGTCCTAAAGATTGCAGACTTGGCCTGCCCCAATGGTATTTAAGCCACACCTGGAGACTTTATCTGATCTTGATGGATCAGTTAGTGACCGAAACAATCCAGTGTAATGACGGATTGTGACCAATAGTAGCATCCCAATCCCTGGAAATAAAAATTGGTTAAAACACGGCTTGATAAATGTTATAACCTGTCCGGATCCCATTGGCTGGGGACAATTGGTCACCATATGTTCCTTGGGGAATATGAGCTCCCCCAATGAGGGGGAGAGGAGGGGGCGGAATAATCATTAGTAGTATAGCTGTATAAATAGAGCTGGCCAGTGTGGTACCAGCTGGGGAGGGAACCCGTGAACTACTGGTACTATGTACATGTTGTTGTCAATAAAGTTACTTTCTTTTTACTCTACAAAAGTGTGCTGAATTCTTTGTGGCCCTCACAGAAATAAATAATGCCACTACAACATTCAATACCGGACTTTAATGGTTAATTCTATTGATCTAGTAACTGCCAACCAGAAGATCCCGACGTTAAGCCTGCAGCTTAAAGGATTCTGGGTTAGGGACAATAGATTCAGTACATACAACTGGGTACAGAAGAAGACATGACAAACCTTGGCCACTGTATCAGAAAGTCACACAGTCACCATAAAGAAATTCATTCGGATAGGGAAAGATATTTTGGATGATGCAAGTAGAAACAATGTGACACCTATGGATGATGAGCACATGAACAGGCACGGGAAAATTTGAGCCAAATCAGCAAGGGAATAGTTCCATTGTATGTTACAAATAAACATCTGTTTAACCTCTCACGACATACAAACATAGGTTGACTGGATGCCAGCTCAGGAACTTAACACATGTGTATATAGAACTAATATTGAATGCATGATGAATATCAATGTGTTAGTAGGTATTGTTTTAGTGATACTCATTATAACCACGTCAACACTTAGCAGAGCATTATATTGAGTAGAGAATGTTGGGTGATAAGGGGAGATCGTAACATTCATTTTTTGCTGTACTAATAGAAGATAGAATGATTAGTACAATATTAGAGGGGTGTAGGATAGAAGTAATTTCTGTAGTATGTGCACATCTAATATATGACGCTGAAGAAGCAAGGTGTGGGTTTAATGCCCCAGCCAATTGTACAAAGAAAACTATATGGGCTGCAAAAGAACCAATTCATATCATATACATGGGTGATGGGAGTTACTGTATTCTCACAGGACAAGGAGAACTCGAGTTCAGCAAGATGTGGTAGTCACCACTGATGTATATATTGTATATAGAGGATGTTGATATAGGTGCTTTACGGTAAGGCCCCTGTACTACAGGTACGGGGGTAGATCCCTGCCTGCTGGCTCTGCCCAGTTGGCGGAGTATAAATATGTGTGCTCCCAGTACAGCAGCCATTTCGTCAGCTGCTGTAGGAGGCCACACATCTCAGTGCAATAAAGCCTCAATTACATCCTACTCTCATCTTTGCGTAATTGATAGTGCATCAATTTATTACACTGAGTTTTCAGAGATAGATTTCCGCATCAAGCCGGATTGCCTGCAGCTGCATCCTCAAGCAGACAACGCCAAAAAGGACTTTGAACATTGGCTAGCCTGTTTTGAAGCGCACATCGGGTCTGCGCCAGACACAATTCCAGAAGCACACAAGCTCCAGATCCTTTACAGGCGGCTGAAAGCCAATGTCTTTCCACTCGTCCAGGACACACCGAGCTATGCAGAGGCCATGGCGCTACTGAAGGAAAACTACGCTCAGCGGACTAACAAAATCTACGCCAGACATCTCCTCTCCACGCGGTGCCAACTTCCCGATGAGTCGGTGGACGATTTCTAGTGTGCCCTTCTCACCCTAGTTAGAGACTGTGACTGTCAGGCGGTTCCGACCATGGAGCACTCGAATTTGCTAATGAGAGACGCATCTGTTACGGGCATAGAGTCTGACTACATCCGTGAGCGTCTCTTAGAGCGGGCCACGCTCGACCTCGCGGCGACCAGAAAACTAGCCCGGCAGCCAACCAACCCAAAGGGGCCCAAATGCTACTTCTGTGGGCAGTCAAAACACCCCCGACAGTGCTGCCTGGCGTGGAGCGCCCTCTGCCAGGCCTGTGGCAAAAAGGGACATTTCGCTGCAGTGTGCAAGGCCCGCTCAATCGCCGCTATTGTCCCGGCACCCCCACGTGCGGCCAGTGGGCGCAGTCATCTTCCCCTCCTCAGACCACATGCGGCCAGTGGACGCCGCCATCTTTCTCGACTCGCAAAACGTGCGGCCCGTGGGCACCGCCATCTTGTTCCTCCCAGGACCAGTGGGCGTCGCCATCCTGCCTACCTCACGACACGTGCAGACCCAGGGAGCCGCCATCTTGCCTCCCCCATGAGACTTGCGGCTCGTGGGTGCCGCCATCTTGCCCGACTCAGGACCCCTGCCCGTCCAGCCACTCATCAGGCCGCTCATCGCCTGCAACCACCGACGACCAGTCGCGTCTCGCCTCAGTCACGATTGACCAGTCTCAACTACACGACCTTGCGACTGCTTCAACTAAAGCGAAGGTCAACGCACATGAGATCTCCTGCCTGCTGGACTCCGGGAGCACTGAGAGCTTCATTCACCCCGATACAGAAGTCCACCTCCGGGGTATCGCTCCCAACATGGTTGGCAGCTCCAAGACCCGTTCTCCTCTGTAAACATATTCGACTCCACAAGGCGGACCTGTTGGTTGAGAGGGTACAGCTACTCCACGCCAACCCGCAGTACGCTTACGTAGCATACCCCGACGGCCGCCAAGACACAGTCTCCCTCATGGACCTGGCACCAGCTGGTTCCCCACACACCCCGCCTCCGACCTGGCGCCACCCTCCCTTCCCCCGGCGCACCCCAGCGCAGCCCCCGCTCCGGGACACTCCGTCCTCCCCTTGACCACACCCGGGGATGAAGAGGATTTCGACACGCTCCCGGAGTCACCAAAGACCAAACCGTCGGCGGACTCGCCACCAGCACTACGGCACTCTCGACGACAGTTTAAGGCACTGGACCGCCTGAATTTTTAATATTATCTGTACTTTTAAAACACAATTTTCTTTTTATAGTTCTCCACCACCCCCGCCATACTCATTTTTTTATCAGGGGGTGAATGTGGTGGTCACCACTGATGTACGTATTGTATATATAGGATGTCGATATAGGTGCTTTACGGTAAGGCCCCTGTACTACAGGTACGGGTGTAGATCCCTGCCTGCTGGCTCCACCCAGTAGGCGGAGTATAAATATATGTGCTCCCCGTACAGCAGCCATTTCGTCAGCTGCTGCAGGAAGCCACACATCTCAGTGTAATAAAGCCTCGATTACAACCTATTCTCGTCTTTGTGTAATTGATAGTGCATCACAAGATTAACTGTGCACTGAGAGGAGGCGGAGCCATACTGGCGGGTTGCGGTCGCAAAGAAAGATAGCAGTTAAAGCTGCGCAGGGAGGCCGGACCCGTTGTTTGTTAACGCTCATAAAGGTCAAATGTATCAAATTAATTTACTGTTTCCACTTAGAGATATGCAAGACCAGTTTTTGTTATTGTCATGTTTAGTTCTCAAGGACAAAATTGTGAAATTAGTTTGGATCTGAAACTAAACTTCATTTATTTGGAACTGCTGCGAAATTCAGCTCAAATTCTAACTTCTCTAGAATTCGAAAGGACTGTGTTTGCATTTGAAAGGGTCAACTTTACTGCAGTTTGGCAGTAATCCAATTTCAACTTTCCACCACATTTGGGTTTTAAAAAATTATTGAGATTCGGTTAGTAACACGTTTCACAAAGTATTTCTTTCAAATGTGGTTAAGTAGCAAATATTGGAATTTGAAAGCTGTTTGAAGGATGAAGAAGTGGGATAGTGTGAGGCAGTATAACACTATTACTGGGGTTAGTTTGAAAACCTGAGAAACCCGGCTGGCGGCAGTGAAGAATACGGCTTTCACAGTTACGCAGTGATAGCATTCTCTTAGATAAATGTTTAGTGCAGCAGCCTTTCAGCTGGCCATGGCTGCAGTTGTTCACTTTCGCTGATCAAAGGCTTCCCACCCTGCCAGTTTTCACTGTTCAAGCTCTTCCCTATTGTTCATAGAATCATAGAATCCCTACAGTGCAGAAAGAGGCCATTCGGCCCATTGAATCTGCACCAACACTCTGAAACGGCACCCTACCTAGGATCAGGCTCCACCCTATCCCCATAATCCAGTAACCCTACCTAAACGTTTGGACACTAAGGGGCAATTTAGCAAGGCCAATCCACATAACTTGCACATCTTTGGACTGTGGGAGGAAACCCGAACACCCGGAGAAAACCCACGCACACACGGGGAGAAAGTGCAAACTCCACACAGACAGTCACCCGAGGCTGGAATTGAACCCGGGCCACCGGCGCTGTGAGGCAGAAGTGCTAACCACGGTGCCAACGTGCCGTGCCATACTCACCTTGGTGACTCTGGAGAGTTCTACATAGCTTTAGAAATTTATCCGCTGTCTGTTAAATGCAGAACCCTCAGTTAGAACAGAACTTAATTGCCTATTGGAATATATAAACACCTTACCCAGCAGCTGCAAGGGTTTCGCCACATGCTTTCAAACCCATTGGGATGAAACCCAGTGGAACTAAGGCGATGCCAGTATCCTGATGCCAACATCAGCGGCGGACTGGGTCTAAAAATATTGGTTGCCATGAGACAAAGGGGGCCCACCCACAACTACAATGCTATCATTTAATTTTCATAACGAATAAATAAAATTTTCAAAAAATACATATGGAAAAAAGGGTACAATTAAAATTTTTGTGGAGAAAATGTGTATTTCTTAGTAATTACAGTGTACATGTACTCTACATATTACTGGGAGTAGATACCAAATGTAAATACAGAATGTATAATTGAATTTTTTATTTATTTTTTGAAATTTTAAGTAATTGGTTGATATTTTTAAATAGTTTACTGCACAATTTACACATTAACAGATAGTTCAAAAGCACAATAGAGCATTGCATGCAGTCCACTATATTAAGTGCAATCGTTTGTGTTCGCTAGATGATTGTGCGAATCTGCCAATAATTGCTTCTGCATCCAATTCATCTAACAATTCCTTTTCAATGGATAGCAACATGTATGATTCCAAATTCTCCTCAGACAGTGAATTTCTTAACCTTGTCTTTATGATCTTTAGCTTTGAAAATGTCCTCTCACATTGGACTTGAGTAACTGATAGTGTGCAGATGACTTTATAAAGTTCATAAAGGTTATCATATGCCTTGTCATGAAGTCTGTTGGATGCCAGAATTTTTAGTACACATGATGGGCAAGTGCTGCAAATTTTACAATTGTTGCAACTGGAATCCATATTCTCACCATCATTAAGCAATAGCTTTAATACATCAAAGTTTGAAGCAAAAGAAAACAATTCCAATATTACTTGATCTTTGCTGATTTGTGGAAACAGCTTAATAATACCTTCCAATGCTTCATCTTCAAGGCCCTTCTCTGCAATAGTTTTAAACTTTGCTGGGTCCAAGCAGGACAAATCCTTATACAACTGTTTGTGTTGTACAAAGCGTGATTCTAGTGACTGGACAATGTGATCCATTATTAGGTTAAACACATTTACTCGAAAATCAGCTAGAGAATCTGAGGAATTTCTTTCATCATCAATAAGCTCATCTGCCATTATTTTCTTCTTCCTCTGCCTCTTAACTGGCAATTCTGTTTCCAACGCATCAATTTCCAATGTTTGATTTTCATCCATATTCATCTGTGAGATCCTGTCATTACATTTATTTACAAATTCCAAAGCCTTGCTGTGAACGTTATCAAATGTTCTTGTCTGTTCCTTCAACTTTGTTGTAGCTGAATCTACCAAACTCCATGCAGTAAACATATCTAAACCACTTGTCTGTAGATAACTTGATAACGGGGTTGTAGTTTCAAATATATACAAGTAAGTAAATGCTGTCAATATGGTTTCAAACTTTAGAAGACTTTGAAGTAAAACATGTTAGTGTTACAAGTCGCAACCCTTTGAGTTTACCGATCATGGCTTATGACTTCAATATCTTTGACCTCATGATTCACTGTTAAAGGTACCGCTTCTCCTTTTCGGTGACCTCACTACCCTATGTACTGCTTGATATCCTTTCAAGTTGCCGACCATCTCAAATCACGAACTGTAACTTTATCTTTAAATTCACACACTCTTGCTGAAAACGTGGATTTCCAACTATGTCCGACCCGGGTGAACCAGCCCCCCCCCCCCCCCCCCCCACTCCGTTTAGCACTGCTTTGTTCCTTCATACACTGAGTGATTATTTGTTTGTTTCTTTATTGCATTTTTATTTGGTATTGCTCTTTTTAAAAACAATTATATTTTATTAAGTTAGAATACAAATCTCAGGAAAGAAGTTGGAGATTTATTTATCTAATTAATTATAATTTTTAATGGCCCTTCAGAGATTCACGGGCCCCTTCTTGGCTCTCCGGGCCCCGGACCGATGTACCGGCTGAACCAAGACTACTGCTTGATATCCTTTGAAGTTGCCGACCATCTCAAATCACGAATTGTAACTTTATCTTTAAATTCACACACTCTTGCTGAAAACATGGAATTTCCTTAATTATGCCCGACCCGGGCCCCCCTATTCCACATCCTTCCACTACCTCCCCTGCTTCGTTCCTTTTCATGCACTGTTTATTTGTGTCCTGTTCTCTTTTTTTTCTTATTCCTTTTTATTACTAAAACAGTTGTCTGTGTTTGTTTCTTTATTGCATTTTTATTTGATATAGTGGGCCCACTTCATCAGGGGCCCACTTGCCATCGGGCAAGCTGACACCCTGGCCAGTCCGCCACTGGCGATGCCAGTATCCTGATGCCAACATCATCATTAGGAGACTTATCTTTTCCATGCACAATCAAACTGGCCACCCCTTTCCTGGGAAAACTCCCCTCCTCGGTTGCTATTTTTAACTGCTGTCAGCTGGTTTTCTCAGGCTTCACAAACTATCTGATTCAGGAGCGAGAGCTACCACCGAGCCAAGGCTAACATGAGTGATGGTGTTATACTGCCTCACACTATCCTACTTTGAAGTCTCTCCCTGAGCTACACAACATTGTTGCCCTGACGAAATGTATCACCCTTTGAACAACCGTCCAGCCAGGGCCTTCAGGATAATTCACTCACTGATTTTTCCCTCCCTCTCTGCGGGAAGTGCCTGCTCTCATTTTGGCAATCCAGCGTTAAGATGTTTCTAATAATGTCTTCTTGTTAACTAACGAGTGACTTGTCCCTTTACTCTGTGAATGTTGTTTTAAACTTTTAAAATGATTCATTGTTATAATTTTGGCTTCCTCAAATAGAGCTGAAGCAGAACTGAAAATATTCTATGGTGAGACATTTCTAAAGAAGTGTCTGGCTCAATCTTGACCTAAGATTTCCATGGAATGCTTGCTCTTAGTAATTACAACTAGGAGGATCAATATGTTTATTTCTATTTTTATTTGTTCATGGGATGTGGGTGTTGCTGGCTTGGCCAGCATTTATTGCACATCCCTAGTTGCCATAGCTTAGAGAGCACTTCAGAGTCAACCACAATGCTGTGGGCCTGGAGTCACATGCAAGCCGACTAGGAAAGTTTTATAAGGACAACGAAGTGTCCATAGAATTTACAGTGTAGAAGGAGGCCATTCGGCCCATCGAGTCTGCACTGGCCCTTGGAAGGAGCACCCTACCTAAACCCACGCCTCTACCCTATCCCTGTAACCCAGTAACCCCACCAAACCTTTTTGGACACTAAAGGCATGGCTAATCCACCAAACCTGCACATCTTTGGACTGTGGGAGGAAACCGGAGCACCCGGGGGAAACCCATGCAGCCACGGGGAGAACCGACAGTGACCCAAGCCGGGACTCAAACCTACGACCCTGGAGCTGTGAAGCAATGGTGCTAACCACTGTGCTACCGAGTCCACACCGAGTAGGAAGAAACAAAAACTTACCTTATTTTATAATTCCCTACTGGGTCTTCTCCAGTCGGTGTTTCACTGACCGACTCTATTTACACAAAGCCAGTATTATTATTGACCCCTTTATCGCGTCCAGCTGATAGACAAGGTAGAACCGCTTTAATACAACCCCCAGGTTCTTCAAATGTTCTTGCTCAGAGGTTCCCATCTATATAAACAACCACAGGTGGCAGCCCAGGCCGCTAGAAAATAGCACAGACAGAGGTCACCCAGAAAGGCAGCTGTGTGTACTCGTACAGGACCCTGTGCATATTGATGGTGACATATTTGTGTGAGGCAGGATCTAACTCGAGCTGTAAATGGGCGGGGTTCATATTGAGCTTCGAGAATGAATGCCGACCCACAAGCTTCGTGTTGAGAACCTTCATGCGGGGGAATTTGGTAGTGGGTCCAACCGGAAAGCTGTGTTTACTATTAATTTGTCGTCCCCGCATAAACAAACCGTTTTGTCCGACTTCATTACCGTTACCACCGGCGCTGCCCAATCAGTAAACTGGACGGGCCTGATGATACCCAAGGACTCCAACCGACTGAGCTCTGCCTCTTCTTTTCCAGTAAGGCATAGGGAACCAGGCACGCCCGGAAATACCGCGGTGGGGCTTCCAGGTCGACCTGTATGTGGGCTACGGCCCCTCCAACCAATCTGGGTTGGAACATGTCAGGGTATTTTCCTAACGCCATCCAAACAACCGGAACCCATCTGGAGGATGTGCTGCCAGTGCAGCTGCAAATGGCGCAACCAGTCATTGCCCAACAGGCTGGGCCCATGGCCCAACAGGCTGGGCCCATGGCCCAACAGGCTGGACCCATGGCCCTTTGTCACAATGAACAGGAGGAGCACTGACTGGCGCCCATAAACCACAGGGGTGATAGTAGTACCTGCGATAGCCAACAGTACTGTGTAAGTGTCCAATCTGGCCTGGGTGTCCATCAAAACATAGGGCTGAACCCCTAAGTGGTCAAACATTCTCTGCCTAACCATGGAAACCACCACGCCAGAGTCCAGTTCCATATCGACCAGGTGCTGCAACTTTATTGGGGGCCACTTGAGGGGCTGCCATGCAATTCAACTGTGTGCAGTTGTCCTCCTTGTCCGACTCATCTAGATGGAAAATAAAGGCCCTGGATTGGCGTCCGTCTCTACTGGGGTGTCTGGACCTCTGGGGGCGCACCCTAGGAATTCATCTCCATCCTCTGCACTCTTCAATCTGCAATTCCCCAGGACAGCATAATTTGAATGGCCTGTTGAAAGGTCAGGGAAGGCTTGGCTAGCAGTTTCTTCTGAGAGGCTGCATTGTTAATGCCGCAAACCAAGCGATCATAGAGCATTTCAGATAGGGCAGTGTCATACTCACAGAATTCGGCAATTTGGATTGCATTTGTTTATTGACACATGTACCAATGCACAGTGAAAAGTATTGTTCTGCGTACAGTTCAGACGGATTGAAAAATGAAAAAAATGAGAATTGCTTATTGTCACGAGTAGGCTTCAATTAAGTTACTGTGAAAAGCCCCTAGTCGCCACATTCCGGCGCCTGTCCGGGGAGGCTAGTACGGGAATCGAACCGTGCTGCTGGCCTGCTTGGTCTGCTTTAAAAGCCAGCGGTTTAGTCAAGTGAGCTAAACCAGCTCACCAGCTGACGAAAACAAAGGGCAAATATAAATACACAATATAAATACATACGCACAGGCATCGGGTGAAGCATACAGGAGTATAATACTACTCAGCAGTGAAGATGTGTGAAGAGATCACAGTCCATAAGAGGGTCATTTAGGAATCTGGTAACAGCGGGGAAGAAGCTGTTCTTGATTCTGTTAGTAATCGTGACATAAACCCGGTGGCGGGCATTCTGTGTGATATTGTTGACCCGGAAAAAGTAACGCATCCTCTGTGCGTACTGATTCCAAATTTCCAGTTCAACATGTACGCCGTTCCTTCACCGTCACTGGGGCAACATCCTGGAATTCCGTCCTGAACAGTACTGTGGGTGTACCTACATCTCAAGGACTGCAGCAGTTCAAGAAGGCAAATCACCGCCACCTTCTGAAGGCAACAAGGGATGGGCAATAAATGCTGGCCTAACCAGCGACGCCCACATCCCTTAAATGAATAAAAAAAACATTGGAACATTCTGACAATGCTTCTGAAATGGCAGCCCTCACAGTGGCCAGAATTTTATGTGCCCCCACCACAGCTCTCCTACCCACCCCCTTGTCACAGGGAGGGGACTGGAAAGATGGACGTGGAAGTTTAAAATCAGGTGTGATGATAGGGATGAGATGGAGGTTGCCAGTTGCTGTGTCCACCCTGCCTCCTCTGGTATTTTATTGGCAAAAGGGGAGCTGCTGGTGGGGAAGGGGAGGGAGCCTACTATTAAGTCAATTGAGGCCCTTAAATAGTCAATTAATGGCTCTGTTGGCTGGATCGAGAGAGCTGCTGGTTATCCAATTGGTTGGCAACTCTCTAAGGGAGGACATGCTCCTGCCCCAGGAAAAGTGCAGCGGTCTCACGTGAAATCAGTTCACATTACTCCGAGCATTAACTTGTTGCACGGCAGCTGTTATACTCCTCACCACCTTTTTAATCCAGGGGTGGGGACCCTGGCACCCCTTAAATCCATCCCAACGATTTGACCTGTAAAGAAGACATGCTTAGAAGGATGGGTGAATTTTCTGCCATGCCTTTGAACATCTGAACACCTGCGTATGAATTCCCATCTAACCCTATGGTTCTGCCAACATATTGAAAATCTGAGACCACCTTGTATGAAGATATCGGGCGTGATTCAGTGAACTCAAGTCAAAGTCCGCTGAATGGCACATTTAGCGGGGTGTTTCTCGGCAGCTGCAGTGCCATAAAACATCCCGCTTCCCAACGGTACTTTGCCGTTTATTTTGAGTTTCTCTCTGCCAGGGCTGCACTTGGAGGGATTTCTTGCTGAAACTCGCCAGCAGGAAAGGCTCCTCGCAGATTGTGGCGCCATTTTGTCCGGCAGCCTCGCTCTTCCCCCTCCACTTTCAGGCCTCTCCGCTTTCGACCCCACCTCGGTCATACCTCCAAGCTTGGCCAGGCCACGCAGCCTGACCACTGGCAGTGCCAACCTGGCACCTGTGCACCCTGGCACTATCAGTCTGACACCCTGGCAGTACTCCTCGTACCTGGCAGTGCCAAAGTGCCCGGGTGCCAGGGGGAGTGGTAGGGTGTAATCCTGCCCTGTCCCTGACCACCCAGGGGTCTCCAATGGCTTGGGTGACCTCACCAGGTGCCATTACGACTGGTCCAGGTTTGTGTGGACCAGTACTAAACGGTGCCTTGGTCAGGTCTCCCAGGCGCGACCAGTGAGTTCTGGCAACCAGGCGAATCTGCGTTCGGGTATTTAAATGAGCCATAAGAGAGTGTGAGATCCAGACCGCACCAGGTGCAGCGTGTTGGATGACCTGTGTGAGGTTTTGCGATTTGGGGCTCGTGCATGATTCACCCGTTGTGTCCAGATCCGCGCCGGCAGCAATGGGTTATTGAATCGTGCACATCATTTATCTGTTTCATTGTATCAGTATGTAAAGTGCTGTTTAGAGTAATACTATTTCCGCAGGTTTTGAAAAGATTTCTAAAAAACTTTGATTGGGAAAAGCATTAATTATACATTTTTTGAACACAGTCTTCCTAATGTATAGATTCTGTCTCTATTTGTCATTCCTATCTTAATGGAGGTTTACATTGCCCCAGATTCTATAAATTACCTGCCCATCAGTCTAGACTGTATTATTGCTGAACAAAACATAATTCCGTTCTGAAGCATAACCAGTTAGTATTGGTGCATGTTCTCTGTTCATCTTCTGGCAACTATTAGAGTACAATTTTGAACCATGACTATGAGATAAACCAGTAACTACATCAGCTCAAAACCAACCCATTCAGCAATTTTCAACCCCTTAAGTTCAAGATACCCTGCAGGCAGTTGATTGAGAGTATCTATCAAACACAGAGTTAGGTTAGTTGAATTGCATCATTTCTTAGTGCTGTCATAACCTCATCAAGCTCAATATTCTCTTTGCTGCCTGTGGCCACTATCTACACAGACATCTGGAGACCACCTTGAAACATAAACATCTGGTTGTTCCCTGTTCATTGCTACTTGAATAAAATCTGCACTATCCTGTGTAATTAATTTATCGCTCCTAAACATGAATACATTTGCTTCAAGGAACAGTCAGGGAGAACTTCTTTAGTCTATCAGCATGTCTCTGTCTCACTGAATTCTCTTCACAATTAACTGGCCTCTTTAATTATTCAATCAAAAATCTTCAGCCAGCTTCAGGATCAGTTGGTGCTCCTGGAGTGGGAGCATATGGCACCCTCCAGGCCTCCATATCCATTGGGCACTGCAGGGGCTGGGGTGCCGTATTGACCCTTTTAGTCACATTTTAATTTGATGCTTTAAGTCTCATTTGTGATTGTGTGTTTGTTTAAGCCAGTATCCCTTTAAGGGGCTGCCCCTTTTAATTTATCCCTCAGATCATTTGATTTGGTTTATCTTCATACGACATAGTTCAGGATTTGCTTTTCTCAGCATATTGACAATTTATAAATGCTCTACTGTTTATCAAATGTCATCAATCTGTATTCATTAAAGTTTAAGATAATTACCTGGAATTTCTTCACTCGGTGGATTTACCACCTGATGTGCGATGAAGTGTCTTAATTCTGATGCATGTTTGGGGTATAAAATGGGAGGAATGGGTGGTTTAGGTCTGATAGGGTGCAAAAATGTAAAATATTTGAACCCGTACTCAAACCTAGCCTTCAAGAAGCCTACTTTCCATTTTAACTGAGGTTAAAGGTCTGAAGGGAATGATGGGCAACAAAGCTGCTCATGAAAGCGGGTTGTTCATTTAAATATTATAATGAAGTTGCGTTTCTCATTTTCTTTTTTAAATTTAGAGTGCCCAATTCATTTTTTTTCCAATTAAGGGGCAATTTAGCATGGCCAATCCGCCTACCCTGCATATCTTTGGGTTGTGGGAGAGAAACCCACGCAAACACGGGGAGAATGTGCAAACTCCACACGGACAGTGACCCAGAGCCAGGATCGAACCTGGGATCTCGGTGCTGTGAGGCAGCAATGATAACCACTGCGCCACCGTCCTGCCCTGGGTATCTCGTTTTTAACCACTGTTTTAAATTTAATCCTGGCCTGCTGGGCTTCCTGTCTTGGGAGTCTTGGGAAACCCGACAGCGAAAGAGAGCTGAGGAATGCTGGATCCAGGAGGTAATTTACCTGCTGGATCTTATTTCTCTGATTCAGATGCCATGTATGACATCCTTCCGATTTATTTGGTCTCCTCCCTGACAATTCTGATCAGTCCCTCAACCTGTTCTGCTATTCAATTCAATTGTGAATGATCATTATCTTAACTCCATCAACTTGGGAAGCACGGTAGCATGGTGGTTAGCATAAATGCTTCACAGCTCCAGGGTCCCAGGTTCGATTCCGGCTTGGGTCACTGTCTGTGTGGAGTCTGCACGTCCTCCCCGTGTGTGCGTGGGTTTCCTCCGGGTGCTCCGGTTTCCTCCCACAGACCAAAGATGTGTGGGTTAGGTGGATTGGCCATGCTAAATTGCCCGTAGTGTAAGGTAAATGGGGGGATTGTTGGGTTACGGGTATAGGGTGGATACGTGGGTTTGAGTAGGGTGATCATTGCCCCACAGCCCAAAGATGTGCAGGGTAGATGGATTGGCCACAGTAAATTGCCCCTTAATTGGAACAAAAAATAATTGGATATTCTAAAATTAAAAAAAATGAATAGCATCTGGTAGCTGAATATGAAATATTAGTTCGACAACTTTAATGTGACAAATGATTTCTCCATAAAAGTATGCATAGGGAATTTTCCTAATTGGGTAGCATGGTAATCACAGTGGTTAGCACTGGTGCTTTGCAGCTCCAGGGTCTCAGGTTCGATTCCCGGCTTGGGTCACTATCTGTGTGTAGTCTGCACATTCCCCCCGTGTCTACCTGGGTTTCCTCCGGGTGTTCCGGTTTCCTTCCACAGTCCAAAGATGTGCAGGTTTGGTGGATTGGCCATGCTAAATTGTCCATAGTGTCCAAAAAGGTTAGATGGGGTTACTGGGTTATGGGGATAGGGTGGAGGTGTGGGCTTAAATAGGGTGCTCTTTCCAAGGACTGGTGCAGAGTTGATGGGCCGAATGGCCTCCTTCTGCACTGTAATTTCTATGTAAATCTATGTAAACCATGCAGAAACATTCTAAGAAGTATTTGAGGATTGAGAATTTGGGATTTGATGGAGGGTATATTTAAAGAAAGGCAATAACATAAAATAAGATCATTAGAAAGTAATGGATTATTCATTAATAAACATTAAATATTTTACTGTTTAATAATCCCAACAAGCTTAACTGTTACCTCTTCATGTTCAACATGGCATTTCCAGTGCAGACATGAATGAGGAAGACTGGATCAGAAGATCAAAGTTAATTTGTAATGTTTATTTGTTCAAGACAGAAAGAGATCACAACACAGGGTATATACACTAAGTATTAGTTGATTATTTTCAGAATGATATTGTAGACATTTGTACACTGAGCACTTTTGCTCTGTTAACCAAAATTAAGTGGCATTGTGTTTTCAAAGGTATAATATGCAGTCACTATGATAGAGTCTTCTTTGAGTTTAGTTCATTTCCTCTCTAATTATAAAGGTAATCTGCACAAGACTTTTGTAACATATTGCTCTTTAAGGATTGAGTAAGTTGTGATCTTTACAAGACATATTCAGTTAAATCTTGTTGCTCAATACAAATATTTTATCACAACAAAAAGAGGGAGGAGTATAATTCATGTTGTAAAGTGCGGTCGAGCCAGCATTTATGGGCTAGATTGTTTTTGCCTATTCATTGTCAACATAAGATAATGTACCTTGCAAGTAGCTAAGAACTGGTATATCATGCTAAGTAATGATTTATGATGGTTGTAAAAAGATGACTCATTATAATTAAATGATTATAGCTATTTGAGTGCTGGGCTTTGTTGTTGCCAGCTCATCTCAGCTAGGGTGGTAAATCTGGGATTAAAATTGGCCTCTTACTCCTGGATTAGGGAAAGGAAAATGAGCTAGAATTCCTGTTCTTGATCACTAACCTGCCTCTGCTGGGGAGGCAGTGGCGTAGTGGTATTATCGCTGGACTAATAATCCAGAGCCCCAAAGTCATACTCTGGGGACTGGGGTTCGAATGAACTATGGCAGATAGTGTAATTTGAATTCAATAAATATCTGGAGTTAAAAGTCTCATTATGACCATGAATTGTTTGTCGTTAAAAACCCATCTGGGTCACTAATGTCCTTTAGGGAAGGAAATCTGTTGTCCTTACTGTTATAGTATGTGTTTAGTAATACATTGTTACTAGTTGCTGTGTGCCCAGAAGATCAGATGGTGTAATCCTGAAGAAACTACGAGTCTTCAACTTAAAGCAAACTAATTTATTAAGTAACGATGAATTATAATTGAGTTTGACACTCTACAGAACTATCACTAGTAATCAAGTAATTAAATATTAATATATTAATGATTCAAAACTACACGTGCTAACTATGCTGTGATCTATCTATCAAACACTACTGCTGTCTAGTCACTCCTGGGTTGAAAGAGACCAAGATCCTCTGGGAGCTGATACTTATAGTGGGATCTAGTGGTGTCCTCTAGTGGTAGTGTTACAGTTAGATGTTATAATTACCCCATTAGCTATCAACATAACTACATATCATTACACGTACATGTGACTCCAGATCCACAGCAATGTGGTTGACTCTTAAATACCCTCAGGGATGGGCAATAAATACTGGCCCAGCCAGCGATGCCCACATCCCATAAAGGAATTTAAAAAGTACACCTGCGTGCAGGGGTAGAAAGAGGCAGGCTCACTCATGACACCCCTCTGTAGTCCAATAGTCACCTGATGCTCATTAACCGCCTAGCCTCCCATCAGGAAAATGGCCACTTGAGTCATGCCACTTGGATTTGTGCACTAACTTTTAAAATGGGGTTTTACATTGAAATTTGCCGTGATTAGTATTCCACTTCAGCACAGCAGCCTCCACAGAGGATCTGGGAGCCTATGCGAACATGGAGTATGCTACAGTGCATTTCCTTATCAATTAGATTGCCGAATCATTAATAAGCATCAGTATCTGAATCGAGGAGTTTCAGTTAGAACATTTAATACACTGTCAATTCAGGTACAGAGAGGGAAATTAAGAGAGGGCAAGAAAGATAGGATTGAGGGACAGATAGGAGACAGAAAAAGAATTAAAATATGTTTCATTTAAATGTTTATCTTTTGTAAGCTCTTCAACAATAATTAAAATCTGAAGAAATAAAACTATTAGTGCGAGAGGAATTATTTGGCAGTAATTAAGACTACATGCAATTATAAATGTATGTGTACTGGAATGACCCGTTCTTAATTGCTTCTGTCATGTTTAGTAGGTGGCTATCATGGGAATTCATACCAGTCCATGCATTTCAATGTTGAATCTTTTGGCATTATACCAGTATAGTGCAACTTCTGGAAAAGTAGAACAACCTGAACACCAACTTCTGAATTTTTGTGTTCATCTGCAGATATAAAATTTAATAACAGAGATGGCTATAAACAAAATCTAGCCAATGGTATTTTCCTCATTAGGCTATGGAGACAAAAAGATAATTGTATTCAGGAACATAATAGTTGCTTCATGAAAAATACAGCACCTGAACAGAGATCCGTTTAGCAGCTTCTTCCTGGTACCTGGTTACTTGTGAATTCACAGGTATCAGTATTGGATCATTGCATTCAATATTACAAATTCAGATCTGCAGTATCCTTTTTTTGGGTTCATAGTTTCACAGATCCGCACAGTGCAGAAGGAGGCCATTTGGCCCATCGAGGGTAAAGGGGGTGGTGTATTACTATGGGGTAAAAGCCAGCAGGATGTTGGTGCACCAGCTGAGGAAACAGGAGGCAGCGAGAGAGATTGGGAAAGTTTCTGGATCCGGCGGGGGTGAATGATGTGTTTCGGGAGTTTTATAGTAAATTGTACAAATCGGAACCGCCAGCCGGGGGGGGGGGGGGGGGGGGGGGGATTGGAGTTCCCGAGGATAGATGGGGAGTTGGTGGAGGATTTGGGTGCCCCAATTGGGCTTGGGGAGGTTATAGGCGGGTTGGGACGATGCAATCGGGTAAAGCCCCGGGACCAGACGGATACCCGGTTGAGTTTTCTAAAAAATTTTTGGGCTGTTGGGGCCACTCCTGTCAAAGGCTTTTAATGAGTCAAAGGAGCTGGGAGTGCTCCACCCCAACATTATCGCTGTATTATTCCTTGTGCCTAAATAAAGCTCGTAGTCTTACAGTTGAAGTAGATGATATATTGTGTGAGTTTGTTCTCTCCCCAGCGCTTATACTATGTTACATCTGAGCTGCCTGTCTGTGTCCTGCTCACCAGGTTCCTGTGAAGAGTGCCTCCTGACTTCCTGTCTGTCCATTATATACATCTCTGGTGCTCCCTCTAGTGGTTACTTAGTGGTTACTTAGTTGTGGTGTATTTACATTAACTCCTTGTAGTCCTTGTATATACAGTGATGCATACCTCTACAATTGCAGGCATTGATTTCCCTTATTTTGAAGTGGTATAAGGATCTGTAGAGCTATGGTTCGTATAGGCCAATCTCCCTGTTAAACGTGGATGCGAAATTGCCAGCAAAGATCTTGGCCACACATATAGAGGATTGTGTTCCGGCTGTAATAGGGGAGGACCAGATGGGATTTGTGAAGGGACTACATCTGACGTCCAATATTAGGCGGCTTCTAAATGTTTTAATGATGCCTGCGGAGGGGCGTGATGTCGAGTTGGTGGTGGATGCAGAAAAGGCCATGGATCAGGTGGAGTGAAGTATTTGTGGGATATCCTGGACAGGGATTTGTGGATTGGGTCCGGTTGCTATATCAGGCACCGGTGGCGAATGTAAGGTCAAACCGGGTTCGATTGGAATATTTTATTCTGTATCGGGGGACGAGACGGGGGTGTCCACTCTCCCCACTACTGTTTGCCCTGGCTATAGAGCCTTTGGCAATGGCGTTGAGAGCATTGAACATTTGGCAATGGGTAGTGAGAGGGGTGGTGGAATATAGGGTCTCGCTCTATGCGGATGATTTTCTCCTTTATATAACAGACCAATTGGGGGGAATTGCAGGAATTATGGGGATACTGGGGGAATTTGGTTGATTCTCAGGTTACAAACGGAATATGGACAAGAGTGAGGTTTTTGCGATCCAGGCAAGGGGGCAGGAGAGGAGACTGAAGTAGATGCCATTCAAAGAGTGGGAGGGAGTTTTGGGTACCTGGGGATTCAAGTGGCAAGGGACTGGGGTCAGCTTCATAAACTAACTTTGGGCAGGGTGATTGAGCAAATGAAAGGGTACTTCCGTAGGTGGGATGTTCCCCCTCTGTCACTGGCTGAGATGGTACTGACTGAGAAAATGACAGTCCTCCCAAGATGGCTGTTCGTGTTTCAGTGTCTTCCAATCTTCATTCCCAAGGCATTTTTTAGGAAGATGAATGCGGCGATCTCGGGTTTTGTATGGGCTGGGAAAGCCCCGAGGGTGAAGAAGGTCCTTCTTGAGCAGGGGCGTGGGGAGGGGGGCTTGGCCCTTCCAAACTTTATTCATTACTACTGTGCAGTTAATATATTGATGATTAGGAATTGGGTAGTGGAGTGGGGGGAGGTTGGGGTGGAAGCGGAGGTGGCATTTTGCAAGGGCACAAGTCTGAACGCTTTGTTAACGGCACCCCTGCTGTTCACACTGGCTCAGTACTCCACAAGCCCAGTGGTGGTTGCAGCCCTAAGAGTGTAGGGGGAATAGAGACAGCACTTGAGACTGGAGGGGGCGTCGGTGTGGTCATCGATCTGTGATAATCACCGGTTTGCTCCGGGGGTTGGATGGGGGGGGTTCAGGAGTTGCCGGGGGTTCCCATACTTGTGCGGGATTTTGTCCGGAGACAGGTTCTGTGCTTTTCTCCCACTATGGGGTCTACAGGATAAGGTGATGTCAAAAACAGGGGTTGGGGAGGGGAGGGTCTCGGAAACATATAAGGAACTGATGGAGTGGGAAGGGGTTCCAATAGGGGAGATGAAGAGGAAGTGGGAGGAAGAGCAGGGAGGGGAGTTGGAAGTTGGGTTATGGGAGTAGACACTGAGGAGAGTCAATGCATCCTCATCATGTGCCAGGCTTAGCCTGACCAGTTCAAGGTGGTCCACAGGGCTCATATGACTGTGGCCCGGGTGAGTAGGTTTTTTGAGGAGGTGGAGGACAGGTGTGGGTGGTGTGAGGGGAGGTCCGGCGAACCATGTACATATGTTTTGGGCGTGTCCGAGGCTGAGGGGATTTTGGCAGGGATTTTCAGATGTCATGTCAGAGGTCCTGGAAGGGAGGGTGACTCCGAGCCCAGAGATGGCAATATTTGGAGTGTCGGAAGATCCGGGAGTCCAGGGGGGGAGAGAGCCTGGCTCTTTGGCCTTTGGCGAATTTTGCTGGGATGGAGGGACTTGGAGCCTCCAAAGCTGGGGGTTTGGGTCAGTGACATGGCAGGGTTTCCTAGCTTAGAGAAAATTAAGTTTGCCTTAAGGGATTCAGTACAGGAGTTCGCTCGGAGGTGGCAGCTGTTCATCGTCTTCTTCAAGGAGAATTGACCGTCAGCAAGGTGGGGGGGGAAGGGGAGGCATGAAAGTGACAAATAAGAGGAGGGAATCTAATATATGGATAGTTAGGGTTTAGGGCTGGGGGAGTTGGGTATGTAATTGTGGGGTTTTTGCGTGTGTTGTTTGAAATGTTAAAACGTTAAAATTATAAATGTCTCAATAAAATATTTTCTAAAAGGAAATCAAACAAAATTTGACATGGAGCCAATAAGGAGATATCGGGGAAGGTGAACCAGAACTTGGCCAAAGAGGTAGGTTTTAATGAGCATCTTTATGGAGAGGTTTAGGGAGGTTTTAGGTTTAAGGCATGGGCACCTGTCAATGATCGAGTGAAGGTCGTCAGGATGTTCACAATGCCAGAACTGGCATCTCCGAAAATTGTGTGGCTGGAGGAGGTTATAGAGGTTGGCACGGAAAGATCATGAAAAGAAGGAGTAATATTTTGAAATAGAGGGGCTTTCCGGCAGCAGCGGCTCTCCATTGGCCACTAGCGGGATCTTCTGGTGCTCCAATGTCTATGGCATTTGCATGGCTCGCCCATCCCCCTGCTGGGAAACGCGCTGTGAGGGTTCGCCTTTGGTGGGGCAGGAAGATCTTGTCGACAGGAACGGCCGGAACATCCTGCCCAAGGCGTTGCTGGACTCGGAACCAATGTGGTTCATTCTGGGTAAACCTTTAATTCAGAAAGTGGTGATGGTTTGGGATGCACTGCCTGGGAGGGTGGTAGAGGTGGGATGCTTCACATCCTTTAAAAAGTACCTGGATAAGCACTTGGCACATCATAACATTCAAGGCTATGGGCCAAGAGCTGGCAAATGGAATTAGGTAGGCAGGTCAGGTGTCTTTCAATCATCGGTGCTGACTCAATGGGCCGAAAGGCCTCTTCTACACTGTATTAATCTGTGATTCTGTGAGTTCAGCAAACACAGAGGAGATGGGTGAACGATATTCGGTGTGATTTAGGATTTACGCAGCTGAGCTTTAATTGAGCTCATGTTTACAAAGCGTGCGAGGTTAGAGGTCAGCCAAAGGAATATTAGAATCGTTGAGCCTAGAGGTAACAAATCTATTAATGAAGTAGAGAAGAAGACAGACACACGTGATGTAATGGAGGTGGTGGAGATGATATGGGTCAAAAGTTCAGTTCTCTGCAGACTTGTATGGCCGTGGAATCCACTTATACACCCCTATCTCTATGGTATCATTGGCCATTCAAATGGCCTTCTTTCTTCTTGTATTACGATGTAACCCAGGAACGCAACATCTCCATTACCTTGTGAGATGGATTCCTATTTGGGCAGTATTTTTCAATATTCTTTCTAACTGTTGGTCTCGGCGAGAAAACTGGGGAGAATCCTGTCGACGCTGTCAGCAGGAATAGTCGGTTATATTAAGCCTTTTAAAGAAATTTTTTTTCATGATTTTCACCCAGTGCTCATGGTGGCCTAACTCTGATTGGCTCGGCCATTACAAATCGCTGCAATCAATGGGGCGCACCATTCAAATACCTCCCCAGCACTTCTTCCAACTCCAATTCGGGGGGCAGCTGCCAGAAAGATTGCACCACGCTTTACCAAGGGAGATCTTCGCAAACTTCTGGATGGGGTCCAGCAGAGGCGGGAGACCCTCTACCTTGCTTCAGGCCGATGTCCAGCGAACAAGGTTACTAACCCCGCCATGGGAAGCTGTGGCCATGACTGTGTGAGCGCCAGCTCACTCCATAAGAGGATGGGGCTGCAGTGCTGGAAGAAGATGAATGACCTGCTTTGTGTAGCCTGGGTAGATCTATCTCCTCATATCTCCCACAGCACCACTTAACCACCCCTCACCCCTCTACGGTGGTCTCACCCCCACCCACCTCATGGGGTCCCGGCACTTGTCATGCCACCCCTCCCCTTTTCTCATAATCCCTGCAGAATCTCCTCTGCTCCTCACATCCCTGCTCCCCATACCTTCTGCGTATGCCAAAATTCATTACTCTCTGACCTGCCATGGTTCCTGCCTACACATTCCCCATCTATCTCATTGCAGGACAAACATGAGCACAACTGGCATGAGCGGGCACAGCCGGCCAGAGTGATGCCGCGGGTCAAGACCCTTACTCCCTTTGAAGAATGAGCGTTTGAGCTTGGCGGTGAGGGGTAGGACTGCACCTGTGCAAAGGGCAAGGTGGGGGCAAAATACATAAGTGGGAACCCTTTACACATCTAGCCATGACGCAAGGATCACATAAGTTACTTTTCTCCTATCAGTGTTCTCCAATCCTGCACTAATGCCATCTTGCTTCCCTTGTAGGTCAATCAGTAGACCAGCCCGGATCATTCTAGTGGCCCATGGACATGACAGGTGGGAGCAGCTCCAAGGGAGACATCTCAGAGACTAGCTGTAAAGAGGCATCATACCCGTCACCCACAACCTCCATCAATACAGGTATTTGCACCTCGGTGGGAATAGCAATTAGGCAGACGTCTGGATGACTCACTGGTGAGCTCGCAGCTGATGGTCCACAGCAGATGGAGACAAAGACACCCAGGGATCTGATACTCGGAGGGGTGCGACAGCCTAGGACTCTTTTGAACCCCGGTCAGATGATGTGCCCCTGGATATGGGCGTACCAGAGCTGCTAAGGCTGCAAAGGCAGAGTTGTGAGTATCAGAAAGGGATGTAAGCATCCCTCCTCAGGATGCAAGGCCGACTGGAGGAGTCCCATCGCGTTCTGTCCAAGGAGATGGTGACATCACTATGACGCAACAAGGCCGATATTGCGAGGGTGGTGTCCTCAGTAGGGAGTTTGGTGCAGGACATGCATTCTGCCTCATGCATTCCGCCTCATACATTCCGCCTCAAACAGTCCACCTCAACCTCAGCTGTGGATCCTGAAGACACACCTAGACATAGTGGGAGAGTGAGAAAGGCTAAGAAAAGTTAGGCATGTAGTCTGTACGGGTAAACCTAGCACTAGTAGATATAAGACACCAATGCAATAACAAGCTTCTATTAAAAATCATGTTGATCGCCCAGAGAGTGCCCCCCTACTTATGTCATGGTGCCATGTACTGCCAACCCTCCGCGCAAACTCAACGCTTCCTCTTTCAGCACTGAGAGAATTGGAACGCGACGGTTCTCCCAACTCCCACATTGATGACCCCCCCCCCCCCCCACCACACCACAGCAATGCTCAGGCCTCTCAATGCTGCCAACATTCTCTAGTCATGAGGATGCCATCAGCTGAAAACGTGTGGGGGTCTGACAACCTGGTCAGTAGAAACACACTGGGACCCCTGACCATGGAGGAGGTTGTAGCAGCTGAGATGTGTCACTCTGTCTCTCTGAGCCCCTAGATCAGCCCGTTCAGTGGCAGGTCATGTTCAGCTCCCTGTCAGACAGCAGTCACACAATTCTCACTGTCCTCACTGCAGTTCATCATCATTCTCCTGCTGCATCCTAGAATATTGCTTTTGCCCATAAATGGTGTAACCTCCTGCTGGCAGGATATAAGTGAGACGATGTCAGACCCCATGGGAGGAGAGGTCTTGCCACCCTTGTCCCGCTCATCCCCAAACCGAGAGCTAATGAGGGTGTCCCTAGCCCTGCGCCCCATGCGAACTCTGACCATCATCCGAGGTCTGAATTCTGCCTCCTCCTCGGGTTACCCCTCATTGCCCTCCTCATCTGAGCAGATAGGTGTTCCTCTATGATCTCCTCATCTGGCTGCTTGCTTGCTGCAGTGCCAGGTTGGGCAGAGCACAGCACACCACTACTCTGCGGGACACCCTCTGGGGGCTGTACTGGAGGGATTCCCTCTGACTGGTTTGGGCACCAGAACCATATCTTGAGCAGACCAATTGTGTGCTCGACCAGCGCAGGTGTTGAAGCATGTATCTGATTGTACCGAGTCTTAGCGGGTGTTTGGGGCCTCCTCACTGGTGTCATCAACCACCCCCTGAATGGTACCTTTGTTCCTGAGGAGGCATCCCTCAAGCCATTGTTGTCTCTTGAAAATGGCTGGGATCTGTGAACATCCCAAGATGTAGCTGTCATGGATACTCCTTGGGAAAAGGTCACAAATGTGCTTAATGTGCATGGCGTGGTCGCACATGATCTGGATGTTGAGAGTGGAATCCCTAGTGGTTTTTAAATGGCACCCATGTCACCAGAGGGAATGCAGGGCCACGTGGATTGAGTCTATGACACCCTGTGACTGGGGCGGACCAGCTATGGGGACTGGTTCTGGCATCCTGGCTCGCCTGGCCCAGGTCAAAGTTGACGTAAAGGCGGCAGCCCGTCTGTTACCTCTGTTATGCACTTATGTACGTCTGCCACACAGGTCACCTATGCAGCACTGAACTGGTCACTGGCATAAAGGTTCAGAGTCACTGTGACTTTCAGCGATACAAGCAATTGGTGGCCTTTGAGCCCATGTGGTCCCAACCACTACAACCTCGCACAGGTGGCCAACCCCTCCTACACTACCTGGCACAGATGGTCAACCGTCCTCCAGATCAGATGTGGTTTTCTTCAGCACTGGGCTTCCGACATTTGGAGGTAGAATGTTCTCTGACTGTAGACTCAAGTCTCCTCTATCAGTGGCCCTACACCTAGCTGATCAGTGTGCTCTGCCTCCACTTCCTCTGCAAAGCGTTGCTCTTGGCTACACATCGATGTAGCTACTGCCAGCTCCACTGGCTCCATGATTTTTTCGAACCACAAGCTGAAAGGAAGAGAACATGAATTTGAGTGATGAGGAGTCTGACAATGCCTTGACCCACCCCCCTCTCAGCATCTGGGATATCCACCCGTGCACATTCCCCCCATCTGAGCGCCTTTCCATAGTGCCTCACTCCCACTCCTCTCCCACAATGGCCATTTCCCCACTCTTGCACCTCTCAAATCCACAGGAATGAAGCATCTCGCCCCTTGAGAATCTCAGCGGTCCGCATGGCCCCACCAAGAGTGAGGACTGGGGAAGATTGAGTGCGTTGTGACATTACAGGGAAAGGAGATGCTTTCACCCGCCATGTGCTGAACAATGAGCGCTGTTACCCTCGCATTGGGGGCAACGTCTGTGTTACCTCCCTGTTATGGAGAGGTCAGTATACGCCTTGGAGTTTAATGCAATGCCAAGCTCCCAAACAAAGTAAATTGGGCGCATTGTATACTGACAGAATTGGCACAATTGACTCTTCAATGTGGGGTCAGGGAGCTAATCATGCTGCACTATACAGCCTGAGAGTGGGGGCTCTTTCTGACTGCACTTGTCCTCCTCCCTCTCCCCACCTCCCATGTGACACTCTTCTTCATTAATGTAGATAGTAACCACCCCTCGACAGAGTCTCCCCTTCTGCCCATGCAGCTTGGCATTTCACGGGACCCCACCCAGGGGCCTCACAGTCTCCCTCTGTGATTTCATCTCATCCCACACACTTCCAGATGCCATTCCAGAATGGCAGTCCCTCAGTGGACATATCGCCCACCAGAATGCCAGCAAAGGGGATCCAAGTAGTACTACCTGCACACCACCTGGAAGACCGTTTGAGACCTAGAGTCCCACAGAAATGGAGGGCTGCTGAGGCCTACAAGCCAGCCCGCACCCAACCCAGAATGAGGAGTCTGAAGTACCCCCCCCCCCCCCCCCGCCCCGCACCCCCACGTTCCATTTATCTGGGTGTAGCGAATCCTCTTCAGTGCCCCCCTCTCCATCTGACCCCTGGAGGGTGATGAGGACTTGAGTGCTCAAATCCGATATCCCCTTGAGAGGTGAAGTCGGCAGGTTCTTGTTTTCATAGAGCTTTTCATAGAGCTCAAATCACACCGTTTTGATATCACGCCGGCGCCCAGTGAATATTCAGTGTGGGGAGGGTGGAAGTCCTCGTGGGAGGGCTCGTTAATTATATGTTGATGTATTTAAATGAGGTTCCTGACCTTACTTAGCAGGAATCTTATTACGTCACAGGTGAAGGGTGTGGAAAATTTGGAAACGCGATCTTGCCGGCGAGAATTAACGTTTCCCAACTCTTGTGGGATTTTGCGCCCACATCACCGTTCTCGTCTCTGGCTATTGTGGGTCAAAATTCTGCCCTTATGTCTTTCTAATTGGTGTTTCTCCCATAGCCCTGAAGGAAAGATCATCAAAAGATTAATACAAAAGAAAAAAAATAGGAACTCTGACATAAGAAGCAAAAATGTGCTCGGCAGATCCGACAGCATCTGTGGAGAGAGAAACAAAGTTAACAGGCAGGATTTTACAGCTGCTCCTGCAAACTGGATATTCCGGTCCCGCCAACAGAGACCCCCCCCCCCCCACCACCGCCACCACCGCCACCACCACCGTGGGTTCCCTGGTGGCAGAGGGTGCGAATAACAGGAGACCCCGTTGACAGCGGCAGGAAGATGACTGAAAGATGCCACCGCCAGCCAATGGTGGGCTGCTACCACTGCAAAACACGCCGCGGGGTCGATGACCTTTCAATCAGAATATCCTGCCGACCATTAGCTCTCCTTTTCCACACTGATGCTGCCTCAGTTTTACCAGTATTTTTTGTTTTTATCGTAACAATTGATGAGGTGAGTCCAAATGCAAAAGGAGACAAAGCTCCTTTATTTCACAGTGAGGTGAACATACTTCCATCATGACTATGCACATTTAATTCAATCCTCATACTTTCTCATAAAATTACAAGAACAGCATGTTACATTTCCCCACATCAGTGGGTTGTCTTGCTGGACAAACAAACTGTTTTTTTTAACTATCTTCCTGTTCACATCACCAAAAAACCTCAAAATAACATTTCCATCGCTCCCCAGTACCTCCCTCATAAATAGGACTATTTAACACAATGGGTATGAGGTGACTTCAAACACGTAGGCAAATTGCTCATTGTTTAATCTGTGGGGAAAGCAACTTGCATTTAGTATAGTACCCATCTTTCATTAAGGGTCCGATTATAGACTTGGGAGAACACACTTTGCTCAAAAAAAACCTCAAGATTAATATTTTGTGTGAAAAGTTCTCTAAAATCTTGAAATGTGACAGGCATATTTCTCGGTTGGTAAGTGAAGGCTGAGAATGAATAAGTTCTAAGATTCCCAGCTCAGCTATAAATTTTCTTTACATTACTTGGTATCAAAACTTTGAAAAAATATTTTTTCCAGATGTTCTATAATGGAAAACACTTGTCTATTTTCAATGCTGCAAAGGGCAGTCAGTACTGAAAGGGTTGATTCTGAATATAAAATGATCATTGAATTACGAACAATCTTGCTTTCAGCGCTAAATATTCAAAGGAATAAGGTTCCTGATTAGATAATCTAACTTCAGTAATCAGAACAGATTAAGTTTCAAGTGAAATGATTGCTGTGCTACTTTGGTGCAACAGGACAAACAGTGGACTCTCTGATAGTATTGACTTAGAGCCATCATAAATCATTATTCTCCATGATCTGTCTTTTCTCCAGTCCCCGAGAACTTCCAAAAACTAACATTTTCTGTTACCGACAATGAATAAGCCGGAAACTACTCCACAACCAATGAGTTCACCATACTTTACCCCCTTTATTGTTGTGAATAAACTATACATCGGACAACAAGAGTTAACAAATTACAGTCCCAACCATAGCGATGGCAATAAGCGATATAGATTTCCAAATTATTTTTATAATTTGGGAGAAAGTAGAACTCAACAACCATAACTAAATGGACTCAGTGTTATATTTTCTGAAATGTGGAATACTCTAATTATTTGGCTTCCTGTCACCCTTCCTTTCGCTCAGCCAAAAAAAAAGAGCTTCCCACCTTACAGGTTAACAGAGCTGACAAAACTCAAGACACACATGTTGAGAGGTCGGTGGGCTGGTGTCAGCTGCTGCTGGCACTTAAACCAAAGGACACAACAATGTGAAAACCCTAATTGCTGCCTGCAGCAGAACAAACCTTGCATTCTCTCATCAGTCAAACATTGCTAACCCAATCACAGCAGTAAAAAGACATTGCTACCTTTTTTCCAATGTGGGTGCATCCTTGGGGAATATAGAAACACCATCGCCCTTTGCCCCCAATCAGATCCTATTCATAAAGTAATTACAGATTGATTTAACAAAATCTGAACTTGTTTTTCTAATTCTAAAGTAATTCATTCAATTAGGGGGTACAATAAAACATTCACCAGAAAGTTTGTGGAGACTGTGTGTAGTGTGTGGTCCTCCAGCTCTGCTCACAAGCAGCACTAACATTTGGTGTTGTTTCTTTTTAATTCAGTAAGTAGTGGGGCAGTTGGATCCATCTGTGACAGGTCACTACCAGTCAGTTTGTGGACCCTTCCTTAAACGAGGCCGGATGAACCTTGGAACATAGAGTGTAATGGATTCCAGAACTTTGTCTAGACCGAGGAGAGTTGTTTATCTCAGGCATATGTTTAACTGTGTCTGTGCCAGTGCCAGTACTGAGAGCGGTCCAAATGAAGTTGGGTTTCTCAATCTGTATTTACATACTGAACAAAACGCTGCATTTTTCCCCTTCCTGCCAGCTCTTGGCACACCCAGCAGTGTGACGCATGGATCTGGCAGAGCGAGCACGAGCCCACTTCGGTTCTGGGACCAGTTTGCAGTCAGTTTCAATATGATATTTTGAGGTGGCGTAAACTGTATTTTGAAATGTTGAGACATTTCCTGCCACAAAACCCAAGGATCCTGGCCAGACTGTAAGGTGCAAGGAACAAGGAAGCCATAGCAAATTGCTCCACTCAAGGAAAAACGTTGCAAATGAATTCAGGTCTGGTACAATAATATTGGTTACTGTGTTGGAGAGAGAGAGAGAAAACATAGTTCATTTTGAAGCCCTGGTATATATTCGGAAACAGACCTGCTTTTAGAACTTTGATTCGCATCCTGTTCGGGAATCTCTGCATACCTGAATGGAATTCCAAATGATGCAATGGCACAGTGGCACTTCAGTGGGATCTGTATTAAACAAATGAACCGATATAGGTTTCTAATTCAGAGTGTGAACCGGACCAAGCTTTAGATCTCAACCAGTTCCATAGGGAGAGGTACATAATAGAGCTTAACCATTGTTCCCCAGAGAGAAAAAGGGGGAAAGAAGGAGGAAAATAAGCTCTATAGTCCGAACTGCTCCTCTGAGTGGTTCAAAGAAAATGAAACAAACAGGAAGTGGGAGAAGAATGGCTAGAGAATATGCAGAACAGGAGCTGAAAAAGAAATAATTCAATCCACCCTCAGACATTTGTGAGTTACTTCACACTGCAGAGCTGAGGCCCGAATGGTGGTTCTACTTTTTTATCAATAGGACTTCATTTCCACAAGTTTTATTACGTGGCGGATGACGCTGATGCTGAAAATTGATGGATGGGGAGGGGATTTTCTAAGTTGACTGTAATAAATTTTAAATGTGATCTCACTCAAACAGCAAACAGAGGAATTTTCTCCCCTTTCCCAAGGAAAGGGATTAAAAGCTTTAAATCTCAAAGCGCTGCTATTTGAGCTTTTAATATTAAATACAGACATGACTACCCTCAGTCTCCACTGTCTTTGAATTAATAATGACTGCAATTCCTGAACCCAGATGGGCATGTGACTAATGTCGACTGTCAGTCAATTTGATGAATAGCAAATCTCATGATTTTTGTCTTTGAATACACTCTTCAGTAGCAACAATGACTTCATTTAAAACGGCAAAGACCACCAAAAAAATCTGGTCCTCTCTTGCTCTGTTAGCCCGATTGCCAGAACAAAAGCAACTCAGTCAGCGTCAAAGTCTATTTACATTAGAGCACCTTAGCGTTAGAGGTGAAATGATAGAGGTCCATAAAATAATGATCTGCTTATTGAAAGATTATTCTTGTTTAAAAGATTCAGGAGAACTGGGGATGTAAGTTTAAACTATGTAAGAATATAGTGTTAGTTGGTTCTTCTTTTCCCAGAGAGTAGGGAGCCTCTGAAACACATTATTGGCTCATGTACTTGTGTTGACTCTCTATGAACTTTCAAGAGGGAGCTGGACTTGTTCCTGACTGGGCTTGAGATTGTTCCCTTGACTTTGTGGATGTCATAACCCCATCAGGACCAGGGGAAGACGATCATTGATCTTCCCATCGGACTCGTGGAGTATGAGCTTCCCAGAAAGGGGGCGTCTGGGGTTTGTTATGTACTGATATAAAAACTGTTCCAAAGCAGGGCTTAGACAGCCTAGTCCTCCCAACAAGGATTGTACCGGGAGTGAGATGCTGCTTTACGCAGAGCTTTGCACTTAGTTAAAATAAATTAACGTTCAATTTTCACCTACTTCCTCAAGTTACTCAAGTGGATAACTCTTGGTCTATATGATCTCCTGAATTGGGCCTGGACTGGTTTGGAGTGGATTTATGTCCCCCCTTTAATAGCTGTATTTGCCTCTCCCAGGGGATTATGTGGCAGTGGCTGTTGTAGGAGTTGGTGGGAGTGAGAGTTATGTGGAACGGAAGGTGGTAAGGGAAAGAGAAGAATTATTGAACCATGATGGTCCAGCCAACAAGGTGTGGGGCAGGTTTGATGGACCAGTTAGCTTTTTTCTACCCATAAATTTCATATGTTCATAATGAAAGCAATATTTAGTCAGGTCCCAGCAAGCAAGTTGCGGTGCCCACACATGTCACCTGCCATAGGCCCCCCAATCCATCAAGCGTGCAATTCACAATGCCCCCTCTTTGCCCCCACAGGATAAGTTGGCCCATAATAGGTGTGAAAGGGCCAAGACAGGTGGCTGAGTATCAGAGATCAGGGTCCTCATCCCCTGTGACGGGCCCTGGATATCACGGGGTTAACCGAGGAGAAAGCAGTTACTGACAGCAAGGTTGGCCTGCACCACAGAGTTGAGGATCTACTGACCTTCACCCAGATGATCTGTCTCAAGTGAGTTGTTCATGTCAGACAAAATGATCCTTCCCTCTCACTGATCACATGTTCATTCTCTCGCAGGATCTCCATCTGATGAGGCCAGGCCATCTGGAGTTGTCCCACTTGCCTCTGCCACCCAAGCGAACACCTTGGAGGAGAGCTCCGAGGAGACCACCATCGAGGCATCACAGCTATCATCCCAGCACAGAGACACACACCTTAGTGGGTTAGTGTACAGGCTTCTGGAGCACAATCTTGTGAGCACCACACAGTTGCTGATGCACATCAGGGTGGAGCAGCAACATCTAAGGGAGTCATTAGTCGGCGGTCTCCTGGATCCCTGGACCCAGCTGGGTCCCAGCCAGATTCCGAGCCTCTGGACAATGTTCTCCCAGAGCTGATGAAGATGATAGGCCAGAGCCATGACAGGAGGGTTGTCCAATACCTAGTCAGATGTCAAGTCTCTGGACAAGTTTATACCAGACCTGATGCAGACGCTAGGGCACAGCGAATGTGAGTGACGCTCCGGCGGGTGCATAGCTGAATGGAAGAGTCCCAAAAGCTATGGGCGCAGGAGCTGATGCCGATAATGCATGGCACTGAGGCCAACACTGCTAGGGTGGCGACTGCAGTGGATAGCCTGCAGCATGAGGTCAGCGTCTTCAGTGCTGGTGTCCAAGGCATGGACGTCTGGGTTGCCATCAGCACCGTGACGACATCCTCTGCAGGATCAACAATACAAATCATTCTGGTCTCTGTAGGAATTGGAGGAGGGAGCTCAACAATCACTTAGGGTTTCCACCCCGGGACCCTCAAATCCCCCAAGCTTTACGTGTCCCACCTTCTCTCAGAGTGCCATCCACCGAGCCAGTGGTGCTGGAGAATGTGGCTCTGCACACTCAGTCCCGGTAACATCAGGAGCCCTGGACACACAGGAGCCCCGGTCACATCAGGACCCCTAGACCCAAGACCCCAGACCCCGATGGAAACATTAGACAGGATGTGCTTGGGTGCCCTCCCCTGATCCACACACTTACCCTATGGCCGCGAGGATACCCTCATTCCTGAAGCCCAGGTCTTGAGTGTTTGTCTGTTAGCTGCTGCCTTTATGGTGCTGATGCTTCTAGAGTTCAGGCAAAATGTTCAGGCTTTAAGGTTTGATTGAAATGTGATGCAATCATTATCATTTGTAACTTGGCACGTGTACCCAAGAGAATCCACTTGAGAGCTGTGATGTACTCACAAAATGAGCAAGGCCAATTCCTCATTAGCAATATTCTTCAGCTGTGAAGCTAGAGGCTGCTCACAGTCAAAGGGAGTTAACGTTATCTTCAGCATAAAACCAAGAGCAAGGCTCAGTCCTTGTTTCTGGTAAGACAGACAGCAGTTGCAGTTGCCCCTGTTATGGGTATCCATAATATTTAAAAATGGCCGGAAGGCCTCCCGGATGATAAGCTCCTCAACTACCTGGCCCAGGGATGACCGCTGACCCCTGACCTGGAACACTTTAGACCTCTGACCAAGCCGAATCCTCCTGAGCCCCCTCCCCCCGGATCACTGGGGCAGCAGCTCCAGTGCCCCTGAGCTGCATGCCTGAAACTGAAATGGCTACTCACCTCCTCAGATCTCCTCAGCAGCTATTGCACCAGCTTTACGTTTTAAAAAGGAGTACTAAGCGAACTAAGTACTAAGGTTTAAAAGATAGACTGCAGTATTGGCGGTCTGAACCAGCCACCCCAATCCTGAAGGGGACACCCAAATTCAACAGACTTGGCACCAAGTCAGGACCCATGACTGCCCCCGGTCCTGGCAGCCATCCCCCAGCAAGCCTGACATTTTTCAACGGTTTTTCAATTTTTTTTAACCTCCCACTCCACCTCCACAGCAGTGGCGCCCGGTTCATGTTTGTACATATTTGTAGTAATTCACGCCCGTGAGACTTCCGCCTGAGAGGAGTGTAGCATTGCGGAAAGGTGGAGCACACTGTGTCAAACCCGCTAATCACACTTAAATGTATACAAATGCTGGTTTTGCGTGTTGGCACCAGTACGGGGCACAAACCTTGTTATCGCCAACAGTGAGGGACTGGAGCATGGTGCCTGGATTGGCACCGAGCAGGGATATAAATTTTGGCCAGATGCCCGATTCTTGCCCAATCTCGGTTTGCGCTTGCGGTGTTGGGAGGCGGATTGCTCACAACTGTTTTCTTTTTCCCTTTTGTTCACTTATACTAGCATCTGACCCACCTGCAGTGTTAACTGGTTACCCATCCCTATATTCTAACATCTTCCTGACACCAGTCCCTCTCCCAAAAATGTATGCCAACTGAGATTGGATTCATGTTGCATAGCTTCATGGAGCCAAGGCAGGTGACTGAAGTTAAAATACTGATCCACCATGATCTCACTGAATGGCAGAACAGGCCAGAACAGGGCATGATGGGTCAAATGACCTGCTCCTGTTCCCATGTTCATATGTACATATGTGTTCTCATGAAAATTGGAGTCTTTAGATGTTGCAGTGCGTCTGCATTCAGGTTTCATGGGTCTATAGCTGCTTATTGTGCGATAGAGCACAGTTACACCATAACTTATACAACTTCAAATGCAAACAAACTTAATAATAAGAATCTTTATTATTGTCACAAGTAGGCTGCAATGAAGTTACTGTGAAAATCCCCTAGTCGCCACTTCCCTGTTCGGATACACTGAGGGAGAATTCAGAATGTCCAATTCACCTAACAAGCACATCTTTTGGGAGGAAACCAGAGCACCCGGAGGAAACCCACGCAGACATGGGGAGAACTTGCAGACTCCGCAAAGGCAGTGACCCAAGCTGGGAATTGAAGGATCCCTGGCGCTATGAAGCAAACTTGTGTGCAACGTCTGTTGAATGGCAGATCTGATGCATCTGGTGCATCAATGATGTATCAGGCATCAAGGAATATCAGTGTCAAGATTTTTATTGTCATTTAGTCCCAGAAGAATGGTCTAGTGATTTGTGTAATATCATCTGATAAATAAATTATAGGGTAAAAAGTTACCCAAGTTCATAACAGAGTTCTACAGTATAAAGCTAGATGTTACATTGCAAAGAGATTACTTTATGAGTTACACTGCTCTGTGTATCATTTGTGTGCCTAGGTGGTATATTATACACTATGGTTCAGTTGGTAGTACTCTTGTGTCTGTGTTAGAAAGCTGTGAGTTCAAGTCCCACTCCAGAACTTGAGCACAAAGATCAAGGCTCGGTCTCCAATGCAGCATTCCCTCTGTATTGAGGAAGATGTTAAAGGAGCCCATTGGAGCAAGCATAATGGGTGGGGAAGGATGCCAATTAGACTCATTAACAAGCCACTTGAGGCCAATTGTCCATGAGCCCACCGGGATTTAATGGTAGTTTAGGAAATTAACAGGACTTGCATGGGTCTCCCACGAGCTCCCTGAACAAGGAAGGGACCCAGCATCGGCAGGTGAGGGGGGGTCGCTGAAAGCCATCCCCTGCCCATGCATCTGCCCCCCCCCCCCCCCCCCACCCCTTGCTGATGGTCCACTTCTCCGTCATCCTATCCTGCCCACTTCCATCTGGTTGTATCAGTTTGGTGTTAGTGGGCCTGACAACATGCCTCGCCGGCAGCAGGATCCCCCGTTCTCGCCACTGGCCAATGGGATTTCCCATTGTGGCCACCCCACGCCACTGAGAAACTCACATGCGGGGTGCGCTGCCAGCGGTATGGAGCATCCTGCTGGCAGAAAATTCACCCTGCTGTGTTTTCTACATTACAAAGCAAAAATATTTACTTGGCTAAAAAGTGATCGGGATATTCAGTGGTCTTTAAAAACGCTATATAAATATGTCTTCTTTTTAATTTACCATCAGGATCAATTTCCGCGTGTGTCTCAACTGAAGTTGTTTTGATTTGTTTCGAGAAGATAATATGGTGATGATCTTCCTGAGGTCTGGTATTCACATATTTGGTAGAACATGTCTCGTGGTGACACTGGTGGGACGGTGATCCAATCCGCTTCAAACCTGTGGGACCATTCACTTGCTTATACCTAAAACTAACTTTGAAAACAAATTTGAAAGACACTGAAATGATTGATCTTTCTCATCACATTTTGATGGCGCGCAATTTCTCCCTTTACTTTGCAAAGACCCATTCACTACCTCATCAAACTGATTATTCCTCAATGGAAACCATAGACAGATAATAAGACAATAAGACAATAAGGTATAAGAGCAGAGTTAGGCCATTCGGCCCATCGAGTCAGCCATTCGATCTTCATCCCCATTCTCCTGCCTTCCTTGTTCCCCTTATTAATCAAGAATGCCAGGTTTGTGCTCGAGGTGCTGCTGGACCAAGAGCTGGATGGTGGCATCAGATAGAATAGTTCTTTCTAAGACAGTGAATCTTGATAAACGATTGAACTGGCCCAGTCCTTCATACATACATATGTATTTCCCACCAGGAACCAGTCATACTCTCAACCCAGCTGGGATGCGCTGGCTCAACCCAGGCTAGAATAAAATGGGAGCTCCATGTTTGCATCCACACCACCTTGCTGGGATATATATTGGTCTGGATTTTGTGGTCAGCGCTGAAGGAATGTGCTTGTCGTTGATTATGCTTACAGCTGCCCACAGACTTTCCATTTGTTTTCTGTGTGGCAACTTTAGGTTACTAGAGATCCATTTTGGTGTGGTGTCCGCTGCAGAGATCTGGAACCTATGCCAACACGGCAAGCAGAAGCACATCTCTGCCTGCAATCAGTCTGGAGAATTCTTATTGAGTCAAGCAGGGTCTAAGTGTAAATTAGTATGTTAAATTCAATGCAAAATCATGTACAGGAAGCAAGATAACGACAGGAAGACAAATGGGATGATAAAAAGAAAGAAAAAGTAAAAAAAAAGATTTGTTTAAATCTCCAACAATAATTAAAATCTTAAAGAATGAGATTCTGAACTTGTAAAAGTAAATTTACAGTGTCAGAGATCTTTTTGGTAATAATTAAGACTCATTACGCCATTATGAATTCCCTTACAGTTGAACGCACACGTCCTAACCTTTCCTGGCATGTTTGGTGGGGAACTACGGGTTAAGTGTTGCAACTTCACACCTTTTGTGTGTTTGAATACTGAGTCACTTGGCAAGGTACTAGTGTAGTGAAGCTTCTGGAGGAGAAGGGCAACTCAGATATCAAGCTCCTTATTCCCACCTATAACTCTACATGTGTCCCCTTCGGAGGTTGTTTTGCTTAATGATGTACCCATAAAAGGAAGCCTGTCCATTACTCCTTCCACAAAATCTGGGTTATTCTAGCGACTCACATTTTCAAACAAAGTGTAAACAACTTTATTAATTTTATATCACACATTTGGGTTAGTGATTATGCACAATGTTATATCCCTTAGCAACCTGAAACCTGTTCTTCAGCCAATTAACATAAAATTCAGTTTTTGTTCAAACCCATGCAATTAGCAAAGATCTTCTGGCCAAGCAGTGACTAACTGAAAGGATATTTTCCAGTATGAAATAGAGAGTCTCTGTGTCTGATCAATCAAATGCCAAGCTTCAATCACATTTCCCTCTGACTAGATGAAGGAATTTCCCTGTCTGTATCTCTAGTTTTACTAGCTGGTTGAGTCATTCATCGTCTTAAAATTAGTTGGCCGAGTGATTTGTATGATTGCGAATGACTTATTTTGCTTCAGATCCAGCCATTCCATGGAAAGAGAGACAACAGGATACTGTTACAGGGCCAAATGTTTATCTTATTTTTTTTGAACAACAATCAATTTGAAGAGCACCAACTGAAAAAATGTACTACTAAATTCAGATGTAAATATGATGATTGCTATTAGCTCCGGTACTGGGGTGATGCTAATAGAGTGTAAGTACCCCCACATATAAAAGTGTTTTTCATTTAACATTGTGCAGCAGTGATGGTATTAAAATATTTAAATGTTCATTGGAAGTAGCTTTTAGGCATGCTTGTTTTTTCACCTGGTTCATCCACCAGGAACCACGTTCGTCTGGGACCTCTTCACCTGGCACACTGCTGATTCCTTTTTAACAAAAACTCCTGTTGTCTGTTACAAAGTCTCAAACAGCTTTAAGGTTTCTGTTCAATAAGAGGAAAAAAGCCCTTGCATTAAATAGCATTTCATCATGTC
Source organism: Scyliorhinus canicula (assembly GCF_902713615.1). Taxonomy (NCBI): domain Eukaryota; kingdom Metazoa; phylum Chordata; class Chondrichthyes; order Carcharhiniformes; family Scyliorhinidae; genus Scyliorhinus; species Scyliorhinus canicula. The sequence goes on along the minus strand of NC_052155.1, from coordinate 136,600,195 downwards.
TCAGAAACGCCCAAGGCATTGCATATGCAATGAATTACCTTTGCAAGCAAATGCAGCAGCCAAACTTTAGACACGCAGATAAATTTTATAACCATTGGACGAGTGACTGGCTAATTTGCAGTGTAAGTTAAGAGAGAATTGTTGATCAGAATAGTCCCATGGCATTATTCTGGGGCACTGATATTCTCTGAGGCACAGGAGCAGCCAGGCACGCCTTGACACTCTTTCCAAGCCTCTGTAACAAAACTCTGCTCCCTCAAACCTCCATTGGCATACTGGCAACAATACGTGTATGCATGGTAGGTTGAGGTCACATTTTGTGCATTGGATGGTGAAACTAACTCCACTGACCCCCCCCTCTGCCCGGTGTTAGGAGCTTGGTATCAAGACTGTAGAGTCAGGATTGACATTAGAAGAATGAAAGAGGAGGTAGCAGAGGTGTTTTATCACAAATGGCTTCTGCAGCAGAGATTGGAGGATAATTTAACAGGGAATTTATTTGATGAAAAACATAAGTGAAAACAGACAAGAAGACAAAAAAAACCTCTGGAAATGCTCAGCAGGTCTGGCAGCAGCTGTGGAGGGAGAAACAGAGTAAATGTTTTAGGTCGAGGAGCTTTCACCAGTTAGAGTTGCAGCAATTTTTAAACATGTACAGGGGCAGCACAATGTACAGTCGGACCAAAGGGAAGCTGTTTGATAAGGAGGAGGGCAGGAGTGATTAAATGACAAAAAGGACCATGGCGCAAGACAAAAGGGGGTGGTAAAGGGGGAAGGAAGGAAACAAACGATCATTTAGATGCTACTTTAAAACTTGAGGCCCTCCCAAGTGGATGTAAAAAAATCCCATAGCACTACTTTGAAGAAAAACAGGAAGTTATTATCCCTATTGCCAATATTTATTCTTCAATCAACATCACAAAAAGAAACAGTTTTTCTACACATTATCACATTGCTGCCGTGTTTGCTACACTACAACAGTGCCTACACTTCAAAAAGCACTTAATTGGCTATAAAGCACCCGGGTGGTCATAAAAGGTGCGAGGTACTATCCCAGTGGTCCATAAACCTGAATCCAGAAATGACTCATGTTGTAAACCTCACAGAATTTCAGACCTTATTCCACTTATAACTGAAGTGCAGAAAGAAAGAAAGTAGTTACATTTATAAAGCATCTCACTACGTCCGTAGAATGTGCAATAGCTCCTCACACGCAACAAGCCACTTTCTGAAGTGCAGTGAGTAATGTGATAATGTGGCGCTGCTGCGAAACCAGCAAAATCTCAGACGAATGATCAGTTAATCTGGTTTTGGCAGTGTTAGTTGTGGCCGGAATATTGGCCGGGACGTCAGGAGGACTCAAAACATGTCATGGAATATATTGATATTCCATCTGAACTGCCAGAATGGGCCTCGATAGAATTATTTTCCAAAGGATGACACCTCTGCCAAATGCAGCAATCTCTCAGTTACTCCACTCCAGCATCACTAAGAAAAAGTATATATTTTTGTCTAGTTTTAGTTCGTGGATGTGTCCTGAAATCCAATCACAGTAATTAAGTAGTTCTAAAAATATTGCTACAGTTTAGATCCCCGTACTAACTTAGTATTGTACAAATAATGCAAGATAAGTTGAAACCAATTTTTGAACTGTCAGCAAGAAGAGAAGAACCAGGTTATTCCTGAACAAACACCAATGAGGTGACTTGCACAATTAAATACCAATTATTTTGAATCTGGCTCTCAGTTATGAAAACTCAAAGAAGCTAGGCATTTAAATGGTTTGATCTATCCATTCAGCTGAAAAGTAAGTGAAACCATTTGGAAACTTCACAGGAAAAGATTAGGATGGGCAGCAAAGGTTGTGGGAATAAAAGAAGTTTCCTATAAAAGAATAACTCAGCATTAAATTGCAACATGCGTTACATTATCATATCTATTAGATCTTAAATAAATGCACTGCCTATCTTCAGCTAGAAAAGCGATGCCTAATGTAAAATCCTATTATTTTCAAAGACTGGAGCAAAATCTTAAGGAGGTATAAGTAGGCCAGTGCTTAAAAATCATTACCAGACAGAGTTTACCGTTTGTTTTTCAGGCACTTATATGCATCTCAAAGCAAGGAGAGATAATCTTGAAGGTTTGCAAATTTGGTTCTCACTCATGATATGAAAACTGAAACAATCTGTTGTAAGAAGGTTTAAAAAGGATCCAAAAAAAGAATGGCTGTCTGCTCAAGTCCTGGAGGGTGCTTGACCACGGATCCTCCTGACTCAGAGGTGAGAATGATATGAACCTGATAGAGCACTTTGTGAGTTGGATGTTCAGTAAGGTTTAACTTTCTTCCACTTTCCATCATTATCATAGAATCCCACAGTGCAGAAGGAGGCTATTCAGCCCATCGAGTCTGCACTGGCCCTTGGAAAGTGCACCCAGCTTAAGCCTACGCCTCTACCCTATCCCCGTAACCCAGCAACCCTATCAAACATTTATTTTTGGATACTAAGGGGCAATTTAGTGTGGACAATCCACCCGGGAATCCTCCCTCACCTCCCTCACCCCCCCCTCCCCCCAGCCCATCCCCAGCCTGACCACTTGCAATGCCAACATGGCACCTTGGCACTGCCAGCCTGGCATGCCAGCAGTGGCAACCAGGCACCCTGGCAGTGCCAGGGTGGCACAGCCATGGTGCCCAGATAGCACAGCCAGGGTGCCAGGGTGGCAGTGCCAGGTGGCCCAAGGGACCTTGACAAGGTTGGAGGTGACGCGGAGGCCCAGAAGCAGGAGGAGGAGTCTGAAAGGAGGGGGTGGGGGTGAAAATGAGGGCTGCTGATCAAATGGTGCCCTGATATGAAAAAAGCCCCAAAGATGGCAAAGTGACGTTGAATAGCAGGAGGATTGCCAGCTCTGCAGCAACCGAGAATCACCAAGCTAAACTCGCCCGAAAGCGGACTTTGTTTTAAGTCCGCTGAATTGCGCCCATGATCTCTCTTTTATGTGAGCCAAGTTGGTGAATGGTGGATGTTTCTTTAACAGTGAGGGCATCAGAGATAAAGTTAAGCCTTTGCTCAACTTTGCCCATATAATAGTTGCCGTTCAAAATTAGCATATTCATTTTCATATCAATTTGTATCTGAGTTCAGCAAAAAATAACTTGCATTTGGAATGATGGGGCACAGAAGGATGCCATTTGACCTTTCGGTCCCATGCTGACCCTTTGGTAATACTATTCAATTAGCTCACCTTTTAAAAAAAATACATTTAGAGGACCCAATTCTTATTTTTCCAATTAAGGGGCCAATCCACCTACCCTGCACATCTTTTTGGGTCGTGGAGTGAGACCCACGCAGACACGGGACAATGTGCAAACACCACACGGACAGTGACGTGCTAACCACTGTGCCACCATGCCACCCCATTTAGCTCACTTTTGCTACTCTGCCCCACAGCTCTGCAATTTTATCCATTCTGAATATAAATCTATTACCTTTTGGAAAGCTTTAATCAAATCTACATCCACCACCCTTTCAAGTACTGCATTCCAGATCATACCAAGTGGCTATGGTTAAAAACAACACTTTGGGTGCGTCCTTCCGTAAAAATTTCCAAGAGTGCTAACACTCGGGAATTGTCGCAAATTTCTCGGCGCTCGACCCAGCAAGGCTAGCTACAATTGTCAACGTTAATTGGTCCACTTAACGAGGCCTCACGGGCTTCTTGCCCCGAATGCCTGTTCGCCAGCTGATTCGCCGGGACTGCGCTTGCCAACCCCTTGCTAACAACGTCGAGTAGCCCTTAGGCTTCACTTACTCAGCCAACACCAGCCATCACGCAACAATGGCGCCGAGGAGACCATCCCCAAGATTCGGGGACGCTGACCTGGCGAGGCTCCTAGACATGCTGGAGGCCAGGAGGGATGTCCTGTTCCCCTGAGGGTCCTGGAAGGTGAGCCACAGGGCAGCCAGTGCTGCCTGGGATGAGGTGGTGGCAGTAATCTGCTCGGGCAGTGTGACCAGGAGAACTGGCCTCCTGTGTCGGAAGAACGTCAACAACCTACACTGGGCAGCACGAGTGAGTAGACACCAACGTCCCACCCCCCCACCCTCCAAGGGAGGATCCCCCCAGGCAATCCCCAACCCTACCCCCATCCCCTTCCTCCTTCAGCACTCCATTCACCCACCCCTTCAACCCTCCCTCCATCCCAACCCTCACTCCATCCCAACCTTCCCTCTATCCCAACCCTCACTCCATCCCCTTCCTCCTTCAGCACTCCCTTCACCCACCCCTTCAACCCTCCCTCCATCCCAACCCTCACTCCATCCCAACCTTCCCTCCATCCCAACCCTCACTCCATCCCCTTCTCCTTCAGCACTCCCTTCACCCACCCCTTCAACCCTCCCTCCATCCCAACCCTCACTCCATCCCAACCCTCCCTCCATCCCAACCCTCACTCCATCCCAACCTTCCCTCCATTCCAACCCTCACTCCATCCCCTTCCTCCTTCAGCACTCCCTTCACCCACCCCTTCAACCCTCCCTCCATCCCAACCCTCACTCCATCCCCTTCCTCCTTCAGCACTCTCTTCAACCCCCCCCTTCAACCCTTTCTCCACCCCAACCCTCGCTTCATCCCCCTCCACAACTGTGAACCAGGCGTGTGTCTCCTCAGGAAAAGCTCTCCCATAATCGGCGGGAGAGGGCCCAGATTGGTGGTGGGATGTCAGACATGAGAATCCTCACCCTCCTTCAAGGAGCGATGCTGGAGGTGACTGGTGTGACGAGGACAGTGAAGTCACCAACGCGGAAGTTGGCAGACACCACAGAGGTGAGGTGAGACACCACCAGGCTCCACTCGGAGGACCTGTCAAACGTGAGCAGTGATTGCCTTACTGACCGGTTCATCCATCCCACTGGCCACATGTCCATTCTCCCACATGTCCAGCCGCCAATAGTGCCGGCCCTTCCCAGGCAGCCCCCTCCCCTGACCCCGATGAGAACACCTTGGAGAAGAGCTCCGAAGATGCAACTGTTATAGTCGCGGCACAGCTGTCATCCCCACCCACCCCCAGCGCAGATACATACACCTCGATATGAAATGTTAGTGGATAAGCGTCTGGGACACAATCTGGTGAGTACCACACTGCTGATGATGCACATCTGGTAGAGGCAAGAACCCCCAGAAGAGACAGCAGTTGGAGATCTGCAGGATCTCTGGACCCAGCTGGGTCTCAGCCTGATATTGAGCCTCTGGCGCTGATGGAGATGATAGGAACCAACCTGGACGTTCAGAGGGAGATGTCAGCATCACTCCAGCAGATCCTTAGCCAATTGGAGGAGTCCCAGAGGCTATGGGCGTGGGAGATGGCACCGGCAATGAGTGGCACCGAGGCCAGTACTGCTAGGGTGGCGACAGCATTGGAGAGCCTGGTGCATGACGTCGGCACCATTAGTGAAGGTGTCCAAGGCGTCGCGCAGTCAGTGATGGCCATGGCTCAGTATCTCGGCAGTATGTCTGCCTCACTAGGGGATGTAACCCAGTACCAGGCCAACCTTTTGCGGGACATTTCCCTTTCTCAGATGGGAATGGCTGAGGGCCTGCTGAGTTTGGCCCAGTCATCGGTGGGCATTGCCGAAGTGCTGCAGAGCATGGTCCAGTTACTGAGGAGCATTGCCGGGGGCGTCAACACGATGGTGCGATCATGGGGTGTCAACAGGGCTGACAGAGCCAGATGATGCAGAGGCGGCCTAGGCTCGAACCAGCTGCCCCTCTGTCCCAAAGTGAACCCCAGGGCCCTATGGGCACCGACCGGGAGTGCCAACCTGGACCCATTCCATTGGGCGGTGACGGTGGCCACCAGCTCTCCCAAGTTCCACCCCTCTGATGAGGCCGCATCTCGGGGTCAGCACATGTGACAGGGCGGCACGGCTGTGCATGTGCTGTTGACAAGTGAGCCGGGGCCCTCCGGCCCCATAGCCCCCAGAGGATGCCCACCAGGGGAATCAAAGGCCACGGGACATGATAAGCAAGCTGGCTGCCTCCACCTCAGATGAGGACATAACTAAACCTACTGTTAGAGCTAGGAGGGCAAAGCACATCGAGGATCACTGAGGGCACCAGGAGAGGGTGGGATGGAGTAGGTAGGGGGTGAGGGGCGGGTGGGGGTGAAGGGGGGAGGGGGTGGGTGGGTGAGGCTGAACCATCAGGAGAGTGGGGATATATATTGAGCAATAAACAGACTTGTGCACACCCAGTGGGAAGCCCCTGTCACTTTCTTCTGCAATGCATCACCGCATGCAGGTAATGAGTGTAAGCGAGCACTCAGCAGACAGGCAGGGGTCAGACTATGGCATTGATTGAAGACCACTGGCGCCCAGCTCTCTGTGGGCTATCATCAACCCCTTGCCCTCGTCAGTGACCCCTGATAGTTCCGACACAATTCCAGCACCCGGGCGTGATGTGACAATGGGGGTGGTGGGTGGGTAAGGATGTGACGATGGACCTGGCCACGTCCTAGGTGAATCGGGCCTCCCTGGTCCTCCGTGCTTGTCGGACCACCACTGCTGCGCCTGTCCTGCAGTCTCCTGCTAGTCCTCAGGTTTCTCTCCAGCCTCGTCCTCCAGCTCTTGCTGGTCCGGCACCTCTTCATCATCCTCATCCCCGTCCCCATCCCCCTCCTCCTTCTCCTCCTCCGAGGTGGCCACATGTTCCTCTTCACCAACCTCCAGTTTGTCGCCCTGTTGCTGTGTGAGGTTGTGGAGGGCACAGCAGGCCACCACAAAGCGGACCACCTTCCGGGCGGTGTACTGGAATTCACCTCCAGAGCAGTCGAGGCATCGGAACCGCATCTTGAAGATTCCGATGCACCGTTCAATGACAGTCCGGGTGCCTGCATGGACCTTAGAACATAGAACATAGAACGATACAGCGCAGTACAGGCCCTTCGGCCCTCGATGTTGCACCGACATGGAAAAAATCTAAAGGCCATCTAACCTAAACTATGCCCTTATCATCCATATGCTTATCCAATAAACTTTTAAATGCCCTCAATGTTGGCGAGTTCACTACTGTTGCAGGTAGGGCATTCCACGGCCTCACCACTCTTTGCGTAAAAAAACCACCTCTGACCTCTGTCCTATATCTATTACCCCTCAATTTAAGGCTATGTCCCCTCGTGCTAGCCACCTCCATCCGCGGGAGAAGTCTCTCGCTGTCCACCCTATCTAACCCTCTGATCATTTTGTATGCCTCTATTAAGTCACCTCTTAACCTTCTTCTCTCTAACGAAAACAACCTCAAGTCCATCAGCCTTTCCTCATAAGATTTTCCCTCCATACCAGGCAACATCCTGGTAAATCTCCTCTGCACCCGTTCCAAAGCTTCCACGTCCTTCCTATAATGAGGCGACCAGAACTGTACGCAATACTCCAAATGCGGCCGTACTAGAGTTTTGTACAACTGCAACATGACCTCATGGCTCCGGAACTCAATCCCTCTACCAATAAAGGCCAACACACCATAGGCCTTCTTCACAACCCTATCAACCTGGGTGGCAACTTTCAGGGATCTATGTACATGGACACCGAGATCCCTCTGCTCATCCACACTACCAAGAATTTTACCATTAGCCAAATATTCCGCATTTCTGTTATTCTTTCCAAAGTGAATCACCTCACACTTCTCCACATTAAACTCCATTTGCCACCTCTCAGCCCAGCTCTGCAGCTTATCTATGTCCTTCTGTAACCTGCAACATCCTTCCGCACTGTCTACAACTCCACCGACTTTAGTGTCATCAGCAAATTTACTCACCCATCCTTCCGCGCCCTCCTCTAGGTCATTTATAAAAATGACAAACAGCAACGGCCCCAGAACATCCTTGTGGTACGCCACTCGTAACTGAACTCCATTCTGAACATTTCCCATCAACTACCACTCTCTGTCTTCTTTCAACTAGCCAATTTCTGATCCACATCTCTAAACCACCCTCAATCCCCAGCCTCCGTATTTTCTGCAATAGCCGACCGTGGGGAACCTTATCAAACGCTTTACTGAAATCCATATACACCACATCAACTGCTCTACCCTCGTCAACCTGTTCAGTCACCTTCTCAAAGAACTCGATAAGGTTTGTGAGGCATGACCTACCCTTCACAAAACCATGCTGACTGTCCCTAATCATATTATTCCTATCTAGGTGATTATAAATCGTATCTTTTATAATCCTCTCCAAGACTTTACCCACCACAGACGTTAGGCTCACCGGCCTATAGTTACCGGGGTTATCTCTACTCCCCTTCTTGAACAAAGGGACCACATTTGCTATCCTCCAGTCCTCTGGCACTATTCCTGTAGCCAATGATGACCTAAAAATCAAAGCCAAAGGCTCAGCAATCTCTTCCCTGGCTTCCCAGAGAATCCTAGGATAAATCCCATCCGGCCCCGGGGACTTATCTATTTTCACCTTGTCCAGAATTGCCAACACTTCTTCCCTACGCACCTCAATGCCATCTATTCTAATAGCCTGGGTCTCAGCATTCTCCTCTACAATATTATCTTTTTCTTGAGTGAATACTGACGAAAAGTATTCATTTAGTATCTCGCTTATCTCCTCAGCCTCCACACACAACTTCCCACCACTGTCCTTGACTGGCCCTACTCTTACCCTAGTCATTCTTTTATTCCTGACATACCTATAGAAAGCTTTTGGGTTTTCCTTGATCCTACCTGCCAAAGACTTCTCATATCCCCTCCTTGCTCGTCTCAGCTCTCTCTTTAGATCCTTCCTCGCTTCCTTGTAACTATCAAGCGCCCCAACTGAAACTTCACGCCTCATCTTCACATAGGCCTCCTTCTTCCTCTTAACAAGAGATTCCACTTCTTTGGTAAACCACGGTTCCCTCGCTCGACCCCTTCCTCCCTGCCTGACTGGTACGTACTTATCAAGAACATGCAATAGCTGTTCCTTGAACAAGCTCCACATATCCAGTGTGCCCAACCCTTGCAGCCTACTTCTCCAACCAACACATCCTAAGTCATGTCTAATGGCATCATAATTGCCCATCCCCCAGCTATAACTCTTGCCCTGCGGGGTATACTTATCCCTTTCCATCACTAACGTAAAGGTCACCGAATTGTGGTCACTGTTTCCAAAGTGCTCACCTACCTCCAGATCTAACACCTGGCCTGGTTCATTACCCAAAACCAAATCCAATGTGGCCTCGCCTCTTGTTGGCCTGTCAACATATTGTGTCAGGAAACCCTCCTGCACACATTGTACAAAGAATGACCCATCTAATGTACTCGAACTATATCTTTTCCAGTCAATATTTGGAAAGTTAAAGTCTCCCATAACAACTACCCTGTTACTTTCGCTCTTTTCCAGAATCATCTTCGCCATCCTTTCCTCTACATCCCTAGAACTATTAGGTGGCCTATAGAAAACTCCCAACAGGGTGACCTCTCCTTTCCTGTTTCTAACCTCAGCCCATACTACCTCGGAAGAAGAGTCCCCATCTAGCATCCTTTCCGCCACCGTAATACTGTCCTTGACTAGCAGCGCCACACCTCCCCCTCTTTTGCCCCCTTCTCTGAGCTTACTAAAACACCTAAACCCCGGAACCTGCAACAACCATTCCTGTCCCTGCTCTATCCATGTCTCTGAAATGGCCACAACATCGAAGTCCCAGGTACCAACCCATGCTGCCAGTTCCCCTACCTTATTTCGTATACTCCTGGCATTGAAGTAGACACACTGCCTGAACACTGGCACCCTCCTGCGAAGTCAAATCTGTGCTCCTGACCTCTATACTCGCAATCTCCCGTACCCCAAAACTACAATCCAGGTTCCCATGCCCCTGCTGAATTAGTTTAAACCCCCCCAAAGAGCACTAACAAATCTCCCCCCCAGGATATTGGTGCCCCTCAGGTTCAGATGTAGACCATCCTGTCTATAGAGGTCCCACCTTCCCCAGAAAGAGCCCCAGTTATCCAGAAATCTGAATCCCTCCCGCCTGCACCATCCCTGTAGCCACGTGTTTAATTGCTCTCTCTCCCTATTCCTCATCTCACTATCACGTGGCACGGGCAACAACCCAGAGATAACAACTCTGTTTGTTCTCGCTCTGAGCTTCCATCCTAGCTCCCTAAAGGCCTGCCTGACATCCTTGTCCCCTTTCCTACCTATGTCGTTAGTGCCAATGTGGACTATGACTTGGGGCTGCTCCCCCTCCCCCTTAAGGACCCGGAAAACACGATCCGAGACATCACGTACCCTTGCACCTGGGAGGCAACATACCAAACGTGAGTCTCTCTCGCTCCCACAAAATCTCCTATCTGTGCCCCTGACTATTGAGTCCCCAATTACTAATGTTCTACTCCTTTCCCCCCTTCCCTTCTGAGCAACAGGGACAGACTCCGTGCCAGAGGCCCGTACCCCATGGCTTACCCCTGGTAAGTCGTCCCCCCCACAAGTATCCAAAACGGTATACTTGTTACTCAGGGGAACGACCGCAGGGGGTCCCTGCACTGACTGCTTCTTCCCAGTCCCTCTTACAGTTACCCATCTATCTCCAGTCTTTGGTGTAACTACTTCCCTGAAGCTCCTATCTATGACCCCCTCTGCCTCCCGAATGATCCGAAGTTCATCCAGCTCAAGCTCCAGGTCCCTAACACGGTTTTTGATGAGCTGGAGTTGGGTGCACTTCCCACAGATGAAATCAGCAGGGACACTGATGGCGTCCCTCACCTCAAACATTCTGCAGGAGGAGCATTGTACTGCCTTCCCTGACATCACCTCTAGATTTAAAAAAAAAAACAAGAAAAAGAAAAAGAAAGGAAGAGCTTACCTGATATTACCTCAAACCCTGCTCCCGCTGAAAGGTAAGCAAATTTAAAGGCACTCACTCACCTTCACGACAGGCCCCTGCTCCCACTTCCCAACCACCGTGGGGTAGGGGGGTTGGTTAGAGGAGGAGGTAGGGTGGGAAACACTCACGAAGTGTTTCGGGTTTAACTGTCACTTGCCAACAGCCTCTCCACAAACCACCTTCAACTTAGGCTGACCGCACTGCACGTATGCAAATTTCCCCAGAACAGCTGATCAGTAGCTCTGCTCTGCTGCCCTCTGCTGGATACGGTCTCCATTTCAGTCCCCGGCCTCTGTGTTAGCGTCATTAGCCAGGCCCTTAGCAGATACCCCTTATCCCCCAAGAGCCAGCCGCCCGTCCTGTGATGCTCCTTGAAGAGGAGCATCTCTCACCAAACTTCCTATAGTGGAAGCAATTTCTCCTTATTCATGTTCTCATTGTTAATAGCCTTAGGACGTCCCAAACTGTTTCAGAAAAACTAAAATAATTTTGTAGTGTAGCCACAGTTGTAGTGTTGGGAAATGTGGCAGCAAATTTAAATAGATGCATATAGGTGACACATTAGCATTTATTTCCTTGCTCCCAGTGGCGTGCGCGTGAAACTTGTTCGCACTGCCAGCGGTGGGTCACTTGGTGTTATGCTGATCCCAATTTTGCCTGGCGCCCAATTCTCTGTACAATCAGGGAACGCATTCTGGGCGTTCCAGGATGGAGAATCCAGCCCAATATGTCTGCTAAAGCTAGGCAAGCTGTGACGTCACTGATGGGAGGGGCTGGGTCTGTGTTTTCGTTTCATTTTCAGCCCTGCCCTGCGTCTGTTGTTTTTAGTTTCATTTGAAGAGTTCAGCTCAAGTTTTCTGAGGAAAGTAATGTGTTTCTCAGACTGACTTCTGAAAGCTTCTCTCCCAAGGACTTTGTGAATAAATCTGTAAGCAACCGAGTATTCATTTTATTAATAAATGGTATTTTGCTCAATTGAAATTTTAGAAGTAGATGGGAAAGTAAGATCCAAGATCTTTTTTTTTCTGAAAACAGTTTAACTGTTAATTTGAAAGCAGTTTTTCCTTGGATGTAAATGGGCTTAATCCTGTGTTAAAAATAAAGTTTGTTTTAATATCAAAGATCCCTGGTTGTCAGTGTAATCACTCCTGAATGAAGTATCCTTTCCTCACAGTTTACAAATTGGAAAGTTGTTGGTATCTCGTCCGGTGCCATAACAGGAGAAATAGATCATTTTTAGGTTTGCAAACTAGCTAGTGGGGTGCTGCAGGAATCAGTGCTGGGGCATCAACTACTTATACTCTACGTTAATGACTTGGATGAAGGGACTGACTTTATTTTAGCCAAATTTGCTGATGATACAGATAGGTATGAAAGCAAGTTGTGAGGAGGATACAAAGGGATATAGATAGGCTAAAGGAGCGGGCAAAAGAAAGGCACATGGAATATAATGTGGGAAAATATAAATCTGTTCACTTTTGCAGGAAGCAAAGAAAGGCGAATATTATTTAAAGAGGAGAGACTGCAGCATGCTGTAGTACAAAGGGATCTGAATGCCCTTGTGCATGAATCACAAGAAGTTACTATGCAAGCATAATGAGGAGGTTGAATGGAATAGCGGCCTTAATTTCAAGGGGGATGGAGTATAAAAGATGGGAAGTTGTGTTAAACTGTGCAGAGTATCGGTGAGGCTACTGTGTACAGTTTTGGTCTCCTTACCTGAGAAGAGATGTATTTGCATTGGAAGTAGTTCAGAGTAGGTTCACTGGGCTGATTCTTGGGACAAAGTTTTGTCTTATGAGGAAATACTGAACAGGGCTGCACGGTAGCATTGTGGATAGCACAATCGCTTCACAGCTCCAAGGTCCCAGGTTCGATTCCGGCTTGGGTCACTGTCTGTGCGGAGTCTGCACATCCTCCCCGTGTGCGCGTGGATTTCCTCCGGGTGCTCCGGTTTCCTCCCATAGTCCAAAGATGTGCAGGTTAGGTGGATTGGCCTTGCTAAATTGCCCTTAGTGTCCAAAATTGCCCTTAGTGTTGGGCGGGGTTACTGGGTTATGGGGATAGGGTGGAGGTGTGGGCTTGGGTAGGGTGCTCTTTACAAGAGCCGGTGCAGACTCGATGGGCCGAATGGCCTCCTTCTGCATTGTAAATTCTACGAAATCTATTAAAATCTCCTTCCTTCCCATCTCGATTCCAGGAGAGTCAGCATCCACAATGAACCCAGTGATGGCCTTACCGGCAGAAGCTTTGGGATCTGGGTTCTGTCATAATATACATTTATGTAAAAAATGGAGTGCAGACAGAGGATGACCAGCAAGCGCACAGAACAGAGCAGCCAATCACCAGACAGGACACTACCACTATAAAGGCAGAGGGCACTAGGTTTCCCGCTCACTCTGGACCCAGCCACTGAGACAGTCAGAGTACGTGAGCTGGGTTATGGGGACAGGGTGAAGGTGTTAACCTTTGGTAGGGTGCTCTTTCCAAGAGCCGGGGCAGACTCGATGGGCTGAATGGCCTCCTTCTGCACTGTAAATTCTATGAAATTCTATGAAGGTTTGGTTTATATTTATTGGAGTTTAGGCAAATTAGATGTGGTTTGCTTGAAACGTAGAAGACTCTGATGGGACTTGACAATGTAAATGCTGAGAGGATGTTTTGCCTTGTGGAAAATCTGAGAGGACACAATCGAGAAACAAGGTGTTGCCCATTTAACATGGCGATAAGGAGGTGTTTCTTTCCTTGATCCTTGGAACTCTCTCCCACAGACCACTGAGTATATTCAAGGCTGATCTACAAGGAAGCCAAGGATTCCAGGAGGAAGACAAATGTTAAGAACCCTGCTGATGTTAAATGTGAGAATATCCCAAAACTTAGATGGGTTACTTGGAACACCAGTTTTTAGCATTGTGTGTTTTCAATTGTGTGAGGAAAAATATGGGAACCAAGGAGGAATAGTCCGGTCATTGTGTGAACAATTAATAAAGAATATTTATTAACTTTAAAAAATCAGGAGCTCCGTGGGTAAAGATAGAGGCGGGTTTTTGTAGGGGGTCAGGGTAGCTGTCACTGGCAACGCGCCACTCCTGATGGCCCCAGGAAAGTACTCGGTGAGTCCAGTCATAGTGGCCACGCTGAAGATTTAGAGGCAGTTTAGACAGCATTCTAAGCTGGGGGTCTGTTCATGGGGGAATGTCGATTAGGGGGAATCATGGGTTCAAGCTGGGGAGGATGGGTGCAAGTTTTCGGATGGGGTGAGAGGGGGAATTAAGGAACTGAAGGATTTGTTTCTGGGAGGGGCCTTTTACGGGTTTAGAGAAGCTGGGTGAAAAGTATGGGTTGGCACGGGGGTGAAGGGTTTAGGTATATGGAGGTGTGGGACTTTGCGAGGAAAGGTTCCCCCCGACCTTTCTGATAGCGCCGGCCTCCTTGTTGCTGGAGGCGATACAGCCAGTGGGAGGGTTGGAAGGGGAGGTTGTCTCGGCAATTTGCGGGAGGATTCTGGAAGAGGATAGGGTGTCCATGGATGGGATTAAGGCAAAGTGGAAGGAAGAAGTGGGGTGGCACTGGAGGAGAGATTGTGGTGTGAGGTGCTGTGGAGGGTGAATGCTTCGATTTGTGTGCAAGGTTGGGGCTGATACAGCTGAAGGTGGTGCACAAGGCGCACCTCACAAAATCAAGGGTGGGCCAGCTGTTTGACGGGTGGAGGATGTCTGTGAACGGTGTGGGAGGGACTCCGTGAATCATGTTCATATGTTTTGGTCCTGCCCAAAGCTGGAAAGGCATTGTAGGATGGTATTTAGTACAATTTCGGCGGTTTTACATGTGGATGAGGAGCCCAGTCCCTTAGGAGCAATGTTCAGGGTATCAGACCGGCCCGAGCTGTAGGTGGGTGCGGGGCAGATGTCTTAGCCTTCACTTCACTGATCGCTCGTAGGCAGGTCTTGCTACGGTGGAGGTCAGCTTCTCCACCCTGTGCCTCTGCGTGGCGGGGGGACCTGCTGCTGTTGACCCTGGAAAAGTGTGGTTTGCGCTGAGGGGGGTGAATCAAGGGTTCTATAATTGTTGGGGACTCTTTCGGGAGTAGGTTACCGTTCACCGCTGAGGGTGGGGGGAGTTGGGTGGGTGGCGGGTTCTTCATTTGTTTGGGGTTGTTTTTGCATTGTGAACATGTTGAAAATCTGTTGAATAGAAATACTTAAAAAGCATATTTAAAAACACCCAAGAAGGAGTATAATATGTAACAACACTTAATTACACTGATGGCTACACACACATTGTATTACATGAAGTTACCCCTTGGTTCCCAACTACCTCCATTTCCTGAACTCTGATATGCCCCTTTGTTCCCGAACAACATCCAATATTATATAACTCTAAGAGCTAAGTCCAGCTGATAGTTACCATGCACAGGTTATTTGGCCACGTTTGGGAAAACCGCCTTCAGTTTCAGTGAAGGCGAAATCTGCTTGGTTCAAGATTTGAATCTTAATGGGCTGCCTGTTTAGCAATAACATGTTTTTGGGAGACTTTCTGCAGCTGGGTGTGGTTGATGGTAGCTGCCACTGTCTGCCTTTCTCCAGTCATTGTTCTATGGATATATCATTCTTTCCCTTTGATGTTATCCAAACTGTGGAGTCAGCTTTTCTCATAATATATGCCAATTTCCTTATCTCTCCACTCTGAAGTTACCTCTTGTACCCCATTGTTTTCTTCTAGTCACCGAGGTAAACACTTGCTTTTCCCACAGATGTGCTAATTTGCTTATCAAAATCCATTCAGAGAGCTGTCCTTCTCAACTCCCTGTCTTATTTCATTTTATCCCAGTTTCATTTCTTGAATCTTGCTTTTTCTTAATTGCTAACACAGGAAAGTGGAGTTAAGCCATCAATCAGATTGGCCATAAAGTTATTGAATGATGGAGCAGGCTTAATGGGCCAAATGGCTTACTCCTGTTCTGATTTGTTATGATCTTGTTCATACTACACTGAAGTGGTAAACTGGGTTATATGCTCAAGTCTCTAGAAGGGTGCTTGAGCTCATAATCTTGTCACTCACAGGTGGGTGTGTTATCATTGAGCCGAGGCTATTAAATATGTAATGTAACAAGTTTAAACCTGGGTTTCTGCGAGCAATACTCTGCCGAGGTGCATTTTGTCTTTCTGTGTAGGTGAAATAGGGAACACACAAATCTGACTAGAGACTGGGGCAGCAGGGTAGCATGGGGGGCAGCAGGGTAGCATGGGGGGCAGCAGGGTAGCATGGGGGGCAGCAGGGTAGCATGGGGGGCAGCAGGGTAGCATGACGGGGCAGCAGGGTAGCATGGTGGTTAGCATAAATGCTTCACAGCTCCAGGGTCCCAGGTTCGACTCCCGGCTGGGTCACTGTCTGTGTGGAGTCTGCACGTCCTCCCCCTGTGTGCGTGGGTTTCCTCCGGGTGCTCCGGTTTCCTCCCACAGTCCAAAGATGTGCGAGTTAGGTGGATTGGCCATGCTAAATTGCCCGTAGTGTCCTAATAAAAGTAAGGTTAAGGGGGGGGGTTGTTGGGTTACGGGTATAGGGTGGATACGTGGGTTTGAGTAGGGTGATCATGGCTCGGCACAACATTGAGGGCCGAAGGGCCTGTTCTGTGCTGTACTGTTCTATATCTATATAGTGGGACCACCACTTCAAAAGGTGTGAGCACCTCTGCATGTATTAATTACCAGTAGTCTCTTCCTTGTCAGGTCAAAATAGTTTAATTTATTCTAACAGGCAATGTAAGCATGTTTGGCATGGAACAAAGATTCTGAGCTGCTAATTGTGGTTTCTGTCTCATCTGTGAATGTCCTACTAGCAGACTCTTGTCTATCGAGACAGGTTTCCTATGTCCTGGAGCTGTAAGAATGTTTGATGTTTGGTATCTATGTGGCAACGTTGATGTCTTTGAAGTCTGGATTGATTGATAGGTGTATGCTCGAAGGCTATCTAACATTGACATATGCTATAATCTTGTGCTACTTTAACAATTCATTTGATTAAAACCTTTACCTTTGTGTCACAATAGCAAGCTGGAACTTTATGGCTAATAGAACCCATTTACAGAATGTAAACTCAGTTAAAATTATTAATTTAACACCTGTATAATTTTAATTGTTACAATAAATGTTGATGAGAACTTTTAACCTAAGCTACCTAATCTATGAACATGAAGTTGAATTTCACAGGTGACGGGCAGGCATACTAGATAGGAGTGTATAAAGATATCATAGAATGTATGCCACGGAGACAGGCCCTTCAGCCTAAACTGGTCAATGCTAACTAATGAATCCCACTTCCTCCCAACGTTGACAACGGAAGTCAAGGGCAGCATAAAAGCAAAAGGAAAAGCAAGGATTAGTGGGAAGTCAGAGGATTGGGAATCCTTTGAAAGCGAGCAGAGGACAACTCAAAAAGCAATAAGGGGAGAGAAGATGAAATATGAGTGGAAGTCAGCTAGTAATATAAAAGAAGATAGGAAGAGTTTCTTTCAATATATAAAAGGTAAGAGAGAGGCAAAAATAGACATTGGACCACTGGAAAACGTGGCTGGAGAAGTAGTAATAGGAAACAAAGAAATGGCAGAAGAACTGAATAGTTACTTTGCATCAGTCTTCACGGTGGAAGACACCAGTGGGGTGCCAGAGCTCCAGGAGAATCAGGGGACAGAGGTGAGTGCAGTGGCCATCACTAAGGAGAAAGTTCTCGGAAAACCGAAAGATCTGAAGGTGGATAAGTCACCTGGACCAGATGGACTACGCCCCAGGGTCCTAAAAAAGATAACTGAGGAGATTGTGGTGGCATTGGTGATGATCTTTCAGGAATCACTGGAGGCAGGAAGGGTCCCAGAGGACTGGAAAGTGACTAGTGCAACACCACTGGTTAAGAAGGGAGGGCGGCAGAAGACGGGAAATTATAGGCTGGTTAGCCTGACTTCGGTCATTGATAAGATTTTAGAGTCCATTATTAAAGATGAAATCGCGGAGTACTTGGAAGTGCATGGTAAAATAGGACTGAGTCAGTACGGCTTTATCAAAGGGAGGTCATGTCTGACAAATCTGTTCTTTGAGGAGGTAACAAAGAAGTTAGACAAAGGAGAACCAGTGGACGTGATTTATTTAGATTTGATCTAAGGCCTTTGACAAGGTGCCGCATTGGAGATTGTTAAATAAGTTAAGAGCCCATGGTGTTAAGGGTAGGATCCTGGCATGGATAGAAGATGGGCTGACTGGCAGAAAGCTAGTGGGGAAAAAGGGGTCTTTTTCAGAATGGCAGCCGGTGGCTAGTTGTGTGCCTCAGGGGTCTGTGCTGGGACCACAACTTTTCACAACATACATTAATGATCTGGAAGAAGGAACTGAAGGCACTGTTGCTAAGTTTGCAGATGATACAATGATCTGGGGACAGGTAGTATTGAGGAAGCAAGGGGGCTGCAGAAGGATTTGGACAGGCTAGGAGAGTGGGCAATGAAGTGTCAAATGAAATACAATGTGGAAAAGTGTGAGGTTATGCACTTTGGAAGGAGGAATTTAGGCACAGGCTATTTTCCACATGGGGAAACGCTTAGAAAATCAGAAGCACAAAGGGACTTGGGAGTCCTTGTTCATAATTCTCTTTAGGTTAACATGCAGGTTCTGTCGGCAGTTAAGGCAAATTCAATGTTCGCATTCATGTCAAGAAGGCTAGAATACAAGACCAGGGATATACTTCTGAGGCTGTTTAAGGCTCTGGTCAAATCCCATTTGGAGTATTATGATCAGTTTTGGGCTCCGTATCAAAGGAAGGATGTGCTGGCCTTGGAAAGGATCCAGAGGAGGTTCACAAGAATGATCACTGGAATGAAGAACTTGTCATATGAGGAACGGTTGACGACTCTGGGTTTGTACTCTTTGGAATTTAGAAGGATGAGGATGGATCTTATTGAAACATACAGGGTACTGCGAGGCCTGGATAGAGTGGATGTAGAGAGGATGTTTCCACTTGTCAGGAAAACTAGAACCAGAGGACACAATCTCAGACTAAAGGGCCAATCCTTTAAAACAGGGATGAGCAATGGCGGACTGGGTCTAAAAATATTGGTTGCCAGGAGACAAAGGGGGCCCACCCACAACTACAATGCTATCATTTGATTTTCATAACGAATAAATAAAATTTTCAAAAAATACACATGGAAAAAAGGGTACAATTAAAATGTTTGTGGAAAAAATGTGTATTTCTTAGTAATTACAGTGTACATGTACTGTACATATTACTGACAGTAGATACCAAATGTAAATACAGAATGTTATAATTGAATTTTTTATTTATTTTTTAAAATTTTAAGTAATTGGTTGATATTTTTAAATAGTTTACTGCACAATTTACACATTAACAGATAGTTCAAAAGCACAATAGAGCATTGCATGCAGTCCACTATATTAGGAGCAATAGGGGCAGCAGGGTAGCATAGTGGTTAGCATAAATGCTTCACAGCTCCAGGGTCCCAGGTTCGATTCCCGGCTGGGTCACTGTCTGTGTGGAGTCTGCACGTCCTCCCCCTGTGTGCGTGGGTTTCCTCCGGGTGCTCCGGTTTCCTCCCACAGTCCAAAGATGTGCGGGTTAGGTGGATTGGCCATGCTAAATTGCCCGTAGTGTCCTAATAAAAGTAAGGTTAAGGGGAGGGTTGTTGGGTTACGGGTATAGGGTGGATACGTGGGTTTGAGTAGGGTGATCATGGCTCGGCACAACGTTGAGGGCCGAAGGGCCTGTTCTGTGCTGTACTGTTCTATGTTCTATGTTTGTGTTCGCTAGATGATGTGCGAATCTGCCAATAATTGCTTCTGCATCCAATTCATCTAACAATTCCTTTTCAATGGATAGCAACATGTATGATTCCAAATTCTCCTCAGACAGCGAATTTCTTAACCTTGTCTTTATGATCTTTAGCTTTGAAAATGTCCTCTCACATTGGACTTGAGTAACTGATAGTGTGCAGATGACTTTATAAAGTTCATAAAGGTTATCATATGCCTTGTCATGAAGTCTGTTGGATGCCAGAATTTTTAGTACACACGATGGCAAGTGCTGCAAATTTTACAATTGTTGCAACTGGAATCCATACTCTCACCATCATTAAGCAATAGCTTTAATACATCAAAGTTTGAAGCAAAAGAAAACAATTCCAATATTACTTGATCTTTGCTGATTTGTGGAAACAGCTGAATAATACCTTCCAATGCTTCATCTTCAAGGCCCTTCTCTGCAATAGTTTTAAACTTTGCTGGGTCCAAGCAGGACAAATCTTTATACAACTGTTTGTGTTGTACAACGCGTGATTCTAGTGACTGGACAATGCGATCCATTATTAGGTTAAACACATTTACTCGAAAATCAGCTAGAGAATCTGAGGAATTTCTTTCATCATCAATAAGCTCATCTGCCATTCTTTTCTTCTTCCTCTGCCTCTTAACTGGCAATGCTGTTTCCAACGCATCAATTTCCAATGTTTGATTTTCATCCATATTCATCTGTGAAATCCTGTCATTACATTTATTTACATATTCCAAAGCCTTGCCGTGAACGTTATCAAATGTTCTTGTCTGTTCCTTTAACTTTGTTGTAGCTGAATCTACCAAACTCCATGCAGTAAACATATCTAAACCACTTGTCTGTAGATAACTTGATAACGGGGTTGTAGTTTCAAATATATACAAGTAAGTAAATGCTGTCAATATGGTTTCA
Organism: Scyliorhinus canicula; assembly: GCF_902713615.1. Classification (NCBI taxonomy): domain Eukaryota; kingdom Metazoa; phylum Chordata; class Chondrichthyes; order Carcharhiniformes; family Scyliorhinidae; genus Scyliorhinus; species Scyliorhinus canicula. The sequence goes on along the minus strand of NC_052155.1, from coordinate 136,579,589 downwards.
AACTTTAGAAGACTTTGAAGTAAAACATTTGCTTCATGTTTTGTTTTTGCATCAAACTTTTCTGAATCTTGTATCATTGATAAGCATGTCAATAGATTTACGAAAGTACTGGCAGCGGCATCCTCAAAACGTCCAAATATAGTTGTTGCTGCATTGCATTTTCCTGACCATCTGGTCTCACCAATTAGCTTTAATCGTTTCATTTTTTCTTGTCCTAGATGTTTTCCAACAACTTCTATCCATACAGCCATTCTCTTCTATGATGCTTTCACAAAAGTTGCTATATTCTGGAGCAAATTGAAAAAAGAAACTGCAGGCAGACAACATTTTGTTGTTTCAGTTATCACCAAATTCAAGACATGGGCATAGCACCATATATGAACATGTTGATCAGCCACATCAGCAATTTTACTTTGTAAACCATTATACTGGCCATGGTAGCTTGCTGCACCATCTGTGCTATCAGATAAACATTTTTGGGGGCCAATTTTAAGATGCTGTAATGTTTCAATCAATAGATCAAAAAGTCCCTGTCCTGTACCATCATTACTTGGCACAACTGAAAGTAGTCGCTCACAGATAATACCTTTAAGCACATACCGAATAATAATGCTAAACTGATCGATGGATGAATTATCTTGTGTTGAATCAACCTGAATAGAATAATATTTTGCTTGAGAAACTTCATGACTAATTCTTTCTTGTATCATATTCTTCATAATTTTGATTAACATGTTTATAGTTGTTTTACTCAGGTATGTAACAAGTCCACCACGGCCTTTACTTTGAGCCTTTCCTTGTTGCTCTAATCGTTTGATTCTTTGTTTAGACTTGTTTTGCACTGCAGAAACGTGAGCTGCCATAATGGGGTCATATTGTGCCATCAACTGCACTGTAGCTAACAAATTGCCATGATTCAGAACCTCATTATCTAGAGTGTAGGCCAATTCATTTCTGTGACCTCGAAAAGGAAGTGCTTGCTTGCCTAACATCTTTATGATGTCTATAATCCTCATGACAATACTTCTCTGCTTCAATACTTCTTCTTTCCTTTTAATTAGTGATGCTGCAAAAAATTTATCTAAGGTGCCATCATTAACCGCATTGATATATTGCTGAGCATTTCTGACATGTATTGTTGTCGATTCATGTAAAGTCAAGCTCTGGCTAATACGCCTGTAGTAACTAAAGCCATGTACAAAGGGTGATGGATTACAAGTGTTGGGAAACTCAAAGGCTAAGCAGTATGAACAATATAAGCATCTATTTTCTTTGTTATATGTTAGCCATTTTCTTGGGACTGAGTCATTTATAATTTTCCTCTCATGCAAACGAGCATCAAATGGCAGATCATCAAGTGGATGTTCAGCAAAAAACTGTTTTAGCTTTGCTCGTGATGGATATTGGAAGATTCCAGTAATTGATCTTTCATTTTCTTGCGTTGGTTCATTTACAGGATGTGCTTCAGAAACCAAGTCATTTATGCTTGAAAGAATATCTGATTCCCTGTCACTAGTTGAAGCTATGTGTTCAGATGTTGCAACTACAGGCAGTACAGATACCGGAACAAGGAAGCCAGAAGAAATATTGGGCCTGGGTTGATTAGTAATGGATGCACTTGTATTTGTCTCTACATTCAAAGTAGCTCTTCTCTGTTCTTGTAACTCGCATGTCATTGCATCATCACCATGCGCATTGTTTCTTGCTTCTTGATTATTTGTTGCAGAACTGGATATTGATGTGGATTGTGCTTGTGGTATTATAAACTCTGTAATAGGCCGGCATCGCTTGGCTGATTCCTTCCTTTCTGCTTCTTTTTGTTCTTTGCGTTTTAGTGACCCAGATTTATGCCTTTTCTTTTCCATGCTGGTAGGGGTAATATTCCTGAAATAAAAACTTAATTAAAAATAGCCCACATTGGGAAAAATGAATATTGATGATTGCAAGAATAACTTGAAGGAACGCCAGATAAACCCCTACTTGATAAAAAATATAAAATAACTTACTTACACTTCAATAGGCTATGTTCATTAGTCAATACTACTGTGGCCTATGCAGCTTCAGAAGAGGAGACAATCCACTGTCCAGTGTTCACACCAGCAAGCAACTGAGACAACTGTTGAAACTTAGAAGTTTGGTCCGACTATAGTAAGACATTAAGAATGGTCCCACGACCAAAGTTAACATGTTCAGTTTGATACCAGTGTAGTGTTACAAGTCGCAACCCTTTGAGTTTACCGATCATGGCTTATCACTTCAATATCTTTGACCTCATGATTCATGGTCAAAGGTATCGCTTCTCCTTTTCGGTGACCTCACGACCCTATGTACTGCTTGATATCCTTTCAAGTTGCCGACCATCTCAAATCACGAACTGTAACTTTGGGCGGGATTCTCCGACCCCACGCAGGATCGGAGAATTGGCGGGAAGCGGCGTCATTTCCGCTCCCGCAGGTTTCGTAATTCTCCCGCCGGAAAAAAACCGGCGTTGTGCAAATCCCGTCGGCGGCCTGTGAAAACAGCTGGCGCCGGCGGGATTTCATTTTATTTGCACTGACCTGAAATCTCCGGCCCGGATGGGCCGAAATCCCGCCGACGTGGCCACGGGTCACGTCGGCGCAAATCAGAGTTGATTTAAAACGGCGTCAACCATTGATGATGGTTGACGCCGTTTAGTGTCCGGGGTGGGTTGAGGCATTGGGGGGGGGGGTGGGGGGGTGGGTTGCGGCCATCGGGGGGTTGCGGCCATCGGGGGAGTGGGTAGCGGCCATCGGGGGAGTGGGTTGCGGCCATCGGGGGAGTGGGTTGCAGCATCGGGGGAGTGGGTTGCGGCCATCGGGGGAGTGGGTTGCAGCATCGGGGGGAGTGGGTTGCGGCCATCGGGGGAGGGGGTTGCGGCCATCGGGGGAGGGGGTAGCGGCCATCGGGGGAGTGGGTTGCAGCCATCGGGGGAGGGGGTAGCGGCCATCGGGGGAGTGGGTTGCGGCCATCGGGGGAGGGGGTTGCGGCCATCGGGGGAGGGGGTAGCGGCCATCGGGGGAGTGGGTTGCAGCCATCGGGGGAGGGGGGTAGCGGCCATCGGGGGAGTGGGTTGCGGCCATCGGGGGAGGGGGTTGCGGCCATCGGGGGAGGGGGTAGCGGCCATCGGGGGGAGTGGGTTGCAGCCATCGGGGGAGTGGGTAGCGGCCATCGGGGGAGGGGGTTGCGGCCATCGGGGAGGGGGGTGCGGCCATCGGGGGAGTGGGTTGCGGCCATCGGGGGAGTGGGTAGCGGCCATCGGGGGAGTGGGTTGCGGCCATCGGGGGGAGTGGGTTGCGGCCATCGGGGGAGTGGGTTGCGGCCATCGGGGGAGTGGGTAGCAGCATCGGGGGAGTGGGTAGCGGCCATCGGGGGAGTGGGTTGCAGCATCGGGGGGGTGGGTTGCAGCATCGGGGGGAGTGGGTTGCGGCATCGGGGGGGTTGGGGGCAGCGGCGGGCAGAGAGGGGGGGGCGACGGTGCGTTGGCCCCGGGCATCCGTCGCCCCCCCCCCCTCTGTACGCCGCTGCCCCCTACCCTAACCACCCCCCCCTCACCACCCCCTACCTCCCTCCAACGCCCCTACCCCCCTCCCCACCACCCCTACCCCCCTCCAACGCCGCCCCCCATCTCTCGCAACGCCGCAACCCCCCCCCCCTCAACGCCGGGTCCCCCCCCCCTCAACGCCGGCCCCCCCCCCCTCAACGCCGGGTCCCCCCCACCCTCAACGCCGCAACCCACACCCCGTCCCCCTCCCTCTGAAGGCCGGTACCCACACCCCCCCTCTCTCCTCCTCCCCCCCTTCCTTCCTCCATCCCCCCTTCCTTCCTCCGTTAGGGGGGGGGGGGGGGGGGTGCGGCGTTAGTGGGGGGTGGGTGCGGCGTTGGAGTGGGGTAGGGGTGGTGAAGGGGGTAGGGGTGGTGAGGGGAGGGGGTTGGGGTAGGGGCAGCGGGGTGCAGAGGAGGGGGGCGACGGATGCCCGGGGCCAACGCACCGTCGCCCCCCCTCTGCACGCAGCTGCCCCTACCCCAACCCCCTCCCTTCACCACTCCTACCCCCTTCACCACCCCTATCCCCCTCCAACGCCGCACCCCCCTCCAACGCCGCACCCCCACACCCCCACTAACGCCGCACCCCCACCCCCCAACTAACAGAGGAAGGAAGGGGGGCGGAGGAGGAGAGAGGGAGGGGGGGAGGAGGAGAGAGGGAGGGGGGGAGGGGGGAGAGGGGGGGAGGGGGGAGAGGGGTGGAGGGGAGGGGAGGGGGGGGAGGGGAGGGGAGGGGGGGAGGGGGCAGGGGGGAGGGGAGGGGGGGGAGGGGAGGGTGGGGAGGGGGAGGAGGGGGAGGGGGAGGAGGAGGGGGGGGGAGGAGGAGGGGGGGGGAGGAGGAGGGGGGGGAGGAGGAGGGGGAGGAGGAGGGGGGGAGGAGGGGGGAGGAGGGGGGGGGAGGAGGAGGGGGGGGGAGGAGGGGGGGGAGAGGAGGAGGGGGGGGAGAGGAGGAGGGGGGGAGAGGAGGAGAGGGGGGGAGAGGAGGAGAGGGGGGGGGTGTGGGTACCGGCCTTCAGAGGGAGGGGGACGGGGTGTGGGTACCGGCATTGAGGGGGGGGGACCCGGCATTGAGGGGGGGGGGGACCCGGCATTGAGGGGGGGGGGACCCGGCATTGAGGGGGGGGGGACCCGGCATTGAGGGGGGGGGGACCCGGCATTGAGGGGGGGGGGGACCCGGCATTGAGGGGAGGGGGACCGGCGTTGAGGGGAGGGGGGGACCCGGCATTGAGGGGAGGGGGGACCCGGCGTTGAGGGGAGGGGGGGACCCGGCGTTGAGGGGAGGGGGGGACCCGGCGTTGAGGGGAGGGGGGGACCCGGCGTTGGAGGGGGGTAGGGGTGGTGGGGAGGGAGGTAGGGGTGGTGGGGAGGGAGGTAGGGGTGGTGGGGAGGGAGGTAGGGGTGGTGGGGAGGGAGGTAGGGGTGGTGAGGGTGGGTTGAGGTAGGGGTGGTGAGGGTGGGTTGAGGTAGGGGTGGTGAGGGTGGGTTGAGGTAGGGGTGGTGAGGGGGGGGTTGAGGTAGGGGTGGTGAGGGGGGGTTGAGGTAGGGGTGGTGAGGGTGGGTTGAGGTAGGGGTGGTGAGGGTGGGTTGAGGTAGGGGTGGTGAGGGGGGGGTTGAGGTAGGGGTGGTGAGGGGGGGTTGAGGTAGGGGTGGTGAGGGGGGGTTGAGGTAGGGGTGGTGAGGGGGGGGTTGGGGTAGGGGGCAGCAGCGTACAGAGGGGGGGGGCGACGGTGCGTTGGCCCCGGGCATCCGTCGCCCCCCCCTCTCTGCCCGCCGCTGCCCCCAAACCCCCCCCCCCCCAAATGCCGGAACACACCCCCCCCCCAAATGCCGGAACACACCACCCCTCCCCAAATGCCGGAACACACCACCACCCCCCCCCCCCCCCAAAATGCCGGAACACACCACCACACACCCCCCCCCCCCCAAAATGCCGGAACACACCACCACCCCCCAAATGCCGGAACACACCCCCACCCCCCAAATGCCAGAACACACCACCACCACCCCCCCAAAAGCCGGGTCTGTCTCTCTCCTCCTTTTCCTCCAAAAGACGCCGGGTCTCACCACTTCCGCAGCTGGTGAAACTGACGCGTATCGCGTCAGTCAGCTGCTAGCCCCTCCGGGAACGGAGAATAGCGGCCTTAAAGAAGGCCCCGACGCCGGAGTCATTAACACCGATTTTTCTCGCAGGCAACCCGCGTTACGAAGGGCTACGGAGAATCCCGCCCTTTATCTTTAAATTCACACACTCTTGCTGAAAACGTGGATTTCCAACTATGTCCGACCCGGGTGAACCAGCCCCCCTCCCTCCCCCCTCCACTCCTTTTCACATCCGTTTAACACTGCTTCGTTCCTTCATACGCTGAGTGATTATTTGTTTGTTTCTTTATTGCATTTTTATTTGGTATTGCTCTTTTTAAAAACAATTATATTTTATTAAGTTAGAATGCAAATTTCAGGAAAGAAGTTGGAGATTTATTTATCTAATTAATTATAATTTTTAAGGGCCCTTCAGAGATTCACGGGCCCCTTCTTGGCTCTCCGGGCCCCGGACCGATGTACCGGCTGAATCAAGACTACTGCTTGATATCCTTTGAAGTTGCCGACCATCTCAAATCACGAATTGTAACTTTATCTTTAAATTCACACACTCTTGTTGAAAACATGGAATTTCCTTAATTATGCCCGACCCGGGCCCCCCTATTCCACATCCTTCCACTACCTTCCCTGCTTCGTTCCTTTTCATGCACTGCTTATTTGTGTCCTGTTCTCTTTTTTTTCTTATTCCTTTTTATTACTAAAACAGTTGTCTGTGTTTGTTTCTTTATTGCATTTTTATTTGATATAGGGGGCCCACTTCATCCGGGGCCCACTTGCCATCGGGCAAGCTGACACCCTGGCCAGTCCGCCACTGGCGATGAGGAGGAATTTCTTCTGCCAGAGGGTGGTGAATCTGTGGAAAACTTTGCTGCTGAAGGCTGTGGAGGCCAATGGCGGAGCAGACCCGATGTGCCGAGTGAACTAATTCTGCTCCTATGTTTTATGATCTTATTCCTGAAAAAACACAGTATTACGCTGGAGGGCCAATTAGGCCCACGGAGCATGGAATGCACCTGTTGGTTGGGTCAGTGGTGCGGTGGGGGAGTGGGGGTGTGGGGTGCGGGTGCAGGTGCGATACTGCCAGGTGCTGGTGCCAATGGAATTTGCTATCTTCAGTGGGAAAGCAGATGGGTCCTGCAACATGGAAACAAATTTGGTGTTAATATTACAGCTTTTCCGCGATGAACTGATTAAGACCTTCACTTTCTCCAATGTATTTTTGTATAGTCGCTCTGAAATATGCCTTGGAAGCAGCATCTGCCATTGGTCCAAATAAACCTTGTGGCAGCCGTGAGGAAGCCAGCGGGTGTGGGGAAGCGTTCCTTTCATCTATTTGCAATAATGAAGAAAGAATGACAAAGCACTTCTCCAGCACCTTTCATGACTTCAGGATGTCCCAGAGTGCCTCACCACTTTGTGACGTGTGGTCACTGTTATAATGTGAAAAATGCGTCGACCAGCCAATTTGTGAACAACAAGCTTCCATACAATAATGTTGGATCTTTAACATTAATCTGAAAGTGTAAATGTTGGCTCAGATTTACATCTCACCTGAATACTGGCACCACAGACACTGCAGCACTCCGCTAGGACTGTAAGCCCACGTGCATGATCCTCGGCGTGGGACTTAAACCCATAACTTACTGAACTCCAGCGAGCAGAATGCTCCAAAGTGGTAGACACCCGTGCCATCAAGCGTGCTTCTGGTCAACCTGTAGCAGCTCTGGACTGCCCGGCTGAGGTGCCACAACCAGGGCAAGTGGCCATGGTGTAGGGAAAAGTGAGGGAGGCAATACCGTGGGCTATAAACAGACTCTCTTGGTTGTTCCCCTTTGTAGTGGAGTCCTTTTATAAAAAAACTGTCTTTAATCATGCAGGGTCTGGTCACATTCTGCATCAACTGCTGGGTCAGTTGGGTCACCCGAAGACAAACAGGCAGTATCTGTATGCTGGGTCATAATAAACGCCTGGATCCTAGGAAGTTCAGAGAGCCCCTACCCTCAGTTTAACATCCCCCCCCCCCCCTCCATATAATTATAGTGGCAATACGCCAAATGGCCATGGATATTCAAGGCCACCCTTTGTAAATGTCAATGTTCCCCATGGTCTGTACAGACTGATCTATTTTGTTAAAATTTGCACAGATTTGTAGGTAAGCCAGTTTAGAAAGCTAGCAAAATCAAAAGGAAACCTGGCAAAACTCTGAAATATGACAGCAGCAAAATCACGAATAAAACAAATATGCTTGTGCTCTGGGGATCTTTTATCCTGCCCCAGGTTGACAAATTGACAAAAACAAATGTCCGTCTGCAGTTTTGCACATGCGACGAGCATAATACCACAGGGGCAACGTAAATCTTGGTCAAGAGGCTTCTTATAGTCTTAATTGGCCCTTTATTGTCAGTGGGCACGATTCCAGCACCTGTACTCGTCTGCCGACCGCATCATAGCACATGTGCAAGATGGTGTTGGGACACACATCTGACATCGTTTTACACATGCTTGAGTTGAGCACGCGCCCAACAGAGTATCGTAGAATTCTGGCCTTGGTGTTTATCTGCTGATCAGGAATATATGGTAACATTCCATACTATTTCCAGTGCATATCCCAGTGGTATCAAGCAGGGTTTTCCAAACTGCGGTTCGCGACCCACGGGCGGCATGCAGTGGGAGGGTCACGGCATTCCCAATTGCGGGAGAGGCACCCAATGGCCATGACCAGCTTTTAAATTGAGAATGCCAGCCGTGAACCGACAGTTAATTTGAGAATGCCAGCCGCGACGCACTTTTAAATAGAACAATGCAGTCTTCCGCCAGAAGTGGTAGCAGAGAGCAGCTCATGTGCCCGGAATGTACACTGATGTGACATCAGAGCGTGACGCTCCGTGCGTCCGTGCTTTTGGCATGACATCACAGAGGAAAGATTCCTCCATTTTCTAGCTGTAAGCAGGCCAGTCAAGGAACTGTGCAGGACTGAGATCAGAGCCGGCTCAAGGTACCGGCAACTCGGGCAGTCGACCGGGGCGCCATGTGCTAGGGGGCGCCATCAAGGAGTGCGTGACCGGTGTCAGAGACCCAGCACCGCGTAAAAGACTCGGGTCCCGCGCATGCGCAGTTGGGCCGGTGCCAACCAGCGCACGCGCGGTGGCTGCCCTCCCCCAGGCCGCCCCGCACAAACATGGCGGATGGATCCAGGCTCGCCGTTGGAAGAAAGGAGGCCTGCCGACAGAGAGACCGGCCCGCCGATCGGTGGGTCCCGATCATGTACCAGGTCACTCCGGCGCCCCCCCTCCCCACCCCCGGTGAATGGAGCCCCCCCCCGAAGGGCGCCGAAGTTCAGCTTGCCCGGGGCGCCAGCAACCCTAGGGCCGGCGCTGACTGAGATGGATCAATTTTAAACAAAGGAAATACTGAAATCGGGAACATAGCAGTGTAAAGATGATGCTTTGTTAATTGCACCAATGCAAATCAGGATGTAAAGCCTGTGTTATATACAGGGAAGTACTGGCAAATTAAAGTTTAAAATCCTCAAAACTTCAAAGGCGTTTGAAGTTAAGCATGGCGAGTTCGAGGACAAACCTCCTGATATTTTTCAAAGGATGTATGTAGCGAGCACTTAAATCATCAGCTGAAGTCCTGAGAAGAAATGTAACATTGAATGACAACACAAGTGAGATCATTAGGGCCAAGCAGACTCACATGTCGCATTTAAGGTAAGGGAAAATGGTGGGTCGCGAAGGTGGACCGATGTGGACGAAAGGTCAGCCAGTATAAGTTCCGAAGGTTGGCTGGCATGGGTCCCGAAAGTCGGATGGTGTGGGTCCTGAAGGTCGGCTGGCCCTGAAGGTCGGCCATGTAGGTCCCGAAGGTCGACAATGTAAGCCCTGAAGGTCGGCCATGTAGGTCCCAAAGGTCGGCAGGCAGGGGATCCAAAGGATGTCTGGTTGGTAAAAGTGGGCCACGGGAAAAAAAGTTTGAAAAACACTGGTAAAAGAAGTCAATGTTCAATTTGTGACATGCTTTCGGAAACAGTTTCATACAAAATCAAGTTACAGTTTGCAGCAACACACAGCTTGACCATAGAGACAGACGCTTGATAAGAACTCAAATAAAGAACAATAGGAACTGGGCCAAATTGTAAATTTGCACTTTCCATTTAGTGTTATTTTATTCTAATAATAAGTATGAACTAAGCTGCTCCCCACCCACTCACCCACCTCTCCCCCTTTGTTGTCATCCAGGGTGTTGAGGTTGATTTCTTTAGTATACTGTCACTTTTAATGGACTTGGCTAACATCTCTGGTGATGGCAGTAGTTTATTTCCTGTGAGGTCAGTGCCTGGAATGAAATCAACATAATTATTCGGCAATTTTAACACCACTCCAACAATATCAAACCCGTGGAAGAAATCATAGTTTAAATTCACTCTAACAATGGAACAGTTAAATATTTTCCATCAGTGCCCATACTTTTATTCAGCAAACTCTCTGGAGAGAAAATCAGGTCGGTTGCTAATATCTAACTTTGGGCCAGCCCAGTATCTCAAAGAATAATAATCGCTTTGGTTTCTTTAGCAGCTTCGAATATAAGCTCTCATAACATTTTATGTTCCAATTTACACCCACCATAAATAGATTCGATTGAGTTTTCTGGAGAAATGCTAGACATGTCTACTGAAGCTACCAGCTTAGCTTTCAACTTCCAGCAGTCTGCCTTCATATGCCCTGTTTTATGGCAATAGTAACATAGTGGTCTCCATGAATTATCTTTATCTCCCTCACTGTCTCTTTCTCTACTCAGAGAAACATATGTCTTATCATTTCTGCTATCCTCCAAAATTGTAATTATTGTTGTATTCACTCTTATCTCTCCAGCCATTGTGTGGGTTTGCAAACAAAGTTTTGCTGCCACCTACGCGTTTGTGGGGCAATTCATAACCATCAGCCAAAACTTTCACTTCCCTCATTACAGAAACTTTATGGACTTCAAAGCAGGACTTGGTTCCTGAAGGAATACTGTTTCTAAAAGCCTCCATTAGTCCGCAGGCAGTTTGGGTGAGATTCTCCAGGCCGCCAGTTGCATGATTCTCGGCGGCAGTCCGTTTGCTGGTGGTGAGATTCTCTACTCCAGCCTCTTGTCAATGGGATGTCCCATTGAAATCACCCCATGTTTCTGGGAAACCTGCCGGCACGGGTGTGCTCCCAGCGGGAAAATAAAATCCTAACGGCCGGAGAATTCCGGCTTTCATCTCAAAGAGTTGTATTACCCTCCAATGCTTTCCCCACCAAAACACTTTGCAATAGGATTGCCCAAATGTCCAAAGCCAATGTAACTTTGCAACAATTTCCTTAAATGATATAAAAATATTTCAATTGTTTCTTCACTGAATTACGCACCAGGTAAATATTTCTTGTCAAATCAAACCAGGAGTTAAATCTGACCCCTTGTTAAATCTTCCTGCTCTGCCTGTTCATGGAATCAAAGCCTTTCTCTACCCAATTCAAACATCCTGGGCTGGATTCTCCGCACCCCGACGCCGAGATTGCGGCCGGCACCAGGGCTGAGAATCCATCCCGGCGCACAAAATTGGGACTGGCGCCGGTTCCCTGATTTTCCAGGCTCCAAAAAGCAGCGTACTCAGAGTGCCCCGACCGGCCGAAGTCCCAACGGCATGGATCACTCGTGGTCTTGCCGGTCGGGATACTAGTGTGGTGGCCGTCCTGGGCGGGGCGGGCCGATCGGAGGGAAGGAAGTGGCTAGCACTGTGGCTTCATAGCACCAGGATCCCAGGTTTGATTCCCTGCTGGGTCACTGTCTGTGAGGAGTCTGCATGTTCTTCCCGTGTCTGCGTGGGCTTACTCTGGGTGCTCCGGTTTCCTCCCATAGTCCAAAGACGTGCAGGTTAGGTGGATAGGCCATGCTAAATTGCCCTTAATGACCAAAAAAGCTGAGGAGGGGTTATTGGGTTTCGGGGACAGGGTGGAAGTGAGGGCTTAAGTGGGTCGGTTACAGGTATAGGGTGAAAGTGAGGGCTTAAGAGGGTCGGTGCAGATTTGATGGGCCGAATGGCCTCCTTCTGCACCGTATGTTCTATGTTATACACAACTGGGTTATTGTCTGGCGTTTGTCCTATTCTATTTTTTCTTTTTCCTCTCTTTCGAGGTAAAGCTTTTTCATTTCTTTTTCTAGTTCAAGTTGCTTCATTTAAAAAAAAAGTTGCTTCATTTTTAACTGATTACTTGCCACCTCAATCCAAGTTGTATCTGGATTACCATTTCATTCTTCAAGATTCAACTGTTGAGCCAATAGCTCAACTATCTCTGAGTTTTTAAAAATAAATTTAGAGTACTCAATGCATTTTTTCCAATTAAAGGGCAATTTAGCGTGGCCAATCCACCTAGCCTGCGTTATGGATGGCGAAACCCACGCAGACATGGGGAGAATGTGCAAACTCCACATGGGCAGTGACCAGAGCCGGTATTGAACGTGGGACCTTAGCACCGTGAGGCAGCAGTGCTAACCACTACGCCACCGTGTTGCCCATCTCTTCTTTAGCGCTTACTTATAATTCTATTTCTAGCTTTGCGACCACCACTTTTTACATTAACATTTGTTAATCTTTGCAAGGCCACGAAAAGACAGGTCCCCTCTTTCGAGGAATACTTCAGCAATAGAAATAGCCACTAAACTTCTCATTGAATGCAGCAGATGTCAAATGTGCGAAATCCTGTTTGTTTAAATCTGACCAAACCTAGTGCACTCGCCTCAGCCAGGGCTTTCGAAATTCCGCAGAGCCCCTCGCTCGATATGAGCTTTGTCGAGACAAATAACTTTTAAAAAGAAACTTGCATCCATTTTTTTGGGGCATTTCAAAACCAAACTCCCAATTTTGTGTTTAAATTAATTCCAGAAGGTTTCTAATCAAGCAGGTATTTTCATCCCCATGGACCGACTGATATTTCACCGAACACCTGCCTGAACAAAACTAGCCCGTGGGTGGCTTGGAGTGAATGAAAATCATTTCTAAACAAAAGGAAACTGATGTGAAAAATTGAATGAATTATAGTGGTGCCAAAGTTTCCAGAGTTGAATCAGGCAGCTGTTAGAGATTTCCATGTGTTCTATCAACTAATTTAATTGTAATATAAACAGACGTGCCAGCACTGAGCTGTAGTGCATTACAGAACATTTTAGTTTTCTGACTGTAAGTAAAAGGTAAAAGTTAGCAAGGACATTTGTCTGATTTATCACAGCATAAAAACACGAAGGATTATGATTTTGTTATTGAACTTATCATATTATGCCAGCCCATTCCAACAAACCTGTCTTTAGGAATCGGGAGTATGTTTAAACATCACAATTTGGAATGCGCTGCCTGAAAAGTTGCTGGAAGCTGATTCAACAATAAATTTCAAAAGGGAACAGGATAGATACCTGTAAAGACAAAAACGTTGGGGGCTTATGAGGATTGAGGAGGGGAATGGGACTAATTGTATACCTCTTTCAGAGGGCTAGCATTGGGATGGTGGATCAAATGGCCACCTTCTGTGCAGAATTATTCAATTATATTTTGTAAGGAATGGGGCACTTTGCAAAAAGACAATCACTGGCAATTTCCTGGGGATGGTGGAAGAGGGTTTTCATGATCAGCCGAAAATGGCGAGTATCTGGAGTTTTCACTGATCTTCTGTCGAGGTACTGGCGGCTGATTGGGAGAAAGCCCCAATGACGATGAAGGTATAGGAAGCCCTGTTCAAGCAATGAGCATTGACTTTATGAACGGTAGTTAGCAAAAACGTTTTGGTTTGTTTGGAATCACAGGATAATGATGCAAATCATGTTGAAATAAGTATTTACCTGGCATAATAACAAATTGTATCTGTGTAGTGTACTTCATTTAAATTAATGTTTCATATCACTTAAGGGAGCAATTTGGGCAGCACGGTAGCACAGTGATTAGCACAGTTGCTTCACAGCTTCAGTGTCCCAGGTTCGATTCCCGACTTGGGTCACTGTCTGTGTACAGACTGCACGTTCTTCCCGTGTCTGTATGGGTTTCCTCCGGGTCCTCCGGTTTCCTCCCACAGTCCAAAGATGTGCAGGTTAGTTGGATTGGCCATGCTAAATTGACCTTAGTGTCCAAAATCGTTAGGCGGGGTTACTGGGTTATGGGGATAGGGTGGAGGCGTCGGGTTAGGTTGGATGCTCTTCCCAAGGGCTGGTGCAGACTCAAAGGGCCAAATGGCCTCCTTCTTCACTGTAAGTTCTATGATAGGTACCATTTAGGTGTTGAATAAGATGGGTGTGACATAGCACGGCTGAAGAGAATAGTTTTTGGGATGGTTTTGATGCATTGATATTGCTTTTGGGGAATAATTCCAGAGTATTTATGACAGACACAATAGCACTGAGAGTGCGGAACAATAGTAGCACAATCATTTATTTTAGTCTGGCTTCCCCTCTGATACGTGCAAAACCACTCAACCTGTTTACCTGCATCTCAAGCAGCAAGTTCAAAATCCACATAGGTAGAGTTTCTGTTTGGCTGATACAGACTACACACACTCTCCCTCAGGGAGCACATCCCACTTATCCTAAGTCCAGAATGCATGTTTGCAAGTTGGCAAGAACAAAGACTTAAGGATGTCCGTGTCTACTCAGGAGCACAGCTGGTGTCTCATCAGCCAGAACTGCACAGTCCTCTATCACAGACAACTTTCAACTCCTGGTCCTAGACAAATAGGACTGTTTGTCCTTTGGCTACTAGACTGAGCTGAAGCTCCGCTGGAAGAATAAAGCCTTCAAATGCCATTCTGGCTGGCTAATTAATGACAGTGCTTCAGAATGCTCTGAACCCATGAAGTTCAGGTATTGGATTAAAGAGTCGACCACAGAAAGTTAAATTGAATTTGACATGACAACAAGCAGGCATGCCATCTTGTAAACATCTTGAATGCAAAAAAAATCCTTTTGAAGGATAGAAAAATTCGCCAAGGTGGTGCTTTCATCCCTTAATAAATAGACAACACGTACCATGTACTTATTCCTTGAGGCAGCATAACCAGCAGCATAAGTCACCATTAAATACATGAAAGCATTGCCACCAGCCTCTCAGCTACAATACGTCAGTGAATTATAGACCATCAAATTGCATAAAGAATCTTTCCTCTGCACAACCCAACCATCACAGGCAAGAAAATTCTTAATGCACGAGTAAAATTAAAGCAAAATACTGGAAATCTGAAATCAAGCCAATGGCGGAATCTGGAAAAGCGATTGTGCGGAGAATCGTTTTTGACGGCGAAATCGTGGTAGGTGACGGGCTCACGCCAAATTGCAATTCTCCGGTGCCTCAACAATGGTGCCAATGCGTTCTGCTCCGCACTTAGAGTAAATGCCATTTACATAAGATTAGCGGGCATGACCTGCTATTCTCCGCAGCCTCCAAGATTCTCTGCCTCCACTGGGGGGAATTCCCGACAGTGAGGTTCACTTGTGATTTCAAAAATCATGAAACAGGCACCGTGGCTAGTGAGGGAGAGAGAGAGGGGGAATGGAAAGTGTCCAATATCGCCACAGTGTGCTGACAGTTGTGCCGCTAGCTCGGGTCTTCTGCCAGGGCCGGAGGGAGTAGCTGGGGGTGGCCAGGAGGTGGGTTGTGGGGTCATGGTGGACGGGCACGGAACACCATTGCCGCAGCTTGCAAGGCGGCCATGCAGCTGCGCACGTCTGGGTAAGCCACCCCACTAGGTGCCCTCTGGTCCCTAGCTTTTTTAAAATAAATTTAGAGTACCCAATTATTTTTTCCAATTAAGGGGAAATTTAGCGTGGCCGATCCACCTATCCTGCACATCTTTTGGGTTGTGGGGGTGAAACCCACGCAGACACGGGGAGAATGTGCAAACTCCTCACGGACAGTGACCCAGAGCCGGGATTCGAACCCGGGTCCTCAGCGCCATAGGCAGCAATGCTAACCACTGTGCCACCGTGCTGCCCCTCTGGTCCCTAGCTGACCCATCAACGGGATAGGCGTGCCCCAGCGGAATCAATGCCAGCATGGTGGCTGGGATGAGAGTGTGTGGGGAGTGCAGTGCATATATGCGGCTGCATCTTGTCAGCCTCCTGAGTGTCAATCCCTACCCCGGCGAATCCGGCAGGGTTTCTCATTGGAATTGATCGTATTCCAAGTGGCACTGGTGCTAGCAGTCGGTGAATTGATCCAGGTGCGGCGTAGAAATGCGGTGCAGTTTTGCTGCCGTAGTATTCCACTAATCCTGCCCCGGCATCCACACTTAGTCTTGGGAACGGAAAATCCAGCCGCAGAGCTTGTGTTCTCTTACCTGGCCTTTTGTAATACAGACAGCAGTTATTGTCCCAAATCTTAGGGGTTCCTCACTGTCTTGCAATGAGCATCAGCCTTTCAGCATATTATTGGAGAAGTTGTGTCATGCTAACTACACTGATGCTCTAATTGTCCAACCGCAATGCTACCATTGCAGCACAATTGGTTCTCAAGTGGTAAAAGGACATAGCCATCTCAAGACTTACTTTTGAAAAAATGAAAAAATGAAATGAAAATCGCTTATTGTCACGAGTAGGCTTCAATGAAGTTACTGTGAAAAGCCCCTAGTCGCCACATTCCGGCGCCTGTCCGGGGAGGCTGGTATGGGAATCGAACCGTGCTGCTGGCCTGCTTGGTCTGCTTTAAAAGCCAGCAATTTAGCCTTGTGAGCTAAACCAGCCCCTTTTCTAGGGAATCTAGTGACAGTACAGGCCAGAGTTTTCCCTTCCTGAAATACTTCCCATTCCTTTCGCTACAAATTCACTTCACAGCTCGATTCACATAAGGCCCAAAGAAGCTCCTCAGTTGCATGGCAAGATGCTCTGAATTATAGAAAAGAACTGGTTGGATATCTGTCCTTTAGTACATAGCAAAAATTAAATAAAGAAAGATCAAAGTGTCCCATGCCACGGGTGAAGAAATGAGTCTGGGCTAAAGCTGGCATTGATCAGTTTGCCAAGTGCTGATATACACCAACAGCTAAGAGAGATGGCTAGAGGATCCTGGAAAAACTCAGCAGGCAGCATCTTTAGGCAACAGATTTAATTCATCTCAGGCGTGCTCCATGGTCCCACTGAGGCAGCGGTGGGTGGGGGGAGGAGGACGACGGAGCCATAAAACACACCTGAGATTAATTAACTCTAATCCCTACAGGTGCTGCCAGACCTGCGGAGATTTTCCAGAATCTTCTGTTCTTGTTTCAGATTCCAGCATCCACCTTGTATCTTAAATTAGTGCCTTCAAGAGCCCACCTTAAACTAAGCAAATACTCCATTCTGCATCTGGAAGCAAATAGCACCAAGTAAGAAAGAGGAAATAGAAAAAAAGAGTAGGCCTTCTGATAGAAATTTACTTTTCTAGTCAGCTATAACCATGAGAGTAAGGGAAGATAATAGAGGTAAAAGGGTTAAATGAGAACTCATTAAGAATAATTAACTATAATCATATTAAGCATTACTTGAGTGCAACAATAGCTGAGAATCCACTAAGGGTTAATCCAGATCATACACTCTAATTTCTTTAATTTCTTAGGTTTCACATCTGCAAGGTCAGTGACGTCAACTAGCTAAAAGGCCCCATTGTGTGGTAAGAATTGGTGCTGCTGTCCAAGAATGAGCAGTCCTGTTTCTAAGGTAACAGCCAGTCTCGGGTGATAATGTCTTAATGAAAACTGTGTTTCTCTAATTAATGTTGGATGCAGGTGTCGATAATTTGGAAAATTGGCCAGCGATAGAATGGGAAATTTGCACCAATAACATTTAAATACATATATTTCTTAAATTGATGGACAGACATTTTGGCTGAATTGAGTAAATTAAAATTAGTTAAAGCCAATCAGAAGTGAAAATAAGGCTAGACCTTAAGATACAAATTTCCTTAAGAATCACTTACCGGGACTTCCGGTGGCGGCGATGTACGAGTGAGCCGCACATTCGGCGGGCTCTCACTCCGGCGGGGCTGAACAGCTGATTCCCCGCGATAACGGGACCACGGGGGCGGCAAAAAGGCTGCCGGGAACAGAAGAGGAGAGCGGGCTGCAGCAGATGGAAGTGTGGGAGGCCAGCAGGTGAGGAAGAAAGAGAGAGAGAGAGACGGAGGCAAGGAGGAAGCTGACCTGAAGGGTAAGATGGCGGACCCACGGACCTTCCTTCCTCCAGGACAAAGGAAAAAAAAAGTTTGGAGTTGCTGAGGAGGGACAGCTTGGACCCACTTCAGATGCCCAGGAGGTAAAATTCAAGGAGCTGGGCGAAGGAAAGCGGCAGCGAAGGCGCTGAGGAGCGGGCTGCGGCACATGGAACAGCGGGATTCCAGAAGGCAGAAGAAGAAGGAGAAAAAGGGACAGAGACAAGGACCTGAAGAAAATTACCTGGGACCTAAGATGGCGGACACACGGACCCCAGACTCAGAAATCCAGCTGGCGCTGGATAACATGCTCCAGGTAATGAAGTCCAGTTTTGAAGCGCTGAAACGGGACAGCTTGGACCCAATCCAGAAAGCGGTGGATCAGCTGAACCAGAGGCTGGACGCCCAGGATGTTAAAGTTAAGGAGCTGGGAGAGGCGGTGGAGGAGCAGGCGGATGCGCAAACGGTTGCAGCGCTAGAAGTGGACTGCCTGAAAGAGCGGCAGAGAAGACTGCTGGACAGAGTGGAGGAGCTGGAGAATAGAGTCCGCAGGAACAATCTGAGGATGGTCGGCCTCCCGGAGGGGGCGGAGGGAGCTGATGCTGCAGCGTTTGTAGCAGACCTGCTGAAGCAGCTGATGGGGGCCGAAGCCTTTCCGCGACCGCTGGAGCTGGAGGGAGCACACAGAGTGCAGGCAAGGCAGGGGCGGCCGGGCGGAAACCCCCCCCCCCCCGCCCGATGGTGATTAGGTTCCACAGGTTCGTGGACAAGGAGCGGGTGCTGCAGTGGGCAAAGAGCGCCAGGAGCAGCACGTGGAACAACAGTGTTCTCCGCATTTATCAGGACCTAAGCCAGGAGGTGGCTCGGCGGCGAGCAGCCTTTAAGAATGTCAAGGAGGTGCTGTTCAAGAAGCACGTGAAGTTTGGTCTGCTGTTCCCAGCTCGGCTATGGGTCACGCACCAGGGTCAACACCACTACTTCTCCGAGCCCGAAGAAGCGATGGATTTTGTGAGGGACCTGGGGCTGGTCCCGAAAGGAGGCCCCAAGGACGCGAGTTAGGGCCCGAGGATTTCTGTGGGAAGGAACGCCGAATGTGCCTGGACTGCTGCTCAACGGTTTGCTGGGCCAAGGGGGCCAAGCGGAACATTTGAGACTCTTTCCTTTGTTCATGGACATTTATGTGCTTTTTCTCTTTTTTCTGTGGTTTTTTTTTTTTCCTGTTTGGGCTGGTTTGTGCTTTTTGTGCAGCTCGTGGAAGACACTGGAGCCGGCTTGCCCCAGTGGGTGGGGAGGAGGACGGGGAAACAAGGGGAATGGGACAGGAAGGCGCCGGAGTGTTGAGTCACCGGGCTAGCAGATTGGCTAGTCAAGGAAGTCAGATGGGGGGGAAGTTACAGCCAGTAGATGGCAGGGGTGGGGGTATCGGGGGATGGGGTTAGGGGAGGGGGAGGTTGTTCTGCTGACGGGAGAGGGACTTGAAATAGGCACTGGAAAGGAGGTCGAGGGTGGAGGCAGCCAAAGGGCAGGCCAGGAATGGCGCGACGCACGGGTCAGGGGCCGGCCCGAGAAAGGCTATGGCTGACCGGCGGGGTGGGGGGGGTGGGATGTGCCCCCCGACCAGGCTGATCACCTGGAACGTTAAGGGACTGAATGGGCCGGTTAAGAGGGCGCGGGTGTTCGCGCACTTGCGGGCCCTGAGGGTGGACGTAATTATGTTGCAGGAGACACATCTGAAAGTGTCGGACCAGACCAGGCTAAGGAAGGGCTGGATTAGCCAGGTCTTCCACTCGGACTTGGACTCGAAGTCCAGAGGGGTGGCAATCATGATCAACAAGCGCGTGCAATTTGAGGCAGAGGGCATATCCGCAGACAGGGGGGGCAGATACCTGATGGTACGGGGCAGACTGGAGGGGAGAAGAGTGGTGCTGGTGAATATATATGCCCCGAACTGGGATGACGTGGACTTCATTAAAAGAGTGCTGGGGAAGATCCCGGACTTGGATTCTCGCAGGCTAATAATGGGAGGGGACTTTAACATGGTCCTTGACCCGACTTTGGATCGGTCGTGTCCCAGAATGGGTAGACTCTCAGCAATGGCAAGGGAGCTGAAAGGGTTTATGGAGCAAATGGGGGCAGTGGACCCCTGGAGAGAGGGACAGCCAACAGGAAGGGGCTACTCGTTTTACTCGCACATCCATAAAGTATATTCCAGGATAGATTTCTTTGTACTAAGCAGGGACTGTATGGGGGAGGTAAAGAACACGGAATACTCAGCAATTACCATTTCAGACTATGCCCCGCATTGGGTGGACCCGCAGTTCGGGATCTGCGAGAGGCTTCGGAAATGTATACCTGCAGGTGAATGACACTGGGGAGGTCTCAGCGGCGACCGTGTGGGAGGCGCTAAAGGCAGTAGTGCGGGGGGAGCTGATTTCAATTGGGGCCCACAGAGCCAAGGCAGACCGGGCAGAGATGGATAGATTGGTCAGGGAAATGGGCCGGATAGATGAAGAGCACGCGGAGTCCCCGGGGGAGATTTTACTCAGGGAGAGGCGGAGGCTACAGGCGGAACTGGGGGCACTATCCATGAGCAGGGCTGTGGAACACCTTAGGAAGGCGAGGGGAGTGGTGTACGAGTATGGGGAAAAGGCCAGCAGACTGTTAGCGCAGCAACTCAGGAGGAGGGAGGAGGCCAGGGAAATAGGTAGAGTGAGGGACGAGGGGGGGGCGCAAAGTGGAGGATCCGGCAGAATTGAATAGGGTATTCCGGGACTTCTATCGTAAGCTGTATACTTCGGAGCCGCCGGAAGAACCGGAGGGGATGAAAAGGTTTCTGGACGGGTTAACGTTCCCAACAGTTGGGGGGGGAGGGGGCGAGTGGAAGAGCTGGGGGCCCCGATTAGAGTAGAGGAGGTATTGGGGGGCCTAAAGGCCATGCAGTCGGGGAAGTCCCCGGGGCCGGATGGATACCCAGTAGAGTTTTATAGGAAGTTCTCTGAGCTGGTGGGCCCGGTCTTGGCGAGGGTTTTCAATGAGGCAAGGGACAGAGGGACCCTGCCGCCGACAATGTCACAAGCCACCATATCTCTGATATTGAAGCGGGGTAAAGACCCGGAGGTGTGCGGGTCCTAAAGGCCAATCTCCCTGATTAATGTAGACGCCAAGCTCCTGGCAAAGGTACTGGCGGGTAGAATGGAGGACTGTGTACCGGAGGTGATTGGGGAGGATTGAACGGGGTTCGTGAAAGGTAGGCAGCTGGCGGCCAATCTGAGGAGATTGCTCAATGTGATAATGATGCCCCCGGCGGGTAGAGAGGTGGAGGTAGTGGTGGCTATGGACGCCGAGAAGGCCTTTGACCGGGTGGAGTGGGACTATCTATGGGAGGTGCTCGGACGGTTTGGGTTCGGGGAGGGATTGGTGGATTGGATCAAATTATTATATCAGGCCCCGAGGGCCAGCGTCAGGACCAACAGAGAAGTGTCGGAGTACTTTAGGTTGTACCGAGGGACCAGGCAGGGCTGCCCGCTCTCCCCGCTGCTGTTTGCGCTGGCCATAGAGCCGCTGGCGATTGCGCTGAGAGCCGCAGAGGGTTGGAAGGGGATGGTGAGGGGCGGGGTTGAACACAGGGTTTCTCTTTATGCAGACGACCTGCTCCTGTACGTGTCGGACCCAGTGGCCGGGATGGGAACTGTACTGGGAATGCTGAGGGAGTTCGGCCAGTTCTCAGGATACAAATTAAATACGATCAAGAGTGAAATGTTTGTGGTCCAGGCAAGGGGCCAGGAGAACAGATTGAGAGGGCTACCGTTTAGGCTAGTTGAGGAAAATTTCCGGTATTTGGGAATCCAGGTGGCACGAGACTGGGGCAGGCTGCATAAGTTAAATTTGGCCAGGGTGGTGGAGCAAATGAAGGGAGAGTTTTGGAGATGGGATGCACTCCCGCTGTCGCTGGCAGGGAGGGTGCAGACTGTAAAGATGACAATCCTCCCTCGATTTTTGTTTATTTTTCAGTGCCTCCCGATCTTTATCCCACAGTCCTTCTTCAAAAGAGTTGACGGGCTGATCATGAGCTTTGTCTGGGCGGGAAAGTCTCCGCGGGTGAAGAAGGCGATGTTGGAGAGGAACCGCAGCGAGGGAGGGCTGGCTGGCTTTGCCGAGTCTGGTCAATTATTACTGGGCGGCCAACATCGCTATGATAAGGAAGTGGATGTTGGCCAAGTACACCACCAGCCCGGTAGTGGTGGCGACCCTGCGGATATGGGGCCAGTGGAGGAGGCATGTGGGGGAGATGGGGGCGTCTGTCTGGGCGCCAATCTGCGACAACCATCGGTTTGCCCCCGGCAGTATGGATGGGGGGTTCCAAGTATGGCGGCGAGCAGGGGCGGGAAGGGTGGGTGATATGTTCCTGGAAGGGAGCTTCGCGAGTTTGAGGAGCTTGGAGGAGAAATTTGGGTTGGTAAGGGGAAATGATTTTAGATACTTACAGTTGCGGGACTTTGTTCGTAGACAGGTCCCATCTTTCCCGCGCCTCCCGCCAATGGGGATCCTCGACAGAATAGTCTCTAGGAGGGAAGAAGGGGAGGGCAGAGTCTCGGGTATATATAAGGTGCTCATGAGGGAGGAAGGGTCCCAGACAGAGGAACTGAAACTTAAATGGGAGGAGGAGATAGGTGGGGAAATGGAGGATGGGCTGTGGGCAGAGGCCCTGAGTAGGGTAAACTCGACCGCGACATGTGCTAGGCTCGGGCTGATCCAATTTAAGGTCGTTCACCGGGCCCATATGACGGTGGCTCGGATGAGCAAATTTTTCGGGATAGAGGACAAATGCGCTAGGTGCACGGGAGGACCAGCGAACCATGTTCACATGTTTTGGGCATGCCCTGAGCTGAGGGGGTACTGGGAGGGATTTGCGGGGGTCATGTCCCAGGTGCTAAAAACAAGGGTGGTGATGAGTCCAGGGGTGGCAATTTTTGGGGTTTCGGAAGACACGGGCGTCCAGGGGGAGAAAGAGGCCGATGTGTTGGCCTTTGCTTCCCTGATAGCCCGGCGACGAATATTATTGGCGTGGAGGGACTCAAAGCCCCCGAAGACTGAGTGGTGGCTTGCGGACATGTCGAGTTTCCTGGGGATGGAAAAAATTAAGTTTGCCTTGAGGGGATCTGTGCAGGGGTTCACCCGAAGGTGGCAACCATTTATTGACTTCTTTGCGGGAGAGTGAGCGTCAGCAGGGGGGTGGGGGGAGGGGGGAGGGGTAGAGTAGAGTAGGAGGGAAAATATGGCGGGTAGTACCGGTGGGAGGGGAGCGGGCTTGTGCAATATGCTACGATGGAAGTATTGAAAGTACGTGGATGTTTGCACATTTTTACCTTTTTTGCTTCCTTTCTGATGATGTCTGTAACTGTTTATAAAGCCAAAAACTACCTCAATAAAATTGTTTATTAAAAAAAAAGAATCACTTACCGAGATGGAAAAACTCATTCCAGGATCACCCCATCTATATTTCTGAAACCTATTTCCTTTGCTGCTTGCTTTTGATAATCGCCATCTTTCTTTTGTTTAAATTACATAGTTATTTTATCCTGTGTATTAAGATTTGAAGAATTAGTGTGATCTGTAATTGAATGAAAACTCAACTACTGTATTTGCTAAAGACAATCAAGCTGATTGGCTTGCTGCAGGGCGAGTTGGAAACTTTCTAAATTTTGTATTGAAAATACATCTACCAGTGGCATAGCTGACAAATAAAGTTCTGGTGGACTTTGCCAAAAAGCACAGACTTGACCTCTGTTATGTGGGCACTGAGAAGGGATAATGGATATCCAGGGTTCCGAATAGACACAGAGATCCATCACCTTCAAACCTACTTTGCTATTTAACATGTCGAAACATTACCTAAGGTGCACCTTGCTGCATTATCGACATTTCCATTAATTCCTTTCGTATCCAAAATCCTATTGAATTCTATCTTAAATGTACTCAATGACTGAGCATTCACAGCTCTCTGGGGTACAGAATTCCAATGATTCACAACCCTTTGAGTGAAGTAATGTCTCCTCATTTCAGTCCTACACCTTATTCTCAGACTGTGAGCTGATTTCTCCCCAAAAATGACGATGGGTGTGATTTTCCAGCCACGCTCCACACGGCGCCAATCCCGTTATTACAGGTGAATAGCAGGAGAGACTAAAAATGGGTTTTGTGCTGGGCGGCAAAATGAATATGAAGCCCCCGATCCCCGGCGCTCGACTTGATCTGGATCATGCCCTCGCTGGGCATGATGCACATCAGCATATTTAAATGAGTCTTAAAGCTCATTTAAATACGTGCAGCCAATCCGAGGCCGGGGTGTCGAATGATCGGGGTTGCCTTTAAAAATGGCGCCCCGATCCGCAAGTACTCTTCCTGCACTGGTGAACTGTGTTGGTCTGTGCAGTAATGTAAGTGAGGCCTTGATAGGGTATTCCTAAGCCAAAAAACAGCAAAGTGCTGCAACCGCTGAGAGACGTGCCAAATGCAGACTCTTTTCTTCCCGTTGAATGTATCCTAAATGTGGGATAATCAGTCAGAATCTCCCCAAGTTCCCAAAAAATGACTAAGTATGGTGAATTGGGATTTGGACCATACCAAATACCCGGTGGGTTACACACGACAATTCCCACCCAAAATTACATTTAAGTGTGAATTTGCCGCCTTCCCAGCTGTGTGTTTCTCGGCGGTGTGCCTTTGTTGGCAGTGGGATTCTCCGTTCCTACTGCTGGCTATTGGTATTTCACATTGTAGTCACCCCCACGCCACCTGGAAATCCATGGGCAGGGGTGCGTTGTTAGCGGAACGGAGAATCCCGCTGAAAGAAATGGTCATTTTGGGGAGAATTTCGCCCGAAATATCATTTTGGGCAGGAATATAGATGCAAATCATGCCAGCTGTTGCGACATTATTCCCATCGCAATTCTCTGACAGTTAGTCATTTTTACGGAGCCAGGGGTGAAATGACTATAACGTGATGGGCTTGATGCTCCGCTGCATCAATAACTTTGAAGTCGTCAGATGTGAAATAACCGCAATGTTTATAAACATCAAGCTATGATCGACAGCTCCTGGACCACATCACAGAAAGTTAAGTGTTTTCTGTTAGTTTCACAGCTGACTACTTCAAAGTGACTCAAGCATGAAGGAAGATGAATGAAACAATGAAGACAGCCGTGCGTGTGTGGAAGTTGTCAATCATAACCTAGTAAAATCAATATCACAGAGAAATTAATGAATGGATCACAGATGAAAGATCTGAGGGGGCTTAAATTCAGCTGATTGTTTTTCTTTTTTCAGGAATTGACAGGTGCATCCTGTCAGCAGGTGTATTGCTCAGGTGAGTGTTACAACAGTAATCTTTTTCAGTGCCTCTATCTGGACTGCTCTCTAGCTTCCAGACAGGGATCTCTCTTCTGGGGACTGCCGGACAGGAGTCTCTCTTCTGGGGGGGGGGGGGGGGGGCTTCCAGATAGGAGTCTCTCTTCTGGGGACCATCTAGACAGGGGCCTCTTCTATGTGGGGTCTTTGGTAGGGATCTCTTTAATTAGGAAGGTCTCTGGTGGGGTCTCTTTAACTAGGGATTCACTGGTGGGGGTCTTTTTAATTTTAGGGGGTCTCTGCTGGGGAGGGGGGATTTGGATCACCCCTAAGTAATAAAATGGAAGGGAGATGGCCTGAAGTTGTTGAACTCTACTTCTGATGTTTTGCAGTCAAATTTGCAGATGATACAATGATAGGAGCAAGTGGTGAGGAGGATACAGAGTCTACAAAGAGATATAGATCAGTTAAGTGAGTGGACAAAATGTGAGGTTGTCTACTTTGGATGGTGAGACTGCATAATGCTACTATGGCACAGAGGGATCTGGGATTCTGTCCATGATTCAGAAAAAGTTAGCATGCGTGTACAGCAAATAATTAGGAAGGCAAATCGAATGTTGGCCTTTAATGCAAGAGGGATGAATTTAAAAGAAAGGAAGTCTTGTTATAACTGTATGGGACATTGGTGAGACTTTACCTAGAGGGACAGGATGTAGTCCTGGTCGCCTTGATATAGGAGCAGATTGCATTGCAAGCAGCTCAGAGAAGGTTCACTACATTGATTCTCGGGCTGAAGGAGTTGTCTTATGAGGAAATGTTGAGGAGGTTGGTCCTATACTCTTTTGAAGTCTAGAAGAATGCGAGGTTATCTTATTGTTGCGTTAAAGGTTCTGAGGGCCTTGACATGGCCGATGCTGGGAGGCTGTCTTCCCCCTGTGGGGGAACCTGGAACTTGGCAAGCAGTCTCCAATTTGAAATGGCGACGAGGAGGTATTTCTTCCCTGGGGATTATTCGTCTTTGGAATTCTCTCACCCAGAGAGCAGTGCAGTTTGGGTCATTGAATATATTCAAGGCTGAGTTCCACAGATTTTGGATGGACCAAGTTACTTTGAGGAATATGAGGAGACAGGAAAATGGTGCAAGGCCACACAATCAGATCAACCATGAAAAGGTGATTAGCGTTTGATTAGGTTCCCCATGGTCGGCTTATGAAGAAAGTAAGGAGGTGTGTGATAGAGGGAAATTTGACCAATTGGATAAGTAACTGGCTATCACATCGAAGACAGAGGGTGGTGGTGGATGGAAAATTTTCAGACTGGTGACCAGTTACCAGCAGTGTACCACAGGGATCAGTGCTGGGTCCTCTGCTATTTGTGATTTTTATCAATGACTTGGTGGAGGTGGCTGAAGGGTGAGTCGGTAAATTTGCTGATGACACCAAGATTGGTGGAGTAGTGGATGAGGTGGAGGGCTGTTGTAGGCTGAAAAGAGACATTGATAGGATGCAGAGCTGGACTGAAAAATGGCAGCTGGAGTTTAACCCTGATAAGTGCGAGGTGATTCATTTTGGTAGAAAAAATTTGAATGCGGATTACAGAGTCAACGGCAGGGTTCTGAGAAATGTGGAGGAACAGAGAGATCTTGGGGTTCATGTCCACAGATCTCTGAAGGTTGCCACTCAAGTGGATAGAGCCGTGAAGAAGGCCTATAGTGTGTTAGCGTTTATTAACAGGGGGCTTGAGTTTAAGAGCCGCGGGTTTATGCTGCAACTGTACATGACACTGGTGAGACCACATTTGGAGTATTGTGTGCAGTTCTGGTCACCTCACTATATAATGTGGAAGCATTGGAAAGGGCGCGAAGATGATTTACCAGGATGCTGCCTGGTTTGCAGGATAGTCTTATGAGGAAAGGTTGAGGGAGCTAGGGCTTTTCTCTTTGGAGCGGAGGAGGATGAGAGGCGACTTAATAGAGGTTTATAAGATAATGAGGGGGATAGATAGAGTGGGCGTTCAGAGACTATTTCCTCGGGTGGATGTAGCTGTTACAAGGAGGCATAACTATAAGGTTCAGGGTGGGAGATATAGGAGGGATGTCCGAGGTAGGTTCTTTACTCAGAAAGTGCTTAGGGTGTGGAATGGACTGCCTGCTGTGATTGTGGATCGGACACTTTAGGAACTTTCAAGCGGTTATTGGATAGGCACATGGAGCACACCAGAATGACAGGGAGTGGGATAACTTGATCTTGGTTTCAGACAACGCTCGGCACAACATGGGGGGCCGAAGGGCCTGTTCCGTGCTGTACTGTTCTATGTACTGTGGGGAGGGGGGGGGGGGGGGGACCCAAAAAATTCCGGGGTGACTGAATTGCTTGCGGGGTGAAGGGGCTGAATTGCATTGCAGTGGGGGCCCAGTCGTCGGACGTCACTATCGTGCTGCCCACTCAGAATGGCAGCCCGGAAACGGGATTCCCAAAGGAATCCCTTGCACTCCCCGTCATGCTCAAATTTGCATGGCTTAGGATTGCCAATCGCTTCCTGCAATGCACTCCCAACGTGAGCATGGATCAGTTGCAATTCAGCTGTGGCGGAAGAACATAGTCGACCAAAAGAAGAATCTTGCCCAATATGTAGGGCCCGAAGGCACCGGCAAGCTCAGCCTCAAAGTGAGAATGCAGGCCCTCAAAGTGAGAGGGCAGGCCCACCTCCGCCCCAAGGATTGCTGGTATCGATGTATCAGGGCCTCTTATAACTGACATCTACCCTGTTATAACTGATATCCGACACCCCCCAATTTGCTGTACCAGGACAGCCCCCTCCCCAAGGTGAGTGACACTCCACAATGGGGGTCACCAAATACCCGGCTCCCGGGATTCTATCCTCTACGCTGGCACAGGTGGTCGGGGACATGGTACTGGCCCCTGGCACACTTCCAAGGGTGGAGAATTACTCCTGTGACTGTCCGTTCTGGATTCTCCTCTTCTCAACATCTGTCCTATTAAGTTCCATATGATTTTTAAATGTCTCAATTAGATCACCTCTCATTCTTCTAAAGTCCAGGGAATATAGCACTGGTCTATTTAATTGTTCTTCACAAAATAACCCAGGAGCCAATCTAGTGAACCCTTATTGCACTCCCTCTAGGGCATCGCATGAGTAGATCCTGTTCGATCCCCAGGTAAGTCCACCATTAACACAACTTCCACAGTGAAACTGAGCACGCTCTCTTTCTGAGAACAGACAACTTTGACCTTTATTTCTTTCTAGAGAAATGGGTTCATTAAGCCACCGATCCACGTATCTTGGTGCCAGAATGGAAGTCAGACAAGATATTCAGCTCAGGTTTAAAGAAAATATTAAGGGAGCGTACCACAAACTTAGGCCTGAGCAGGTATTTCTGGAAGTGAGTCTAGGTGGACCATTTGTGGGTTCTTCCTGGAACCTAAAAGAGTTTCTTTGGTCTGTTGACTATTTGCTGAAGGAAATGTTGATCCATGCTGCATTTGATGCTGCATAAGCAATCAAATAGTATAGCAACAATCTTGGAGGTAGTGGTGTTGGCACAGAGATGTTGGATGTTCTTGGCATGTAACAGGGAGTTCAGCCTTTGCATGTGGGTATACTTTAGTGGAGTAACTAATTACAATAATGTATTTTTTCCCTCTGCCTGTTCAATTTCTTCAAACAAAATGTTTTCTGAACAACTTATCACAAGGACATCACCCATGAATATAATTTGCTTCATTTGCAGAATGCATTTTCTCCTCCTTTTTCTTTGCCAGTCATCCCAACTATTGTCCTATTGGCAAACGACAGGCTGCTTTGCACAATCCCATCTTCAACACTCATGGGTGAGTCAGTAGATTTAAACTGGGTGCATGCTGACTGAAATGAGCTGAGGTTAGAACCAGGGAGTCGCCTGTAAGTTTATACCAAGGTGGAGTTGCCAATACTGATGAATCATTCTTGCAATCCATTAATTTGAATTGAACTGCAGGCCATTTCTAAAAGTGAGAACAAATGCAGTACATGACACACACAGGCTTTCCAGCATACTACGGCTGTCATGTGTTATTTTTAAAATGTATTTATTATTTTTAAAAAATATATATTTTATTGAAGCATTTGTAATTTTCACAGTTTTACACAATAACATTTCTTAAACAACCGCGTGGGTTGACACACGCAAAAAACCTAAAACACAATGTCCCCTACTACCCCCGCCCTATTCCCTAATTACCCGTATACTGAGTTCCCTGTCCTTATCGAACACTGCCATGCCTCCTGTTTTCTTCCCCTCCCCCCTTCTCCCCCATCCCTTACTGCTGACATTCAATTTTCTTTGAAGAAGTTGATGAACGGTTGCCATCTCTGGACGAACCCCTGAATTGATCCTGTCAAGTTGAACTTGATTTTTTTCCAGACTGAGAAACCCTGCCATATCTCACCCACACACCCGGGGCGGAATTCTCCAACCCCCCGCAGGCGGGATTGGTGGCGTGAGCGGGCCCCCGAGGTGCTGCGGGGGGGGGGGGGGGGGGGGCGCCGGGCGATCGGACCCCGGGGGGTGCCCCCAAGGTGGCCTGGCCTGCGATCGGGGCCCATCGATCGGCGGGCGGGCCTGTGCCGTGGGGGCACTCTTTTTCTTCCACCACCGCCACGGTCTCCACCATGAAGGCGGCCGCTGACGTCACCACCGGCGCATGCGCGAACTGGCGAAGGCCTTTCGGCCAGCCCCGACGCCGGCCGGCCGGCACCAAAGGCTGTTGGCGCCAGTCGGCGCCTACCACTCTGGCACAGGCCTAGCCCATTCCGCACCTTTGGGGAGGCCCGACGCCGGAGTGGTTGGCGCCACTCCGCTACGCCGGCACCCCCGCCCCACCGGGTAGGGGAGAATCCCGGCCCCGACTTCGAGGACTCCGAGTCTCCGGGCCACCAGGGAGGAGAAGGCCAGGACATTGGCCTCCCTTCCCCCCTTGGCCCCAGATCTTTCGATACCCCACATATTTCCAGTTCTGGACTCGGAGTCACCCTTCCTTCCAGGACTTCTGACATAACGTCCGCAAATCCCTGCCAGAATCCCCACAACTTCAGACATGCCCAGAACATATGTACATGGTTAGCCGGGCTACACCCCCATCGCCCAGATCTGTCCTCCACCTCGTCAAAGAACCTGCTCATCCGGGCTACCGTTATGAGGGCCCTGTGGACCACTTTGAACTGGATCAGGCTAAATCTGGCACAAGACGAGGATGAATTGACTCTCTTCAAGGCTTTTTCCCACATTTCCATTTCCAGCTCTCTTCCCAGCTCCTCTTCCCATTTCCGCTTCACCTCCCTGATCGGGGCCCCCTCCCACTCCATCAACAACTTGTATATCTCCGAATTCCTCCCCTCTCCATCCCAGATTTTGACATCACCTCATCCTGTAGTCCCCTCAGGAGGAGGCGAGGAAAGCTTGGAACCTGCCTTCGTACAAAGTCCTGGACCTGAAGGTATCAAAATCCATTCCCGCCCAGCAGGTCAAACTCTTCCTCGAGTGCCTTCAAGGTCAGAAAGCCCTCCTGGATAAATAAATCCCCAAATCTCTCAATTCCTGCCTACTGCCACCTCCTGAAGCCCCCATCCAGCCTCCACGGGGCAAACTGGTGGTTGTTACAAATCAGAGACCACACTGACGCCCCCTCCAATCCCATGCTCTGCCTCCATTGCCCCCACACCCTTAAGGCTGCCAGCACCACAGGGCCTGTAGAGTACCGAGCCAGCGAAAACGGCAGGAGCACCGTTTGTAAAACGTCCAAACTCGTGCCCTTACAGGATGCCGCTTCCACTCACTCCCAGGTCGACCCCTCCCCCACTACCCACTTCCTGACCATCGATATGTTGGCCACCCAGTAATAATTAACAAAGCTCAGGGGAGCCAGGCCCGCTCTCCGTGACCCCGCTCCAGGAGTGCCCTCTTTACTCTTGGGGTTTTCCCCGCCCACACAAAACCTGTAATTGCCATGTTTAATTTTCTAAAAAAAGCCTTTGGGACAAAAATCTGAAGGCATTGAAAAAGGAAGAGCAGTCTTGGGAGGACTGTCATCTTCACCGTCTGGATCCTTCCCGCTAGCGTCAGCGGGAGCATGTCCCATCTATGGAAGTCCCTTTTCATTTGGTCAACCGCTTTACCCATATTTAACTTGTGGAGCTTCCCCCACTCTTTAGCCACTTGAATACCTAAGTATCTGAAACTCCCCACCACCACTTTAAAAGGTAACTCGTCAGTCTCCTTTCCTGCCCCGTGCCTGGTTCCCAAACATCTCGCTTTTTCCCATGTTTGACTTGTAGCCTGAAAATCGCCCAAATTCTTCCAGTACCTCGATGATTTTGGTCATCCCCCCCATCGGGTCTGTAACATAAAGCAGCAAGTCATCTGTATAGAGAGAAACCCTGTGCTACACCCCTCCCCCCTCACTATCCCCCACCATGCACTCGATGCTCTAAGGGCCATTGCTAAAGGCTCTGTGGCCAGGGCAAACAGTAATGGGGAGAGCGGGCATCCCTGCCTTGTCCCTCTCCCGAGATTGAAATATTCTGACCGGTTTCGGTTGGTTCTCACATTTGCCACCGTGGCCTGATATAGCAGCTGGACCCAATCCACAAATCCCTGCCCGAACCCAAACCTGCCTAAAATATCCCATAAGTATTTCCATTCCACCCGGTCGAAAGCCTTCTCCGCGTCCATGGCTACTACCACCTCAGCCTCACGCTCCTCGGCTGGCATCATTATAACATTGAGAAGCCGTTTAATATTGGACGTCAAGTGCCTGCCCTTCACAAATCCCGTCTGATCCTCCCCTATTACCTCCGGGACGCAGTCCTCTATTCTGGTGGCCAAGATCTTTGCCAGATATTTAGCATCTACGTTTAAAAAGGAAATTGGCCTGGACGATCCACAGCTCTCCGGGTCCTTGTCTCGCTTCAGGATGAGAGATTGATGCCAGTGATTGCGTTGGGTGAAGCACTTCCAACTGCTTGGATTCATTGAAAGTCTTGACTAACAGCGGTCCCACTAGCCCCGAAAACGTTTTATAAAATTCCACTGGGAATCCGTCAGGTCCTGGTGCCTTACCCGATTGCAATGCCCCCAATCTGTCTGTCACCTCCCCGTGCCCAATTGGGCCTCCAAAACTTCCACCAGCTCCTCATCTACCTTCGGGAACTCTAGCCTCTCCAGGAATTGATTCATTCCCTCTTCCCCCTCAGGGAGTTCCGACTCATATAAACAACTAAAGAATTCACGAAACACGTCATTAACTGCCCCTGGGTCCCTCACTATTTTCCCCCTCACATCCCTAATTTGCCCTATTTCTCTCTTGCCGCCTCCTGCTTCCTCAGCTGATGTGCTAACATCCTGCTAGCTTTCTCCCCATATTCATATATTGCCCCTTTTACCCTCCTCAGCTGTCCCTCCGCCTTGCCTGTGGAAAGGAGCCCAAAATCCATTTGAAGTCTCTGACGCTCCTTCAGGAGCTCCTCATTCGAAGACTCCGCATATTTCCTATCCACATGTAAGATTTCTCCTACCAACCTGTCCACCTCCGTCCATTCAGCTCTCTCCCTATGGGCCCGAATCAAAATATATTCCCCTCTGATGACTGCTTTCAATGCCTCCCACACCACCCCAGCCACTGTCTCTCCTGTGTCGTTGGTTTTTATATATCCCCGAATGGCTTCCCTCACTCGCTCACATATCTTGTCGTCTGCTAACAGCCTTGCATCTGGCCTCCACTGTGGGCACTCAGAATTTCCTGTGTTCACCTGTAGGTCTAGCCAATGTGGCGCATGGTCCGATACTACGTTTGCCGAATACTCTGTGTCCATCACCCCGGCTAACAATATTTTGTCCAGCATAAAAAAATCGATCCTAGAGTACGCCTTGTACACATGAGAGTAGAATGCATATTCCTTGCTCCTTGGCCTCTCAAATCTCCATGGATCAACATCCCCCATGTGCTCCATGAACCCCCGCAGCTCTTTCGCCATTTCAGATACTTTCCCGACCTAGAACTCGACCGGTCCATCCTTGGATGCAAGACCGTGTTAAAATCATCCCCCATAACCAACCGGTGCGAGTCGAGGTTCGGGATTTTTCCCAGCATCTCCCTAACAAACGCAACGTCATCCCAGTTTGGGGCATACATATTTACCAACATTCCCTCCAGTTTCCTGCTGACCATAAT